>NC_140595.1:361446161-362046161 GCF_964204655.1 Triturus cristatus
TAGAAGTTTTGCATCCCATGTGTATTTCACCCTGACTAAGAGATGTACGTGCTTCCTGTGTCTCCATAGATTTGTCTCATGTAGGGGGTGGGTGGTGCGGGCATGGCCGACATGTCAAGACCTGATATCTCCTTGCTAGGACTGGCCAGTGTGTGATGTTTGCCTGGACATACACTCAAGGTGCAGTGTGCCAGTCAGGGTGGGCATGTTATCAGTATTACCTATGCTGCATGTGCCTCTAGTTCCTGCCTATGGTCCCTGCTCATCCCTATTTCCTGCCACGCTGTGTGGTGCAAATGCAGTGCTGGATTGTCCCCAGGGCCTTGCTCCTCAGTCAAAATTCCATGTCATCTCATTTGCTATTGTGTCATGCTCTCCATAGTTTTTCCATGGCATGGTGGGTCAAAAAACTGTGTCTTGCATGCCCTACATATGTACCTTGTTTTGTAGATGTAACTCTTCCTTTGTTTCAGGCTATGCACTGTGACCTAAGTAGATTTGACTCATGTGACATATGTATACAGGTGTATGATTAATTTCTGTCTCTTCACCCTGCCCACAGCATCGTCGGGGGACACGGAGGGAGACATGGACACAGACGGCGCGGAGGGACCGAGCACCAGTGCCAGCGGTGGCATCGTGCCTGGCACTTCGAGTGGGACAGAGGCGGAGGAGAGTGAACCCGGGGACCTGTCAACTGGCACAACAGAGTATGAAGCTGACGGGTCCGAGGATGATCTCTCCGAGTGGGCGGTGGCTGCACCACCATCTGACAGCAGCCCTACATCTCGCACCGCCCCCTCCATTGGCATCAGCCACCTCCCACTTGCTCGTGTCCCTTCCCAACGTGCCCGGTCACCACATGTCTCCTTCCTGCCAGGCACCGCACCCCCTGCCCCTGTCTCCACTGCTGCCGCCAATGCTGAGTCTGTGGACATCCAGATTGGTCAGACTGCGATCCTTAATGTCCTCCATGGCCACAGCCAGGTCCTCAACAACATGGAGGCATACTTGGAGGGCATTCATTCATCGCAGGCTGACCAACGCAACTTGCTGAGGTCCATAGACTCCACACTGACTGCAGCAGTGTGTCTCCTGTAGCGCTACGTCCCACCCCCTACCCCTGCTCCTTCCACACTTCCCACTCCCATGCCTGTCCCACATACACACAGACGTAAGCATGCACCCACCACAACAGACACAGGCACCACACCAGCAGGGAAGGTCCGCCGCACACCTCCTGACACGCACACACAGGGAGAAGTAGGCACACCCACTGGGTCGGGGGGCAAACGTGTGACACGCAGCCAGAGTGGGAGTCCGCATTCCACCCAATCCACTCCCTCCAAATCCCCACCCCTCAGCTCTCCTGGCCACATCTCCCCCAAAGACTCCTTCATGGCCGCTCTGTCCCTGAGCTCCACAGTGACACCACCCCGCAAGCGGTCAAGGAAGTCCTCGGTCAGGGTGCTTGAGTCCCCCCCCCTGTCCACACCCTCCCCCAGTGGCGCTGCGACCCATCCCTCTGACCCCCCCCTCCTTGGGGCCTGTGGTTCCTTCGGGTGCAGGGGAGTCCCTGGAGGACCTTGCCAAGGTGTGCAGCGCGCTCCTAGAATCCGCCTTTGGCCCTGCCCCACCCCCTGTGGTGGAGTCCTCCATCCCTGCACCCACGTCGCCTACCCTTTGCCCTCCTGTCCCAGCGGTGCCTGTTCATTCCCCCCCACTTGATGCCCTCACCCCTGTGGAAGACAATGGCTTGTAACTGTGCAGGCAAGCTAGGGGACACGCATCCCACTGTGTCCCCCATCCAGCTGTGACTCCTGGACTGCCCTATGGGCTTTGTAAATATTGAACTTCCTACATACCAGTTTTTGGATCATGCTGAATAAAGCTATTTATTTTTTGCCCTTGGAACACTCCTGCTTTGCTGGCATTGCTGTCGGTGGGGCTGCTACATGGTTGTGGGTGGTGTTCATGTGTTGGGTGTGTGGGAAATGTAGTAGTGTGCTGCTCATAGGGGGGACCATGGGATCTGTGTGCCATCACACGGTGTTAGCTAGCTTTCTCAATTAATGTAAGCAGTTGCTGCATGTTGCAATTGTCCCAAGGTGTTTTCCTTCCTCTGTGTACCCTGACTTCTTCCCTGCAGGGTGTTCCCAATATTTAGGGCCGAGCTGTGTGTACATTAGCTGGGTGTGTGACGGACTCCTTCAACTTTGCACATGCATGCTGAGCCATTCTCCACCTGCATCATTCGTGGCATCCTTGGTAGTCATTGTACTTGTGTATGTGGACTATTGACATGACTTCATGTGTACATGTTTTCTTTTTGGCCCTATGCATGCGTATACTCCCAGCCTCGCACAAATGTGGTACATGTACTGCAGGGTCTTTGTGCACCTGACTGACATTTGTGGGCATGGTATCTGTGGCTACTCCACCCTTAGCGTTCCATGGGCACTGCTGGGCCCCCACCCCTCCTGTCTCAGGGCACTGCTGGGAGGACTCTGCACACACCCCTCCTGTCTCTGGACACTGCTGGGAGTGATAGGCCCCCACCCCTCCTGTCTCAGGGCACTGCTGGGAGGACTCTGCACACACCCCTCCTGTCTCAGGGCACTGCTGGGAGTGATAGGCCCCCACCCCTCCTGTCTCAGGGCACTGCTGGGAGGACTCTGCACCCACCCCTCCTGTCTCTGGGCACTGCTGGGAGTGATAGGCCCCCACCCCTCCTGTCTCAGGGCACTGCTGGGAGGACTCTGCACACACCCCTCCTGTCTCAGGGCACTGCTGGGAGGACTCTGCACCCACCCCTCCTGTCTCTGGGCACTGCTGGGAGTGATAGGCCCCCACCCCTCCTGTCTCAGGGCACTGCTGGGAGTGATAGGCCCCCACCCCTCCTGTCTCAGGGCACTGCTGGGAGGACTCTGCACCCACCCCTCCTGTCTCTGGGCACTGCTGGGAGTGATAGGCCCCCACCCCTCCTGTCTCAGGGCACTGCTGGGAGTGATAGGCCCCCACCCCTCCTGTCTCAGGGCACTGCTGGGAGGACTCTGCACCCACCCCTCCTGTCTCTGGGCACTGCTGGGAGTGATAGGCCCCCACCCCTCCTGTCTCAGGGCACTGCTGGGAGGACTCTGCACACACCCCTCCTGTCTCAGGGCACTGCTGGGAGGACTCTGCACCCACCCCTCCTGTCTCTGGGCACTGCTGGGAGTGATAGGCCCCCACCCCTCCTGTCTCAGGGCACTGCTGGGAGCGATAGGCCCCCACCCCTCCTGTCTCAGGGCACTGCTGGGAGGACTCTGCACCCACCCCTCCTGTGTCTGGGCACTGCTGGGAGTGATAGGCCCCCTCCCCTCCTGTCTCAGGGCACTGCTGGGAGGACTCTGCACACACCCCTCCTGTCTCAGGGCACTGCTGGGAGGACTCTGCACACACCCCTCCTGTCTCTGGGCACTGCTGGGAGTGATAGGCCCCACCCCTCCTGTCTCAGGGCACTGCTGGGAGGACTCTGCACACACCCCTCCTGTCCCAGGGCACTGCTGGGAGTGATAGGCCCCACCCCTCCTGTCTCAGGGCACTGCTGGGAGGACTCTGCACCCACCCCTCCTGTCTCTGGGCACTGCTGGGAGTGATAGGCCCCCACCCCTCCTGTCTCAGGGCACTGCTGGGAGGACTCTGCACACACCCCTCCTGTCTCAGGGCACTGCTGGGAGGACTCTGCACCCACCCCTCCTGTCTCAGGGCACTGCTGGGAGTGATAGGCCCCCACCCCTCCTGTCTCAGGGCACTGCTGGGAGTGATAGGCCCCCACCCCTCCTGTCTCAGGGCACTGCTGGGAGGACTCTGCACCCACCCCTCCTGTCTCTGGGCACTGCTGGGAGTGATAGGCCCCCACCCCTCCTGTCTCAAGGCACTGCTGGGAGTGATAGGCCCCCACCCCTCCTGTCTCAGGGCACTGCTGGGAGGACTCTGCACCCACCCCTCCTGTCTCTGGGCACTGCTGGGAGTGATAGGCCCCCACCCCTCCTGTCTCAGGGCACTGCTGGGAGGACTCTGCACCCACCCCTCCTGTCTCTGGGCACTGCTGGGAGTGATAGGCCCCCACCCCTCCTGTCTCAGGGCACTGCTGGGAGGACTCTGCACACACCCCTCCTGTCTCAGGGCACTGCTGGGAGGACTCTGCACCCACCCCTCCTGTCTCTGGGCACTGCTGGGAGTGATAGGCCCCCACCCCTCCTGTCTCAGGGCACTGCTGGGAGTGATAGGCCCCCACCCCTCCTGTCTCTGGGCACTGCTGGGAGGTCTCTGCACCCACCCCTCCTGTCTCTGGGCACTGCTGGGAGTGATAGGCCCCCACCCCTCCTGTCTCAGGGCACTGCTGGGAGGACTCTGCACACACCCCTCCTGTCTCAGGGCACTGCTGGGAGGACTCTGCACCCACCCCTCCTGTCTCTGGGCACTGCTGGGATTGATAGGCCCCCACCCCTCCTGTCTCAGGGCACTGCTGGGAGTGATAGGCCCCCACCCCTCCTGTCTCAGGGCACTGCTGGGAGGACTCTGCACACAACCCTACTGTCTCAGGGCACTGCTGGGAGTGATAGGCCCCCACCCCTCCTGTCTCAGGGCACTGCTGGGAGGACTCTGCACACACCCCTCCTGTCTCAGGGCACTACTGGGAGGACTCTGCACACACCCCTCCTATTTCACAATATGTACGCTCATGACATACACGGATGTGGGTACGCTCCATGCATTCGAGGTGGGGGTACGGGTCGTACTTACACTGTTGGGGTGGGGTACGCTCCATACGTACGCGGGTGGGGGTACGTGTCGTACGTACAATGTTTGCATAGGGGGTACGCTCCATGCATTCGAGGTGAGGGTACGGGTCGTACTTACACTGTTGGGGTGGGGGTACGCTCCATGAATACGAGGTGAGGGTACGGGTCGTACTAACACTGTTGGGGTGGGGGTACGCTCCATGCATTCGAGGTGAGGGTACGGGTCGTACTTACACTGTTGGGGTGGGGGTACGTTCCATGCATTCGAGGTGAGGGTACGGGTCGTACTTACACTGTTGGGGTGGGGGTATGTTCCATGCATTCGAGGTGAGGGTACGGGTCGTACTTACACTGTTGGGGTGGGGGTACGCTCCATGAATACGAGGTGAGGGTACGGATCGTACTTACACTGTTGGGGTTGGGGTACGCTCCATACGTACGCGGGTGGGGGTACGTGTCGTACGTACAATGTTTGCATAGGGGGTACGCTCCATGCATTCGAGGTGAGGGTACGTGTCGTACGTACAATGTTTGCATGGGGGTACGCTCCATGCATTCGAGGTGAGGGTACGGGTCGTACTTACACTGTTGGGGTGGGGGTATGCTCCATGAATACGAGGTGAGGGTACGGGTCGTACTTACACTGTTGGGGTGGGGGTATGCTCCATGCATTCGAGGTGAGGGTACGGGTCGTACTTACACTGTTGGGGTGTGGGTACGTTCCATGCATTCGAGGTGAGGGTACGGGTCGTACTTACACTGTTGGGGTGGGGGTACGCTCCATGAATACGAGGTGAGGGTACGGATCGTACTTACACTGTTGGGGTTGGGGTACGCTCCATACGTACGCGGGTGGGGGTACGTGTCGTACGTACAATGTTTGCATAGGGGGAACGCTCCATGCATTCGAGGTGAGGGTACGGATCGTACTTACACTGTTGGGGTGGGGGTACGCTCCATGCATACGGGGTAGGGGTACGGTCCGTACATGTCCGTCCCCACGCTATGTGATGCTTGTGCGGGCCGTACCCAGGCCTTTGCCACGTGGGTACGAGCCGTCCCGCCATTGTTGGGGTGACGTAGGTGTGGGCGTGGTATGACTCATACCCACACTCTTAAGGCGTGGGTACAGGACGTACCTGTCTGGTTGTGTTGCCGGTTTGCGTCGTGAAGAACTTCCGTTGTGGCGGTCGCTGGCTTAGCTGGACACGCCCCCACCCCCTCGTAGTGACCAGGGCCTGGGAGTCAGGTATGTCCAGGGCATGTGTGCTGTGTGACTTTGGTGGGGGGTTTGTGGCCTGCCCTGGTCCTGCCACCCCCCCCCCTTTCCCCCCTCCCTTTTTTGTTCTGACCTTCTGTGGCGTCTGCGTCGTAACCTGTAGAGGAGGTCGACTGCTATGAGGGCCGGGATGACACGTAGGTTCGGGTCCATGTCTGTCCGTTGCGTACGGGTACTCCTTGTTCGCGTCGTCCTGTCTGTCCGTCGCGTACTTGTACTCCTTGTTCGCGTCGTCCTGATTTCCCGGCAGTTTTTGGCTGCCGGATAATATTCACCGTGCAGGATGACGTCGGTGCGAATCGTAATTCCTGGTTCGTGAATGGCAGGCTGCGAGCGTCCCGACGTCAGGTTGGCGCTTTCCCGGATCGCATTTGTATTTTTTTTTTCGTCGGTCGGGGTTTTGTACGATTCGTACGGAAATGGTGTTTCCGTGCGAATCGTAATTCCATGTTGGTAGATTTTGACGACCGGGTACGCGTCGGTTGGAGATTTTGCTCCGTCCGACAGTTCGTACCCGGTTTTTACAGGATCGTGATCGGCGCCAGAGTGTGTGTACATAAAAGAAGAAGGCATGTTGCCTATTTTTCATTTTACACTTCTTTGCATACAGCCAGATGGAGTCCTGGCCGTCCCGGCTGTAGGGGGTGCCAAACAGTATGGTAGATGGTGAGCTTGTGAGCCAAACATGAGGAAGTAATAGTTATAATGGCTTTGTAAATGATGCAGGTTATTTGGACGGTATCACAGAACAACATTTAGAGACAAAGAAGTTGCATATGGATGGGGATAAAGTGGGCATGTTTCTTCAGGCATTGCCAATATCAGATATCCTTAAGGTGATCAATGTGGTGACTCGGAAGTCATGGGCATGGGTTTGCGACTATTCAGATTCATTTTCCTTCCAGACACACAAATGGTAAAAAAGTGAAAACACAGCACATGAAAAATCCCACACCAACTTTGAAAAATATAGTAAATGTTTATCAATTATTAGATACCAAGAAGAAAAAATTTAATTTGTGGCTTCGATATGCAATTTTAAAGGTTTAGGTAAAAATAGTGCTTAAAAAACCAGAGTGAAAATTCTGATTAACTGGTTGTGCTGGACCGGCATAAAGTCATAAGTTCCTGCTGACCACAATGGAGCGTGAGCCTAATACAGGAGCCGAGTTAGTCCTGCTGAGAAATGTACCTTCTTAAATTCTGTTTGCGGATTGTTGCATTGCGCAGCGGCAGTCCTGAGGAGTGTTGTGAGGTTCTCCATAAAGTCACAAGTTCATGCTGACCCTGATGGAGCCTGAACCTAATACAGGGACCAAGGTAGTCCCGCTAAGAAATGTACCTTAAATCCTGTGTACTGAAAGTTTTGCAGTGACAGTCCCAATGAGTGTTGTGAGGTCCTGCGTCAACGATGTGTTATAAAGTGGCGGTTCCAATGATCTGTCAGGCTTTTGATAAGGGCTTGCCTCGGGCTGCGTCATGCTGTGTTGGTTCTGGCAGGGACCATAACTGGGCTCACAGTGAAGCTTTTCGACTACCTTCCGAGGGTCCAGGACTGGAGGGGCACCACTTTAGAGGGCTAGGACAGACAGCTGGGAGAGTCAGGGTTCAAGATGGTTGGAGCCTTTTCAGTCCTTGAGGCTCATATCAGGAGACTAGCCATTTAGTCCTTGGAGTCACTCTGGTGGTCTTAGGTTCAAGATGCAGGGCCAGTCCTTCTCACTCAGACATCAGGGCAGCTGGGCTGCAGGGCCACAGGGCAGTCCTTCATGCAACAGAGCAGCACAACAGTCCTTCTTTTAAATAGTCCACAGGTCCAGAAGTGTACTGAAGATTTGGGTCTGAAGGTACACAGCTAATGCCTGCTGCCAACTTTGAAGTGGGAGAAGCTTCTACTAGAGCCTTCCCCCTGTAGAGGTGTTTGGAATTTTCTGCCCCGGAATTTCCTGCCTCCCTGCCCTGGCCTCAGTCTCTCTGCAGACACAATAGGCTAGTTTGAATTTCTACATGAGAGCAGGGCACTGTCATTTGAAGTGGAAGTGGGGTTGTGCACAGCTCTGCCTTCCCATTCTGCTGAAGATGGTCCATCTAGACACAACTAATACCTCTCTATTGTGTGGTTGTCTGGACGAAATACACAAAGGCCAACTGACAACTACACCCAGTCATGTGACCCAGGATCAGACTGAAGGCACCAAATGGTTAGGATAAGAAAATACCAAATTTCTAAAAATGGCATTTTCTGAATTGTGACTGAGGGCACAAAAGACTAGTGGGAAACCCTCTGCGAGTGCGCCTCAGCAAAGCCATTGTGATGTGCAAATGTGGTAGGTGACAGCTCTTCCCCCTTATCCAATCAAAGATGTCCCATCCTGCCAACATATGCTCCCTCTTTGTCTCACTGTCTGAGAGTAATGCACAACGTCCAACTATCAGCTACACCTTGTCATGTGAATCAGGATCAGGCTGCAGGCACCAAATTGATGAGACAAGAAAATGCGAGCTATCTAAATGCATTAAAGAGGGTTTTAAATTACAGTTCTTTAGAGACCAAACTCAACATTCCTTCCTGTTCCCAATTAAAAGTTATCACTTAATAAATGTAATAAGGCAACTCAATATTATTCTATGGAAGAGGCAGCCTTGAAGTAATGAAAAACAAATTTTAGAGTCCATTAATTCATTCATAATATTCATTCTCTGGGTATTTACCCCATTAAACACATACATATATAAAATAAGAATACATAAGCATACACATGAATATTACTCCTAAAGGCATGGAATACAAAATAGTCACTTAAAATTACAATAAATTCATAACACCAATATAATCATACAATAATGTCAACTAATTAGGCCTTCAAAACGATATGTTGAAAAGATAAAATAGTATAAAAATATATACCAGTCAAAAGAAATAGTATATTTATCTATACAAAATTTGACTTATTTAAAATTCACAATTATTTCACAAAGTCATATAAATACCTCCTTACTAGTATGTTAAATTCCTAAAAGATGATTACAATATTTTTATTTCATATAAAATACCTCATCCGCTTCCTCACTAACCAAACAGCGTAGAGATATCAGCTTACAGAATATATAATAACCAAATGAGTATTTGTCTGAAATATCCTAAGAGCAGTTTAGTATTGCCTAAAGCCAACGTTTAGGTATACTGGTCTAACCCAAGTTCTTGTTGCACTTTTATACAATGGCAAAACAAGAGCCAATGTTCAACTTCTTCTATATAGTTTCTAGAAAAAGTACAGAAAATCTATGTGTCCTGCTTGGATTTCCACGTATTAGAAAATTGGCGTTCTGCAAGGTTCCTTTTATAAATGCACATATATAGTAGGAGCTTGATAGGGTCTTATAGCATCCATAGTTTTCAATTGCTGGTGTCAATTTGAAGGATGGTAACCCCGCAGCATGGCTTCCACGGGCAGCATTTCTATGGTAGAGCTCTATTTTGGGTGCTCAAGAAGCTGATTTACCAGCAACTATTGTTCTGCCTCACATTGAAGAGGACTCCTCCATATTTTTTCCATTTCTAGAGTCAGTGAGGTAGATCGTATATGGCGGAACCAAGAGATGAAGTTCCAATTATCCATGCTTAACGTTTTTGTAAGCATCTAATTCTGGGGTTATCCTCATCCCGATCCCAAAAAACAATGGTCTTAAAGCGGCGATATCACCTAAATGCGTTAACCATGTGTCAAAAAAGAATGGGACTGTGGGTGTATTTTGGGGAGGCTGAACAAGGATCTTATAAAGGTATTCTCCCTTACTGTCAACTCTTTTCTGTTTCCATGCCCCCAGATTTCTGCATCGGACACTACAACACTATGAACTTTGGCAGGATACATTTTAATAGCTGGAGAGATCAATCTTGGAGTAGTTATTATGTATCTTTTGAGTAACCCATAGGCCCAAGGAACAAAGTGATACCCCTCTGATATTTGTGAAGACCAGCAAGTGGAGTTATCTAGCTTAATACTAAGATAATCAAAGCTGTCGACCCTCTGCAAAATTGATCTCTTAATTTTCAAGTTCACTTAAAAAGTTTTATGTGGGTTGAAGAACATATGTTTCATTTTAGCAGTGTTCACCTTCAGAACCCTGTCATCATAAAAGGCTGTACATTTATTTAACAAATTTTGGAACCCCATAAATATTCATGAAATTAGGGTTTCTTCAGTAAACAGCATGGGCGAATGCAAAATAGCCATTTAATCTTGGCAAGTCATGGGCGTTATTGTTTAAGACATCATTAATGTAGAGGGAGAATACGATTGTGGGGAGTACACGTCCCTGCCTTACTCCCCTCTCAATCAGTATTTGGTTTGTTAGCCCCCCTTTTAGGTCCCTACCTTACTTAGGCATAGTTTTCTTCATGCAGTCTCAAAATGTTTTATAACAATTCTGACCTTAAGCCTATTGACCTTAATGTTAGCCAGAACGTCTCCTTAGGTTCTAACTCAAATGCTGCCGTGAGGTCTACGAAAGTCACATATAAGTGATTTTTCATCAACCTAAGATATTTTCAACAGCTTAATTTAAATTGGAATATCAGATCAACGTGCTTACTTTAGTATGGAAGCCAGCTTGTAAACAGGAAAAAATCTTATAGGTACCTATCCATTCATCTAAATTATCTAGCACATTGTAACAAATCACCTTCTGAATGCTGTTTATCAAGCTAATGGGGTGGTAATTCCCTGGGTTGCCCCAGTTACCTTTCTTATACAGAGTAATAATCTCCGCCCCTACCAAGAGGCTGAAATAGAGTCCCCTTCCATGATTCTGTTTCACAATTTATTAATTTATGGGAACTTATATATAAACATCTAACTCAGATTCATAGAGGACTCCCAGTACCTTATCAGGGCCGATTGCTTGCTTTCCCTGATTTAAACCAGTTCATAGGATGCTGGATCTCTTTAATTGAAAAGAAGGGCCCTGAACATTTTTGCTTCTTGGAAGCTGTAGGACAGGCCACACGAAGGGCTTGCGCCCTCCCCGCATGACAGGGCCCAAGCCCCGGCCCCCCAGGCGCGGCCCACGAGAATCACCCGCACCCCATCTCCCGACGGAACTCCTGCCCTCGGACCTCCCTGTAGCACGGGCCCAAACCACCACCGGCTCCCTCGGCCGGGTCAAACCGCCATCTTGGGCCCTGCGCCACGAGGCCGCGTGGCCTCCCCCCGACCCTAACCCTGGGCCTGGCCGGCCCCGACATCCCGGCACCACCATCCACCCAGGAGGTGAGCGGATCACTTGGCAGGTCAATGGGAGGACGAAGTGCCAAGGACTCTCCCCCGCCAGGTGACGATCGCCTCCAGCTCCCCCAGGCACCGGCTCCACCCCCCCGCTGGGTGTCTGGAATCCTTCATCCCGGACCCTCCGACCCCCAAGTGCGAGGGTCCGGACATCAAAGGGCCCCTGCCCTATAACTGGAGCAGCTGCGGAGCAGGAAGGCAGTTGTATCCTGGAGTCGAGAGACACCGAGAGAACTCAGCCTTGACGGACTACTGGCGCTGCCGTAGCCCTATCTTGTGATCCATCGTCCTGCCTGCTGGCGCTGCCGCGGCCTTCTGCAACATCCATCCTCGTCGGGACCTGCTGGCGCTGCCGCGGCCCGTTGTAACGACCATCTTCACCGGGACCTGCTGGCGCTGCTGCGGACCGTACATCGACCATCTTCTCTGGGACCTGCTGGCGCTGCCGCGGCCCGTGTATCGACCATCTTCACTGGGACCTGCTGGCGCTGCCGCGGCCCGTACCAGCTAGACCACCTAAGCTCGAGGATTGTGAGCTACCCACCACACCACCTCAACTACCAGACTGGTAACCAGACTGTCCCGCTACCCCCTTTTCCCATCTTGAGAGACTTGAATCGAGGGGACCCCTGAGTCCAGACCTCCTTGTACCTTTTCATCGTACCTTAAGAAGTGCTTATAAAGAACGCTAACTCATCTCCTTGTGTGGTATCTGTCTGTGGGGGGGAAGTTATTTGTCTGTACGATCGCTGGAGACGGCTCTCCCCGGAGACCTCTCCCCTTGTCCTCGGCCGACCCTCCCGGTCCGTCCAACATTGGTGGCCAGCGGCGCGATCCGAATCAACGCGTAATCGTACAGAGAGTAGCTCACCCCACGACAAAACCACGATGTCAGCTAAAGATAGCGGTTCCACTGAAAAGTTCCAAATGGATAAGTTGGAAGAGTATAACCACCGCGAACTTAAACAATTCTGCATGGAACTAGGCATTGCTACCACCGGCCTGAGTACAAAAGAGGATTTGAAGCGCGCCCTTGAGTCGTGGGCAGAAACTGGGATCACCGGATCCTCCGACCAAAACAGTGTCGCACCAGAGGGGAACGCCACGGCTCCCGAGGAGAGGGGAACGGGCCTCTCGCAGGAGGAGATCCAGGAAAGAGAAAGGACCAGATTACACGAGTTGGAAATGGCACGACTCAAGATGGACGGTGAACTAAAGTTAGCCGAGCAGAAACTAAATCTAGAGCATCTGCGGCTCCGAGAGGAGCGAGAAGAAAAACAGAGACAGAGAGAGCTTGAGGAAAAAAGAATAACACTCGAACACGAACGCAAACTGGCGGAAATAGAACTTCGGAAACAGAATAAAGAGACGGGGGTGCCTGAGCGACCGCACACCCCAGGGGCAACCGAGAAAAAAGTCCACATCCCCAAGGATGTTGTCCGAGAGTATGTCCGAGAAGACGACATACAGCAGTGGTTCAAAGCCTACGAGATCGCCATGACCTCCCACCGGATCGACCGGAGCGATTGGGGAGCTGGACTATGGGGGAGGTTCGTCAACGAAGGTCGCGATGCCCTGTTGCAGCTCCCAGATCACCAAATGTCGTCCTAAGACCACATGAAGGCTGCCCTCCTCACCCGCTACGGCCTCACACCCGAGATGTACCGCCAGAGGTTCAGAGATTGCACCCGGATCCCGGGTACAACTTGGGTGGAGTACATAAACTATTTCAGCAGAGCCTTCGAAGGGTGGATCAAGGGGAGCCATGTAACGACCTACGAACAACTCTTTAACCTCATGGTATGGGAACACCTGTCGAACAACTGCTTCGTTGAGCTCAGGCAGCACCTCCTCGACAGTAAATTGACCGACCCCCGGCAGCTCGCCGCTGAAGCTGACCGATGGGAGAGCACCCGAGTGGGCCGGAGAGGACCGCACGAGCAGAACCGAAGCAACCAAGGCCAGCACCGTCCTCGGGGAGGAGGAGGAGGCCAGGGGCGAGGGAGAGACACCCTCCCGGCAACACCCGTGGCCAGCACCCCGCCCTCGGCCGGCCGGGGAAACCCCCCGATGCGTCCAGGGTTCCGAGCCAATGTCACGTGCCACCGATGCCAGCGAGTCGGCCATTACGCCAATGACCCGAGCTGCCCGCAGAACCAAACACCCAAGCCCCGCCAGGTAGCTGCCGCCGCCCTGGGGGAAGAACGACTGTCAGAGGAACAGGAAGAGTATGAGCCGGCCCAGCAAGAGTGGGAACCGGCCGCCATGGTTCTAGCGTGCCTAGGGGGAAAAAATATAGTCCCGCGGGCTCCCCTACCCGCCAACACCAGGAAATACGGTCAGTGGGTGACCATTAATGGGCATCGGGCCGAAGCCTTACGTGACACAGGCGCCAGTGTGACGGCCGTCCGCTGTCACCTGGTGAAACCCGAGCAGATCCTGCCGAACTTTCTCTGCCCCGTCCGCTCAGCTGACAATTCCGAAAGTCTGTGTCAAATGGCCTGCGTCCCCTTCGAATGGGGAGGGGTCTCCGGCCTGTTGAAAGTGACGGTCCGGGATGATGCCCCCGTGGACTGCCTCCTGGGGAATGACCTTGAGAGTTCCCAATGGGCCACCGTCAAGAGAAGAGAGCACCTGGGGATGCTGGGCCTCCCGGACTGGGCCTGCGTAACCACCCGGTCCAGGGCAGCCCGTGCCGTTCCCCGACCAGAAGAACCGGAATGGCCAGCACCTCCGCCCCCGGTCGCCCCAGTAGAAGACAACGATGAGGCCAACCCCCCGGAGCCAACGACCGAAGGGGACGCGCACCTCCAGGACGTCCACGGCCTGGCTCAGTGGCGTCAAGAAGGGGGGCCCACCCAAGAACAGTTCCGCCAGGAGCAAAAGACCTGCCCCTCCCTCGAGGGACTCCGCCAACAAGCCAGCGCCCAGAGCGCAGGGGACTCCACCGGAACTCACTGGGTCTACTGGGAGAACGACCTGCTATACAGCGAACAGAGGATCGCAGAGCTAGGGGCCGGTCGAGTACTGGTGGTACCTCTCCGCTTCAGAAACTTCCTGCTCAATCTGGCCCACGATGTCCCCCTGGCTGGACACCTGGGGCAAGACAAAACTTACAGTCGCCTAGTGACCCACTTTTTCTGGCCGAAGATGCGGAACGACGTCCTGAACCACTGCCGGTCCTGCCCCACGTGCCAGGCCAGCGGGAAGAGTGCCGTAAGCTGAAGGCCCCTCTACAACCCTTCCCGGTGGTCACCACCCCGTTCGAGAGGGTAGGAATAGACATTGTGGGGCCCCTGGACCCCCGCACGGCACAAGGACATAGGTTCATCCTAGTACTGGTGGATCACGCCACCCGCTACCCCGAGGCGGTGCCTCTACGAACAGTAACAGCTCCGGTGGTTGGCCGGGCCCTAATGGGGATCTTCTCCCGGGTGGGCTTCCCCCGAGAAGTCGTCAGCGACCGAGGCACGAACTTCATCTCCAAATACATGAAGTCCCTCTGGCAACAGTGCGGGGTCACCTACCGATTCACGACCCCCTACCACCCCCAAGGGAACGGACTAGTGGAGCGATTCAACCGCACTCTCAAGGGGATGATTGGGGGATTGGAAGAGCCCCTCCGTCGCCAGTGGGATGTGCTACTCCCGTGCCTCCTCTTCGCCTACCGGGAAGTTCCCCAGAAGTCCCTCGGTTTTAGTCCCTTCGAACTCCTGTACGGGCACCCTGTGCGAGGGCCCCTCAGCCTAGTCAAAGAAGGTTGGGAGATGGCCCCCCTAAAGACCCCTCCAGACGTCTTCAAGTACCTCCTGGCCCTACGTAATCAGACCCGGCGCTTCAGGGAGATGGCCAAGGCGAACCTCGAGGCCAGCCAGGAAGACATGAAGAGATGGTATGATCACCATGCCTCCTCCGTCGAGTTCGAACCGGGACAACAAGTGTGGGTGATGTCCCCCACCGAACCATGTGCCTTGCAAGATAAGTGGACGGGGCCCTTCAAGGTGGTCGAGCGCAAAAGCCCCGTCACTTACCTCATCGACATGGGGACCACCCGGAACCCCCTTCGGGTCCTCCACACCAACAGACTCAAACCACACTTTGTGCGCTCAGAACTCAGCCTCCTGATGGCTACAGACAGTGGGGCGGAAGAAGACTCCGAGCCTCTCCCTGATCTCCTGAAGACTCAGGAGAAAGACGGTTCCGTGGACGGGGTCCGGCTCTCCGATGCCCTCACCCCAGAGCAACGCCAGGGCTGCCGGGACCTCCTGCTGCGGTTCGCTTCACTGTTCTCCCTCACTCCCGGGGTCACCCCTTGGTGCTTGCACGACGTAGACACCGGGGACAGTCCCCCTGTCCAGCACCGGGCCTACCGCGTACCAGATCGGGTACGGGCCTGCATACAAGAGGAAGTGGCCAAAATGCTCACGATCGGGGTCATCGAGCCCTCGGACAGTCCCTGGGCCAGTCCAGTGGTATTGGTCCCCAAAGCCGCTGCCCCCGGCACCACACCTGAACTGAGATTCTGCGTCGACTACCGGGGCTTGAACGCTGTCACCCGAACCGACGCTCATCCTATCCCCAGAGCGGATGAATTGATCGACCGACTGGGGGCCGCCCGCTACCTCAGTATCTTCGACCTAACAGCGGGCTACTGGCAGATCGGTCTCACACCCCGAGCTCAAGAACGATCCGCCTTCTCTACCCCCGATGGCCACTACCACTTCAAGGTCATGCCCTTTGGCATGAAGAACGCCCCCGCTACATTTCAACGTCTTGTGAACCAGGTCTTGGCGGGGCTCGAAGAGTCCAGCGCTGCCTACCTAGACGATATCGCTGTATACAGCCGCCACTGGTCCGACCACCTCCTCCACCTCCAGGAGGTCCTACAGGCCCTCCAGCGGGCCGGCCTCACGATTAAGGCCGGCAAATGCCAAATTGGTCAAGGGTCCGTGACCTACCTGGGGCACCAGGTGGGGAGCGGGCTGGTGGCCCCACTGCAACTTAAGATTGCTGCCATCCAGTCCTGGCAGCCCCCCGTCACTCAGACCGAAGTCCGAGCCTTCTTGGGGCTCACCGGCTACTACCGGCGGTTCGTGAGGGACTACGGCAGCATTGTGGGGCCCCTCACGGGTCTCACGTCCAAGAACCAACCAAAGCGGATTAACTGGACCCCCGATTGTCAAGCGGCCTTCGAAAAGCTGAAGGCCGCCCTGTGCACCGCCCCTGTGCTCCAGGCCCCCGATTACAGTCGGGAATTCGTAGTACAGACAGACGCCTCCGACCACGGCATCGGAGCGGTTCTTTCCCAAGTGAACCCCGAGGGTCATGACCAGCCGGTGGCCTTCATCAGCCGACGTCTCCTGGGCCGAGAACAGCGCTGGAGCACCATCGAGAGGGAGGCCTTCGCAGTGGTGTGGGCCCTCAAAAAGCTCCGGCCCTATCTCTTCGGTACCCACTTCCGGGTACAAACCGACCATAGACCCCTGCAGTGGCTGATGCAGATGCGGGGGGAAAACCCCAAACTACTGCGCTGGTCCATCTCCCTGCAGGGAATGGACTTCACCGTGGAGCACCGACCGGGCCAAGACCACGCCAACGCAGATGGCCTGTCCCGCTTCTTCCGCCTCGACGAAGAGAGTCCCCAAGGAGATGGGTGACTCTCCCCGCCTTCAGCTGGGGGGGACGCATGTTGGACAGGCCACACGAAGGGCTTGCGCCCTCCCCGCATGACAGGGCCCAAGCCCCGGCCCCCCAGGCGCGGCCCACGAGAATCACCCGCACCCCGTCTCCCGACGGAACTCCTGCCCTCGGACCTCCCTGTAGCACGGGCCCAAACCACCACCGGCTCCCTCGGCCGGGTCAAACCGCCATCTTGGGCCCTGCGCCACGAGGCCGCGTGGCCTCCCCCCGACCCTAACCCTGGGCCTGGCCGGCCCCGACATCCCGGCACCACCATCCACCCAGGAGGTGAGCGGATCACTTGGCAGGTCAATGGGAGGACGAAGTGCCAAGGACTCTCCCCCGCCAGGTGACGATCGCCTCCAGCTCCCCCAGGCACCGGCTCCACCCCCCCGCTGGGTGTCTGGACACCTTCATCCCGGACCCTCCGACCCCCAAGTGCGAGGGTCCGGACATCAAAGGGCCCCTGCCCTATAACTGGAGCAGCTGCGGAGCAGGAAGGCAGTTGTATCCTGGAGTCGAGAGACACCGAGAGAACTCAGCCTTGACGGACTACTGGCACTGCCGTAGCCCTATCTTGTGATCCATCGTCCTGCCTGCTGGCGCTGCCGCGGCCTTCTGCAACATCCATCCTCGTCGGGACCTGCTGGCGCTGCCGCGGCCCGTTGTAACGACCATCTTCACCGGGACCTGCTGGCGCTGCCGCGGACCGTACATCGACCATCTTCTCTGGGACCTGCTGGCGCTGCCGCGGCCCGTGTATCGACCATCTTCACTGGGACCTGCTGGCGCTGCCGCGGCCCGTACCAGCTAGACCACCTAAGCTCGAGGATTGTGAGCTACCCACCACACCACCTCAACTACCAGACTGGTAACCAGACTGTCCCGCTACCCCCTTTTCCCATCTTGAGAGACTTGAATCGAGGGGACCCCTGAGTCCAGACCTCCTTGTACCTTTTCATCGTACCTTAAGAAGTGCTTATAAAGAACGCTAACTCATCTCCTTGTGTGGTATCTGTCTGTGGGGGGGAAGTTATTTGTCTGTACGATCGCTGGAGACGGCTCTCCCCGGAGACCTCTCCCCTTGTCCTCGGCCGACCCTCCCGGTCCGTCCAACAGAAGCTTTATGGATGAATTTAGGAGCAATAGCAGGCTGGGTAGATTAGACAGAATCTGTGTCAGGTTCAGGTGCAGTATATAAATTTGCTAAATGTTTTTCCCAAAGATGTGTTATAGCTTGGTCTAGTTTCCCTAATCTTTCTAATATCACCCAGCTTAAAAGCCTTGATTAATTCTGATCTGACCTTCATGCAGTTGATATTAAACCAGGGAGAAATGTTAGAATTTATGGATTTTGGCCATTTAGCTCCCTATGAATTTAGAAATGTTTGCATATTAAACAACCGAGAGGGATCTCCATGAAGGGTTCATCTCTAGAAGGACAGTCGGGCACAGGACCAAGAGTTAATTTGAATGCATCATAATTTCTGGTCATTTTATCAGGCTTAAAAGAAAGGTTTGACCACTTGACAAATATCCTATTATTATCCAAGGCTAGTGCAGTCTGTGATCTACTGGTAGTATTGATTTTAGTGGGAAAGAGATTGGTCCTAAGAGATAAAATTAAAGGATAGTGGTCAGTGCCAGGTTGAGTAAAAACACAATCATACATCGCATGCCACATCTCCAAATCTAGTAAAATATATCAATCCTGCTTTTGTTCTCCACTCTTCGCCCATTGCGTGTATGCAAACTGTGTTTCAATGTAAAAGACTTGAGTTGAATGGGACCATCTTTGGAGGTGTTCTGCATCCAAACAATATTCACCTTTGGCCACATCTTCAGGATTTGTTATAGAATCGATGAAAGCTAAAGGTTCAACAGTAGTCTTGAAGTCTACACCAATAACTAGCAGGGAATACAATTGCCTATTTCACAGATGATGATCTAATTTGGCCAGTGTAAGGGATTCTTTACTTATTCCAACAGAACAATTACATATATTATATAAGCTCACGGTAACACCATTTGTTCCCTTTACAATCAAGCCAATAATGTTAAGGCAATCAATCAGCAGTTTATGCACAGTCAGATTTAATGTAATTCGCAAACAAATTAAAATGCCTCCAGAAGGACGTCCTGCTCTGGAAGGAGTGACTTCAAAACTATAATTTGAACAAACAGAATTATGCAAAGGTTCCGTCAACCATGTTTCTTGTAACATAATCAAATCAAAATGAGGTAAAAAGTTATACCAGTGCAAATGAGTCAGTTTAGTACATAGCCCAGCTGCATACAATGATAATATCTGTAAACTGGGCAGGCAGTCTTGGTCTGGTTTGAAGATGGTGCCAAAATAAACAGAATTAATACTGTAGTCATGTATGGAACATTAGCAAAGAGGTTAAGGTTCCAATTTCAAACAGTCCTTGCTGGAAATTTTACATAACCCTTGTTGGTGGGAGTGGTGTGGGCTTACAGGATCCAGTGACTGAACTTAAACGGTGGCTATGTTCAGGGTGGCAAAAAATGGTAAACTACTCCAATCAGTTATTTTGTCTAGCTCTCTCCTTCCACATGGGCCAGTATTGACTCAATTCACGTCAACCAAAGTAGGAGCAGAAAGGCACAATAGGGGACCACCCCTATTGGAGCTCAGATTATCTTGTGGGTTTGATCCAATAAATGGTATATTGGAATTCACCTGGTGTCCCTCTATAGATTGACAAGAGCTAGAGGCATCCACATTTTCTGAATCCCAGAAATGTGGGTTTCTCTTAAATTGGATGTTTGAGCCCGTTGATGGCAAAGATCTGGCTTCCATTGCTATTAGACCTTCCGCTAAGTCAGTGCCATCAAGCATTATCTTGATCATATCAAGCTTAATTAGCTCACAGGAAGACATTAAAAAATAATTACATCTCTATCGATTACAGAACAACACTGCGATTGAGTACATATCCAATGGATTGTTTTGTTGATAAGACATTCTTTACTTTCCCTTTGGTCTGGTTTTATTCATCAGGTGAATTGCAACTATTCTATAAGCAGCTGGTGCTTTCTAATTGTGCTTAGCTCGTCAGAGTGGTGTTTAATAGGCATATAAGAATTGCTTCTGGGAATTGCTCCCTTATATATAGAGCAGTAGGTTGTGCCTCCCCTGGGACGATAAGTCATTTACACTACTCAAATGAAATCCGACACCATTTTGTAAAAATAGACTCTTTTTTATGCTAATTTAGACAGTGGCATCAAGTATTATCTTGATCATATCAAGCCTATTTAGCTCACAGGAAGACATTAAATGGTAATTGCATCTTTATGGTTTACAGTACAGCACTGTGGTTTATTACGTACACAATGGATTGTTTTGTTAATAAAACATTTTTCACTTTCCTTTTAGCCTGGTTTCAATTTAGGTACATTCATCAGGTCAATTTCAGCTTTTCTATAAACAGCTGGTGCTTGATAACTGTGGTGTCTAATAGGGGTATCAGGATTGCTTCTAGGAAAAGCTTGCTTACATTTAAAACAATAGGTTGTGCCCCCACTGATTCTACTTGAAAAGCAGTGAGGTTGACTAGAAGAGTTGGAAAATAGTTCGACAAGGGTCCGCCATGACCTGGAGAATTCACAAGATTTCTCTAATTGTAATTAAGCAGATTTACATGACTCCCTTTGGTGGTACGAGCTTCTTGGATCATCCATGGGTCATGATTTAGAACGCCTTGGGTTTAGAAGGGTAGTTTACATGAAGTGGTTATGAGCTAGTATGTTCCTGATCTAGTTCCCAGAATGCTTTCCCCGTTTGCAAGTCAATAATTCTTGTGAGCCCCTGCAGGAAGGTGGAGTTGTAGTGATGCTGGTTAAGCTTCACTATGAAATACTCTCACAATTCCCCAAAGATGGTACTTGGATTCACAAAAATAAATCCTTAGAGCAGTCCTGGTAGAGTGGCAAAGGGCAGTCAGGCTTAACTAGAGGAACATGTGTTAGGCACTTCCAAGTACGAATATAGAATATTTAGACGACAAAAAAAGTGAATCGGTTAAGTATAAACAATGTTATGGATTTTAGAAGCCAAATGAAATTAATGCAAAACTATACTGCAAAACTTTCATTGCGGTCAATTGGAAAAAGCACTAGTGACAAACAGCCACTTGCAGATCGAGTTGCATGAAATCCAAGGAAGGTAAAGGACCAAGCCACAACAGTCAGTTTGATTTTAGCTGGCTCAAGAAGCCCAGGTGCAAAGTTGTCTCTGTAAGGAAGGATTTCTAAGCCTAGGAGGCAGGGTGCCTTCTATTTTTGATGTGGGCATGTAAGTGCAAGCTTATATCCCTATAGTAGCCTTTTCCATTATAGTACACTATAAATTAGGGCGGTCCATAGGATAACGTGAGCTTGCACTCAGGCAAACCAGAGGTTGGCAGCTCCGTTATGGTACTGCCTAGATTTGTCATGTTTGATATCAAACAAGCTGCCTTCTCATCCCTGGCATGAATCTCATGTTGAGGGTGATGTGGGTTGCACCCATGTGGCTAACTTAGAGGTTGCCCACCTGGTTGCCCCAGATTCTCTGTGCTCTGGCTAGCAGACCTTGCTTGCTGCCACCAAGACAGGATTATGACCTCCTGTAAGGCAGTGTGAACACTCCCAGGAGTCAGGAACAAAGGCCTGAGCAGGAATGAGGTCACACCTCTTCCCTCTCTGGATGGCTAGTGAAGTGGCACATCAATGCAATGAGCTTCAAAGGCTACACTGATGGAGCAGGGTTTTTTCTTTAAAACCGAATACCTGTTTCATTTTCGCATGTTATAATTAAAAGTACTACTGATTAATTATTAACTACTAAAGAAATGTTAAAGTCATGTCTAACCAACCTTATTAACAGAAGAATCACACGTGGGAACGCTATTGCATGGCTAAAATAATAAGTGAACTAAGTTGGTGAACAATTGACGAATAGATGTTGCTTATGTGATGTTACTGTATTTTGCGCTTATAATTAATATGCATTAATGGCTTTTGATGTCGCAAATGGCTAGATAAATACATACACATAAGGGTATTAGCAGGGGAATAACACTGTATAATCATTTCTGTGCAGTAATTATGTTTTATGTTCCATTTTGCTTAAGTTAACCAATGTGGCCTACCAGAAAATGGCTACCACCCGCAGCCTGCATTAGAGTTGATGGAAATTTTTGCAAGGAAGCTTCGTGCTGTCTGTGACCTTGCCCACTCGACAAAACTGAAAAGCCATGATTATGACGACAAATCCAGGACGGATGCCAAGAGCCCCTGAACATGAAATTTGTTTCAAATACGAATGCTGAACTTATGAACTGATGATCCCACCACCACCACTGGGATACAAATTATTTAAAAAAGACATCCGTAGAAGTATCGAATTAGTCATGGACATCTAATTTTTCTATTCATTATTTGGGACAATCTAAGTGTGAGAAAATCTCGCACAGTATCGCAAATGTACCAAGATGACATTATTTCCGCCATTTCATCCGTTCTGAACAATAAATTGTAACATTATAGAATGTAAATTTTAGTATAAATATTAGTAGACTAGAGAGGTCTAGCGCCACTTCTTCCCGAACTGATGATCCGCGGTCCCTATGCTGACGGAGAGGACGGTGACTCTACATGACGGCTAGAAACCTTGATGGAAATACTGAGGACCGGTTCTGACTTAGGATCTGACATTTAGACAGAATAGGTAAATATGAGAGAAATGAATTTGCATTTAATTGGCTTTTCTTACAATTTTAGATAAACAAATAATTCTGTTTGAATCTCTGTGTCGGGTGGTTATTTCTTGTTATGATTATTGAATTTATTTGCGTATTCTATGAAATGTTTTTCGTCAGATTTATAAGCAACTAGTAGATGCCATTGACCTCAGAAGTACATGCAGATTGTATAGGTATCAGAAAGTCTTTCCCCTTATACATGGCACGGATAAGAGTGGTAGGATGAATGTTGGTGTAATGGACCCCACCAGCGTGTGATGTGTGTGTGCGTGTGTGACTGTGAGATCACTCCGTCCGTGGAAGTAGAGGGGATTTGGAAGCTCCTATCTGCACCAGTTTCTTGGTAGCAGAAAGATGGTTTACTATTGTCTTGGTCTGGCGAAATTGCGTGTATATAGGCTTGTTGATTATTGATTGATATTTGTACTAACACTGTATGTAGAAGTTGTGTTGAGTTTTATGTATTGTGAACGGCTTCTGGGACGTAGGGAGTCGGTGACAGTTCCGTAGTAGGGCAGAGGGAGTGCTGCTCTCGGAAAAAGGCGGGATTGTTGGCCCTGTATGCAGACAGGGGAAAACGTGTGACAATCGAAGTTGCGCGTCGCTTTGTCTGGGTTCGATGAGGTAGTATCGCCGTGTGTTGCCATTAGAAACGTATTTCTGTGTGAGAGAAGTGTATATGATAGCGAAGGGTATCTGTGAAGTTCTGGTCTTAGGTCTCAGGGATCCGTATGGCATTCCGTTATCACTTATCACAAGAAAGGTAATAGGTATTCTCTGAAGCTTGTTAGAAGGACAGGGCAGAGGTAAGCGCTGCTTTGTTAACGTGTGAGATAATTCTGTAGTAGGACAGACTGTTCGCTGTTCTCGGGAAAGACAGAATTCTGTGTGAATGTACTACATCTTTCTGGTGTGAAAGTGTGTGAATCAGAAGGCATTCTGGTTAATTGTGAAACTCTTAGGAGCATTCTGGAGAAAACAGTTAATTGATGCTTGATAGAAGGGTAGAGTAGATGGATGTGCTACTTTATCAACGGAAGTAACGATTCTGTAGTAGGGCAGAGGTAAGCGCTGCTCTCGGGAAAGACAGAATTCTCGTGGGAAAGGTCTTTTGCTGTTCTGTGGCTAGCGAAGCAGACAATGGAGATGTTTGTATGTTGTAACTAACAGACTCGTAGAAATTGAAACAAAGTCTACCAAGTAGTCTTGTAAAGGAGGGGTAGACGCGAGAGACAGGAGACAGGAGCAGAAGCGACTGCAGCGACTGCTGACGTCAGGGAGACCGCACTGTGATTGGACAGTGGGTTAGAACAGTGGAAGCACGGTGATTGGTGTGCTAGTGTACGCCGCGCTAGGATTGGAAGACATACAGGGTGACGTAGACGCTCCAGGATTGGTGCGTTAGTGTGAGTCGCGCTGCAATTGGACAGGAGAACGTACAGTTGTAGAAAGGACAAACATCTTGCGGAAAATAAGAAAAATGTATTACCATGATGAGGAAAAGAAAAAGAAATCCTTGTTTAGTAAGGTTAAGAACTGGTTCGACAAGGATAAGGATATTGTGACTAGGGAAGGACAGTTACTGCTCCCGATAAGAACCCCCGCATCCTTCATGGTTGCGAAGTATGGGTATCATACCTGTATTTGGTTAGATAACTGGGTGAAGTACACGAAAGAGGATGGAGTTTTAGCTTTCCCAGAACATGGCTCATTTAATCTGGCCATACTGAGGAACTTACGGGAACGGATGATGAGTCTAGAGCCTCGGCCTAGGCCGACGCAGTTTGAGGCATTGACTGAATGGGAAGATGAAATGCATGAACGAGAAAAGCAGAGGGGTGGGGGTAGTTACAGGTATATGTTTGGGCGAAAGTATGATCGTGAAACCCATCATGATCGGATGAGAAGGTGGCGGGATGCCAGTATGACCGAGGGATTATATCCTATAAGAACAGCAGAGAAGTCAGAAGGGGGAAAGTGTACAGAGAAAGAACATAATGTAGAAACCAGGAGATATGGGGCGAATGAGTCTGATGACGATGTCCTAGAGGACATGCTCTATAAAAGACCACCGCCGTATAGACGAGAACCAGAAGTAGGAACAGCAGTGACCCCAATGAGAGACACCCTGTGGATTATTAAGACAGAGGGTACTACCCCTGGGTTGAAAAGCAGTTGTTCTCTGGCGGAAAGAGAAAGAGAGAGAGATAGAGAGAGAAAGAGAGAGAGAAAGAGAGAGAGAAAGAGAAAGAGAGAGAGAGAAAGAGAGAGAAAGAGAGAGAGAGAGAGAGAGAAAGAGAGAGAGAGAGAGAGAGAGAGAGAAAGAGAGATAGAAAGGGAGAATGAACTTGAGGATGAAAAGACCAGAGAACTAGCAAGAACTACTTTTGAACTGACAGAAAATCAGAGAACTAACTAAAAATCTTGAGGCAGTTACAGTACCTGTGACAATAGGCCCGGTTATGCCGATTTTTGACAAGCAGAGGACGGGTGAAAGTGGTTTGACAGTACCATATGTGGGCAATAGATTGATTGTTCCTCCGGAGCAGGCAGAAATGAGAACAGGAGAAACACAGTGGAGAACGGGAGAGAATCAGTGGAGACATACCATATGTGAAGGAGAATTGAGTGTGCAGACTAACTCGAGTTTGAATTCTGGATGTGTGGAAAGGAACAGAGGATCAATTTTAGAACCACAAAGAGTGACAGAACCAGGGGGTGCAGAAAAATCTGTGGGAATAACTGCTGAAGATTTGAATGATTGGCTGAAGACTTTGCAGAGGAAAGAGAAAGAATCCCAGGGAATTGATGTAGCTAGGCTACGTATGGAAATGGAAGAGATGATTGCAGGAACAATCCCTACAGAAACGCTGAAAAACTATCAGGAAAGGGAGATTCTCTTCTTGTGTAAGTGCATCACATGGAGAGCAAAGAACATACATGACAGGTTGAAAGGAATAGCCAGTGAACTGGGAATTGACATGGACAAGGTAAAAGCTTTACAAAAGCCTTACCGAGTGGATTTTACAGATAAGGACATTGAGAATCTGAACCATGCAGGCCGAATAGGAGAGATCAAGGAAATGATTGCTTTGTTGAAGAAATGGGGAGATGTAGAAAGATGGAAAGACAGATGGTACCGAAAGCGAGAGGATGGGGCAGATAGAACTTACTCGACATTCCCTTTGAAAGAAAAAGAGAAAGCAGTGACAGCTTACCCCATGAGGGAAATTCCAGGAGGTGGGTATGCACATGTCCCATGGACCAGACAGGATATTTTATCCTTTACAAATGATTTCCCTCGACTAAGGGAGAAGCCTGTCGAGTGGTATAGACAGGTTGATAGATTTGTGAAATTGTCAAAAGTGCTGTGGATTGACCTAAATAGTCTGTTTGATATAATTGTACCAGCAGACTTGTGGGCAGAATGTAAAATAGTCATAGACTGGCCCACCAAGGAATACCCAAGAGATCCAAAGACAGGAGCTCCAGATCCGGAGGTAATGAAGAAGTACGAGCAGGTTATGGCCTTTTTGAAAAATAAGGTACCCCCCAAGGAAACAGATTGGGTTAAAATAGATCGAACACATCAAGAATTGAAAGAATCAGTCCATGCATATTATGAAAGACTAATATTAGCTTTCAAACAGTTCAGTGGAGATGAACATCTGGGTGACAAGGACCTGAGCCATTTTGTATATAGATTTGTGTATGGTTTGCGGCCGGAAATCAGGGAAATAATAAGGCAGCATACCGTAGACTGGCAGAGCAAAAAGATTGATGAGATCCTGAGACATGCAAAATACTTCAGTGATGAGATTGAGGCGAAGCAAAGGAAACTGAAAGAAAAGGCAATGTGGGCACAGGTGAAAGTTGCAGGAAGCTCAGTTGGTTGAACAAGCAAATAACCCAGGAAATAAACCTAGGTTTGATCCAGGAAAAGGGAAAGGAAATATCGAAGAAGCGAAAAAGAAGTTCCCATGTCACAACTGTGGAAAATTAGGGCACTGGAAATCCGAGTGTAAGAATCCACCGTCTACTAATGATGACAATCCATCATTGAATTTACAGGTGCAGAGTGAGGGGTGTGGTCAGCATCAGCAGCAGCAGAAGGCTGTTAAACAGCAGAATCAGGTGCCAAAACCACCCTTGCCACAGAGGAGAGGATCCCAGAAGTACAGTCAAGAGTCGGGGTTCTACGATGAAGAGCAGGTAAACAGGCCAAAACGCGCAAGCGCTGTTGCTCAATATTGGCTGAAAAATGAAGGAAGTGATTCTGAGGGAGACTTCTGACGGTGCCGAAGAGAGGAGGAAGAGTGCGTACTTGGCGCAACTCTAGAAATAGACCAGGCAGGGCCTTTTGTAGATGGGAAAATTAATGGTGAAAGTGTTACTTTTCTAGTTGACGCAGGAGCCACAAGATCGACTGTCAGGTCAGCTGATATAAGGAATCTTCCTCTCTCGGACGAAGCAATCCAAGTAGTTGGTGTGTCCAACACACAGATTAAAACTTTACTTACTGAACCAGTAAGGGTTAAAATAGGGAAATTCTCAGACATGCACCGCTTTGTGGTGTGTGACACTAGTCCTGTGAACTTGCTAGGCAGGGACCTGCTGTGCAAGATGAATTGCACTATTTTCTGTACTCCAGATGGAATAACCTTTGAAACACCAGATGAGGATGTTCTATACAGAATGACCATGGATAACAGGGAATGTGAGGCTTTGGGAACATATGCTATATTTAACCCAGATGCATTACCCCCAGAATTGAAACAGACAGTGAAAGCAGCAGTTTGGGATTTTACTGGAGAAGATGTGGGTCTGATGAGAAATGTAGATCCAGTAAAGATTACTGTAAAAGAGGGAGTGGCTTACCCAAATATACCGCAATACAGACTGACACCTGAAATAAATGAAGGAATAACACCCATAATTGAGAAGATGATTCAGCAGGGGGTGTTAAGGGAAATATTGAGTAGCCCATGTAATTCACCAATAATGGGACTGAAGAAACCTAATGGAAAGTTCAGAATAGTACAGGATTTGAGAAAAATTAACAAGATTGTTGTATCATGTTGTCCCATTGTGCCAAATCCATCAGTGATTTTGTATCAGATTCCCCATGATGCAGAATCGTATACTGTAATTGATTTGTGTCATGCTTTCTTTTCAATTCCATTGCATCATGACAGCCAACCAATATTTTCTTTTAGATTTGGAGAGCGGATTTTGTCATGGTGCCGAATTCCACAGGGGTATACAGAGAGCCCTTTAATATTTAATCAATTGCTAAAGAATCTCTGGAAAGTCTAACAATGCCTGAAAATTCAGTCTTGGTCCAGTATTTTGATGACCTGCTTGTGGCATCAAAAACCCGTGAAGCCTGTGAAGTAGACACCATAGCTTTACTGAATCACTTGACAGATGGAGGATTAAAAGTATCTCTAGCCAAATTGCAATTCTGCAAGAAAGAAGTCCAGTACTTGGGACATAACATTGAGAAAGGTCTGAGGAAAGTGACCATTGACAGGATTAAAATCATTAGAGGAATGAGAGCACCAATGACACAGAGAGAAGTGAGAATGTTCCTGGGAATGGTGGGTTACTGTCGTCAGTGGATAAGTAACTTTTCCCTGATTGCCAAACCATTGATTAAATTGACCAAAAGTGAGGTGAAAGACCCATTAGAACTAAACCCAGAAGAAATGGCTGCATTTAGAGAGTTAAAGGACAGACTATGTGAAGCTCCTGCCCTAGGAATGCCAGATTACGAAAAAGAATTTGAGCTGTATTGTAGTGAGAGAAATGGATGTGCACTTTCAGTGTTAATCCAGAAACATGGACGCCTGAGGAGGCCAATTGCCTATTTCTCAGCAACACTTGACCCAGTAGCTGTGGGTTTACCAGGTTGCCTGAAAGCAGTAGCTGCTACCTGTAAAAGTCTGGAACAAAGTGAGGGAATCATAATGGGATATCCTGTACGGGTATTCGTACCTCATGGTGTGGCAATCCTTTTAACAAGGAGCCGGACACAGTTCATGTCTCATAGTCGGCTGACTAAATATGAGAAAGTCATTCTTGGTGCAACCAATGTGAGCCTGGAGAGATGTGTGAATGTGAATCCAGCGACACTGTTGCCTGATGCTGAATGTGTGGGAATAAGAAATGAAGTTGATCATGATTGCCTGGATGTGCTTGATTACTGTACAAAACCAAGGCCAGACATAAGAGATCTGCCACTGCCTGAAAGTGATCATGTGTTGTTTGTGGATGGATCTTGTTTGAGAACGGATGAAGGAACACTGAGTGCTGCTTATGCTGTGTGTACAGTTTCAGGAGTTGTGGAAGCATCACCTTTGAAAGGAGTTAAATCCGCTCAGGTGGCAGAATTGGTGGCACTGACAAAAGCCTGCAAGATTGGGAGGAGTGTGAGAGTGACTGTGATGACTGACAGCCAGTATGGCTTCGGGGTTGTCCATGATTTTGGCCAGCTATGGCTACAAAGAGGTTTCCTGACCTCAAGTGGAACTCCCATAAAGAATGCTGAAGTGGTTGGAAAATTGCTAGAGGCGATACAGCTGCCTAAAGAACTAGCAGTTGTAAAATGTGCTGCTCATGGTCAAGGTGATGATTTTATTACCGTGGGAAATAAATTCGCAAATGACATAGCACAATACTGTGCAAGAAACAATCATTCCATTAACCGGAGTAAAGAAAGAGAAATAACTTCTTGTTCCTTGATGTTTACTAATGAGGTGGGAACATGGGAGGAGGTGAAACAATTGCAGGATGAGGCAGGAGACGAGGAAATGAAAGATTGGGTGAAAGCAGGTTGTGCACCTAGGGAAAAAGATCATGTGTGGGTCTATAGGGATGGAAGACCAGTCATGCCAAATAGCATGCTATCAACAATGGCAAGGATGTATCATGGCCAAGGACACCTGGGGAGGGATGCTATGATAAGGGCCTTTAAGCAAACCTGGTACAGTCCAAAGTTCAGGCTGATAGCAGAAAGTCTCTGCCAGAGATGTCTGATATGTCAGCAATTCAATCCTGGAAAGAAAACAGTGGTGAGCCTAGGAACAATAGGCATAGAGGGAGGACCATTCACAAGAATGCAGATAGTCTTCATTGAAATGCCCCCAGTCAACAGATTGAGGTATGTCCTGGTGGTAGTCTGTTTGTTCTCCAGGTGGGTGGAGGCATATCCAACAAGAAGAAACGATGGGATAACAGTGGCCAAATTACTGTTAAGAGAGTTCATCCCAAGGTACGGGTTCCCAGTAACCATTGAATCAGACAGAGGAGAACATTTTTATAATGAAATCATGGGTCCAATTTGTGAAGCATTGAGTGTACAGCAGAAGCTACATTGTGCTAACCGACCAGAAGATTCTGGTGTGGTTGAACAAATGAATGGTACCATAAAAAACAGAATTGAAAAAATGTGCTTAGCCACAGGAATGAAATGGCCTGATATCTTGCCTCTAGTCCTGATGACCATTAGGTCAACTCTAGACAGAACTACAGGTTTGAGTCCACATGAAATTATCATGGGACGTGCTATGAGACATGCATTTGTACCAGTCAACAAGTTGATGACTATAACTGATGACATGATTTTCGATTACTGTAAGGGCCTGGCTGACGCAGTTCATTCTGTGTCTCACCAGGTTGGAGAAGATGCCACCACACTTGAAAAGAAACCAGCCCATGACCTGAGCCCAGGGGACTGGGTAAGGATAAAAGTCCACAGAAGGAGGAATTGTCTGGTTCCAAGGTGGGAAAGGCCAAGACAAGTCATTCTGAAGTGTGCTGGAGTGAAAAATTGGATACATGCAAGTCACACACCGAGAGTTCCAAATCCAAGAGACGGCACTGGAAAAGAATACTTTGAAGAATCAGATTCCAGTGATGATGCAGACAGCGAGACAGTAAGAAGGAAAAAGAATCCTGAAAGTGGGGAAAGTGAGTCAAGGGAAATTTTCATCCCACCAGAAGAGGTTTTGAGAAGAACAGTACAAACCGCAGAGGCAAGTTCAGATTCTGAAGAAGTACCTGAGGTTCCAATTAACAGTGACTAACACAAAAAGAAAGAAAGGAAAGAAAAGAACATTCCAACAGAAGTGACACCTGAATAAAATGAGGAAATTGGACAAGTTCCGCCTGAGATAAATATAGAAAAAGAAGGGACAGACAAAGACAGAGAGGGACAGATTGCGGAAAACCCCCGAGGAGGTGTAGGGAACATCAACAACAAGCTAGGTGAAGGGACAAGTAGACAGCAAGAAGATTGCGTGTCGGAGACCCGAGTAGGGACAGAAGTAGGGAAATCTCAATTGGTGGAAAAAGAAACTGTTGGAGAAAAGGAAGTTGTTGGAGAAAAGAAAGCTGTTGATGAACAAGAGGCAACTGAAACAGAGTCTGATGAAAGTGACAATGAGATACATGGAGGACGAGTTCTGAGAAAGAGAACTTGGCTTGGAGAAAGAAACAATAAAGAAGGAAAACAAAAGAGGAATGCAAAAGGAGATCTTTGGCCGAATAAAATAAAGAGACTGAGGTATAGACTGACCCGAGTTAACTCTTCGAAAGCTGAACAAGTTAACGAAGTGTCAAGTCAAAATCCAACTAAAGAAGAAGAAACAAAGATACCTGAGAGAACTAAAAGTATAAGAAAACCAAACCAGAGGTACAAGTTACCGGAATGGACGTATGTGGCACTGCCTGAACAAGGAGAAGAGGCAGACAGTCAAGGAAGTCCAGAGGAGGCTTTACTGAAAGAGGTTGCTGAGGAAGAAGCTGTGGGAATCCTGAGAGTTATCTTGTCCGACATTGGAGAAGAGTCGGATGTTCAGGACCTGATACAGTTTGATGATGATGAAGAGACAGTGAAGAGTGATGAAAATCCAAATTGAGTAAATCCAAGGAAAATCACTTGGAGGGGAAAAGAAAAGAAGCAATACTAAAACTAGTAGAGTGTAAAAATCTGTTGGGTACTTGCCGCCCTTAAGTTCGGTAGAGGAGTAGAAGAGGCTAAGTCAAAAGACACGGTCAAATTAACAAAATGGCTAACACTGAGAATAATAAAAGTAGATGTACCTTTCTGAAAAGATGGTGCAAAATGTGCTGCTGCTGTACAGGTTTATTAATGCTGCTTTGGAGCGTACTTGCTCTTTTGATTTCATTTAGAGTCACTATAGACACTTTAGAAGGTCATACAGAGAACAGAACTAATATAGGGAAGAGTTCACAGAAGATAGTACCAACTAGAACTGGTAATAATGTACATGAACATAAGGATAGGTCAATTAATGATTTTTCTAGCAATGTTTTTTCTAAATTGTTGTACGAATACCTAAAGACAATGGAAGTAAGGGATTGCTATGTTTGCATGCAATTACCTGCCTCTGTTTCAGAAGGAGTGACTTATCATCTTCTTCCGGCTACGTATGGAATTTCCTGTAGTGTGCTGATTAGTATATTTTATCAGTTGGGGAAATTAGATTATAATATGTCTAATGTAGATAATATTCTTGGGCAATTGCCTATGAATAAAGCATTGAATCCTGCAAAAGAAGCTAACACTTTAGGTGAGATATTTTTAGAAACCAAAGAATTAACCTTAGAATATGTTTTTAGAAACAATTTAACTTGCAGTTTGAAGGGAGAGGAAAATAATTTTCTAGACATGGTTGAGAGAAGAAGTTTGAACATGCACAAGAAAGCTGAAGGGCATAAAATTAGTGACACAATTTGGGATATTGAAAAAGAAAAGGAGTTGAAAAATGGAGCCAGTCCAACTATGGCTATAGATGCCCCGCAGAAAGGCAAACTGTGCATTACCAGGAAGAGATCCCAGTATGATTATTATTTCATAGGGACTAGTGAGTGCCATTATACATACTTTATTGGAACCGGATGGGGATTTAGAGGAGGAGAAGATCCAGTTTTCCCGGGAGTGTATTATATTTGTGGGAATAAGGCTTATTACCGTTTGCCTGACCATTGGTTTGGCACATGTTATGTTGGCCTGGTCTTTCCAAAGATTTTTCACATGGATAGAGTAGAAGATGCTGAACATACTAATCCTTTAACACGCTATAGAAGAGAAACATGGACAGAAATTGTAGGAGATATTTTTGGAGCTTTAATTCCAGCAGTGGGAATTTCTTTAAATGCCTTTGGCATTCGGAAGCTGTCAACAGTGGTGGATCGCTTGTCAACAAGCACCGCTGGAGGCTTTCTTTTGGTTAATACAGAAATGGTTGCTTTGCGTGCTATGGCGATGCAAAATCGACTTGCCCTTGACATTCTTTTGGCAAAAGAGGGTGGAGTCTGTGGAATGCTGAAAGTTCAACATTGTTGCACTTACATTCCTGATGAAAGTAAAGATCTAAAAGTTTATATCAAAAATATTACTGATTTGCATGAAGAGTTAGTACCACTGGAAGCTGAAAGTATCTGGACTAGAATGGCTAATAAGATGATTGCTATTAAGAATTTTGTAGCTAAAATAGGTAGTACCATTTTTGGTAAGATATTATTTCCATTAACCTGTGTAATTGTTGCATTATTGATCCTTAGATTAGGGTGTATGTGTTGTAGATATAGAAGAAATAAAAAGAAAATTACAAAAGAAAATGTTAAAAAGAGACAAAAGAAACAAGAAAGAGATCCACAAGAAATAGAAGAATTGAGGGAAAGCATGTATATATAAACTAAGAAAGAAGATGAGTTGGAAACAAGGGTTTGAAAAATGAACAAGAAGATATTTTGAATTTCTTCCAAAAGGGGAAATAAAAATGATTTTTGGGTTTTGATTTTTGTGGTGATAAGATATCACCAAAGGGGGGATTGATGGAGCAGGGTTTTTTCTTTAAAACCGAATACCTGTTTCATTTTCGCATGTTATAATTAAAAGTACTTTGATTAATTATTAACTACTAAAGAAATGTTAAAGTCATGTCTAACCAACCTTATTAACAGAAGAATCACACGTGGGAACGCTATTGCATGGCTAAAATAATAAGTGAACTAAGTTGGTGAGCAATTGACGAATAGATGTTGCTTATGTGATGTTATTGTATTTTGCGCTTATAATTAATATGCATTAATGGCTTTTGATGTCGCAAATGGCTAGATAAATACATACACATAAGGGTATTAGCAGGGGAATAACACTGTATAATCATTTCTGTGCAGTAATTATGTTTTATGTTCTATTTTGCTTAAGTTAACCAATGTGGCCTACCAGAAAATGGCTACCACCCGCAGCCTGCATTAGAGTTGATGGAAATTTTTGCAAGGAAGCTTCGCGCTGTCTGTGACCTTGCCCACTCGACAAAACTGAAAAGCCATGATCATGACGACAAATCCAGGACGGATGCCAAGAGCCCCTGAACATGAAATTTGTTTCAAATACGAATGCTGAACTTATGAACTGATGATCCCACCATTGGGATACAAATTATCTAAAAAAGACATCCGTAGAAGTATCGAATTAGTCATGGACATCTAATTTTTCTATTCATTATTTGGGACAATCTAAGTGTGAGAAAATCTCGCACAGTATCGCAAATGTACCAAGATGACGTTATTTCCGCCATTTCATCCATTCTGAACAATAAATTGTAACATTATAGAATGTAAATTTTAGTATAAATATTAGTAGACTAGAGAGGTCTAGCGCCACTTCTTCCCGAACTGATGATCCGAGGTCCCTATGCTGACGGAGAGGACGGTGACTCTACATTACGGCTAGAAACCTTGATGGAAATACTGAGGACCGGTTCTGACTTAGGATCTGACATTTAGACAGAATAGGTAAATATGAGAGAAATGAATTTGCATTTAATTAGCTTTTCTTACAATTTTAGATAAACAAATAATTCTGTTTGAATCTCTGTGTCGGGTGGTTATTGCTTGTTATGATTATTGAATTTATTTGCGTATTCTATGAAATGTTTTTCGTCAGATTTATAAGCAACTAGTAGATGCCATTGACCTCAAAAGTACATGCAGATTGGATAGGTATCAGAAAGCGTTTCCCCTTATACATGGCACGGATAAGAGTGGTAGGATGAATGTTGGTGTAATGGGCCCCACCAGTGTGTGATGTGTGTGTGCGTGTGTGACTGTGAGATCACTCCGTCCGTGGAAGTAGAGGGGATTCGGAAGCTCCGATCTGCACCAACACTACCTCTGATATGCATAAGGGATGCATCCCAAAGGAGGAATCATCCGTGCCGCATGCAGGCGGGACAATAGGTATGCAGGAGGTGTACGCCCAACCACACCTCTAGGGTAGGCTGCCTGGTCTGTACAGCTTAGGAAGACTTCTGCCATTTTGAAAAGTGGTGGAGATAGTGGATGCTGGGCAGAAAAGGTGACCTACACCCCTGGATTTGGTCACCTCTAGGGTGGATTAGCCACGGGAGCAAGTAGTCCATTGGTAATTTGCACCCATACTCCTAATGCCCATAAATCTAGGATTTAAGAGCCACCCCTGACACCAGAACCTCAATTCTGGATCAACTTGCATCAAAGTGGACAAAGAAGAGACCTGTATCTGCGACAACAGAACTTGCACAAAACAAAAGAGAGATACTCTGCACCTGTGGCAACGATCCTGGAACTGACTTGTCAAGGCTTGTCCTAGTCTAACTCTCCATTTCCCCAGGCAGAGGGATACCTGTGAGAGTCTGAAGCACCCTCATCCTACAGGTAAAACAACGTTTTGGATCCAAAGAATTACTGGCCATTGGGCCATCTGAGGAATCGCCCAAATCCAGATGGTCTAGTGCATTGTCGAAACTGTAGTCCTGCCTTCCAAGAAGTACAGCCGCGGCCACTGCAGATGAGAGCGGTGGAGGGGTGGGGGTGTCTGAGGGGGATTTCGAGAGACGACCAGGAGGGAAAATTAATTATTTATTCAATTTTCCCTTGTGGTCGACTCTTGAAATCCCCTCCCCAGCCGGCACCACCAGCCCACCACTCTTCCCTGCAGCGGCCGCGGCTGACAAAGTATCAGGCAGCTACCATGTTCCCTGGGACCTCCAGAAGGGAAAGTAACCATCTGCTATGTTTGCCGCTGTCAATGCTTGTGGACACCAGTCCGGCAACTGAGCACTACACTCATTGCTGCACCTAGAGGAAAGCCCATGTCGACTTTCATCTGATGTCAACAGTGGCCCCGGTGTTGTGTTTTTGCATCTTGTTCCCCACAGCACCATGTAAGTGGTGAAAAGCAGCACCCCTGGGGCTCCCATTCAGCATCAAGGACAACCAGGACAACTCTGCACTCAGGATCCACGGGCCAGGTAAAATTTAACTGACTGTCGTGGCTTGGTCCTGGGACACATATCGCCTTTACCCTCCTTGAGTTCCACGCAACTTGACCTGCAAGTAATCGATTGTCACTATCACTTTTTCCCTTTGACTGCAATGCAAAAGTTCTGCAGTATTGAATTGCTGTGATTAATGTTTTTTTCTAAAATCTATATCTCCGGTTATATGTATCTGATCATGTTCATTTTGGTGTCTACACTAAGATAAACATACACTATTTATTTATCAATTGGTGTGAGATTTCTATTGAGTCATGTCAGTTACTTATAGTCCTTGATGGTACACTGAAATGCTTAACACATGTTCATTTAGTAATGTCTGAATGCTCTTTGCCTCTCTACTTGGACTGAGCGGAGGATTTATTATTGTGAACCCAAGGACCATGTTTGGGGTCTGTGAGAGTATTGCTCAGTGAAGCCTAACCAGCATCACTTCATAACCTTCCTACACTGTGGTTTTCAGTTATACTGGGAAGTCCATCTCCATGATACAGTTTTTCAGTGTATCTTTAGCTCAGCAATCTTCATTTCCTTACTTTGAGTCTAGGTCTTCCTCGCCAAATTAATTACTAATTCAGCGCATGCTCTTGTGGACAAAACATCACCAAGCTAAAAATGCAAGAGTTTTTCAATACTAGGATATGTAAAAGTTAAATGTACATTTCTCAATGTATAAATACACTGCACCCTGCCCTATGAACACTTCCGAGGGAAACAACTGTTACAACGCATGTATTACAGCGCATGCTTTTACCCTGCATGACATTACAATGAAAATGGCTTTCTGTAGGGGGTATAAGGTGTTGGATTTAATTCCAACACCTTCCCTACTGTTGCACAGACTGGAGTTGGAAAAGTAAATTATACTATGCCAAACTCCAGTGCAACCCTGAGAGCAAGTCGGGGCAATAAATTGCATTGTAACGGCATGCGGGGTAAAAGCATGCATTGTAACGTCATGCAGCCAGTTCTGGGGCTACCATGGGGTGCCAGGTACATATTAAAAGGAAGGTTTAGGCATGACAGAAGGTTCATTTGGCCAGTTCGAAACGGCAGTTTAAAACTGACAATAGACTGCAGTGGCAGGCCTGAGACATGTTTAAAAGGCTACTTAAGTGGGTGGCAAAATGAGTGCTGCAGGTCCCCTAGTAGCATTTAATTTACAGGCCCTGGGTACAAGCAGCACCACTTTACTAGAAAGTAGCAAGATATTTAAATGTGTCAATTGGGTGTAAAGCAATCTTACCATGTTTAAAGGAGAGAGCACAAGCACCTAAGCACTGCTTAACTGTGTTAAAGTGCAGAGTCCTAAGAGTCAACAAAATCAAATTAAGCAAAAACAGTAGAGAAGGCAACAGGTTTGGGATGACCCTACAGAGAGGGCCAAGTCCAACAACATACTATATAACTAATAAGGAAGACAGGAAATGAGACACATTTGTGATTGAGTAACCAGTCAGCGAACCTCTAAATCAGCCCCAAGTTTTGAGGGTGTTTGGTACATACGAACGTCTTTGTTACGGCTACTGCAGGACAGTTGAGGTATATGGAACACATCACGAAAAGCGATGCAGCCAGTTGTATGTGCATACATTCCATTGCTGATTTATGCACTCCAACTTGCTGTTCAGTGACAGTGGTGCAGGATCAGTTAGTGCGGGTTCTCATACTGATTTATATCTGCTGGAAAAGCACTGCAAGGGCAATGAGATGGAACGTGAAGATCAAAATGACCTTGATTGGGCTGCTGGTAAATGACGTGCAACTCTGTTTTCCAGTTCTTAGGGGCAGATTTATGTTAGACTTGCGCCACTTTTACGCCGCCGTTGCGTCACTTTTGTGACGCAGCGGCGGCGTAAACCCTGCAGCACGTTGCGCCCTATTTACATCGTGACGCATCTATGGAGATGCGTCACGGTGTAAAGCCCTGCGCTACATTAAACCTGCGTCAGGTTTAATGTATGCAGGGTGGGCGTTCCATCGGAAAAAGCCTTGGAAAAGTGACGCAGTGAAATCTAAAAGATTTCACTGAGACACTTTTCCGAAGCTGCTGCGTCAAAACCCTGCGCCTGCTTGAAGCAGGCGTAAGGCATGACGCAGCATGTTAGGAATGGGCAGCCCCTAAACATTGCTGGAGTTGCGTCGTGCTTGCGGCACGACTCCAGCAATGCGCCGCCCTTACGCCATCAGATGCGTCACGCATCTGTTTATCCTTGCGCCACGATGCGCTGCATTGTAAATGCGGCGCATCTGTGGTGGCGCAAGGGTAAACTTGCGTGACGCATCTTTACTGGCGCATCCCTTCTGATTTGCAGGGATGCGCCAGGAAACATAAATCTGCCCCTTAATTTGTAATAGAATGAGTGCTGGTGCCCAAAGCTCTCCTCTGAAGCCTACGGCCGGGGCTGTTAAAAGTCGGTGGGGTAAATACCAAAGCTGTGTAGTCTTGAATCCACCAGATGCCTCTTCAGTCCACTTCCAGGCACTCCCTGCCCCTTTATGTCACTCTTGCAGGCTCTTGCTTTTTCCTTTGTGATGTTTTTTCAGTCTTTCTCTTTCTTTCCCTCATGTGTGTTTTCTCTTTTGCTCTTAGGAAATGTCTGAAGAGATAAAAAATAGGTACCGGTACCATAAAATGAGTGTCAGTGGTCCCCATCCGCCACCACACCCTATAAGTAAGCACTGCCTGTTTTCAGAGACACGTACACATTCTATAAGCCTTGAGTATAAGCCGAGCAATATTGAAAGGCAGGTGTTGGAAATCCCTGAAGGAGTTTTTGAATATCTAGAGATGCAAATGTGTGCAGAAGAACATACTGAAACTATTTCAGGCTTTATCATGACAGCCCTTATGCTCACAAACTCAGCAAGTGGTGAAAAAGCTCTGCATGATGTAGTCCCAGATTAATGTGTATTCCACATTAAAATGTGTTCTAGCTGTGTTATACTCTCAAAAGCAAGTGTCACGAACACAACAATAAATGTGAGCTTTAGCATAATAATGGTAATTAAGAAAACCATTACTGGGTTATTTGTGTGTGTTAATGGAGCAGATAGCGGCGCATTTCAATACTTCCACTGGTAAAGCGCTAGTTCAGAATCTGTACTCTTTGTTTGCAGGACTAAATATATGCTTCATTGTGTTGTCTCAATTTCTTCTTCAGAAAAGCTTTTTTCCTGAAATCAAGAGGAATGTTTCTAGCATCTGTGTCTCCATTGTCTAATAAATGTAGGCGTCAATCACCCCATGCCATGGGAATGCAGTGTGCAGTATGAAGAAAACAAAGCAGACAACGTGTATCCGTGTAAATTACCGGTGTAACTTGCACAAAAAGCACACAAGTCGCACATTTTCTAAAAGGCAAACTTCGGATTCAGAGCAGATCAGTGACATTCGAACTGTGGATCTACCACCATTAGTGTGCATGTGAATGTCCAGGGAACCATTTACAATTTTAGAAACTAAATTCAAAAAGGCTTAGCAGTTTTGCAATTTAAGAAGTCGAATTTTTTATAATCACGGGTGGGTGAGCTCATCATAAAAATGAAAGGTTGTTGCACGACAGTTGGTGTTCCGGATCAGACGTTCCCAGGGCTGAAACAATTTGAGCAAAAAACATAGTACTCAGGGGAGCTCGTTTATTATTAACAATCTTTTATTTGCTTATTTTCGACAGCCATACATTTTGCACCTCCTTGAAACCATTCAAGGTTTTCGATCTTAGGCCCTGATTCAGTCTGACAAACAGGGTGCCCTGTCACAAACATAAGGCACATTTCCTGCTAAACTCTTGGGGGCAGATTTACAAGCCCCTTGCACCTCATATACGCCGCCGTTGCGTCATTTTTGTGACGCAGCGGCGGTGGAAATCCTGCGTCATGGTGCGGGGTACTTACAACGTGACGCATCTGGGAGATGCATCACGTTGTAAAGCCCTGCGCTACATGTAGGCGTTCCTGTGCAGGGGGGGGCATTCCGGCGCAGGAACGCCTCCTAAAGGTGGCTGAGTGAAATCTACAGGATTTCACTCAGTCAGTTTTAGGCCCATGCTGTGTCAAAACCCTGCGCCTGCCTGAAGCAGGCGTAAGGATTGACGCAGCATTAACAAGATAGGGCCCCCCAGAGCATTGCTGGAGCTGCGTCACGCTTGTGACGCAACTCCAGCAATGCGCCACTTTTAAGGCACAGATGCGCCACGCATCTGTGCCGTTTTTGCCCCATGGTGAGCCGCATTGTAAATGCGGCGCATCCATGGTGGCGGAGCTGTGGCGCACAATAACTGGAGCATCCCTGCTGATATGCAGGGATGCGCCAGTAATTGTAAATATGCCCCTTGGGGGCTTATATACAAGCCACTTGAGCCACAAGTGCGTCACTTTTTCCCATATTAAAAGTGACGCACTGGTGGTACAGGGGACTTGTAAATAAGCCCCTAGGTTCGCCCACCTCATTTGGAGATGGGCAGACCGAGCTCTATGTAGGGTGGACGGTGTAATGCCTTTTTTTCCATTCCTTCGCCACCAGGAAAAACCTGGCGATGAGGGACATTAAAAAACAATAAAGAATCCCATACCCTAGTAGAAAACTCCCAGGATGCAGGAGTACTTAGTTGTTTTCTTTTCAGATATTAAACTCCCACTTTAGATGTTTGCTTCTGAAAAAACAATAAAACAAGTTTGGTGGATGATTAACAAACTGAGGTGGCCGTCCACCCAACATTTAGTACTTTGAAAGGAATCACCATTATGGCATTTCCCAACAACGTACAGATATGACTGCAGGGCCGGTCATTGTGTTTAAAATTGGCATGCGGAGTACCATAGAGATGGCGGACTAAATGACCCTCACCATCAAGATGGACAATACTCCGTCCTCCAATTACCGAATCAGCTCTCATAACAGTATCACATCAGTGGCAGCCAACACTGATTGAAGGTAGGAGGCCGGGGGCAGTGGCGGGAGGGGTGAGGACGAGGGTTAAATGGGTTTTAAAAAATAAAATAAAAATAAAAAGCTTACCTTCTTGCTGCTTCCTCGCCGCGTTTCTCCTCCGTAGTCTTCCCTCGCTGGCCTCAACAAGAAAAACACCCAGGTTCTCAGTCAGCCAATCACAACTCTGCCTTACCAGCATTGTGATTGGTCTGAGCACAGTGTTTCGGCGCTCAGACGCTGACTGGGAGCCTGGGCATGTTCTCCACTCAGGCTGTAATGTAGACTGTATGGAGAACATGTAAAGTGCGCAAGAATGTTTAGACAGCCTGAGAGGGCCAGTCAAGTAGTTATTGCGCACTTAGGAGGGTGCTACCACTCCTCTTCTGCCCCCTCACGCAAAGCTGCCGGAAGTAGGACAAAAACAAATGATAATAAATCAACTTATTATCATGTTATTTTCCCTTTATTTCACTGTTAAAAAGCAGTGGGGTGACTATATCACATGCTTCTATTTCAAAACTGCTTGTAACTTCACTTACCGTAGCCTGCTCTTCTCAATTCAAATTTCAATTTTTCTGTTCGGCACTTGGAATGGCTATGGCCATAACGTCCATGACTGCATGCGGACACATATTTTGCAGATTTTGGATCTGAACTTTGGAATGATTCCACAAGCAATCAAGCACCCAGGTAGAGGTAATTTTCCTTTGCATATGTAAGTGGAAATTCTGAAAAAATGTGTGAAAATATTTAATGTTACACATAGTAAATCTGACATTTAGTGCTAATTTTCAGCACAACTGGGTGCAACAACACATTTTGCATTAAACATAGCGCTAGTGCTCACGTGACGTGAACAGCCACTGTCGTTCTGCTCACACACATTGTTCCTGTGCTCCCACAATGAGCTTTTGTCCCCAAATGGACGGAAAATTATGAGAGAGGACACAACGGCATAATTTCGGGCATTTCGCCTAAAAAAGGTAAAGTGAAATGCAGGAAATTCTGTGAGATTACACTGTCGTTTTAAAAAATTTGTTTGGGCCCACACTCAGCACAAGCACCCAGTTGCTCTAAGGTCAACATCTGTTTGTGAACAGTACACTACTGCTTTAGCGAATCCCAACAGACTGCTGCTGCCAATGTTTATTCAACCAGCATTTGATTATGATCCCAGCTCATCCCAAAGAACTTCAAAGATGGAGCACAAGAGCCAGACAGCTGAGTCGCACCAGTCTTAACAATTTGCTCAATATTCTTGCAAGTGGATCCTTTAGGAAGGAAGATACCTTTGTGCTGTTTTAATGTCCCCTTGAGCGTTTACACCAGGAGTATGTTATGGAACCGCCCCTGGAAGATGCTTTAAGTCTGACATATCTTTATTTTGCCTTTTATTGATTTTAACTTTTTTTTCTGTCATGGTTAATCAAATAGCCTTATGATCTGTTCACTGGGTAACAATTTCAGTCCTATGAAAACAGTGTAACAGAAGCGTTCAAACACAATTGTTTCCCCCCAAACTATAATTGTAATCATTCCAGCAAAAGGCATTTTATGACAGTATAAAAATATGTTGTAATTGCCTTTTTGAAAGCCAGATAATTGAAAGCTGAATGCAATTCTATGGGCATAGAGATCCAAATCTAGGTATAAGAAGTCAGAGCATTGTTTGAGGTGGATGAGAACCCACCTCAAATAATAATCACACTCCTTGTCAGGGTGAACCACTAAAGTCACTAAAATAAAACAGTGACTAACCCTCTGGTAGCTTGGTGGAATGTAGTCCAGCATAGTTTAGAGGGAATTTTTAAATAGTTATGTAGTACTCAAACAGTAATAAAGTTAAAACAACTGAAGAAAAACCCCAAACCAGTTGAGTAAAATAGAAGCAATTGTAATAAATCAAATTACACCAAAATGGCAAAAATCTAATAAATAAAACTGGATGTATGAATGTTTAAAATTTGAATCAAGAATAGTGTCAAAAAGCACAAAGGGCCACCTGCAGTTATCTGGTTGCGCTAGACAGGATCAAAGTAAAAAGTCAAGGCCGACCACTGTGGATTGACAGTCAGATACAGGGCTCTTGTTCGCCCCAGTGGAAAGTTCATATTCGCAATTAGAAATTTTTATGGAGAAAAAGTGGCTGTCGATGAGTAGCTTGTGAGGTAAGCTGGGTCAGAAGTATGGCTCAATGACAGCAGTGTGCTGAGGAGTGGGGTCGCAATGCTGATGGTTACGAAGGAGGGAGAGCTCCCAGCAAAGCTCAAAATCTGTGCTTGGGAAGTCCTCCACATCAAAGGGATGCTGCTTAACATCGGTTCCAAAGAAGCCCTCTACATTTGGACTCAAACATTTCTCTTGGAAGTCAGATCTACTCCTTTTGTCTACTGTCTGGGAGTAATACATATCTCACCACAGGGGAGCCATCAGGGGTGAGATGACGGCTGGACACTGGTAGGAAAGCTTTTTGGTTTAAGGCAGAAAATGACAACTTTTTAACAGTATAATCTACATAATTGTCATATAAAATCTCATTTTTCCATTACATGGGATATTAAATGACTATTAAAATGAGTCCTTGAACCCTTCTCCTAGCTATTTTCAAACTGAATTAATCACTTATTAAAGGTAATAGTGTAAACCAGTGTTACCCTACGGGAGAGCCAGCCCTGCCACAGTGAAAAACAGCTTTGTAAGTTTTTGACTTCCAGGACATGTAAAACATAAATTATACATGTCCAAATTTTTAAATACCTTGCACTATGCCCTGTGGAATTTTAAGACCTTCCTAGGGGTGACTCCTAAGTATTAAAAAAAATGACAAAATGTTTATTTTACTAGGACCAAAGGGCAGTTTAAAATTGCAAACCCAGGCTGCAGTGGCAGGTTTGAAGACATGTTTTGATAATGCTACTTTATTGGGTGGTACAACGAGTACTGCAGCCCATTAGTAGCATTTAACTTACAGTCCTGGGGTACCAGTAGTACGATATAAAAGGGACTGATAAGTAAATTAAATGTGCTTATTAGGTATATGCCAATTTAAACATGTTTGAAAGGGAGAGCACAAGCGCTTTGTCACTAGTTAGCATGGACAAATTGCACAGCGTCCTGTGGCTAACAAATTGGATTCAGTAGAAGAAGGCATACAAATCTGGGGGAATATATGACGTTACTTCGCATGCGTTTAGTACGCATGCCATTAATACACGGTCATTAGTACGACCGCGTTTTTAGTCCGCATACCTTTCCTACGCAATTCGGAACAACGAATTGCAGTAGGGGGTGCTGGATGTTGGAATAGTATAATTTACTATTCCAACTCCAGTCTATGCGGACACTAGGGAAGGTGTTGGATTTTAAATCCAACTCCTTCCCCCCCTAACGCAAGTCGCTGTTCCGACTTGCGCAGTAAAGGTTTTCTAAGTAACAACGCGTGCGTACTAACGTCCGCGTAGTAATGGCATGCGAAGTAACGCATGCTAAGTAAACGCCGTTTACCATCTGGGGTGACCCTGCAGAAAGAGCACATTTCCAAAACTTGCTGATTTGCAAGGAGAACGCATTGCATTCTTGACTTATCTTTCTGATCCTAGCACCACTAATAAGTGTCAGAGTGAAGTGATTGAAGATAAAGAGCAGGATTATAGTTTGAAAAATATTGGTTTATGAAGATGGTCTTTAATGAGTAGATACAAAGTCTCTTATGCATCAAGTGCATCTGGATTGGCAACCAGAGTACCTTCAAAAGATGTCGGGGATTGGAGACATCCAATGAAAAATCAGAAAGACATTAGCTGCTGCATGTTGAATGTAATGCATTATATTTGAATGCAAGTTGAGATGGGAACTGATAACAGTCTGGAGAATAGTATTATGGGTGCACTCGGGAAGGAAAGGCACACTCTTCTTCAAACTTTCAGGTGAAAGAGGGGGGTAAAAACATTGGTTGCTTGTGGGGGTATACATGGCTGGGACATTGGCAAATGATTCAGGCCACCAGGTCATAGACCAGGCTGAAAAGGGGTGGGGGGAAGCACTGCAACTTCTTTTTTAGCTGAACTTAGTCTTAGTTGTAAAAAACTAGGTCATTTTGCAGATGCCCCCTACTTTTGATCCCCATTTGGACTACAAGATGCCAGTTTTCGGATCTGCCTGTGCTCTGAAGCCTGCTAACCAGGCCCAAGTGACACTGCTCTTTCCCTTAAAGTGATATGTGTGAATTGGTAACCCCAATTAGCAAAGGACTTGAACCCCCTTTTAAGTCCCTAGCGTATAGTGCAAGTTGTACCCAGGGCATGGCTATTAAGGGGGTTCACCAGGGCCTTAGTTTGTGCCATCCTGAGAGTGCCAAGTAAGCTACCAACAGCAGGCCTGCCATTGCAGACTGCAGGAGAAGTTTAAACTGCTGAAACCAGACTTTGCCCTCATCATGTGTGGCAAAGTCAATGCACTGATCCCTCAGGGATCGGGGATAACAGATCTTGATCCTTTTCGCTAAGTCACTTGTGCACTCTTGTTCTCAGAGAAATAAACAGAGAATACACAATGGGATGTTCTCAATATATTTTTTGAACCAATGTTATTCTTGTACAGAATACATGCTGTGCGATAATCAGTAGATATGAAAATAACTACTAGCAGAGAAATAGTGAATAGCAGGTATAGTTCCACCATGGTGGTAAAACAGTGTATATATGCAGGCATATAAGACAAGGTGGTAATCAGTAATACTTCTACTATGCAATCCCTACTCTATGTGAGCCTAGAGTATGTGTCGGTATATGTGTCCAGAGCCAAGAATCCTCCCACAGGATGATCCAACCCCATTACCTGGCGGGAAATAATGTAGGAGCACCACTTGGTCACGAACTGGACACACGTCACAGAGATATTGGGCAGCTGTTTGGCGAAGCCTCAGCATGCAGGGACCCCTCGACGTCAGCTGAAGTGTCAGCACGGAAATGCTTCTTTATTTATAATAAAAGCATCCTTGCGATGTATATGCAGATTAGTGTTGCTATGTATATGCAGATAGACCTATCACCCCATGGATGAAGATAGAGCAACATTTGTACAACTTGCGAAATGCCTTGTACTCAGTGTTCGAAGCATAATTATAATGTTGCACAAAGCTGGATGTAAGTAAAGCAGCTTCAGAGAAACTTATCCAACATTGTCACACATGCAAATATGTGCAAAAAGTCACAGTAAAAAGTTATTACACAGAAAGAGAACAATGTAAGTAAATGAGCAGCATTGCTACATCGGCCTAACCCAGGCACATAACACCCACTACACATACTAATGGTCGACCTAAAAGCTATCTAAAAATTGCAGTCCATATAAAATTATAAATATTATAAAATCTAAAACCACTCTAAAATTTTCAAAAGGCACTCTCTAAAATAAATGTCTCAAAAGCATACAGGTTAAAAGACCAAGCACACAGAAAGCCACGGTGCCTAGAAGTAAAATGATAGAGAGATGAAAGAAACAAAATCATCATTTTTGTTTCATTTTGTTTAAAAACAGGCCAAATTGATCCCACCAGATGGAATAGGCAATTGTTTATTTGTTCTGAGTGGCAGTCGCAACCTAGCTGTTGCCAGCAACCAAAGACGACGGCGCCAGTGGCACTCCTTGAAGCGGTTTTATAGAGCAAAGGTGGTTCCATCCAGTTCCCACACCCAGCCGCTGAGGGAGGGACCACATCCTGTAAGTGTACCATAGGGCTGGTATACAGTTCACCAGGAGCCAATGCATTTCAGCGTGGCTCGAAGAATGCATTCTGCAGCAAAGGAATACACAGGGGACAACTGTACCCATGGGCCTTCAATGGGTACATCAGTATCTCAATGTCCAATGGGGCAACCAATTACGATCTGAGGAAGAAATCCACTATGCATTCATGGCTGCAAAGCATGCAATGGAATACAGGTTACACGAAGGGAGGCTAAAATGGCCTGAACAATAAGAACCAATTCTCATTGAGTTCTCGAAGCCGAGGTGTGCCAAAGCAGTGTATCATGCACTCGTAGCATTGCAGCACTGGCATGCTGACTCCATTCTGGTTTGAACTGGGTTGTCCATTGAGGGGCAGAAAAATCAAAATATGAATCCCCACTACAAGTAGTAGGATGAGCGGAAGACGTCGAAAAATGCTTCCTAGAACGAAGTTTGTCAATGATGGTACAACTCCTAAAACTGTCTGAAAGGTGCTAAACAATCCACAGCCAATACATTTTAAAAAGTGCGCTATTCACTTTGTATCAGACCTGTTAAAGAAACAAAAACAGATAAATAGCCAGTGCATAATATGGTTCAGTTGAACCAAGTTTAATTCAAACAAATAAATACTAGTTTGCACAATTTTACGAAAGTGTGTTGAGAAAAAGTATAGTAGCAGTAGACCCCAAATGTGTAAACAAACCAAAGTCAAAAGATAAGAAAAAAGTGACATAAATTGAGGGCAAAGAAAGGGTTTTTGGATGATACAGTTGTGAGACAGCAGCTTCTGTAAAGAACAATTCATGGATACAAAAATACAATCATTGTATCTGCATTTGGTGGAATCATTTGTCTGCCTCTAAATTCTTGTCAACGGTGTTTCGACCCCTTGAGGACAGTGGGATCTCATCAGGACATGGGATGCCTAGGGTTGGCTGAATTATCAAGCAGAAGTAAATTCAGTAATGTCTATACACTTCTTAGAGCAAGAAAGTGACTTTGAGGACAGCAGTCCCTTTATTTTCAGTTGGGAGACCAAAATGTAATAGAATTTGAGTAAGCTCACATCTGCAGTTCTCTGCTATGTGTAATGTCATTTCTACTTCCAAATCACCCATTGTTTTAAAATGTCTGGAAGAAAAAGGAAATTAGTAAATTAATTATGGAGCTAGGATGACAAAAGTTTTGGTAAGTATATCCCTCAAGCTTGAACAACCTCTAGCCAATACATATGGTTTTACCTACTCAGTTGAAGTGGATTTCCCTACCTCCCTGGACATCTCTGGTTTGGAGGTGTGCAATAGACTCTGAAAAGGCAAGATTAAACAAAGTCAGGCAATCCATAAAATAGGAACCCAACCAGCATTGTGTAGTTCCCACTAATCCGTAGGACCTGCGTCTTTGTGGACAACATAAACTTTGGGTGAGGTGCTTGGAGTGATTCCAGGTATCCCGTAATATATGTTGTCCTAAAGACCAGCAAGCTCACAGTACCACAATAAGGCCCCCTAACCCAAACAGGGAGCGCATGGCTTCTGGCAAACACTGAGCGTGACAAGCCTGACCCCTCAGGAGTCCACCAGGAGGTGGATTTTCCTTGCTCGCACTCACCAACTTGAATTTTTGCCACTTTAAAAGTGGTAGAATAGTGAGTTCTGGGTAGAAAAGATGACCTACAGCCCCATATGTGGTCAACTCAGAGGCAAATTTGACACTGGAGATAGTAGTCCAGTGGCCACTTGCATCCACACCCCTAACAGCCCTCAATCTAGGATTTAAGGGCTACCCCTGACACCAGAACCTCAGTTCTGAACCAACCTGCATCAAAGAGGACGGAGAGGAGACCCACATTTTCAACAATAGGACTTGCACAAACCCAAAGAGGGATACTCTACACCTGTGGCACCACTTCTGCGACTGCATTTCTGAGACTCGTTCTAGGCTAAACCTCAGTTATCCCATACAGAGGGACCCCTGTGAGAACCAGAAGCAACCTCAGACTCCCCTGGACTAGTGGCACTAGTCCCCTGCAAACTGCAGGTAAAACAATGCTCCGGATCTGAAAAATGTCTGGCCATCGGGCCCTTTGAGAAATCAACCAGACCCAGATAGTGCATTGTGGGAACTGTAGTTCTGCCCTCCATGAAGTTTAAGGCACCTATTGTGTTCCACAGGACCTCTGGATGTTGAAGGACCCATCAGCTGTACTCACCGCTGCAAAGGTTTGTTGGTCACCAGTTCAGCAACTGACCACTTTACTCGATGCTGCATCAAGAGGGAACTCCATACATCTTTTGTCCAACTTCAGTAGCGGCCCTGTTGATTTTGTACCCTGCTCTCCTACAGAGCCATGTAAGTGGTAAAAACAGCTCTCCCATGGCTGCTTTTCAGGACCAGGGATAGCCAGGACAATTCTGCACCTGGGCTCCATGGGCCAGATAAAATTGAACTGACTGTTGTGGCTTAGTCCTGGGACCCACATCACCTTTACCTTCCTTGGGTACAACGAAACTCGACCTACAAGTGATCAATTGTCACTATCACTTTATCCTGTTGACTGCAATGCAAACATTTTGCAGTAGTGAATTGATCTGATTTATGTTTTATTATGAACTCCGTATCTCCTGTTATATGTATCTGATCATGTCTAAATTATTATAAAAAAACTGTTTCATTTATAAAAATTGGTGTCATATTTCTTTTGAGTCGTGTCAATTACTTTTATTCCATGTTGGCACTCTAAAATGTATAACACATGGTCCTTTGGTAAAGCCAAACTGTGTAGAGATTTCCTTCCAGAATCACTTTGGGTTTCCCCCTATTATCACGTTTTCGGCACCTTAGGCTGACTTTGTTGAGCAAGATCTTATGTTTTCTATTATTGTTCTAGGAATGAGCCATACATATTGCTTGTTTTCACCGGCCTTTTCCCTCATGTAGTCTGAACTTTCAGTACAAGGCCAGAGCGTACAAAACAAGAGAGTACACTGTTATATTGTTTGCTTGAAGACAGCACAGCTTCTAACATGTAGACACAACATTGTGCCAGGGCTGTATTTCTAAAGCAGTGTTTTTTTAATATAAAGAAGTACCCTGTACCATTTTGGGTCAGAGAGGAGCATTGCGGATGTGATGACCATTCTAGAACACTTGCAGTACTCAACATGCAGCCCTGCGTAAGCTGAGCATACATCTCAGAACTAGGGATTGCTCTGTTAGCATAATATCCAGGTATGAGGACTAAGGCTAATCTCAGAGATGATGGAGAGAACACTATAATCGTGCTCTTAGAGTAGAGGTAGATATAGATAGGGAAATATTTTACCATGATGGGAATATTCATTCTCTTTACCAAGTACATAATGCTGGTTATATTATTCTACTTCATTTGCCTAATAATTGCTACTCATGTATTGTATGCAAGATTACAATAGTTATAATAAATGTATTGCAAACTCTCTTTGTGTATTTCTTGTATTTACCTAGGCATTCATCAGTAAACACTGAAAGAGGTCAGATCTGCTTCCACAATTCCCTTGGGAATCAGAGTGTTATGTTCGAGGCTGCTGAAAGCACTTGTTACTCTGGAAGGGTTAGGAGTACAGGTGAGGCACTGTGTGCTAGTCAGGATTTGGATATGTAAGTTCAGAGGGGGTAAAGAGACACATACCCTACATCCTGATGGTCTGTTTTCCAAATACACAGCCCTACTTTCCATAGTAAAATCTGAATACCAACTGCTTGTTGCCACTTTACCAGGTTTGAGCTAAGGATTCATTATTGTGAATCATCCAAGGAGCATCTTTTGGGTCTGTGGGAGTATTGCGTGTTGAAGCCTAACCAGCATCACCACATAATTCTCCACCTTGCTACACTTAGGCAAATTATTTTCATTCGGTCAGAGACTGATACCTGACAGCTTGGCAAGGTGCTACCCGCCCAGTGAGAACTAACATTCAATCTGAGAATAAACTTGAACTCAGTACAGCATACAGAGCATATTTTGGAAGACCCAATCATTTGAGTCATTGTGCCTCATATCAATTGAATGCAGGATTCAAAGAGGAATTCCGTGGTACCATGCAGGCCATGTGTTTGGGAGATGATGGCAAAGGAGGCATAACGACATTTGACTATGATCTGCTAAGAAAGATGAATTCAAATTGAAAACCTTCCCACTGACACTGGTCTCATGCAGTTTAACAGCTAAGGCTACAAGGAACACAGTATTGAATTTTGCTGAAAGATCAAGAAGAATCAGGAGCAATACCCCTGGGATCCAAAATCATTCATCACTCATTTTTAACTGTGAGCATGACTAGTCTTCTTCCATAATGTGGTCTAAAAAAACACTGAAAAGATTCAAGCATAGAGTTGGTGGTGATGAAATAGGATAGCTAAACATCAGTCTAGCTGTGGGAATGGACATGTAGGATATTGTAGTTAGTGTTGCAATCTCCCTATTAACTTCTACCATTTACTATCCCTTCAATGATAGTACCTGCTGAACTACCCCTGCAGCCATACAATTAATAATATACATATGGTCCACAACCATGATGATCAGAGCAACTATCAGTGTCTAAAAAAAAGGTGTTAACTTCATGTTTCCTATCAAGCATACAATAATCCACCGTCCCCCAATGTAATCATCACAGGCTCTGACTAGGCCCTCATTACAAAAGGTATGGAGTCTGGCAATGTTAATCGCGTGCAAGAAAATCCAATTTCGCAGTGGTTGGAATACATTGTTTGCAATATTTAGCACATATTACAAGATTTTGGAGAATGACATTGATTTTGGTGCATACCACACAAAAATGTGCATGCATCTGTATCTACCAGGCATTGGCCTGATGAAGCTTATCAGGAATCAGTTGCAGTGGTACATGATCAGCTGCAAAACTCGTAATTCAAGTATGCAGTGCAATAAGTTAATGCACATACATACATTTAACATGCCTCTCAAAATAATGGCCTAAATGTCTTTTTCTCAGTCTTCATACTAGAATGATGCACATTACTTTGACTATGCCACCTTTTTATGCGCTAAAAACTAGGGTAAATCCTTCAACATCCCTATATGGACACTATTCAGTCTTCCATACTACACTTCTAACATCACCTTCTGGCACCAGTTTGGACTGGTTATAATACATAGCAGTTGACTGTACGCATTTTCACTTAACCTCAAACATGACCTGATGATACTTATTATGAATGTACCGTACCAATGCTTACCACTACAAGACCTCTGCAATCTTTAACCTTTAACTCCATAACTACAGAAACTAGCTGTTCCTGCTGAACATTCAGAGTACACTCCTGGTATTGATTTAAAACGCAAATGCACCCCTTAACTTAAGAGCGCACACCTCATTGAATGTGTTCAGTCATCTAAAACCACACCCTAATCATTGGAGACTACTTAAGGTACTTTCATCTGATGCATTAAAGCTTTCCAGAAATACAATGTTTATCTTGTTGTGCCTAAATCACCAAGTTAAACTACGGCACAGTACTCTAAAATAATACTTCTGTAAAAGTCTGATAATTAGTTATCTCACTAATACTTTATTATGATTTTTGTAAAGTGTTCCAGGGGTGGAATCAAAGCTGTATGTTTACAAGAACTGGTGCTCTGCTGTTTTGCCACCAAAGAGCGCCAAAAACGTTACCGCTGTAGTACGATGGACCCTAACACCATGTTAGCATCGTATGTTCAATACACCACTCCATGGCGTTAGGAAGAGGCCAGCGTTGGAAACACTGATGGTGATGTGTGAGTCAGTCAAAAAATTCAGGCTAATGCAGAAAAAGTGATGTTCAGTCAATTAGAGGCCAGAAAATAGATATTAGCCATACTATTGTCACTTTTCTGTGCCTAGCAGAAAAAAAACTTGGCTAATTGCGTTAAAAATGTTACTCTTACCTGAAAGCAGCAATGGAGCAGCCAGGATTGACAACAGTACAGGACAACAACTGCAGCAACCCAACTACTATCCAGGATAACCAGCCAGAGTCCCAGGGGAAGTGGAAGAGGAGAATACGATTCTGATCACAGAGGTGACGGAACACCAACATCAGCTCTTCGTCAGTGCCAAAGCATCTTTGGGAAGGAAAAAGACCATATGGCAGACCATAGTAAACTTGGTGAACAGTGTTGCTGAAGTCAAGAGGACAGTGGGGGCCTGTAAGAAGCACTGGCATTATTGTAACTGCAAGACAACGGAGAAACTGGCAACCAATCTTAAGGCAGTACTGCAGACCAGAGGTGGTAGTCCAGTGCCTCAGGAGGAGCTGGATCCCTTGCAGGAGCAGGTGTCCGCAGTCATCACTGAGGAGTCAGTAGGTGGAGTTGCAGGACAGGACAGTGCTGGCTATGATGAACTACATCAACAACAGGGTAAGTTACAACAAGGGCCAATATGGGTACCCACGTAATGTCGTACAGTCCAGGCAGCTATGTCCCAGCACACTGTGGCACTGTCTGCAAGCCAAAGGGTAGGCTCCTGACTCATCTATGGTTAGACATAACATCAATGGAATGCTCATTGACATTTTGATAGCATGTTGGTAGGGGGGCAGCGCCACAAGCTTTCTAGCTGTGCTAACCAACGTTGAAAGAAAAGGGCAGGAATGCATTGTACCCACAAGATATGGTGCATTCCTGTCTTTCTGCCAGCACCAGAGCACAAACAGTAGACGTCTGCCAAAGCAAGCACCCTTGCAAGGGTACCTGCATTGGTGCAAGCCAGCTGAATGTGCATAAGCATAGAGGAAAGCACAGGGATGTGTTGTATTGCTGTAAATACAGGGTAACCATACACTTTCCTGATCACACAGCTTGATGCAGCAAGATGGTTTGTGGTGCTGCGCTACACCACATGTCTATGGTAGATGCCCCTCTGTCACCTGGGCCCATGCATATTATCCTAGCCTCCAAATCCCTAGCACAGAATTGGTATCTCACAGGAGAAACACCAGACATGAGGAGTGGGAGATATGTGGGCTATAGGTAGTACCTAAACATAGGGACATTTCAAGAGTCACGTTCATACTTGCCTAGTTTAAACAACATAGTATGTAGCTGTCCTGGCATGCAGACTCAGACCACACAACTGTCACCTGCCATGGTAGGGACCAACTGACCGCCTCTCATCTACTAAATATATCTGGGTGTGGGGCTGAATACAAGTGATGTACATCAGGGGACCAGGGGGCATATTTACAGTGAAAAGGTAAAGCGCTTCGATGCAAACAAATCTGCAGCGCCGAGCTGCATCTTTGTGAAAATGCAAGGATGTGCTCTATTTACAAAAATATTTGCCACCCCCATGCTCACCCCTGGCCCCTGCATATAGAACAGTTGTGCACCAATGCAGGCACCCTTGCACCATGGTGCAAGGATGTCTGTGTTGGCGCTCAGCTGTGTTTTTACGTGCCAGCTCAAGAGAAAACACATTGGGTGCACCATATCCTTGTGATTACGGAGTTTTCCTGTGTTTGTGGAATAAGGTAGGGTGGCGCAGCTAAAGTGCTTGCACCACCATGTTGTGCCATTTCTATGTGAATAAGGCCCTCGATTGGAACATGTCACCATTCCCAGCACTACTAGCAACTGGGCTGCTGCCTGACACATCACTCTATAACAGTCTGCCATGCCAGTTCATTGGCTATGGTCACGCATAATGTAGATGTCATAGGCACATGATAATGTGGCAGTAAGTCGGCTGCCAGGAACACATTTGGAACAGCCAGAGGAGGCATGTACACATACAAGTGCATGGATCTGATGAAATGAAGAAAAAAATGTGTGACACCCTGCAGATAACCAACTCTGGTCTTGAGGAAATAGCTTGAACATCAGTGATCATAATCTGACAAGTATGACAGGGCCTATCCACTCAGAGTAGGTACACAGTTGTAGTGAGAAGAATGCAGTTCTCCTTCGCATTGCAGAGGATGAACCCTCCCCTCCTGGCCAGCACGCTGTCCCTGACATCAGCAATAAAGGGGATGATGGCAACATGACAACTATTGACCAGGACACCTTCAAAGATCTCCTGGACTCTATCTCGACACCATCTCTGGACAAGGGGAGGGTTAGTAGCATCGTGGAATTTCCACATACCCACCCTACCAACTAACAGGCACCACCTGCCACCCCTCCCAGATCCCTGCACACGAGGACCTACAGATTACCTTCCAACATACTGTGGTAGGAGTCCAGCGGGAGTTGGTAGAGCAGGTGCGGGCAGGGATGGAGACTTTGGCAGCCACCCTAGAGGGCATATGTGGGTACCTCAATCCCAATAGGGATAACACTGCCACCATCTGAGTCACCTACACTTAACTCCGTGGCCTCCAGTAGTCCCTGGCTGACATCACTGGTGTCATGAGGTAGAGGCATGGACAATTATCCTGCAAAAGTGGCACCAGTGAGGTGACCAACCAGCTGGGGGCAAGAAGAACCATCTTGGAGTCTAGGGAGCAGAAGCAGGACTCCCACTTTGCTGCCATAGCTTCTTACCACATGACACTGCTGTGTTGCAAAACCAGTAGATCCTTCTCACTGCTGTGCTGCCTCATGTGTTAACACAGATGACTGCTGCTGCAGACAAGGATCCACATATTCGACCCCGATGTGTGTGTGCCTACCTTGGCTGCCTCACCTATGACACCACCCCCATGGGAGACATCGCACACATCAGAGGAGGAAGATGTGGACAGTATGTCTTTCTAACGAAGAACAATCTGGTAGCATTAATCTGTGCCACATACCCAGTTTCTCTTTTGCCGTGTGCTGATGAACATGCCAGGGAACATCTGCTGCCACTGTCCTTTGTACTGTTCACCTTGACTTGTGGATTGTCAATATGGCCTATCCTCCCTAATGACATTGTGATCAACCTACTTATTGAAGGACTCCTCTCCTCTACATGTCCCATGACATGTTAACCACATGGACCCTGTCTGTACATCCACTGGCTCTAAACATCTTTTGAGGTTGTTGTCTAATGAACTTTACTTGTGAGCCGCTTCAACATTTGCACATGTAAATAAATGCACTGAGAACTACCTGTGTGTTGTCTGTCTGTAGGATATATTTTACAAAAACAAGGGAACCCAATTCTGTGGTCAGAGACCTTGGGTGCAAAGTATTTTTACAGGCTCTGCAGTCCCTAACATAGAAACAATTTGTTGTGAAAATTCATATAGAGATACAATGATGTCTATATTTATCTGTCCAGCTGGAAATCATCATTTAATGTAAGACATTCAAGAACAACTACAAGTGGGAACATATACAACAATAAAATAGAGAACTCAGGCAATCGGAGTAGCATGGCCAAAAACATAAATTAATCAGTTTGGCCAACGAAAATACATTGTGACATCCTAGCACATTGTAATGAGGTTATAAGGTTTTGTCGGAGTGTGAGAAGTCAACAACTTTGTGATCCCTTTAACACAATACTGGGATCATCTTCAGGACAAGACAATTTTTTCCTGAGACAGGTGCCTGTTACAGCCTCAAAGAAGAAAGACGATAAAGGGAGGGAAAGGGGAGGCAGAGGTAAAGGGAGGGAAATCATGGGAATACATGATTTGAATAGGCAAGAGGAGATCTGTGATTACTTGTTGTCAATGAGTCTCTGAAATGTGAAAGTCATGCTCAGTGAGTTCAACAAACTCTCAACAGTTTGCGCAAGAATGGAGAGATATTCAGCAAGCTTTGGAACAGGGCCATTGTATGTGAGGCATGCTTAAAAGCTGGCATTCGCATTGCTGTCCAATTGTGTACTCAGGCAATTTTAGAAACTGAGGCTTGACTCGCCAAAAACATACAATACCATTCAGTATGCTCAGTGAAATAAGGTGATGGTCATGTAGATATGGCCGGTCAAAGTGTCGAGTCATGAATAACAATTTGTGGAGGTGGCAACAGCTTGATCCTGGCACTCCCACATGATCAGTAGTGGTCAATGAAAAGAGCTGCGTTACGTGCGAGGAAGGCACTGGCTCATAAGCGATGGAGCGAGTATCCTGGATGGGATCTTGGTGACCAGAATAGGTAGTCACGGTCAAGGGAATGATCATTGTTATGGGCAAGAAGAGAGGCACTCAAGGGACTAGTGCCAGAGCTTTGGGGATGAGAGAAAGAAATTAGAGAGAGTAGGGGGATAAGGCTGATGCTAGCAATTCAGGACAGTGGTTAGAGTACATACCCCAGGACGAGGTGATGACGACCTGAATAGGCGTTTGCAGCAGAGGGAATGATCTGCAGTCCAGATAAGGAAATCGGTGCTCCAGGCAACGGAGCAAGCTCTGCAGAGAAAACTCAAGGGCATTAAAGGATCAAATAGCCATCTGTATTAGAAGTTATAGCCCTACGTGCACAATGATTCTTACCTAGGTATGTGTGAGTGACCTTCTTTGTTGGTGATAGTGTTCACGTGCTGCGAGCCAAGGGAATGGTGAGCACGAGAAGCGATTTAAGGAAAGGAGGTTAGATGACCCTGACATGATGACAAATCTAAGGGGTGTGGGAGAAGAGTGCAAAGTGAGTAGTGAAGTGGAGAGGCCATATTTGAATGGGGTAATGGAGGTAAGTGGTCCGATAAAGCAGACATAGAGATGTTTTGGAAGGTGTATTGAATGACACATAGCGAAGTTGAAAAGGATCACGTTAGATAAAAATATACAACAGGGAATACTGCAAACAATCATTACAATTTGCAGCAACATCAATGAAACATGTTACTTATGGGATTGTTAGCATTATGGACTGTGGGAAAAATGCATTGATTAAGCAAACCAATGGCTGTAAGAGAGCATGTGCATGTGTGACATTTGTGGTCGTCCTGTGTGATGGCACATATTAGCAAAAACATAGTATGAAGGGGTTGTATTTACATAAATGAACCAGTTGCAGTAACTCAATATGATGGGCACATTCGTAGCGGTTTATATGGGAATCGTCCATATGAGAGTGATGCAATCCCCCATCCAGTTTAGCCCTGTGTATAGGCTCTTGGTGCAAGGATTCCATTAAAGTTCCTCCTTATTAAGGATTTAATAGATGTTTGCACCTCTGGGTGATGGTTTAACCACACTGACGACTTGCCAATGGATATCACCATCTGTATGTCCCTTTAAGGACAAGTGATCCACAAGCAGAGCGTTTGTCACGTTGCAGTGGAGACGGCTTCGAAGTTGACAGAAAGAATAAAATCGGTTTAAAAGATTGTTTTTATAAAAACTCTATGACTTAAAACAGTGCAGTAATGAACCCCTAGTGTCTCAAATACTGCAAAATGTGTGCATATATGTGTTTTATACCTCCCATAAAAAGGCACAATCGTTGCAGTTACCAAAGTGATTGCGATCATTGGTGTCATTGTCAAGACAGAGAGTAATTTTGAAGCACTTTAAAAGAAAACTTACTACCAAAATATGTGTACAAAGATGTTTTTTTAGGCAGAGATGTAGTTAGTAATGTGTGTATTGTATTATTTTTTTTAAGTTAACATTTTTGAATGTGGTGTGGTCGCAGGGACATTATAGTTAGGAAAAAGAATTTAAAATAAACTTAAAATTTCACTGAAAAAAACTAAGATTACAGGGACATTATAGTTAGGAAATAGAATTTAAAAAGTCTTAGAAATTTGCTGAAAAAAACCAAAGGTTACAAGTATGTTATAGTTAGGTTAGGCTGACATTTCACTTGTATAAATACAGAAAAATTCAGCACTTATAGTTAGCTGAGCTATAACTCTTGCCCCCGCAATGCACTGCTTATGACCTAACATATTGCATCAATCCTAACAAGGTCAGTGACATCACTGATGACATCACTGATGACATCTCAAATGACAAAACTGATAACAACATTCAGCGACTGTGAGTGTTTTTAAAACATTTATGAGTGTTAAATATATATAACAAGGTGTATTGGTGAACCTGCAATTTTAAGATTGAAAGGTCCTTTTTCAGTTCCAGCTGAAATGATGTTGGCCCTCCTGTGGCTTCAGGTGTGTGGCCAAGTGGTTGGTATGGTCCACTGATGGATGGCCTGGGTGTGGCTGCCATGGAGGAACCTTGCCCTGATTGTCCATTCCTGTCTAAGCTCCTCTCCTCCCTGGCTGGTGATCCTAGAGGAAAGCTTCTTGATTTCCCCTGAACCTTCTCCTCCTTGTACCGTTTATTCATGAACCTGTGTGCCTTTTCAACTCAGTTAGTTAGTGGTAGCACTCCTTTCTTTTGTTCTGCTGCCTCAGCTGCTCTGGGGTCATGTTGCCTCTTGAAGGAGTAAGGATAACTCTCAGTCAAAGAATGACCTGGAACAGGTACCAACATCATGAAACAACATTATTTACACATTCAAGGTAGCAGCCTCTACAGCTTAAATTCATCATGCAGCTTATAGTGAGCATACACATGTCTATTATCTAAGTCTGGTGGCTCAAGCTGTGTCTGGTGGCTTATTGTACTTATGCATCCACTCTAGGAGCATGTGTTTGACCTCATGGTCACTGGTTCAATTCCTTACTGGTCCTCTCAGCCTTTCATCCTTCTGAGGTCAATTAGATGAGTACCATTGAGTTGGGTAACAATAGAAACATCTGGTATCCAGCGCCAAGACACCCTCGGGTGAATGTGCGCTTTATAAATAGGCCTGGGCGAAGCACTACGCTACGCTCGCGTAGTTTGCGAAGTTCGCGCTACTTCGCGCTACGCGAACTGCACGTAGCACAGTGCGAACACGCGTAGCGTAGTGTTGCGTAGTGCTGCGGTCATTTTTTGCTTGCTCGCGGTCCTCAACGTCAAGTTGGCGACCGCGAGCAAGCAAAATGACATCCTTGCGAGACTTTTTCCTTGTTCGCGATCGCGAGCATGGAAAATAAACCTCCCGGCGAGATTCCCAACGCGAGAAGGTCAGGTTTCTCATTGCGAGGGGTCGCGTATGCTCGCGACCGCTCGCGATGAGAAACTACCAGTTCGCGTTGAGAAAGCTGCAGCTCGAGTAAAAATCTACTCGAGCAGCAGAAAACTACAGCTCGCACTGTGCAAGATGCCATTTTCAATGATTGCACAGTGCCGGTTGCTTGTCCGCACTGTGCAATCATTGAAAACAACATCTTGCACAGTGCGAACATGTTACTTCGCAGTTCGCGAAGTGCTACGCGTAGCTCGCGTAGTGCGAACTTCACTTTGCGTAGCTTCGCGAAGTGCTACTTCGCGAACTACGCCCACCCTTATTTATAAATACATGTTATGTTATGTTATCTATCACATCAGATGTACTAAGCCCTAATTACAAAGGCAGGCCAATTGTTGCACAATACAATTGCAACACCATGACAATGTCAGTACTTAGTATGCTTGGGAACAATGCTCTTTGGTACCCATGAAATGGTACACAAATCACCTTTACTGTACATTAGTGTGCCTTGTGCATCCTGAAATGGACTTTATACCATAGGCATTTTCCACAGTAAGATGTGCAATGTCTTTAAAGTACTTGTATTGTCTCACAACATAGTGTGAGTGACATGGCAAGAACCCGTACCAGAACTCTTTGCTAACAGCCGCGGCCGCTACAGGTAAGAGTTGTGGGACTGGCTGGGGGGGATTTCGAGATACAACCACAAGAGAAAATTAAATCATTATTTAATTTTCCCTTGTGATTGTCTCTCGAAATTCCCCCAGCCGGCCCCATCGCCCCACTGCTCTTACCTGCAGCAGCCACGGCTGATTGCTAACTATACTGAACACCTGGCAGGTGTGACATGTAACAATGGATGCTGGATATGTACCTCACACAGAGTCATATGAAGCCTCTCTGATCTGAACTGTTGTAAGTCCATGGTGGACCATGCCACAGCTCATTACATGCGCCCAATATCATAGCATGTGCAACTGATATGCATTCCGAACACTTCACAATCAAGACCATGTTCAGATGTGTATTCACTACCACATATATTCACATAGTCTGCCACTGTAATCATGGCTGCCCTGTCAAGCCTCTATCATGTGGTCCATCCCAGTTTGGCAATGTGTTCTCATTGACAGTAATCAGAGTCTGACCTATCTATCTTCATGGAAAAGTTTATATGTGATAGGGATGCACATAGAATTTGGCAAGTCACACAGCATCTGACATCATACTCAATCCTTGCATAACACAATTTGCATTGATGAAGGTACTCACCAGTAAATTTGGTGTCCTTGAAGTTATCCACTTCACAACGTGTATATGATGGGAGTCCAGCTTCAAGAGATAACATGTAAAACACATCAGTAAACTTAGAACACATATTTGATATAGAACAGAAGCACAGTGCATATGCATGGCTAATGGCTATGTAACCCTCCAGGATGTAAGTAATAAAATGACTCAGTTGACATGCCTAAATGATACACATTGGTAAGGCCAGCTGAAGTGTACATACATATGAAGGGCCAGAACATGCACCTGAAGGCCAATTTGCGGAACCAGGTCATGAACATCATCACTAGAAGATTTCACTATGGCAGCTGGCTTTGATGATTCTCTGCATCTGCATAAATCAGATACCATCCTCAGCAACGTATTGCAATACTCAGGCCCTCTTAAATTCTGACAGCAGGAAATGAGTAAGCTATATACATCTAACATGATGCGGACTTGTTCTCTAAGGTAGGCACGTTCGGTACCATCCAGTGCTGCTTAGTACATGATATTGTTCACACATGTTCCATCCATCACTAAGTTTGAAATAGCATCATTGAACAATAACACGTATGGGATAGGCTGTGTTTTATTCAGGCTAGCATACCCTTGGATACAGTACCATGTGAGTGGGCTCCTATCTGACATACATTGGGCCTTTGACGCAATAGCGCAAATGAGTGTTTTTTTGTTGTATTCGGATGTTCAATGCATGTAATAATGTAGAGGGATTTGTAGTGTTGGGTGTGATTAGTGGAGTTAACCTGTTTACAGTCTTTGCATGTGTTTACTATGTGTGTTGACAGTGAACATATATGTGAGTTAATGCTGTTCAGGGATCATACTATGCATAGTGCCCACACACTCTGGCAGCATAAGGGCACATATTACCAGAGATGCACTGCGTCTTAGCACCCATTGACAATGTATTACCTTACCCCAGGGATGTGGCAAACTAGCACTGCCATGGGGTCAGTGCACCCACATCTACGACTGTGCAGCCTTTTGTCAAACAGCACAGTGTCCCACAGTGGAAGCATGAGGCTGTGGAGACATTTGGAAATATGCAGTGATTGGCTGCACCCACCTGGTAGGGATGTATGCTTGGCACCATTTGACTGTTTCTGTATTTGTCATTCATATCCAAGGGTCATACCTCACATGAAAGTAACAGTGCCATCATTTGAGGCCAAAATGATTCTCACTCATGCTGATGGTGGTATGGTAGATCACCATGCATGCCTTGGCGTGACCTTCTATATATTGCTGACAGTAAGGCTGTGTAACTCACACCATAACTACACTCTGCATTACAGCAGTGGTGCTTGTGCATAGCAGTGGGTGTTCACATGCAACACAGTTGCACTGGCAAAGTATAGTATGTAGCATTTGTATGAGTGATATGAGATCACCTATGGATTTAACATTTGGATACAGTTATTGATGTAGCATATGTAGACTGTAGTTTTAGTACTGTGTTCCCATGCATATACTATATGGAATATGTTAGAAATGGGGGTCTCTAGTTGGCAATGGTTTGCACCTTTGTCCAAGTAGGGACCCTACTTCCTAGTCAGGGTAAGGGGGATACACGTCTAAGATACCCCTGCTCACCCCCTTGGTAGTTTGGCACGATCAGACAGGCTTATCTCAGAGGCAGTGTATAAAGCATGTGTGCCTGCATACAGTAACACAGTAAAAACATTACAAATGGACAACACACCTGTTTAGAAAAATAAGCAAAACTTTATCTAAACCAACAAAACCAAATACAACAAAATCCGAACATACAATACTGTAAAAATAGTTACTTTGCAAGATATCCTTTAAATTGCAGAAATAGCTGAAAAACACAGTTCTTCTGAGTCAGTAGCTCTGTCCGGGGCTACCACGATGCAAAAACTGTTAGAGTCTAACAGTTCTAGTCAACTGCATTGGTACAGGCTAGCTAAAGCATCAACAGACTCATAGGCAGTACCTTTCTCGTTGCGGCCGATACTGTTGGTATGTGTTGGTCGGGGCAACCGTCCTGGTTGCAGGGAAGTTAAGAGGTGCAGCATGCAGTGCCCTCACAGTGCGGTGCAGGCAGAGGCTCGGTGACGGTGGTCCAACTGCATCAGTGAGGCCAAGGCTTGCGATGCGGAGTGAGGCGGTGCTCGATGCGGTGCTGGCATGGTGCATGCGACCGAGCCGGACGATGTTCGGGTCAGGCAGCGATGGTGTTGGTGATGTCTGGGCAGAGTGAAGCGAGGCGGTGCGGAGTGTAGTGCCCATAGGATGCGTTGCAAGCAACAGCTCAGTGACGGTCACCCAGCGGCATCGGTGAGACCAAGGATGTAGTGCAACGTGCGGCAGTGCCCTCTACAGGGCCTTCAGAACAAGGAACCAGCGACAAACTCGGTGACAGCTTTGGCTGCTCTTTTCTTCTGTGGTGACTGAAACCAGCCGTTCCAGAGTCGGTGTGCGAAGGAAGGTGAAGTCTTTGCTGTTTCTGAGACTTCATGAACATGAGGCAAGCTCTACCTCAAGCCATTGGAAATACCTTGTCAAGCAGGATACACACACAATTCCTCTCCTTGGCAGAAACAGCTATTGCAGGCCAATCACTGACAGCACACAGCAAAGGGGCAGTACTTCTCCTCCTTCTTCCAGCTCTTCTCCTTGGCAGAGGTTCTTCTTGAAGTCTAAAAGCGATCTAAAAGTCTAGGGTCTGGGCCTCACTTTTTATAGCAGAAAATCATTTGTTCTCTGGTGTCAAAGAAGCTCTATGCCCAGCCAACGCCAGTTATGTCCTCTCTGGTGCAGTTGTGGAAACAGCATTGTCCAAGGCAGACCAGGTCCATTCATGTGTGAAAGAAATCTCCTCCCTCTACTCTGAATTCAGCCCAGGTCTATTCAGCCCAGCCCTGACTCACCCTGTGAAGGCAGGACACACCTCAACCCCCAAGTGGCTGTCTGAACAAAATGCACATCCCCAGCCCCTGTCACTCCAAAGCCAGACATTCAATACACAAACATAGCAGAGGCACACAGGATGGCTAAGCAAGAAAATACCTACTTTCTAAAAGTGGTATTTTCAAACCCAGAATGTAAAAGTCATCCTTACTAAAGGATGCATATTTAGAATCTGAGTTCAGGTATACTAAACACCATCTTCCCATCTTGTTCCTATGGGTAGTTATACTTTTGAGATGTTATATGTAACTTGCCCTTTCTATCCTGTGGGACAGATAGCCTTTCAATAGTGAAAAACGATATTCACAGTATTTCACTATCCGGACATGCCACACACATCAGGGCATGTCCTACCTTTCACTAACACTGCACCCTGCCCACAGGTGTACCTCCTTGGGCCTACCTTAGGGGTGACTCACATGTATGAAAAGGGAAGGTTAGGGCCTGGCAAGTGGGTGCACTTGCCATGTTGACTTGGGAATGCTAGACTGCACACAGACACTGCAATGGCAGGCCTGGGACCCTTTTGGAAGGCTGCTTGTGTGGGTGGCACAATCATTGCTGCAAGCCCACAAGCAGCATTTGGCTTACAGGCCCTGGGCACACACAGTGCACTTTACTAGGGACTTAACAGTAAACCTAATAGGCCAATTATGGAAACAATAATCCCTTACAACAATTAGGCAGGGAGAACTTGCACATTGGCACTGAACAGCAGTGGCAAAGCATCTACACCAGCAAAAATTAAGTCCAACACACAGTGAAAACAAAGGCGGGAAAGGCAAAAATACAGGGGAAACCAATGCCAAGGATGCCAGGTCTAACACGTATCCCCCCAGCTGAAATGTGGGGAGAACTACACACCCCCCTGTATTCACTAAGGCGGAAAAATCTGGACAGACCATCGGCATTGGAGTGTTCTGTACCAGGGCGGTGTTCCACCTTAATGTCTAATCCCTGTAGGGCAATGAACCACCTCAACAACTTTGGGTTCTCACCCTTGATATGCATCAACCATCAGAGGGAACTGTGGCCGGTTTGAACCCGGAAGTGAGTACCAAGCAAGTAGGGCCTCAGCTTCTTCAGTGCCCAGACCACAGCAAAAGCCTCCAGCTCAATCACACTCCACCTCTGTTTCTGAGAAAGTAACCTTCTACTAATGAAGGCTATGGGTTGGCCTAGGCCCTCCTCATTTAGTTGTGAGAGCACAGCTCCCACACCATGCTCTGAAGCATCTTTCTGCAGCACAAATTCCTGTGAGAAGTTGGGTGCCTTGAGCACGGGCGCAGTGCACATGGCAGTCTTCAGGCCACTAAAACCTTCCTGACAGGCGTCAGTCCAGTTCACTGGTTCACTGACAAATATTGACACCTAAAATATCCCCATGCCACAATATTGAGTTATAAATGATCATGTCAAAAATATTGGCATACTATATTTCTAATGGTAAGTGCAAAAATATTGAGAAAAATAATTACCTGTCATAAATATTGTATATATATATATATTCACTGAAAAAACCATAGGTTTCACACACGTTATAGTTAGGAATTAGCATTTAAAAAACCTTGAAAATTCTCTGAAAAAAACATAGGTTTCACACATGTTATAGTTAGCTGGACATTTCACTCGTAAAAAACCATTGAAATTCCCCTGTTATAGTTAGTTCAGCTAACTATAACTCGCGCGCCCGCAATCCACTGCTGATGATGTCACATATTACATCACTCATGACATGGTCAGTGACATCACTCATGACATCACTGATGACATCTCAAATGACATCACTGATGACATAACTGATGACATCATCCAGTGAATATGTGTCTTTCTGAAAAATAAATATTTTTTATATATGTATATCTAAAGGATAATGGAACAATAAATGGGTAAATAAGTGTCTAAATAGATGTTTTTTTTGTAAAATTAATTGTATAACTGACTTATTAACAGTATCTTAGTGAATACAAGTATTAGTGAGTAATGTTTAAATATTTAAATATCTGTATCAGTGTCTCACTTTGTGTATAAGTGGCTGCATGGGTTGGTGAGTAGCTACATGAGTGTGTGTATGGGTTATTAGTTCGTTTTTAGAGTATCAGTATGAGTGTCTGTATGGTTCAGTGGGGGATATTACTTAGCGTGTAGATGCATGAATGAGTGACTCACTGTTTGTATGTGTTTTGAAGACAGTATGTGAGCAGGACAGTATGGGTGGATGAGTGTGTTTATGGGTGAGTAAGAGAGTGAATGACTTTCTCAATAGTGTCTTTATGAGTAAGTCCATATGTTTTAAACTAGTATATGTGAGTATTGATGTATATAAGTGAGGATATACGAGAGTGAGAGATTGGAAGAGTTCCTGTATAAATAAGTATGTGTTTCTATAAGTGATTGTTTAAGAGAGTAAGTATGTGTACGTTTCTGTAGAAGTAAGTGTAGTGGTGTGTGTATAGCTGTATATGCAAGTAAATGGATGTTTATTTGCATTTGTGAGTATGTGTGTGAGTAACTCTATGTATGAGTGTAGGTGTGTAACAGGATGTATAGGTGTATGAGTAGATATGATGACTGAGTACATGTATGAGTGACTATATAGAAGTGTTGATGAATGAGTGGATGCGTATGTAGATTTTGGAATTACTGAATAGGTTGTTCTAACTGGTATTGGTATCTCTATAGTTTTCAAAACTTTAGTTTGTATTTTTCAATGTGTGTATCAAAGTTTATATTAGGATAACAGGAGGTCTGCCACTCTTACACAAGGATGACGTCATCAGTGATGTCATTTGTGATGTCCTCAGTGATGTCATGAGTGATGTCACTTACCATGTCATGAGTGACGTAATATGTGACGTCATCAGCAGTGGATTGCGGGTGTGCGAGTTATAGTTAGCTGAACTAACTATAACGGGGGAATTTCAATGGTTTTTTACGAGTGAAATGTCCAGCTAACTATAACATGTGTGAAACCTATGGTTTTTTCAGTGAATTTCCAAGGTTTTTTAAATGCTAATTCCTAACTATAACGTGTGTGAAACCTAAGGTTTTTTCAGTGAATTTCCAAGGTTTTTAAAATGCTAATTCCTAACTATAACATGTGTGAAACCTATGTTTTTTTTACTGAATTTGCAAGTTTTTTTAAATGCTAATTTATGTATGTATTATTATATTTTTAAAATATTTATTTTACAATAAACTACCTATGTATATAGTTATAGATTGACTGTATCCTGTAATATGGAATGGCTCAGCTCTTTTTTTTTTATTTGGATAAAGTTGAACAGCATAGTTAATATCGCCTATAAACTTATTAACAGTTTAAATTGTATTTATTTTTTGGGGGGTTTTGCGCGCACCGTTACTTGTTTTCACGTTCTTAACTTTTCTCTTTGGCTATCTTCTGCCGCGAGGGTGCTCCGTGCGCGCACGGTGTGCACATGCGTGCGTGCACTGTGCGTGCTCCGTGCACGCATGTGTGCGTGCACCGTGCACGCACCGTGCGCGCACGGCAAATCATGTGATTACGAAACAACACTTTTCATTGGTTCATAGTAGTTTCTGTTCCAGAATCTTCAAACACCACACCCACTCCCCTCACTATTTCTTATTATTTCCTGGGAGAAGGAGCTGAACAGCTTTTCCAGTACTTGAAAATGGCAGAGCAGCAGTCTTCTTCAGGGAGTGAGGAGGAGACCTTTGTGGTACCACCAAGGCACAGCAAACAAAAAGACTCTTTCATATGGAAATTCTTCACCTTTCCAGAGGGCCAAAAGAAGGTCAATGCCCCAAAGGTGACATGCACTATTTGTGGAAGTGTCTTATCTAGAGGAGATCCCACAAAGAAATACTCCTTCAGTATTTATTCCATGTTGAGGCACTTCAAAACAGTGCATCCTGTAGCTTATGCTCGTGAGTCGACAAGAGCCATAAGAGACAACCCTCCACCTGCTCAGCCGAGCACATCATCTGCGGCCGCAGATTCACCGTGTACAAGATCACTGGATATCTGCCCACTGTTCCAGAAGGTGCACATACATTGCAATGTGTGCAATGCTGTTCTTTGCTATGGTGAGAGCAGCATTAACTTGATTGAAACTAAAATACAGCAGCACACATACTCCACCCCATAAGTTTTTCATTTATTGTTTTTGTTCCTGTTGAACAGTTTTTCATTCCCTGTTTTTTTTGGTGCTCTAAAAAAAAAAAAAAAATACAAAATTGTTAAAAAACTATAAAAAAATACAAGACAAAAAAACAGTTATTTTCAGAACTCACTTCACTTCTCCAAGAAGAGCTATATTCCTAATATACTGTGTTGTTAATTTTATTGAATGAATGTGTAGTGTATACATGAATGATTGAAATGATTGAAATGACTGAGTGAAGAGGAGGCAAGGACTGACAGAATGAGTGGGAAAAGGAAAGTATGATCAGTGATGAAAGGGAAGTGAAAGACTGACTGCAACAAAAGGACTAAGGGTGGAGGATACAGGTAAGAAGAGTGAATGAAACATCTAAACACTTAAACTTGATTTTTAATTCTATTTTTTTTATGAATTTTTTGCCACCGTGCGCGCACGGTGCTCGCACCGTGCGCGCACCCCGCGATTTTCACCCTTCGGGGTCCTTCAGGGACCCCTTGACAAAAGCTAGGGGGTCAGGAACTCTCTGCCCTGCCCCCTTTTCACGTTCTCCACCTTTCTTTTTCACTGTCGCACACAAAATGGCGTCCGACACTTTCTGATTTCGACCGATTGGAATGTTGACTGACATCTAACCACCAATCAGAATTACGCTCGCGGACATTTGGTGCGCGCCCGGTGCGCGCACCATGCGCGCATATAGATATTTATGTACTTTTAACTGCAATTTTCTCAGGAACTACTGAACGGATTGACACCATATATGGAAAAGGCACATGCCTGACCTGAGGACTACCTCTTTGCCAAATTTCAAGTAATTCTGTTCAGCCGTTCTTGCTGTACCTTCGACTAAAGGTCCTATGGGAAAATGCATGCGGAAAACGTGTTTTGGGACCCCCCTTTTTTCTCAGCCCCCGCTTGACGAATCACCCCAAGACTTTCAGGGTAGGAGCTGAGCGGAGCGCCCCATTAGTTTTGAAAATTTCACGAAGATAAGTCAACCGACGCCAAAGTTATTCAAAATAGAATTTTCAGATTTCCTATGGGAACTCGGTCCTAACTATAACTATCTACTGGCGACCGCCAGTAGATAATATATCTCACAGGATTTGCCAAAGCAACTCCAATTCCCTTTTGGAAGGACAAAAGTGGACCCAAAGTTCTTGGTGCAAAAAGGTGAATTTATTTCATGCCCAGCATCTCGGCCATCATGCGTTTCAGCCCCCACACGGGCTTTGATTACGTGACGCATTGCTCTGTACGTAACCAGAATTTAAAGTGCTCGCGCAAATTGTAATGTATGCAAAACACGCAGGTGACCAATTCATAGACATGGTAAAAATATATTGTGAGCTTCTCAACAAAAGGTTCACCTAGTGCAAATATGCATACATAATAAATATCATAATAAATATATGAATGTATATCTAAAATGATAAAAATGCATGAAGAATAAGACAATGGTACTGTAATGCAGCATTTAAAATCTATTTAAAACATTCCTTGATTGAAATTGTAAAAGCTAAAAATGCCACCATTCGCGACCAACTCATTTGGTTTTACAAATACCATAATTATTATTGCACTTGATAATTAAAACCATATGTAAAAAAATATTTAATCATAAATGTAAAAGAATCTGGGTGTCAAGATGTTACACTCTTTGTTATTGTAGATACTCCTCAAAATTAAGCCCAAGTGGACTATAATAACACTATGTACAATTGCAGTCACCATGCTCTTAATTCCAAAAGGAAGTGTCACCCTACTGAACCAATAAAGGTGCAGAAAAGTGCAAAGTGCAAAATAAATTATTTAAGAAATATTGTTACTGCAATAGGAGAGGTTGAAAAGTTGATTAAATGTGTACTCTGTCTGATACTTAAGCAAGATGGAACAAGCATAACTATAAATATGTATTTCCTGACATCATTGGTTGCTCATTATAAGCATGTATACAAATCTTCGCTAGCATTCGACCCTAACGGAGTCTTGGTATCGAGCTCCAACATTTATCTTGTTTCCAAAAGGCGCAGTTTATAGATATATATTGGCCACAATGTGATCCCAAATCCCAAATCTCGATGCGCACAGCAGTGGGTGCAAATGGAAGGGCCGGATCCAAGCCCTGACTTGATTTCGAAACAAAAACGCTGCACTCCGGAGTTTGAATTATTCGAAGTTTAATTCAGCAACAATCCACCAATGCTTAAAAATGCTGCAAAACAGTGGTGCCAAATTTATAATATTGGGGAGACTATATCCAAGTAACATCCAAATGTGCGGAAATTCGTGATGAAAGACATTGTAGTACTAATCTATATAAATATGTGTTAACAACATTGAAAAACACCACATGAATAGCAACAGTAACAAATTATTTTCTTGCAAATATTGTAAATAAAGTTTGTTGATAAAGGCACTGCATTACCCACAATGCCACATTAAGGCCATGTGAGGTATAAATAGTGCAATAGAAAAGGGTCTCATTAACCGTGAACAAAGCCTTGGGTAGGCTGAAATGCATTGGTGGATTGCTGCTGAATTAAACTTCAAATAATTCAAACTCCGGAGTGCATAAATAATAAATATTAAATAATACAATTATTTTAAAAAGAATAAATTAGATTTAATATACATTTTAACACATATAACAAATAAACTAAATTTAAAAAAGTTAGACACTCATATGTAATAATCAATATATATATATATATATTCACTGAAAAAAACATAGGTTTCAGGCACGTTATAGTTAGGAATTAGCATTTAAAAAACCTTAGAAATTCACTGAAAAAAACCATAGGTTTCAGGGGCGTTATAGTTAGCTGGACTTTTCCCTCATACAAAACCCTAGAAATTCCCCTGTTATAGTTAGTTCAGCTAACAATAACTCGCGCCCCTGCAATGCACTGCTGATGACGTCACATATTACATCACTCATGACATGGTCAGTGACATCATTGATGACATCACTGATGACATCTCAAATGACATCACTGATGACATCACTGACATCGCAGTCCCAGATATTTGTCTATAAAGATCTCCGTGAAAGAGAAAAATGTTGTTAAATAGACAAAATTCAATTAGCTCCAATAGCATGTTATTGTGTAGTGCAATGATGTTTGACCACGTAGTTTGTAGAATGTTCGTGTTTGTGATTTTTAACACTAGCATTTAACATTGACATATATGTATTTAAGGGAAATGCATGAGTCATGAGTGTACGTATTGGGCGTTTCATGAATGGAGGACCGCCTTAATGGGATAGAGGAGGTTGTCCTATGCCGATTTTCGGCAACAATGTATAACATGGCAATAATGAAAACAATAATGAAATTATGAACAGGATTAGCCTTACAATGTATTGCCTGTGTCTATATTGAATGGAATGGCTACAATGAGATGTATTTACATTGAAAACTATGTAAACAACCAATACGTACTATACTACAAGATGGCGCCTGTCATAGGTATTCTGTGATCCCTCATCTGTTTCTATGTCTGAGATTGTGACGTTAAAAAAGATGGTGTCTCCCAGCGCCAGTCGTGAAACACTGACGAAGGAGTATATCCGAAACGCGTCTGTTACGAAAATAAAGTCACCGCTGTGATTTGAAAAAACCCAGTGAGTGCTGGCATCCTTCCCGTTGTGGAAAAGGTTTTTGGAGCATGTATATTATTTGCGGAGCACCGCCGCAACGAGGCACCCGCCTGCAGATTGCTTTTGCCTTTCGGTGCATTGGAGCGAGATATATATATATATATATATATATATATATTTTACATACTGGCGGTCGCCAGTAGGTAGATATAGTTAGGACCTATTATCCATAGGAAATCCGTAGCATTCTATTTGGAATAACTTTAGCGCCGGTTGGCGAATCTCTGCGAAAATTTCAAAACTCGTGGCCCGCTCCCGTCCGCTTCTATCCTGAAAGTCTTGGGGTGATTCATCAAGCAGGGGCCGAGAAAAAAGAGGGGTCCCAAAACGTGTTTTCCCCATGCACTTTTCCATAAGGACTGTTATTCGCAGCTACAGCCTGAACTGCTAAACGGAATTACACCAAATTTGGTAGAAAGGTAGAGCTTGATTCACACTCATGCCTTTTGCTTAAATGGTGTAAATCCGTTCAGTAGTTGCTGAGAAAATCAAAAATAAACTCAAAGATATTTCTATGGCCTCGGAGGATCCCGCACCCTATGCACGCCCAGCGTGCACCCTCCCGATCAAGAGCTGCATGCTAATTGGCTGTCAACTGACTGTAAACACTCCAAACCAGGAAGTGTTGGCATCCATTTTGTGCCTCGGTAGAAGCGAGGCTTTAGAAATTAGTGGATTAAGTGTGCAAAACGTATAAAGGGGGCAGGCTAGAAATACCCTGCCCATATAGATCTGCTTAGGGGGTCCCACAAGGACCCCCAGGGCCCAATTTTTTTGGGGAAAAAATGGCAAAATGCACGCTGGGTGCGCGGATCCGGCAGTAAAAAAAAACGATGTGCCGGCGCCCGCGCTTCTTTAATAATTAGCCCCAGGGGGGCCAAATCCATGGGGAAAAAAACGTAAAATTTGATGGGGGACCACCACCCCCCGGGGCTGCAAAATAAATAAATGGCTCGAAGGCCCCCCAAGCCCCAGGGACCACCAACCCCTGGGGCTTTTAAGATTGTGGGAGTGGGCCACATGGCCCCCCTCCTGGAGCCTGTCATGGCCCTGGGAACCGTCACCCCCCAGGGCCGGCTCCTGCAGTGTCTCGGGGTGCCCACCCCTGGGACATTGCTGTCTGCTATGGCAGGGTGTGAGCCAAGGCTCCCGCCCTGTCATAACAAACTTGGTTTGGATTTTGAAAGAGAGAGCAGGAAACCTGCTCTCTCTTCCAAAATGAAAACCATATTGCTTTTCCACATGGGGCGCTGCGTGTTAGCAGCTCCCCTTGTGGAAAAGCAATGCCGGCTCCCGAAGGACGCGGGGAGCCGGCTGGGACCGTGGGGGCATTGGGGCTCCCCCCACGGTATCCTACGTTGTATATAGGCCCCAGCGGATGGGGTCCCCGGGGAGAATAGAAATTAGTAATAGGTGCTATTTTTTTTTCTACGGTAAAATTAGGAGTCGCGATTCCAGCGCGGCACTCAGCACGGCCCCTTGGTGTGCACACGTTTGATGCACGACTCCTAATGCGTTGGGTGCATGATTCCGCTTGCAGTCCCTGGTGTGTACGTGTTGGGTTGAAAAACAAAAGAGAGGGGTCCCACTACACCAAGGGGAACAGGACACCAAACAAAGACACTATGTCAAATAAAGAAGACCCCCTTGGGTATCTTAGATAGCATACATCCACTCATCCACATTCATTCACAAGAGTCAGGTATAAGCACCAATAGGAGTCCAAAAATAGGTAGTGTATGTAGAATAATCAATATATTTATTTATAATCATTAAAATCAATAAAAACATTAAAAAGCACTTGATCACAAAAAATCGATAAGGGAGGCAAAAGAACTGAGAGGGAAGTACACAAGCAGCCAAATCTTGTAATGTAAACCTATCAGGCACTTAGGGAAACAACAATCAAAAAACTGACAAAATCAAGGGTACATATTTCATCAATGTGTCACGTTTTTCTTATATGATTATATCCCAAGGTGTTAATCTTTGTGCCTTAGTGGGCCTAGTTCTTTATCGGTCTCCAAAAGCGTTGTGTAGATCCTTCCTATACAGTCTGTACAACAAAGCGACGCGTTTCGGTGGTGTCTAACAATTCCCCACCTTCTTCAGGCTAGCAAAAATGCTTGTAACACAACTCCCTCAACAGATAAATTCTAATAAGGGATGTACTAGTGAATTACGATTGTCACTACTTCATAAGTGACATCTATGCAGTCCCTGGTGTGTACGTGTTGGGTGCACGATTCCTCTCACGTAGGGTGCGCGATTCCTATCACGTTGGGTGCGCGACTCCAAGCAAAAAAAATGAAATATTTTTTAGATAAACATCAAGCTCATGAGTTTCGATCTTGAGTGGCTCTAAAAAGAGCCATTGTGTTCATTGACAAATGTTGGTACTTATAAGTAAATACCTATACAGAGTCTAAAGTTGTTGAGGAAGACTCTGTTACCCTCATCATTAAAATGTACACCATCTCTCCTATAGATGCCTTGCATATTAAAATGCAGATTGTTGTTGTAAATGGACCCCATCCTATAATCTCTGAGATAAGCAGAAACAGATTTATTTACATGTTTTCTAGCTTTCTCAATCTGTGGACAAAATTGATTGGACCAGTGCCATTTCTGCCTTTGGCATATGTTAGAATAGACAAATGAAGTTTGGGGGAAAAGTGACATCAATTCTGAAAAGATGTCCTTGATAAGCATTTCCAGACCTACCCCAGTCAAAGTGCCTTGGTCATTGCCACCACAGTGCACAATTATGAGGTCAGGGTGTTGGAGATGTAAAAAGGATTTAACCAATGGCACCAATTGGTGCCACTTTAACCCTCTCTGTCCAATCCATCCAATGTCTACATTTGGTAAAGCTAGGTCTTGGTCAATGTCTTTGGTTTCTGCATACCTTTGGCTCCAGAAAATATAGCTGTGTCCCATAATCCACTCTCTAAGCATCTTGAAAGGAGGTCTGGATGCACTGAGATGGTCTCTGTAAATGAAATGGCAGTTTGAAAACTAAGATTTTTCTAAAATGGCGGATAAGATACAGTTTTGAAAAAAGAAGAAAAGATTGGTTATTTGAGAACATTCTAGTCTGAAAACTAGGGTGCATGTTTCTCCTTTTTAAAAGCATGTTTCTTATTGGTTAACAAAAACTGTTTGAAAAGAACATCATATAGGATAAGCTGGTATAGTGAAAAGTCAAGCACACTTGCTGTTTTGATTAACAACACTGTGTGCTGAACTTGTGACCTGTGTGCTCAGTTGAGTGTTCCATGAACTGTTACTATGGTAACAGGCAGAAGGCAGATTGGGTGTAGGGTTCAAACTTATGTCAATTGGAAAGGGTTGAAATGTGTAACCAATAGAAATGTGTGTTTGCATTTGAATTAATGTGAGAAGCAATGTGATCTGATATTTACATGTATATGTGTGCAGAATGAGTGGGAAACTTTGCCATTCTTTGGTTTTCCTGATAGCAGTCTAATACAGAGATTCTGTATAAAAAATCTGGTGTGTGACTGACATACTTTTTAATCTACAAAACAATTTGAAAGGTGAGTTATTAATTTGTGAGGGGACTTATGTGGTGCATTTTGTTTTTAATAAGAGTAATGTGTTTCTGCTGCTAAAAGTCCAGGGAGTAGTTTTTCTTGTCTAGAATCACATGGTGAGTCTGTGTGCATTTGGGAACCATTGTGACAGAACAATGTGGGTAGTTCATGTGTTTGCAGACAGATAACTGCTTAAAAACTTAGCTTGTTTTCATGTTTTGGTAGAATTAGAAACCTGTCATTGCTTATATATCTGCAAAATGAGTTAGGCTTCTACACTAATGTGCAGTAGAAAAATATGTGCAAAGTGTGCAGTCACCTTACCTCTTGTAGAGCAGTAAATGTGTTTTGGAAAAATGCAAGGGATAGTGTTGCTTGTCTAGAATCGCACTGTGAGTCTGTGTGCCTTTGGGCAACCAAAGTGAGAGAAGCATTTGGTTACATTGGGTATTTGCTGAGAGATAACTGTTTTAAAACCTGTCATGTTGTCAAGTTTTAGTAGCATTAGGAGCCAGTCATTGCTTATTCATTCAGAAATTGAGTCAGGCTTTAACAGTAGTGTGCAGTATTGAAATATGTAGAATGTGTGCAGTCACTTTACCCCTTCCAGACTAGTAAATGTGTTTTGGGAAAGTGCAAGGAATAGTGTTGTTTGTCTAGAATCACACTGTGAGTCTGTGTGCATTTTGGAACCATTGTGAGAGAAGGATTTGGGTATTTTATGTTTTTGCAGACACATAAGTGCTTAAAAAACTATCCTGCTCTCACGTTTTGGTAGATTTAGAAACCAGTTAATGTATATGTGTTTTCAAAATGAGTCAGGCTTCAACACTAAAATGCAGGGCTAAAACATGTGGAATGTATGCACTTATCTTACCCCTTGTAGACTAGTAAATGTGTTTTGGTAAAAAGCAAAGGATAGTGTTCTTTGTCTAGAATCACACTATGAGTCTGTGTGGATTTGTGAATCATTCTGAGAGAAGCATTTGGATATTTCAATTGTTTGCAGACACATAACTGCTTAAAAAGCTATACTGTTCTCACGTTTTGGTAGAAATAGAAATAATTTATTGCTTATGTGTTTGCAAAATGAGTCAGGCTTATACACTAATGTGCAGTAGTAAAATGTGTGCAAAGTGTGCAGTCACCTTACCTCTTGTAGACTAGTAAATGTTTTGTGGTAAAATGCAAGGGATAGTGTTGCTTGTCTAGAATCACACTGTGAGTCTGTGTGCATTAAGGAACTGTTCTGAGAGAAGGATTTGGGTATTTTATGTGTTTGCAGACACATAACTGCTTAAAAACCTATCCTGTTCTCACACTTTGGTAGAATTAGAAACCAGTCATTGCTTATGTATTTGTAAAATGAGTCAGGGTTCTACAATAATGTGCAGTAGTAAAATATGTGGATTGTGTGTACTCTGTTTACCCATTCCAGACAAGAAAATGTGTTTTGGTAATATGCAAGGGATAGTGTTTGTTGTCTAGAATCACACTGTGAGTCTGTATGCATTTAGGAACCATTCTGAGAGAAGGTTTTGGGCACTTCATGTCTTTGCATACACAAAACTGGTTAAAGAACTCTAATCATTCAGTCATAACCCAAGTACTCATGAAGTGAGCTACGCCTATCCACTATGCATGCAGTCATCTAACCACGTACACACTTGTCTTTCACACCTTCAATTCCCCAGTCAGTATCCATACACTTTCAGCAAACACCCTGTTACTCCACTTGCACTTCTTCACTGATCCATTCAGCACCATGTACTAATCCATTCACTGCGCCAAAACCCAAGCACTTAAAAGATGCACCCAGGCACTCTCCTTGCAGTACTCTAATGATTTAGTCAGCACCCAGGTACTCATGCAGTGAGCCAGGCCTTAGCACATGTATTGATTCAAACACCTATCCACTATGCATGCAGGCCTCTAACCACCTACACACTTTTCTTTCACACCTGGTATTCCCCAGTCAGTATCTACACACTTCCAGCAAACACCCTGTCACTCCCCTTACACTCCTCCAGTGACCCATTCAGCACCATCTACTAATCCATTCACTAAGCCAAAACCCAAACACTTATAAATTCACCCAGGCACTCTTCTTGCAGTACTCTAATCATTCAGTCAGTACCAAAGTACTCAAGGAGTGAGCCAGGCCTTAGAACATGGACTGATTCAAACGCCTATCCACGAAGCATGCAGGCCTCTAGCCACCTACACACTTGTGTTTCACACCTTCAATTTCCCAGTGAGTATCCATACACTTCCAGCAAACACACTTTCACTCGCCTTACACTCTTCCAGTGACCCATTTAGCACCATGTCTTAATCCATTCACTGCACCAAAAAACAACCACTTATAAATTCACCCAGGCACTCTCCTTGCAGTACTCTAATCATTCAGTCAATACCCAAGTACTCATACAGTGAGTCAGACCTTAGCACATGGAGTGCTTCAAACGCCTATCCACTATGCATGCTGTCCTCTAAGCACCTACACACTTGTCTTTCACACCTTCAATTCCCCAGTCAGTATCCATACACTTCCAGCAAACACCCTGCCACACCCCTTGCACACTTCTAGTGACCCATTCAGCACCATGTACTAATCTATTCACTGCGCCAAAACCCAAACACTTTTAAATTCACCGAGGCACTCTCCTTGCACTACTCTAATCATTTAGTCAGTACCCAAGTACTCATGCAGTGACCCAGGACTTAGCACATGGACTGCTTCAAACATCTATCCACTATGCATGCAGTCCTGTAACCACCTACACACTTGTCTTTCAAACCTTCAATACCCCAGTCATTATCTATACACTCCAATAAACACCCTGTCACTCCCCTTACACTCCTCCAGCGACCCCTTCAGCACCATGTACTAATCTATTCACTGTGCTAAAACCCAACCACTTATAAATTCACTCAGGCACTCTCCTTGCAATACTCTAATCATTCAGTCAGTACCCAAGTAGTCATGCAGTGAGCCAGGCCTTAGCACATTGATTGATTCAAACACCTATCCACTATGCATGCAGGCCTCTAACCACCTACACACTTGTCTTTCACACCTTCTGTTCCCAAGTCAGTATCCATACACTTCCAGCAAACACCCTGTCACTCCCCTTACACTCCTCCAGTGACCCGTTCACCACCATGTAGTAATCCATTCACAGCGCCAAAACCCAAACACTTATAAATTCACAGAGGCACTCTCCTTGCATTATTCTAATCATTACATCAGTACCCAAGTACTCTTGCAGTGAGCCAGGCCTTAGCGCATAGAGTGCTTCAAACGCCTATCCACTGCATGCAGTCCTATAAGCACCTACACACTTGTCTTTCACACCTTCAATTCCCCAGTCAGTAACCATACACTCCAGCAAACACCCTGTCACTCCCCTTGCACTCTTCTAGTGACCCATTCAGCACCATGTACTAATCCATTCACTGCGTCAAAACCCAAACACTTATAAATTCACCCAGGCACTCTCCTTGCGGTACTCTAATCATTCAGTCAGTACCCAAGTTCTCATGGAGTGAGAAAGGCCTTTGCGCATGGACTGCTTCAAATGCCTATCCACTATGCATGCAGGCCTCTAACCACCTACACACTTGTCTTTCACACCTTCAATACCCCAGTCAGTATTCATATAGTTCCCGCAAACACCCTGTCACTCCCCTTACACTCCTCCACTGACTCTTTCAGCACCATCTACTAATCCATTCACTGCGCCAAAACCGAAACACTTATAAATTCACTCAGGCACTCTCCTTGCAATACTCTAATCATTCAGTCAGCACCCAAGTACTCATGCAGTGAGCCAGGCCTTAGCACATGGATTGATTCAAACGCCTATCCACTATGCATGCAGGCCTCTAACACCTACACAATTGTCTTTCACACCTTCAATTGCACAGTCAGCATCCATACACTTCCAGCAAATACCCTGTCACTCCCTTTGTACTCTTTTAGTGACCCATTCAGCACCATGTACTAATCTATTCACTGCACCAAAACCCAAACCCTTAAAAGATTCATCCAGGCACTCTCCTTGCAGTACTCTATTGATTCAGTCAGTACCCAGGTACTCATGCAGTGACCCAGGCCTTAGCACATGGACTGCTTCAAACCCCTATCCACTATGCATGCAGATGTCGAACCACCTACACACTTGTCTTTCACACCTTCAATACCCCAGTCAGTATCTATGCACTGCAATAAACACCTTGTCACTCCCCTTACACTCCTCCAGTGACCCATTCAGCACCATGTACTAATCCATTCACTGCGCCAAACCCAAACACTTATAAATTCACCCAGGCACTCTCCTTGCAATACTCTAATCATTCAGTCAGTACCAAAGTACTCATGCAGTGAGCCAGGCCTTAGCACATGTATTGATTCAAACACCTATCCACTATGCATTCAGGCCTCTAACCACCTACACACTTGTCTTTCACACCTTCAATTGCCCAGTCATTATCCATACACTTACAGCAAACACACTTTCACTCCCCTTATACTCTTCCAGTGACCCATTCAGCACCATATCTTAATTCATTCACTGCGTCAAAACACAACCACTTATAAATTCACCTATGCACTCTCCTTGCATTATTCTAATCATTACGTCAGTACCCAAGTACTCTTGCAGTGAGCCAGGCCTTAGCGCATAGAGTGCTTCAAACGCCTATCCACTGCAGGCAGGCCTCTAACCACCTACACACTTCTCTTTGACACCTTCAATTCCCCAGTCAGTATCTATACACTCCAATAAACTCCCTGTCACTCTCTTTGCACTCCTCTAGTGACTCATTCAACACCATGTACTAATCCATTCACTGTGCTAAAACCCAACCACTTATAAATTCACCCAGACACTCTCCTTGCACTACTCTAATCATTCACTCAGTACCCAAGTACTCATGGAGTGACCCAGGCTTTTGCACATGGACTGCTTCAAATGCCTATCCACAATGCATGCAGTCCCCTAACCACCTACATACTTGTCTTTCACACTTTCAATTCCCCAGTCAGTATCTATATACTCCAATAAACACCCTGTCACTCCCCTTGCAGACCTCCAGTGACCCATTCAGCACCATGTACTAATCCATTCACTGTGCCAAAACCTAAACACTTATACATTCTATCAGACATTCTCCTTGCTGAACTGTAATCATTTAGTCAGTGAGTAAGTAGTCATATAATGTCCCAGGGCATAACACAAACACTGGTAGAAACCTTCGACTATTACACATGCTGACCTGTAATCCCCTATTTAGTTATGTATACACATTTAATTACAATTTCAATTAGTGAAGAGAAAACAAAGTGGTTAAATGTTTTTTATATAGAATGTGTTTGTATAATAATTGAAAAGTATAATTTATAAATTTATTAAATTACATTTATTTATGTTTACTTTTTACAGATATTATTTATCATCATTAAAATAAAGTTATCATGCCTGAAAAATCAAGAAAGAGAAAAGGACAGAAAAAGGAAAAGTATTCGAAGAAACTTCAACAACAAGTATTGGATGACCAACATCTTGTGGCTAAAAAGAAGAAGTCTTCTGGTAAGACAACCAAGGAATTCATTAAAAAACTTTGAAAGCCTACAAACAGTGCGCAGAATGTGTAAACTAATGACAATGATTTGACTAGACAAAAGAAAATCAGTAACAGGAAAAGAAAAAAAGATAATTTACATGCAAAAGATTCAAAGTATGGGAAAAGAAGGCAAAATCAGTACAAAGAAATACGTAAAACTTTTTTTACAAAAGAGTGGTTCTTAAAAAATATAGAAAAAGAGCACAATTTTATAAAAAAAAGAAGCATATTGAATCCGTTGATGAAAAGGCTTTTGCAGTAAAAAGGAAACTATTTATTTTGGTTTTAAACAGAATTTGATCAATAGAGAAACCAATCCATTTAATGAAGGCCAAAGGTAAGAGTGAAAGAATAATTAACAGAACTAATTTTTGTGATGATTTTTTGGGTGAATAGAAACAGAGTTCAAGTTCTGAGCCTTTCTTTAATGAAGAAAGTTATTTACAGACCAATAATTTGTTGCATGCAGTTGATACCAGTGGTCGAGCTTATGAGGTTAGAAATGGTTGTACAATTGAGAAAGAGAACATGGTTACCAGAAATGCAGAGGAAGAGATAGCTAATGCAGTTCTAGGCAGACGTCCTAAAGCCCAAGTGTACACTTGGGATTGCAGTTGTATTTGTAGTGTACGACAAGAATCTATTGATATTTTACAAAAAATTTTACGAGCATATAGTAAAAAATCTGTTAAACAAAAGATTATGATATTGCAAGGACTAGACCCCTGCAGAGTGAGAAAAAATACTGGTGTGCAAGGTCATTGTCTGGCTTGTCTTTCTAAGCAAGTATGTCAAAGTGTTTTCCACCATTTCAGGATGTTAGCTGTACACCATACTCAAATGCGGAAATTAGTCAGAAGATTGTATTATGCAAAAAGTCCAGCACTAATGTTACAAGAGTTGAACAGTGCTCTTTTGCGTGGATCAGTATTAGATGTGAAGAAGGTTTGTGATGACATTTAGTTTTGTTACTTTGGTCATGAACAAGAGAGTGCAGAAACTGATACATTAATAGAAGAAAATGTTGAAGAGAATGTTTAACATAGTAGTACAAAAAATTTTAAAGATCAAATTACAAAGTTTAAGGTGATTTCAGGTGAAAGACCAAATTATTCTTGTGTTTGTTGCCGACGAACTCACCAAAAAAATCAGACTAGGGCTGTTGATCTGTATTTAAAATGTGAAAGAGAAAATAATGATAAGTGGAAGGAATTTGCAACTTATTTGTTGGTAGAGAATTGTTTTGATTTGGGTTCTGACCAGCGTATTTGCAAATATTGTTATAACAAATTAGATGAGAATAAAATGCCCGCTAGAGCTGTTCATAATAATCTAGAGTTGATTGCTATTCCTCCAGAGCTGATTTAAATACCTATGAGTCTATTCTCATTCAATGTGTGCACCCGTTTCAGGCTATTGTTCGTATGGAGCCTAAAACAGGTAAATTGCCTCCTTCAGATTTACAGAGAGGATTAAAAGGAAGTGTTGTATATTTACCTCTAGATTTAAAGAAAAATGTTGAAACTATTAGTGTAGAGAATGTAAAAAATGAACCACTAGTTATTCTAGTTAATGGCGTTCCTACTAAGAACAAGAAAATCTGGCAAGAATTAGTAGATGTTAGAAAAGTGCAAAAGGCAACATTGTATCTGATAAAAAATGAGTACTATAGAAATATGTATGTAGGAGAAGAAGAAATAGATTTAGCAGACGATACTGAAACGTCAAGTGGACAAATTGAAAAAGTGGACATGTCCAGATGTGAAGAAATCTATGAACATTACAGTGTACATCCACTTCATTCCAAAGAAACGATGGGGAATACTATTTAGTTATTCCAAATGAAAAAAGCAAAGGGAAGTCCCATGAGTGTATGGGAAGAAAGTTTGGAAGCTCGTTGTTTTCCACAGTTGTTCCCAACAGGAAAAGGTGGACGATATGAGAACGGCCTGTGCATATTCCTGCATCTGAATATCGGACAACCAGATTGTATGCAGAAGATCCCAGATTTCGACAATGTATCCCATATATATTTCATCTTTTGTTTGAGAGTGACTTGTCTGGACTTTCATTTGCAGTGAATCACATATTGAAAACAGTAGTACATTTTCAAAAGGTTTCTGTGAAGGAATTTATTGATAAAGTACATCAAAGAGATGATCATTTAGAATCTCAGCTGATTCATCTGATGGCATGTCAGCATGGCACTAATGAGTATTGATACCGTCGTCATGGAGAACTTAAATGTATGCTAGGAAACTTAGGAACTCCTACGTGGTTCCTTACCCTAAGCTGTGCTGAATACGCTTGGGATGATTTACTTGAATTTCTTCGAGAGGCACATTTGAATATAAAACATATTGAATACAAGACACCTGGAGAATTGTGCTCTTTGGATCCTGTTAATGTATGCAGGTATTTCAATCATAGATTTGAAGCTATGATGTCTTTTATCTGTAATAAAAATAATCCTCCTCTTGGAAAAGTTGTGGATTTCTTTTGGAGAAAGGAGTATCAAGCTTGAGGTGCTCCTCACATACATATGCTCATATGGATCAAAGATGCCCACAAATTCGGAACTGATTCTGATGATACTGATTTGTCATTCATCGAAGAATATGCCACATGTGCCATAACCAAAAGCACAGAAGAAAACAATTTAAGACAACAAGTCTTACGATTCCAAAGTCATCAATGTGGAAAATACTGTTGACAAAAGTACCAGCTAAGGAAAAGTTTTATACCAAATGTCGTTTTGGATTTCCATGTCCTGTAATATCAAAAGGAAGAGTAAACAGTTTTATGTCAGCAGTGAGACATACTATCACTAGAAAGTCTTCAAAAAATTCCTACAATTTGAGAAGATGTGAAGAATCAAAATACATAAATGATTACAATCCGTTTATTCTCCCTATGTGGAATGCTAACATGGATATTCAGTAAGTAGTGGATAATTCCATTGCTGTTGCTCGGTATGTAACATCCTACATTACAAAATCTGAAAAGACGGAATTAAAAGAAATGTGGGAAGAGATTTCTCACGAGAATAGTCTAAGTAAGAAATGATACAGTTTCAGTTTGAAGATGTTATCCCATCAAGAAATTGGAGCGTATGAATGCTCAGATCGGTTATCATCTGCAAGTTTATTCTCCAAATCTAGAAGAATCACTTGGGTGAGTCTAGGTCTTGCTGCAACACGAAATCGAGTTCTTAAATCTGTACAAGAAATTGAATATTTATCATTAAATGAACCAGAAATTGCAGATATTCTGAAAACAAATATATTGGACACGTATTGTCCAAATAGAAGTCATCATCTTGAGAACATATGTCTCTAGGAAGTGCTGCAAAACTATTCTTTTAAACAGAATACAACAGAAAACATCAATGATGGAAAATATGCAGTTATTGGTTCCGAAGGATGTTTGGTGAAACAAAGGAAAGGAAATGTAATTAATCACAGGAAACTGAGATGCGACACTCCTGATAAAAGGGAATTTTACTAGTTAGCACTTTTGCAACTGTTCAAACCATGGCGTTCAGAATTGGAATTTCTTGGAGATTTTCACAGCTATGAAGAGTCCTTCGATGCTTGTAAAGATACCGTAGAATGTTCTGTTTTTGAGAATTATGTGAAAATGTTGAACGATTAAATTGATCAAGAAGCTACTATTGCAGCTGAGATTGCTAGGGACAGTTCTCAAGACAGTCAACGCTCTGCTCAACTGAGTCAAGATCCACAAGGACAACCAATTGTTGAAAATGAAGCAGCAATCGCCATGAATGAGGTGGAAACAGCAATGCATCAAGTTCAAGAAGATATTATGGACTTAGCCAACTTGGAAGAACAACTAAATGTTGAACAGAATGAAATATATCAGCAAGTCACACAACAGATTGACCATGGACTTCTTCATGAAAATGAAGAATGCGCATGCACCTCATTTCAACCTATACGAATGTATGTGAGTGGACAAGCTGGAACAGAAAAACGTTTCTTAATTAAAGTAATCACCAGTTATCTATCCAGGAAACAACGGAATCACATTTGTCTTGTGTTGTGTTAGATCTGGGGGTCTCTAGTTGGCAGGGTATGTACCACTGTCCAAGTAGGGACCCTTGCTTCTAGTCAGGGAAAGGGGGATACACTGTTAAGATAACCCCTGCTCACCCTCTAGGTAGCTTGGCCTAAGCAGTCTAGGCTATCAAAGGCAATGTGTAAAGTATTTGAACCAACACTCACATTAACACAGTGAAAACACCACAGATTTACTCTACACCAGTTTTAGAAAAATAAGGTATCTTCACTAAAAACTTCACAAGACCAAATACTACAGAAAAACCAACATACAATTAAAAAGGTTACTTTAAAGATAGTTCAAGAGTTTGTAGAAAGTACTCCAGGATGTAAAAATCAGTGTCCTGCACAATGCGACTCTCAATGCACAAAATGCGACACTCTTGTGCCCAACAGTACCTGTAGTAGCGCTAAGGTTCCCAAAAGCTATAACATTGAAGATGGCAAAGGCGATGCGATACTCCTGAGACCTTGGGGAGGCTTTGCAGCAGCCCTGCTTCACGCAGCAGAGGTGGATGCGCCGGCTCCGCTCTGTAGGGGGAGGATGCGATGACCTTGGCTTTCGTTGCATAGGTTTCTTAGGGGGAAGCTTCACGCACAGGTACGGTGCGATGCTCTTCGATGGGGTGCGATGCCTTCTTTGTGCTGGCAGAGGCAGAGTCCTCAGCCTGGCCAGCAGGGGGTGGAGCCGGCATTGTGCTGGCAGAGGCAGCCCTATTCAAAACCCAGGGGCTACTCCTCCCACCCATCTAGAGAAGATCTCCCTATTCACCCTGCTGCTGACTCATCCAGACTCCTGGAGCCACCTAGCCCATCACATGACACCAGTCAGCCAATCTGCACACTGGCACACAGGAAGGTTAAACAGGAGAATAGCTGCTTTCTAAAAAGTGCTATTCTCACACAGTGAATTTAAAAACCATCTTTCTAAAAAGATGTATAATTAAATTCTGAACACAAAGATACCAAACTTGGATTTTCTATCTTGCCTTTAGGGGAAGATAGGCATGTAAACAGCCTCCCCCATTCTGTCTTATGGGCAAGATAGCCTCTCAGCAGTGAAAAACGACATTGGCTGTAATTCACTATCAGGGCATGTTACACACCTCAGTACATGCCCTACCTTTCAGATACACTGCACCCAGCCCAGGGGGGTGCCTAGGGCCACCATAGGGATGCCTTACATGTACAGAAAGGGAAGGATAAGCCTGGTCAGTGGTTGCACTGGCCAGGTCGACATGATAGACCTGGACTGCACATAGGCACTGCAAGCAGGCCTAAGACATCATTTTAGCGCTACTCCTGTGGGTGGCACAATCAGTGCTGCAGCCCACTAGTAGCATTTGTACTACCAGCTTTGGCACTCTCAGTGCACTTTACTAGGGCCTTGCAGGTAGAACAAATATGCCAAACATGTATAGCCAATTATATGACAATTTCCCCAGGGAGCACTTGCACTTTGACACTGATCAGCAGTGGCAAAGTGCCCAAAGCATCTATACCAGTAAAAACGACATCCAACATAGCATCAAAAATACAGGAGGTAGAGGCAAAAGGTCAGGGGTAACCACTCCAAAAGATGCCAGGTCTAACATGTTGTAACTGCTCCAACTGGGTTGGCAGCACACAACATTAAAGGAATTACATTGCATCGTTTACTCATGCTACCTGTGGAGCATGAAAATATTGGAATATCACAAGCTATCTGGAGAAGCTTGTTTAGAAATTTCAAGAGTACTAAAGAAAATGAAACTTCTGACTATTGATTAGGTAAGCATGGTCTCAAACTTAATGCTTGCTTTTGTACATTTACGAATGCAGCAAATTTTTAAAACAGAGTATGATGTGTTATTTGGATGAAAACATGTCATAGTATTTGGAGATCTACTGCAACTTACTCCCGTAAAAGGACAACCAGTATTTAAAACACTTGCACATGAAGACACCAAAAAGTCCTTGGGAAGTGTTGGAAATGTTAACATTTGGTCATATTTTGAGTACAAAGAACTCACGATGATGCTGAATATGGAAGTATTCTTCAAGATATAAGAATTGGAGTACTGACAGAACATGGCAAACAAGCTTTGCAAAGTCAACTACTTACAAACTTGTTTCCAAATGAAAATATACTTCCAGAAAAAATATATAAAAAAGTTGCAGAAAAAATTTCTATAATCTGCTTGAGTGCTCTATTTTCAATGAAGAACTTTTGAAGCTAGAAAATGAACAAATAATCAAAATGGAAGCCATTGATAAAAATAGAGCATGAAGGAATCACTATTATTTTGACGGACAAATTGAAAACAAAGTTGGATTCTTTAGAAAAATCTCTTTCTAAAACTGCAGGATTAGAAAATAATGTTTATGTATGTGTAAACTGTCGGGTTATTTTGCGGCGTAATTTGGATGTTGAAAAAAGGGTTAGTGAATGGAGCAATGGGAAAAGTTGTTGATTTTGTGAATTATCAAAAAAAAGATGGCATTGAATGTTTAAAAATGAAATTTGATCAGATTGAAGAAGTTACACAAATTGCTCGTTGTTCTGCTCGTTTTTTGCTTGTTAAAGATATGTATGTACGTAGAAAACAGTTTCCTCTTTCTTTGGCAAATGCAGTGACTATTCATAAATCTCAAGGATTAAGTGTAGACAGTGCTTTGGTGAACATTGGAAATACTGTGTTTAAAGAATGTATGGCATATGTTGCTTTGTCACGACTCAGAAGTTTATCTGGTTTGTTTTTGATTAATTTTGATGAGTCAAAGATTAAGAAGAGTGTATGTGCCCCATTTAGGGCAATATCCTGTGTTTGAAAAGCGTGTGGTAGGTCGTAAAAGAAGATATGAGAATATCTGTAGTGAAGTTTTAGAAAAGGAAAAAAATCATAATAATGTTGAGATTGCAAGTAAAAAGAAAAAGGATACTGTAGAACAGATTGTTGGTTATCAGTTTGAAAATACTCCTGGTATCAACTGTTATGCTAATGTAGTGGTCAATGTTTTTTTTTTCTTGAAAGTTTGCAAGATCAAATTGAGGAGGATCGGTAAAAAAGATTTTGTTCCTTGTTGCATTCTGTTTATGAAAAATTGAGAAAAGATAAAACTAAAATGCAAAGCGTTTCTGATATTCGTAATCTTTTGGATATATGTTCTGGTTATACACAATTTACGCAGAATATCCAACAAGATGCTCAGGAATTTTTAATGTATATTCTTACTGTATTGGAAAATGAAGGTACAGAAATTGAAAATCTTTTTGGCCTTCGTTATAAATGGGAACATCAATGTGAAAATTGTATGTTCACTGACATAGGCACTGAAAGATTTCTATATTTGACGTTACCAGACTGTAAATCAGTGTCTTTCGATAAACTAGTTAAATCATCATATCAGGACATGGAGTGTAGCCAATGTAACTCAGACATGTTATCAACATTATTTCTACAAAGATATGGACAATATATAATTTTAATGATACAACATTGTACAGCTGATGGAAGAACATTGGAAACTTTGATAAAAAATGTTGTGGCCAGTCAACTATCAATTTCAGGAAGAACTTTTGTAGCAGTAGCAATAATTTTCCATGATGGTCCTTCTACAACGTCTGGACATTACACTGCGTATTTAAAATGTGATAATGGATGGACATATTATAATGATGCTCAATTGGATTTTAAACAACGCTTGCCTCACAAATTACCAAATGCCTACCTAATATTTTTAAAGCCAAAGTTTTAGGATCATAATTCGGTCTCTGAGGAATTTATTAATATGTATTATTACGATTACTGTTGGACAATTTAAATAAAAAGGATTTCAATAATACCATTTTGCCTCGAGGAAAGGTGTATCTTTGAATGACGGACTTTTTCTTGCACATTCTCTCAGCGTATATTTTTAAGTAACAACATTTACAGTGTTTAAAAAATTAAGTTAGAAAATGTTCTTAGTAGTAAGTATTTTATATATTTGCGATTTGTATTATATGGTATGTTATTGAGGATGTAGTCTCTGGTTTTTTTAAACAATCTTATTGATTGTTTTTTTTTTGCCCGCTGTTATGTGATGAGTACGATTGAAATCACTGTTTCTAGTGAAATTCAATATATTCTGAGAACAGCAAAAAAGGCAAAGAAAATAATTTGTTAACTAATAAAATTATGCTGTTTTGTAAAAAATGTATTTTTATATATTATAACTATACTTTTTCTTCTCTTTCACAGATCCTAATTCTAAAATATGACATTTTCAGAAATTTAGATTATTAAATAAAACTGAAAAAAATTGTGTAGCATTTTTTATTTCTATTACTGTGAAGGAAAGATTAACTAAGTATTAAAATGCACAATGGCCTATGTTTGCACACTGGTGAAGAAAGGGGAGATGGATGGAGTAGATATGTCTGGAAAGTTGCTCAGTGTGTGTTTTACAGGATAAAGTTAACATGAATACTGAGTGTCCCTATGGCCAAGTAATCCACCAGATATATGCAGATAGTGTCATAGACTTGCATTGGAGAGAGATATAAAATGGGACATGGTTTGCCAAAACGTAAGTAATTATAAATTTCTAATGTTTTCTGTTTGCAGTACTAAAATTACTCTACTCATATAGTTAAGGATTGGCCTAGCCATTAACCGTGATACAAGAAAATGTTGTTATATACTTTGCAAAAAGAACTGTAAAACACATTAAAGTATTCATACAGTCTTCAAAACAGCAAGTTTAAATCTATGAAGGTTTGGAATTTCCTTGTCATAGGATATCATTTGACATGAAAAAAAACGGTTTGACTGGTTCATAATATTTCCCATTTTACCTACTGAAGGACCGCAATGTTTTCAATCATTCTTCTTTGATCATCTTTGGAGACAATAGTCTGTGCTTAGCTCCTATAATTCTTGTTGAATTTTTAAAACAATGTACTACCAAAATGTTCTTATTGTAATAATCTGCTAATCCCTAAGCATTTATAGGGCAATTTTAGAAGCATCCTATTCCAAAAATATGTCACTTTTTGTAACATACTTATAGCACAAGACACTATTTCATATTTACAAAGAGAGGAAAAGGCACTCTGTGTACCTTTTCTTCTCCATGTAAATACGACCTTATTATACACACCACTTTGTGTTGAAAGGGCGTTCTATAGGTGTTGCTGTGCGTAATTGCACAGAACACTCATAGAACAAGACACATCTCCAGATTTATCAGAAATCATACATCTGGACATGTGTGTGAATGCTGCACCATCCTCCAATTGTTGTAGCAAGGCACAACAAGGAGAATTGTTTTCATTTCTCCTCATTTTTTATCTTTCAATATATGCTTCAATGCTCAGCATACACTGAAGGAGAAAAATGCCTTTACTGATTGTTTTTGGGCTGGAAGGTGTGTCTTCCTGCACAAAGACAAACTCCACACAACACAGATATCCTTGCACCATGGTGCAAGGGTGCCTGTGTCACCACATGGCTGCAGTTTAAGCAGCCGTGCAGAGGAAAGCATAGACTTGCAACATATTTATGTACATATATTGCATCCCTGTGGTTCGGAAGTACCACAGCACACTGCAGTTAAAGAGCTTACTGTGTGATACTGCAGCACTTTCTCATAGTTCTACACTTATACATTCACTATACACTACTAATGTATTAGTTCAGTCAATTATGCACTACACATACATTCATCTAAACTTTCACACACTATCACACAAATATAGCTCTTTTTTAACCAGAGAAGTTAGTTCTGACAAGAACTTTTTATTCCTTCTTTTTTTTAATTTATTTATTTATTTTTTTTAAACAATTTTTTGTTTTTTTTGGTTTTTCTTCAAAAATGAAAAAAACAGAACTGGAGGAACAAAACAATGAACTTCAGGGAAAAAAAACCCTCTAACACCGATGATTCTCTTGCAACTGGCAAATTAAATCAATGGACTGCTCTCCATAGCATAATAATTTGTTGCACTTCATGCAGTGCACTTCAGTGTTGCGAATTGAGGACGTATATCCAGACGTTCTTGTGAGGGAGTCGTCCTAGAAGTACTTGGTGCTGAAGGTGCTGGAAGAACATGCATTCTTGAACACTCTTCACGTGCCAGGTTCACCGGATGCAAAGTTTTCAGATGCTTGATCATACTGGCTGTACCACATGAGTACTTTTTTGTGAGATCACCATTGTGTGACAGCACTCTCTGACAGATTTTACATGTCACTGTGGTGGCATTTGTATTTTTTTGTCCCTCTGGGAATGTAAAAAATTTCCACACAACATTGATGAATGTTGAGATAGGGGTGATGGCATCAGTGATGTCACTGACCATGTCATGAATGATGTAATATGTGAGATCATCAGCAGTGGATTGCGGGTGCGCGAGTTATAGTTAGTAGAACTAACTATAACGGAGGAATTTCTATGGTTTTGTAAGAGTGAAATGTCAAGCTAACTATAACACCCCTGGAACCTAGGTTTGTTTTCAGTGAAATTATATATATATATATATATATATATATATCTATCGCTTCACTTGGCAAGACAAATGGCGCTCTAATGACAGTGCGAAAAGTGGATACGGCAGAGCCCAGCCGTTTTCATATAGTCCCAGCTTCTCAAAAGAGACAAATTCCACTCGCACTCACAGATTCAATTTGCATTTACTTTATTGTGGCAATACAATCCATAAGCAGCTCAACAGCCCAACGTTTCGGTCTGCCCTCAGACCTTGATCACGGGTATAAAGCACAGTGTCACATGTTCAATTTATTAAAGGTACATACACTGATATTACGTCATATCCTGTGACATAGTGCTTAGCATTATGGATATTGTAGTTTCATGATTTTGTCAACCTCAAATTGTGCAAATAAAATTATACAATTAATTGTCATTGTAGGGTTATTGAACACATTACATTTTCTTATATTGGGCCGCATTAGACCAACCATTTATGTGTAACAAATGTAACCCTCCGATGGGTATCAATTTTAACCGATTTTGTAAATCATGTGTATATTAAAGGGATTTCTATTTATTTAGTGTGTGCATGTTTTTTATATATGTCAAATTGTATCATATAGCCCTCTGGTGGGCGTTAGTACCCTAGAGGTAATAGTGTGGTTCCGTTTTTTGTACCACTATAATACTCTTATTATGCCCTCCGGTGGGCTGCATCTGTGTACAATTTATTCGTTACCAAATGTGTCTTCCCATTTCACTGAGTGGACTATTAGTTTACCTTGTTTAGGCTTTTGTTTCGTGTTCAATCCCTTTCCCTACTCTGCTTAGTTGTCAAAGGCGGCAAAAGGAATTTATATCTCCCCTTATGAGTTTCAAATAATTATATCATACTGATCTTAATGAATATAATAAACAATAATTTTTTCAGTCACAGTAGAATCACTTTCTCTTCATTGATCCATTTTTTACTGTTCTCAATTGCTACCCAATGTTTTTTTGAAGACATGGTTGGATTCCCAGATAGTTTGGGGCGATGTAATCTTCCTGTATAGTACATTACAGGTGTGAATGCATTTCCTCATCCTTATTTAGACCATACGGTGTTAAAGTTCTGAAAGACAGGATATGGCGAGATTCTTTTTGTCTCAAAATCCTTTCACGATTGCCACCTCTCACATGGCGTTCAACCATCTCCACTCCATAGAATTTCAGTTTTTTCCAATCACCATCATGGTATTTCTGCATATGTTCAGCCACAGCATAGCTACGATCCCTATTGATTGTTGCTCGCACATGTTCCAAAATGCGTTTCTTTAATTCACACACTGTGCTGCCGATGTATTTTAATTTGCAGGGGCATTCTATTACGTAAATTACATATTAACTTTTGCAATTTATTAATTGATTTATTCTCCACATTTTCTTATTTGCCATTTGCGTTTCTTTTGTGTTGCGTGCAATCTGACACACCTTACACGTTGTGCATTTGAAAAACCCATTGCTGGACATCCAGGTATTCCGTTTTTTGGGTTTCAGGTAGCTGTGGACTAAATCGTCTTTTAAGTTTTTAGCTCTTCGATATGTAATTCTGGGGTGTTTCCCAGCCAGTTTTGCCATTGTTGGATCCAAGCATAAAATGCTCCAATTTTTTCTTAGAATGATTTCAATTTGTTGGGAATCAGTGGAGTAGGTTGTAATTAATCGAATCACTCTGTCTTTCTCCGCTGTTTTTGGTATCTTCTTCTCTTGTATGATTCCAGAACGTTGTTTTTTCTCTGTTTTCTCTAAACAGGATGCCAATATGTTTTTGTTATATTTCCGTGTTTTAAATTTGTTGATTGCCAATTTGCTATGTTTCTGCCATTCCTGGTTCTCGGAGCATATTCGTCGTATCCTCAATAGTTCCCAATATGGAATGTTACTAATTAAGGAGGACTGGTGAAAAATTTCCGCATGTAGCGTTGCGTTACTTGCTGTTGCTTTTCGATGTAATGTTGTGTGAATTCTGTCATCCATAATGTAGATTTCTTCAGTGTCCAGGAAAACCACTCTTTTTTCACTGATGTCATATGTGAAATGTAAATTTGTGTTTGTGTTGTTAAGGATTTGGAAGTATCTCTCAAAATCTTCCTTTGAACCATCCCAAATTATCATGAGATCATCGATATATCTCAACCATGATCTTATTTTTTCCACATGTGTGTCATTTTCCGAACTCCAGGCTATTTTTTGTTCCCACCATCCCATGGTGAGGCAAGCGTAGCTTGGACTAAAAGAAAAACCCATCGCTGTGCCTTCTTTTTGTAAATATACCTCCTCCCCAAACATAAATACATTCTGTGTCAAACATAATTTAACCATTTCCATTAACATCGGGTTGTGATTGGAATAATGGATGTTTCCTTCTTTTAGAAACTATTCGCATGCCCTCAGGCCCACCGAATTCTGTATATATATATATGTAACCTGTTGGCGGTTGCCAGTAGGTAGTTATAGTTAGGACCTATTTTCCATAGGAAATCTGCAACATTCTATTCCCAATAACTTTGGCGCCGGTTGACGAATCTTCGCAACATTTTCAAAACTTTTGGCCAGCTCCGGTCCGCTCCTATCCTGAAAGTCTCGGAGTGATTCGTTAAGCGGGGGCTGAGAAAAAGGGGTAGTTCCAAAACATGTTTTCCCAATGCACTTTTCCCTAGGAACCTTTAGTCGCTGCTACAGCCCGAACTGCTGAACAGAATTACACCAAATTTGGCAAAAAGGTAGCCCTTGTTTCAGAGTTGTGCCTTTTGGTTAAATAGTGTAAATCCGTTCAGTAGTTCCTGAGAAAATCAAAAGTAAAATCACATATATATCTGGGCGGCGCCTAACCACACATCTTATCATGAGATCTGATTGGCTGTCAGCACTTTATTCAAGAAGTGTTGGCAGCCATCTTGGGACCAATATACAAGATAGCACCTCATTAAAAAGCATTGCAGTTAATAGAAGGTTTTAAGACTTTAGTTACATTATAAATCATTTGTTGATGGTACCATACTCATTTTAGGAATTGTCGTGTGTTCTAAGGTAATTTTGCGATGTGAAAGAGCCTTCTGCTGGGATATCATGAATCATGTTTGAGAGAAAACTATTTTCTCATGCTTTTCCCACAGAGGTTTGGAAGGTGATCTATAAGCTAAACTGAGAGCATATTTTCTGTAAATTCACATTATCTTTCTCAGTCATGTGAGAATGAAGTCTGACATTCTCAGTAAAACATGTACATCCAACAAGGGCAGAGACTGTCAGTTGATTCCTTTGTGTTCTACTGCAGCTTCCCAGAGTGTTCTAAAGAACAACTAGAGCGCTAACAGTCCTACTCATGACAAACGTATTGCACACCTGAAGCCATCTTGATTGGAATAAAGTGGTAACTCTTAAAACATTTAATTTAAAAAGGAACAAAATGAGGGTGTTCATTTTGCCATAGAAAGTATGATTAGTGCTGCAGAAAGAAAAATTAGGGCACATTTTGAGTGGCTTCTCAAATCCTCTTCTATTTCATTAAAAAAATCTGACATGCAGACTGAAACATGCACTTTCAATACCAGCAGCAGACTTCCCTGTTGAGCAGTAGCTTTTCTACAGTGATCTAATGTGCAACTAGAGTGCTAACATTCTAAATTTATGGCAAATGTGTGACACATCTGAATGCCTTCTTGATGGAATCAAAGTAAAAAACTGAAAGTGTTTCCTACTGAAGAGACTGTAGTAAATGAGGAAATTAGGAAACTTCATAACAACTAAGTCTCCCAAGATGGCCACCAGAGACAAAAGAGTCCAAATGTAGCACAAATATCACCCAGATGTAGCCCAAGTATAGCCCAATGACAGAATGTCCCAGAGTGTTCTAAAGAACCACTAGAGCGCTAACAGTCTTACTTATGACAAAAGTATGGCACACCTGAAGCCATCTTGATTGGAATAAAGTGGTAACACTTAAAACATTTAATTTGGAAAGGAACAAAATGAGGGGGTTCATTTTGCCATAGAAATTATGATTAGTGATGAAGAAAGAAAAATTAGGGCACATTTTGAGTGACTTCTTCCGGCCACACACAAGTACTCTTGACCACGTCTTCAGGTTTGTGCTAATATATTGGCGGGTGGTTATCATTGGAGGTGGCACAATCTATGCCGCTTTCGTGGATTTAAAATCCGCATTTGACCTTGTTCCCCGTGTAAAAATGTGGAGTGCTTTGGTGGAAATGGGGATGCCCTCGGAATTGGTGGCCATTCTAGTAAAATTACACGATTCAACTTATGCGCAGGTCTGCTGAGGGAAGCCGGGGGAAGTTACAGAGAGGTTTCCGGTATCCAAGGGGTAACGTCAGGGGTGTGGACTAGCCCCCACTTTGTTTTCTTTATTTATAATTAGGGTGGTTCAATATTATAATGACCACCCCACTGACGCTCCAACATTGGCAGGTATGAAAATACCCTTGCCCATGTTCGCTGACGACACCCTGATAATATCCAAGACAAGACAATGGTTGCAGGCCGCCCTGTCGCGGTTTGAGGTGTTTTTCAGCGATCATGAGCTAAAGGTTAATGTGGAGAAAACTAAGTTTATGGTGCTTCATAAATCAAAAGCTACCATAGGGAGAGTATACATGAATAATGTGCTCCTGGGCCAGACCGACGTATTCACCTATCTGGGTATCACACTAAGTAGAAAGCTAAGTTGGAATCCCCAAGTTGACATGATGGCCCTAAAACATGCGCAATTAGCAGGTGCTCTGGTTAAAGAGCATAGGCTTTCCCAAACAAAACCCATTGCCCCTGTTTTGCAAATATATAACTCAAAAATTTGCCCTGCAATACTATATGGTGCTGAACTGTGGGGCTATGACAATCTAACCCCCCTTGTACTAGCACAAAATAAGTTTGTTAGATTACTGGTTGGCCTCCCGCAATCCTCCCCCCCTGTTGCCCCTTTTCTTAGATCTGGGTTGCTACAACATCGAGAATGTAGCACGTTTTAGACCACTGGCACTTTGGAGGTGACTTTGGACCACCCCGGAGCTTTCTCTATACGCCAAGGCCTTACTAGAAGTAAGGAAGCTGGGTTACCTAAACAAAATCCCATGGTTGAAAAATATTAAAATAATGTTGTCCGACATGGGGATGAGTATCCTGTGGGAGGAGCCAGACGCTGTGGTATTCCCCCTTAAGACGATCTACAGGGCAGCATACTGGGACATGGTTAAAATTAAGAAGTTTTTATCCATTACAAGACCGACATTTTCTAGGGAATTCCTAGAAGTAAAAGATGAGGCTAAATTGGAAGGTTATTGGGACCTTATTTCCAGGCCACTCGATCCGAAACTTTACCATCAGTTTAGAGTAGGTTCCCTACCAGTAAGAGTGTTCACAAGTAGATGGTTCACATCATCAAGTGATAAATGTATTTTCTGCCACAACCATGTTGAGACCATAGCCCAATTTTATTTGTCTGCCCAGCTTACTATCTTCCAAGGACGAAATGGCTCAAACCTGTTTGTAAGGTCTTGGGTATAAGGACCGCAAAGGAAGCTCTAAGGATTCTTAGGTCAGATATCACGGACCTTATTGTAATCGGCATGGCAACATTTCTGAGTTGGGCTTGACCCCTTCGAGCTAAGAAACTAGGGGTAGAGAAACCTTTAATGCAATGAGGGACCACATATTAGTCTAAAAATCCTAATGACTTCCTGCTTAAAAAAGGGCCATGTATAAATGGTGGTTTCAGCTTATGTGAATTGATAATTGTTGAACGCCATGTTATATTTTAATAACCAATTTTACTATTGATTATGCACAATCAGGAGTTTTAATAATGGATACATATTTATTGAATATTTTATGGAGAACTATGATCACTGTCGATTTTATTGTTTAATGCTAAATGGGAAAAATTGTCAAGCGATGAATTATATTTTTTACACATTTTAATACTGTAATACCTTGTCTTTTATGATTGAACAATCGAAATAAAGACTATATTGATTGATTGATTGATTGAGTGACTTCTCAAATCCTCTTTTATTTCATTAAAAAATTCTGACATGCAGACTGAAACATGCACTTTTAATACCAGCAGCAGACTTCCGTGGTGAGCATTAGCTTTACTACAGTGATCTAATGAGCAACTAGAGTGCTAACATTCAGAATTTATGGCAAATGTGTGACGTATCTGAATACCTTCTTGATGGAATCAAAGTAAAAAACTGAAAGCATTTCCTACTGAGGAGATGAGGAAATTAGGAAACTTCATAACAAATAAATCTCCCAAGATGGCCACTAGAGACAAAAGAGCCCAAATGCAGCACACATATTACCCAGATGTAGCCCACATGTAGCTGTGCAAAACACTTTTTGTTTGTTGTGTTTTTGCAGTTTGATATAGTGCAGACTTGTCAGGTATTGGAGTGCTTTACATGAGCATTGGTTACATCACACAAGAACAAATTCATTTTGTTTGTAGACATGGGGAGATTAGGTGATTTGACCAGAATCACAGAATGTCGAGCTGAAGCAGAAACTCAAACCTGGTTCCCCAGTTGCAAAATCTGCAGCTCTGGAAGCAACACCACATCCTCTCCCCTAAGTGCAACATTTAATCAAGTGCTTTGTCGCTATTTGAAAACTCAGAAAATATGTTCTAATTTTAGTTTTTTAGCGCACTAACCATAATTTTGATGCAAATAAGACCTTCTCATATATGTAATTTCTAAAGGAAATGCTCTAGGTTTTACAGTTTTGATTACATAAGATGACGTCAGGCGTTCCACACTTTTGTAATAAATATAGAATGTTAGCAATCTAGTTGTTCATTGGGATACTGTTGAGAAGCAGAGGCCAGGGGCACGGACTCTGAAAATTGAAGGCAGGTAGAGGGTGCAGAGGCAACAATTTGACCACACTGGGCAGGCAGGAAGGGCAGTGGCAGCACAACAGACTATGGAGGGCAGTGGAAAGGGTGTCAGGGGCAACAAACCAACAATACAGGACTGGCAAGAAAGGCTGTGGCAATATAACAGACCATTGTGGGCAGAAGGAAGAGGCAGTGGTAGTACAACCATACATGCCAACAGACCCAATTCAGCCAGGAAACGTCCAATGTTTTAAGATCAAATGGGCTTTATTTGATCTGTCTCCTGTCTACAATCTCCTCTTTTTCAATGTAACTCAAAAGGGAAAATCAATACCCCAGTTTTTTTCAAAATCTCCCTCTTACCAAGTTCAAAATGTTCGTAAGTATGGTACATTGGATCATGGAAGGCAGGAGGAATTGGGGTAGGGACATGGACTTGGATAACAGAGGACAGGAGGGACATTGAGAGGTGCACCAAACTGACCCTACAGGGCAGGCATCAGGGTTTGCAGCAGCACAATACACTACACAGGGCATGCGGGATGGGAGTGCAGCACAACAATCCATAGAGCGCAATAGGGAGGGGACAGGACCATGCACATGGACAACAGAGAACAGAGGGGAAGAGGCAATGGTAGCTAGCTGACCATAATGGACAGACAGGAGAGAAAGCTGCAGCATAACAAACCATAAAGGGCAGGAGGGACGGATCAGAGGCATTACAATGGAACAGACAAGCCAGGAGGGAGGGAATAGGGGTCTGCACATGGAAACAGAGGGCTGGGGGCAAGGGGGCAGGGCAGGAGCAGCAAGATGACCATAGAGGTCAGGCAGGATGGGCACTAGAAGCAAGACACACCATGGAGCGCAACAGTGAGACTATGATGGCATACACACAGACCATGGAGGGAAGGTGGGAGGGGGTCAGGGGCAGCTAGCTGACCACACAGGGAAGGTGGGAGGGATCGTGGCAGCACAGAAGACCATGCATGGCAAGCGGGAGGGTTAGTGGCAGCACAATGGCTATGATGGGCAAGAAGGAAGGTGCAGGGGCATGCACAAAGGACCATGGAGGATAGAAGGGAGGGTCAGGACCTGGGCACAGACAAGAGAGTTCAGGGGAAGGGGCCTCACAACAGACCACACGGGGCAGGCAGGAGGAGCAGTTGCAGCACAACAGACCAGGGAGGGCAGAAGGGTGTAGCAGTAAAATGGACCATGGAGGACAGGAGGAAGGGGATAGGGGCATGGAATGTGGACAGGCAGGGTGGACGTGGCAGGGACAGATTACAGTCATCTGACAATGCTAGGCAGGTGGGAGGGGAGTGTCAGCTCAACAGAACACTCAGAGTAGATAAGAGAATAGGGGCAGCAAGCTAAGCACAGAGGCTAAGCAGGAGGTCAATGAAGGGGCATAGAATTGGGCAATGGAGGGCAGGAGGAATAGACTGGTACATCATGCTAAATGGAAGGCAGTGGCAGCACATCATACCTTGCATGGCAGGAGGGAGGAGGCTAGGCCATGGATTCAGACAACAGAGGATAGGGAGGAGGTGAATGGGGCAGCAAGCTAACTGTTCAGAGAAGGCGGGAAGGCCAGTGGCAGAACAATGTCCACAAAGGGTTGTAATAAGGGAGCAGGGACATGGACTTGGACAATGGATGGCTAGGAAGAGGGAAGGCAGGAGCAGCAAGCTTGGTTGGGGGCAGCACAATGCCAGGCCCTGCTTCCAACTCCCCACCATCCATTGTGATATGCATCTTACTTTTTATTTTTTTTATTTTGTTTATTCAGGTCAGCAAATACCGAACATTACAGTTAAATATATGCAGAGCCATGGCAAAAGCAGGCAATTACTGATACAATTTATCACTGTAACGTAGCATATAGATACCAATCAGTGTTTTTTTTACACCTAAAGTCGCCAACAAATAAACCATAACAAAAACAAACAATGGTACAGATGGAAGGTATCAACACCCTAACAGTTCGCACTATCGATTGATGCACGACTCCTGCAGAGGGGACAGCACGTTCGGAGAAGCACACAGCTAGGGTAAGCACATTTGGGACACACACCCCAGCGAAACGGGACCTAAGTGGGCTTCCTTCCCGCCTCCCGCCGACCCGGGGAGCTATCCACCCTGTCGCTCCACCCCGCAGACCGCGAGGCCCAGCTGCACCACCCCGACATCTGACCAACCCCCCACCGCCCATAGTGTCATCCAGAGCTCAGCGGCACATGCGACCCCTCACACACCTCCGATCAACCTTAACCCATATCATCAGATATTGCACCAGACCGTGAACCTGTGGCTCGTGGGGATTCCGCCCTCTCACGGGACCAGTGCAAAAAGGGCTCCCAGATGTCCCTAGGTCGGGAAGTGACCGGCATAGATTCCCAGTAGCATTCAAGTTGTGTGTTGCCATATGTAACGTCTGCCACCCAGTCCTCAAATTTAGGCAAGCACCTGCGTCCCCAACGTACCGCCACCTGTCGCTTAGCATAAAGGAGCAACAGCGCATGCAGTTTCCTAGCTTTTGGTAGAGTATTTTTGACATAACCTAGTAGCCCCAGATGTGGAGACGGCGTGTCGGCTCTATGGAGGATTTGGTTAATAGCTACAAAAATGCTCGACCAGTATTCCTCCAGGCAGGGACAGCTCCACGCCACATGTAGAAAAGTGGCATTTTCAGCCCCACACTTCCAACAAGTGTCGTCTTCCCTGAGGCCCATACGGTGCAGCAGCCGAGGTGTACGGTAGTATCTGTGTAGGAACTTAAAATGTATTAGGCGCAACCTATAGTTAGGCGACAATTCCTTCAGTTGCCCACAACAGAAGGTCCACTGTTCGTCCGAGAGAGGGGACTCCAATTCCGCATTCCACGCGTGCAGCGAGGACGGCACCATAATAGGAGCTTGCTCCTGCATACAGTTGTATAACCGGGATACAAGTTTTTTGGGGGAAGCTCTTGACAGTAAATTTTGCAGCGCCTGAAAATGCGGGGGCTCCTCTGGGAACAGAGGCCAGAGCGCCTTGCAGGATTCTTTAAGCTTATGGAGCGCGAACGTATCCGCAAAAGTCTCCGGTATCTCAGAGTCCTCCTCTACAGGAACCCCAAAGGTGCCGTCGGGGTAGATGTCCGCGAAAGTGCGCAGAACTTTTCCTCTAATTACGACCTCCCCCCCCCTGTCCTGCAGGCAGGGAATCAATGGGTTGCCCCTCAGGGGCACAGCAGGCGCATACAGGAGAGGGAGACGTGCCCTCCTCTGCAATTCCCGCCACGACCAGCGGAGCAAGGCCACCGTGTCAACGTCTCCAGACGGGCGGGGCGCCTTCACGTATAATGCCACGCTAAGGGGCAATGGAGCTGCCACCACCCTTTCCACCGCCACATGCGGCTGGTAGGGGGTGGGGAAAACCCAGAAGTGTAGGAATTGTGCCTGCGCACATAGCGCGTACAGCGCCATGTCTGGAGCCCCCAGTCCACCCTGCCTCAACGGGAGGGTGAGCAGCGCCCAGGACGATCTCGCCTGGCCTCCGGCCCAGACCAGCGTCAACAGCAGTGATCGCACCCGAGCATGGAAATGCGCAGTCAAGGGCAACGGCAGATTTACAAAGAGATATAGGAATTTCGGGAGGACTACCATCTTTGCCAGGGCTATCCTCGCAACTAAAGATAGGGGGAGCTTATTCCAGATCTCGATCTTCCCCTCCAGCCATTCCACCGCTCTCCCATAGTTCATTGTCCACAAATCACTCAGGTTGCGACTAATCCAGACCCCCAGGTATTTGACCGAGTCCGTTTCCCAGCGCAAGGGATAATCCGAAGTCACCTCCGGGGTGGCATCCGTCAGAGGGAACGCAACAGACTTGGACCAATTGATAGCTATTCCTGCCAGGCCCTCGAATCTGACAAACTCCCTCAGCAGTGGATCTAGGTTTTCAGCGGGGTCAGCAACATATAACGTTACATCATCCGCATACAAGGATATCAACAGGCAGTGTGGTGCTGACGGACCCGAGCCGCCAGAGGCTCCATGGCAATGGCAAATAGCAGCGGGGACAGGGGGCACCCCTGCCTAGTCCCGCGAGATATGCCAAATGGTTTGGATATCAGCCCGTTCACTCGCACTCTCGCCCGTGGAGCTGCGTATAAGGGCCGTATTAAGTTTATGAAGAGAGGGCTAAAACCCATTCTGCCTAGGATCCGAAACAGGTAGGACCATTCAAGCGAGTCAAACGCCTTCGTGGCGTCGAGAAAAATAACCGCCGCCCGGATGGAGGGGTGTAGGTAGTGCAGTACTGAGAATATCGTTCTTAGATTGTGCGACGTGGCGCGGCCGGGGATAAACCCCGATTGATCAGGCAATGCCACCATGGGCAACAGGGGCTGAAGCCTGTCCGCAATCAGTTTAGCGTAGATTTTAACGTCTACGTTGATGAGGGACAGTGGACGGTACGAGTCGAGCAGCTGGCTATCTTTGTCCGGCTTCAGCAATGTGATTATCAGCGCCTCCCGCATCGAGTCTGGCAGGGAGCCCGTCTCCTGGGCCTCAGCGAAGACCGAGAGGAGCCTAGGGGCAAGTTCGTCAACATAGGTCTTATAAAAACTAGTGGTCAACCCATCGGGGCCGGGGGCTTTGTGCGCCGGCATGCTCCTAATCACCTGCGCGACATCCTGAACAGTGAACGGGACATCCATATAGCGACGGTGATGGTCATTGAACCAGACAATGGCAATGGAGTCTAGGAAGGCGTCCAGTTATTCCGGGGCTGTAGTTTGCCTGGACGTATAGAGGGCCGAGTAAAACTGAGCGAAAGCAGTCAGAACTGCATCATGTCCTAACCGGAGTTCACCTGACCCATCTCTTATGGACGCTATGAAATCCGATCGCGCACGCGGGGAGATGAGCCTCGCCAGGGTTCTGCTAGGCCTATCACCTTCCCCATATCGACGGGCCTCCACCTGCCGTCCCAGGAACTTCACTTCGCGCTGCGCCTCCTCGCCGAACTCCAACAGCTTAGCTTTCATCTGAACCGCCAGTGCGGGCGACGGGTCAGTACAGAAACTTGCATCCAAGTCCCGCAACTCTCCCTCCAACCTGCGCAGTGTGCCGCGGATTGCCCCGAGGACCCCCGCTCTCCTAGAGATACACTGGCCCCGGATCACTGCCTTAAATGCGTCCCAAAGGGCCGCCTCTGTTTCCACCGTACCCGCGTTGATATCGAAATAGTGCACAATATCCTCTCTAATTTCCTCCGTAAATACAGAGTCGGTAAACACGTACGGGGGCAGCCGCCAGGAGAACGCGCGAGCAGGGGCATCAGGTATCCTCACCACCAACAGGCATGGAGCGTGATCAGAAAGTGACCGGGCCTGAATATCCACCCCCTCCGCCCAGGTTGCCACATCCGGCGAGACCAGCCAGTAGTCCAGCCGGGACCAGGCCGCGTGTTGGCTCGTAATACACGTCCCTACAATATCATCCGGATGCCTGACTCTCCATATGTCCGACAGCAACCCCTCCTACATGATGTCAAGGACTGCCTGTCTCGCTCTGGTGTGTGTGGGACCTCCCGCCCCCCTACGGTCCACCGCATCCACCAGTGGTACATTAAAATCCCCTCCGAGGATAATCGTGGAGCAGTCCATTAACAGTATCCGTGCCCACAGATCCCGGAAGAAGTCAGGGTCATCTACATTGGGTCCGTACACCGCCGCCAGCACCATCTCCTTCCCCTGCAACACTCCGTGAGTGATAACGTAGCGCCCCTCTGCGTCCAAATGAGTGCGGTGTTCCTTCCAATCCAGCCCTGCTCTTATGAGGATTGCCACCCCTCTAGCATAATTAGAATAAACGGTGAGATGTACCCACGCCCAGCGTGAGCGCTTCAGTCTAGGGGAGGGGGTGGACTGCACATGCGTCTCCTGCAGGAAGCAGATATCTATTTTGTGTCGGGAGAGGTACCCTTGCATGAGCCGAGCTTTTTTATAGTCCCCGAGACCCCTAATGTTCCACGTTAATATCCTAATTCCTGCTATAACTCCAGCCATTTTGCTTTGAAGTTTCCTCCACCCCCATCTACAAACTGCATCTCTCTCCTAGTGTTTAAACAGGGCCAAGCATAAGGGAGCATCATGGTGATCTGCGAACATACACTTCCTTCATACCAGAACCAACATAACTCAAACCAACCCGCCTTCCCCCCCACCCCCCACCCTCACCAACCCCCCAATCAGGTTGTGACAAATCCCCCCGTGGATCACGCAACGCGTGATTACAACTCAAACTCTCCAACATTGGGATGCACCCCATGGGGCGTGGTGCACCAAGCGTACTCCCCCGTCTGCACAGGGTGGCTGCACTATGTAACCCACCGCTTCACACCAGCTGAGCCCGCCCCACTCGGATCCAAGCTTATACCTAATCGGGAGACCTTGCCAAGAAGGAGCAATTCAGCAAGTGCAGCACATTTAACATTTGCAGGCCTCTCACATCCCCTTAGTAACCAAAAACTGTAAACCAGGAGCAACCCTAGGCGGAACGGGGCTGGCATCCCACCTGCCAGGTAGAACACCCCAAACGGATCTTACACAACTCTCCCTCCCTTCAGGGTCAATCATTGTCACTTAAGCGCCCTTCGTCCACCTCCGCCTGTGGCGGCCTGCGCCTTGACGCAGCCCCCCCAAGTTGCTTGGCGTACTTCAGCGCTGCCTTCGCCTCTGTGAAGTAGTTTGTGGTACCCTCGTGCGTCACCCTCAGTTTCGCTGGGTACAACAGTGCATAAGGGATGGCAGCCTGCAGCAGCAGCTTCTTAGCAGGTAAAAATTCCTTCCGGGCCGCCTGTACCAAGGGAGTGAAGTCCGGATAGAAGGAGATGTTATTCCCTTTGTGTATAATTTTCCCCTTTTCGCGAGCAAGGCGTAAGATGAGGTCCCTGTCTTGGAAATTCAGGATCTTTGCCAGGATAGGACGCGGCGCCGCCCCCACCGGTGGCTTCTTACCGAGCGATCTGTGCGCCCTTTCCACTGTGAACACCGGGGAGAGCGCCGGATCAAAGAGCTCATGGAGTAGTTCTGAGACATACAGTTCCATCTTTCCAATGTTCGTCGTCTCTGGTATGCCCGTGATTCGGATGTTGGATCTTCGGGACCTCGCCTCTAAATCATCCGTTTTGGCCCGGAGGAATTCCAGTTCTTTTTCCACGGCCGTGAGTTGTTTCTTGGTGTCACGTCTGAACTCGCAGCAGTCAGCGTGCCCACTTTCCAGGCTGTCCAATCTAGTTTCGTGCGAGTCAACCCGTTGTTTGACGGAGTCCAACTGGGTAGCCATGGCATCTAGCTTGGTGTCGATGCTCTTGAGACTCGAGCGGACCTCCAGCATCAGCGCTCGGTAGTCTACCTCTGGCTCTGCCCCGTGCGCGGAGGACTCCGCCGCCTCCAGGTCCGCCGCCTGCTGCTTGGCCTGTCGCTTATGCTCAAACGTGAGCCTGGACTGCTTCGCCTCGTTCTTCCCTCCCATGACTATGGGGCAGTGCCAGTCGAATACAGCAAGGCGGCCTCGCGGCCAGAGGACGGCTCTAACGGCCCCGGCCGCTATCCAGGCAGACTAGTCACCCTCTCCCAAGGCTGTCGCTCCCCCGATCTCGGGTCCACAGGGGCACGGGCAATGCCACAAGCGCTGTCGAAGCGGGACAAGAGGACAGGATTCCTAGGCCCTGCCGCAGCTCATCCGTCACGGCCGCCAGTCGGGCCGCTCTAGACCACCCACCGCAGGGCGCCGCACGCACAGTTCTATATGCATCCGTCGATGAGTAGATCAGAGCCCCAAGTCCGCTAGTGTGGCCGTTCTGTCACAATGAGGCCAGGTGCGCACCCCGTATGTGCCCTCACAGCTTCGCCTTGGGATCCCGGCGCCAGCCACCCCTTCAAGCTCACCTCATGCAGTCGCTGGGCTCCACAGCAGCGTGCGTGTGGCAGCTCAGGGTCGTCAAGGATCGGATCCAGCAGCCCGCAGCCAGGGAGTACCGTGTGTCCGCCTCCTGCAGTGGCCACAAAATGGCGGCTCCACCTCTCGCGTCCTCTCTCTCCACGCCAGCGGCAGCCGGGATCAGCAACTGTGCGCCCAGAGCAGCACCCGTAGAACAGCGGCCAGGTCTCCGGGCGGATCCGCTCCACTCGGCGCGTTTTTCGCTCCGACCGCGACCTGCAGTATGGGGGCCACAGCTTACCCCCTCGCCTCAGGCCCACTCAGCCTCGGTCTCCAGTAGCCGCTCCCAGCCGTCCCCGGCAGCCGCAGCGGCGGCCGCGCGTCACAGGATCTTCATGCGCGGGACGCCAAGGGGCATATCTCAGTCCCCCGGTCTCGGCCAGGCATACAATTGCAGTAGATGCTTCACTGGGCTTCGCGGCGCCTCCCGGAGTGTGGATCGGGACTCCCAGTGCGGGCGGTGCAGGATTACTTGAAGGATTAATAATGCAGCCGGCGGAGCTCGCTCACAGAGCGGCCATTTCGCTGCCCGGTTGGCCACGCCCCCGTGATATGCATCTTACTTAACGTAAAAAAAACCTAGAAATTTGCTGAAAAAAACAAAGATTACAGGGACAGTATAGTTAGACTCAGATTTCACTCATACACAACCAGTGAAATTCAGCAGGTATAGTTACCTGAGCTAACTATAACTTACTCCCCCGCAATGTACTGCTAATGACCTCAGACATTACATCATTCATGACATGGTCAGTTACATCACTCATGACATCTCTAATGAGCTGTGAATGGAATGGAACTATAATCACTAGAACTTTATTTAGGGATAGTGTGTGTATATTAACACCCCTTTTTCCCTTTTCTTTCGTGTAAGAACCATTATAATACGCAACATGCCCCGTTAATATGGCCGATAGTCTTTCACTTTAAAGTAATGTGTAGTCCATAGTTTATGTTGATGTTTGCAATTCTAAGTATGTTTATTATGAATAAGTTACGTTGACGAACATACAGGTATGGCGGTCATGGGGCAAGATATGCTGAAATGACATTGTGTGCATATTAACACTTGTTTTCTTTTCTTTATTGTATCAATTCCTGAATTTTCACATCGTGACCAGGTCAATATGGCTGCCAGCTTTTTGGATTAAATTAATGCACTGCTGATGACGTCACATATTACGTCACTCATGACATGGTTAGTGACTTCACTGATGACATCTCAAATGACATCACTGTTTACATCATCTACGTGATCATCTGAGGCACCTCCTCACACCCTAAAATACAGACTACCATTCTCGAAACCATAGACACACCAATACTAGTACAGCTACAATATTCTGTGCACTATGTATGCAGACCTCTAATCAGCTACATAGCTTTGATACAGTCTTTTAAATACTCAGTTAGTACCTATGCAGTCTAGGAATCCTTCTGTCTGTCCCATGCACTACTCCATGCAACCATCCAGCACTATCTATGTATCCTATCACTCTGCCAATACCTAAGCACTAAACAATTGTGCATGCACTCTCTTTGCAGCACTGAAATTACCCCAGTTATTAGTCATATACTTAAGGAATGGCCTAGCCATAAACACAAGTGCAGGTACAATATTTTGTTCACTATGCATGCATACCTCTAACCAGCTACATACTATTGACACGCTCTTCTAAATAACCAGTTAGTATCTATGCAGAGTAGGAATCCTCCTGTCTGTCCCATGCATTTATCCAATCACCAATCCAGCACTATCTACTTATCCTATTACTCCACCAATACCTAAGCACTTATAAATTCACTATACACTCTGTTTGTAATACTGTAATTATTCTCGTTACTAGTCATGAACTTATGGAATGGCCTAGATACTAACACAAGTACATCTATAATATTTTGTGCACTATCCAAGCAGACCTCTAACTGGCTACATACTATTGATACACTCTTCTAAATACCCAGTTAGTACTCATGCAGTGTAGGAATCATCCAGTCTGTCCCATGCACCTCTTTAATCACTTATCTACCACTATCTACTTATCCTATCACTCCACCAATACTTAAGCACTTATAAATTAAGTGTTCACTCTGTTTGCAGCACTGTCATCATTCCAGTTACTAGTGTTATTCTTATAAAATGACCTAGGCACCAACACAAGTACACATAAAATATTCTGTGCATTATCCCTTCAAATCTCTAAGCAGATACATACTATTGGTCCACTCCATTAAATACTGAAGTAGTACCCATGCAGCGTAGGATACCTCCTGCCAGTCTCATGTAATTCTTCAATCACCCATCCAGCACTACGTTCTTATTGTATCAGTCTGCCAATACCTAAGCACTTATGGGGCAGATTTAAAAGCAAGTGATTGTGTGGTTGTTCCTCTCCTTGTAAATACAACCCCTTCTTACACAGAACTTTGCTTTGAAGGGGCGTCCCATAGGTGTTGCTGTGGGTGTTCCCACGCAACACCCATAGAACAAGACACATCTCCAGATTTATGGGAAATCGTAAATCTGGAGATGTGTGTGAATGCTGCACCATCCTAGAGTTGGTGTAGCAAGGCGCAACGAGGAGAATTATTTTCATTTCTCCTCCTTTTTTCCTCTTTCAATGCATGTTGCATTCCACAGCATACATTGAAAGAGGAAAATGCCTTTACTGATTGTATTTGTGCAGGTAAGTGTCCCTTCCTGCACAAAAACAATCTCCACACGACACAGACATCCTTGCACCATGGTGCAAGGGTGCCTGTGTCACCGCATGGCTGCAGTTTGTGCAACAGTGCAGAGGGAAGCACAGAGTTGCAACATATTAACGTACATATGTCACATCCCTGTGCTTCGGAAGTGCCACAGTGCAGTGCAGCTAAAGAGCTTGTAGTGTCACGCTGCAGTACTTCCTCATAATTCTTCACCTATAAATTCACCATACACTACTAATGCATTCTTTCAGCCAAATATGCTGTATACATATATTCAACCAAACTTTCACACATTGCCTTGCAATTATAGTTCTTTCTTTAACCAGATAAGGTAGTTCTGATAAGAACTTTTTTTCTTCTTTTTTTCTTTTGTATTTTTTTATCTTTTTGACCAATTTTGTATTTTTGTTTTTTTCAAAAACTGAACAAAAAAAAGAACGAATAAAACAGGAAACATTTGGAATTACTTATCATTTCAAAAACAAAAAAACTAAAAAATTAACAATGATGGTTGCATTGCGCAGCACAAACTGCATCCACCGACTGCTCACCGAAGCATATACGTTTCTTACACTTCACGCAGTGTTGCTCGAGAAAGGCGAATTCTGGCCTAATGTCCATTGCAGGTGTTCCTGAGGACGCTCCAGATGTACTTGCCACAGCAGGTGAGGGGTTCAAAGCAGCTCGCCTCATTTCCTCCCGAGCAAGATTGAGAGGATGTGTGGTCGGGAGATGCTTGTACATAGAAGCAGTGCCACAAGAGTATTTTTTTTCACTGCCTCTTGACAGGACTCGGTCACAAATTTTGCACTTCACCTTTCTCGCATTTACTTTCTTCTCTCCAGGTGGAAAAGTGAAGAATTTCCACACAACAGACTCTGGCCTCTGTGGACGTGGTGCCTCCTGCAAGAATTCTTCTTCAGAAGATACTTCCTCCTGCTGCTGCTGCTGTCCAGATGCCATTTTGTTTGATATTTTTTGAAAAACACCAAAAAACAGGCAAAAAGGGTTCTTGTAGGAAAAGACATGTCTCTTTAAAGATGCTCCAACAAGAAAGAATAAAATGGGAGGGGACCTTCAATAGTTACAGTGGGAAAAGTTATGAACAAATGTCATGTGGGACCCACCACCGCGTAAGCGTCGCGTACCGTCATGCACATGTGTCGCGAATGCACGGGAGCAGGAGTCACGGACTAGTCGCATACCAATCATTTTATTTTTATTTTTTATTTTATGTGGTTTGTAGAGCGCGCAGCTACCCCCGAAGGGGTGTCCCGGCGCTAGAATCCAGAGTTACCAAGGGAAAGGGAGAGTGAAACAGGGGGAGCAGTGGAGAGACTAAAGTCCGGAAAAGAGCCAGGTTTTAAGTTTGGCTCGGAAGATGGATTCAGAGGGGCAGAATCTCAGCTCAATTGGAAGGGAGTTCCACAATTTGGCAGCAATGACACTGAACCCTCTGCCACCAGTTCTAGATAATCTAAAACGGGGCGAGATCAGGAGGCGGAGGTCGTTAGATCTCAGGGATCTGGTGGAGCGGGAAATCGAGACCCGTTTTTTCAGATAAGTAGGTCCATAGTCGTTGACGGCTCGATAGGTGAGGGTGAGGACCTTGAACTGAATGCGGCTAGCCACTGGAAGCCAGTGGAGTTCCTTCCGATAAGCAGAAACAGATTGACGGTACGGGATATTACCGATCAGTCTGGCTGCAGCATTCTGGACAATCTGCAGCCGGCCTATCAGGTACTGGGGGGCACCAGCATAGAGGCTATTGGCATAGTCCAAGTGGGACGTGATGAGGGCTTGGGTGACTGTACGGCGGGAATCCAGGGGGAGATAGGGAAGGATTTTTTTTATCATGCGCAGTTTCATAAAGCAGGCGGAGGTGACTTTATTAACCTGGGTTTTGCATGACAGGGAGTCGTCAAATTGGAAACCTAGATTCCGAGCTGAGTGAACGGGGGACGGGGCGGGATCGAGCGCCGTGGGCCACCACCAAGAGGAGGGGATGGAGGTTTTCTGATTAAAAAACAGAACCTCCATTTTATCTGCATTCAATCTGAGGTGGTTCGCGGTCATCCAGACACAGATGTTGTTAAGGCATTGGCGAAAATTGACGAAGGCGGAGTCCGAGTGGTCCCTGAAGGAGAACACCAACTGTGTGTCGTCAGCGTAAGAGACCACCCTGACTCCGTAGGACTCCACAACGTCGGCCAAGGGGGCAAGATAGACGTTGAAGAACAGGGGGCTGAGGGCGGAGCCTTGCGGCACCCCACATGACAGAGGCTTTTTCTCAGACTTGAAGGGGCGCAGCAGTACCCTTTGACTTCTGGATGAGAGGAAGGACTCAATCCGACTGAAGGCAGTGCCACCAATGCCTATCTGCTTAAGTCGGTCAAGGAGGATGGGGTGAGAGACCGTATCAAATGCTGCGGACAGGTCGAGGAGAACCAGCATGGCCTCCTCGCCCCTGTCCACGCATTCTCGAATTGTTTCGGATACTTCCAGCAGGGCCGTCTCAGTGCTGAATCCGGCTCTGAATCCGGATTGTGATCCATGCAGCAGAGAGTGGTTTTCTAGGTATTCCGTGAGTTGTAACTGCACGGCTTTTTCCAGAACTTTGGCGGGTTTGGGAAGAAGGGAAATGGGACGATAATTAGCAAAAACAGTGGGATCTGCGTCTGTTTTCTTTAAAATAGGGATCACCAAGGCCTCCTTCCAGGTGGTGGGGAAGAAGCCATGGTGAAGGGAGGCATTCCAGATGGAGAGGAAGGGGCAGGCGAGTGAAGGCGCCAGTTCTCCCATGATTTTTGCGGGGACAGGATCAGAGGGGGCACCGGATTTGCAGTGAATAAGTAGTCTGATAGCCTCGTCCTGGTTGAGTTTGTTAAATGAGAGAAAGGACGGTGACTCTGGGGGACAGGTGGGGGAAGGCAAGGTGACAGGCCCTGTGGGGAAGGAGACACAGAGTTTATTGATCTTTTCGAGAAAGTAGTCTGAGAGTCCCTCACAAAGAGCCTGGCTCGCTGTATTCTGGGGGGCCCTGGCCGGAGGGTTAATAAAATCTTTAACAATGCTAAAGAGCGTTTTAGATGAATTTTTAGCTTTATTAATTTGAGAGGCAAAGTAGTCTTTCATCGCGCTTTTTTTTTGTTTAAGGAAATTTTTTAGGGCCGTTCTATATTGAAGTTTGGCTTCGGGGTCGTAGTTTAATCTCCACTTGCGTTCGAGAGCCTTGCATCTGCTTTTCTCCTCCCGGAGGGAGGTGGAAAACCAGGGAGCCGCGGGTCGCGACCTAGAGGAGGTGATGATTTTCTGGGGGGCGATAGACTCAATCGCTACAACGAGGTTAGCATTCAACCTAGAGACATTTTCATCAATGTCTGGGGAGAGATACTCCGACTGAAAATGGAATATCGGGTCCAAGGTGGCGCATGTAACCTTGTGCCATTTTCTTCCCAGCTCCTTCCTAGGGGCCAAAGGGGCAGATTTTCGTCCTAGGGTGAGAGAGAATGGAATGAGGTAATGATCAGTCCAAGTTAGAGGGAGGGGCGGGAGGACAGTGATAAGTGGAAAATTGGCAAATATGAGGTCCAGAGTGTGGCATCATGTAATATTAAATGTATATGATGTAACTGAAAAACACGCAGCCGTCGCACCCTGTTTGCGGATCCTTCATGACGTTTCTAAATTGGCAGCTAGAATCCGCTCACCCACCGTGATGTGTACTCTTTGCGTGCGCGACTCCGAGAAAAATTTAGAAAAAAAATGAAAAAAGAAATTAATATAAATATATTTAAATAAAAACATAACACAAAAAAAACAACATTTCAGTTTTTTTATTTTTTCATATTTTTTTTGCAATTTTCAGAAAAATATGTAATGTTATTTAATGAATAAAATATTTATAAATACACAGTTAAAAAACTGTAGAAAATCAGTACAAAAAATAGGTATAACTACTATTACACTTAAAAATTAGCATTTAAAAAACCTTTGAAATTCACTGAAAAAAACATAGGTTTCAGAGACGTTACAGTTAGAAATTAGCATTTAAAAAAGCTTTGAAATTCACTGAAAAAACCACAGGTTTCAGAGACGTTATAGTTAGAAATTAGCATTTAAAAAATCTTAGAAATTCACAGAAAAAAGATAGGTTTCAGGGGTGTTATAGTTAGCTGGACATTTCACTCGTACAAAACCATAGAAATTCCTCCATTGTAGTTAGGTCTGCTAACTATAACTTGCGCGCTCGCACTGCTGATGATGTCACATATTACATCATTCATGACATGGTCAGTGACATCACTGAAGACATCACCGATGACATCTCAAATGACATCACTGATGACATCACTGATGACATCATCCATGTGACAATCTGATACACCTCATCATACACTAGTATAACCTTTCATCACTCACTGTAAAATACAGAGTACCATATTTGAAACCATTGACACACCAATACCAGTTACTACATACCCACTCACTGATTCCTAAGTCTACACACACAACTACCCATTCAACAACAGAATCACTTATACATTTAGTCACTAATTAATAGAACACTATCAAATGCACTTATACACATATATAGACATTGACACATCAGCAGTCATCTGAGTCGGTTATGCAGTCATCCTACTCACGCATGAAAAAAATTAATCACGCTTACATTTACTCATTTACACAATTATACACACAACACCTCATTTATTCAAACACATAGTAACTCAGAGTTAATATGTTAAAAAATCACTATTACAATTATACACTCATTCATATAGTTACTCTCACAATCACTGACTCTTATATATACTTATTTATATACGCCAACTCTCACATACAATGCCTTTTTTTTTTACTTTGTTGAAGATGTTCAACTAAAACATAGATTTGCTCACCAACACACAAATAAATACACTCAGTCACCCAAACAACTGTTTCCACATGCACTCTTAAACCTATACACCTAGTCAATCAACCATTTACACATCTATGCATAGAGTTACACACACCCCATCCAACCACACACAAACTCAGTGTCCCATACTAATACTGACCTAACTAATCAATAACTAATACACACACTCATGTAGTTAGTGGCCAACTGATGCAGCATGTTATACAACAACAGAGACTGTGATGCACACATTCACATAGTTTAGTTACTAATCCATGTATTAAGTGAGACACTTTTAATTACTCACTTAAACAGACAGTCAGCTACTAAATCCTCCATCCAGACAGTTATATATCCACTCAATTTTCAATACAGATTGGTATATATATAATACATATTTAAATTTCAAACTAAACCACATTCACTGGATGATGTCATCAGTGATGTCATCAGTGATGACATTTGAGATGTCATCAGTGATGTGATCAGTGATGACACTGACCATGTCATGAATGATGTAATATGTGACATCATCAGCAGTGCGTTGAGGGTGCGCGAGTTATAGTTAGCAGAAGTAACTATAACGGAGGAATTTCTATGGTTTTGTACGAGTGAAATGTCCAGCTAACTATAACACCCCTGAAACCTATGGTTTTTTCTGCGATATATATTTAATTTAAAACAATTAATACATTATTAATTTTAATTTATTTTATAATTTACAATTATATAAAAATGTAACAAATGAAAATATATATACATATACCAATAACATAAAATCTATTAAAAGATCATTCTATCATAAATTAAAACATTTTAGAAATGTTTCAACCTAAATTCCTCACTCCAGTAAGTGCAACAGTAGGTAAAGTGTTGGATAGCAGAGGGGTAAAAATTACTATTCCAACTCCAGTCAGTGCAACAGTAGGGAATGTGTTGGATAGCGGAGTGATAAAATGTACTATTCCCACTCCAGTCAGTGCAACAGTAGGGAAAGTGTTGGATAGCGGAGTAATACAATTTACAATTCCCACTCCAGTCAGTGCAACAGTAGGGAAAGTGTTGGACAGCGGATGGGTAAAAATTACTATTCCCACTCCAGTGAGTGCAACAGTAGGGAAAGTGTTGGATAGTGAAGCGGTAACATTTACTATTACCACTCCAGTGAGTTCAACAGTAGGGAAAGTGTTGGTTAGCAGAGGGGTAAAAATTATTATTCCCACTCCAGTGCCCACTCCAGTGAGTGCAACTGTAGGGAAAGTATTGGATAGCAGAGGGTTAAAATTTACTATTCCCACTCCATTTATTGCAACTGTAGGGAAAGTGTTGGATTGCGGAGGGGTAAAATTTACTTTTCCCGCTCCAGTCAGTTTAAAATGAAAAACAAACAAAATATCAACAGCAAAAAAGTATTTAAAAAACAAAATAAATTAAAAAAATAGAAATATGTTAAACATTAAAATACAACTATATTAAATATTTTTAAAAAACACATACTATAATGTTAAATACATATCAGAAATATCTACAAAGAGTATATTAAATCAAATAAAAAACATCTTTTCAAACAAAGACATTTTTTTAGTTAAAACTTATTTATAAACAAAAACATTCATTATTACATACATTTAGTTAATTTACTTCCTACACTAAAACATCAAACAATGCACAACCCACATCTAAATGAAAAAATGTACTTCCATAATTAACATAATTATTTATCAATTAAAGAAATATTATTCATTAAAGAAACAAATTAAAACACATAAAATGTATGCACTTCCGCACTTAACCCCTATAATCCACACAACCCACAACTAAAATTAAAGTGTGAAAGAATTTATAAAACAGTTCAAATGTCTTTTCAATTAAAAAACTAGTAGTATTGAACAACTAATTATAAATTAAGTAAAATGAAATTACTTCCCACCCTTTACACCTATAAAACCAAAACCCACACACCAAAAAAATAAACAATTACTTTAATGAATTATCAGTTAATTAATTAATATTAATTATCAACTAATTATTAATCAATTATATATACATTATTTCCCACCTTTTACCCCTATAAACCCCACAACCTGCACCTAAAATTAATTACACAACTGCAATATTTAATTTTCAATTAATTAACAACTAATTATTAATTCATTAACAAAAATACTTCCCACCCTTTACCCCTATAAACCACACAACCAGCACCTAAAACAAATTAAACAATTACCATATATTAAATTACAAATTAATTAATTAATATTAATTAACAACCTATTAATAATTAATTAAAACTTAATTACTTCCCACCTTATACCCCTATAAACCCCACAACCCACAATTAAAATTTACATCAAATTTATCCCAAAAATAAAAACACAATTAACACTATAAAATCTAAATTAAATAAATATTAATAAATAAAAAATATCATTAATTTATTATAAATACATTACTTCCCACCCTATTCCCCTGTAAATCCACAACCCTTTTTCGAACTAAAAAACGCAAAATTGAATTAAAATAAAATTGGTAACTACTAAAATTGTAACACATATGTAAAAACATAAACAATACTTATACAAAAAAATACATCACATACATTTAAATATATGCTAAAATACATAACACTAATAAAAAATCGATATTTTAAACAACTATATTTTTGCAAACGATATTAATCAATTCTGTATTTTTAAAAACAATATTTCCTACCTGAAAGTCGATATTCTTGACCACGATATTCTTGCTGTCAATATTTCTGTGTCATAATATTTACAACTCGATATTTGTGTAGGTCAACATTTCCAATTCAATATTTTGTCTAAATACCCAGTTCACTTTCCTGGGCTGCTTCCGGGAAGTCAGATGAGTCCCTTGACAAACCTCCTGTAATACCAAATAAGACCTAAAAAGGCTCTCACCTCTGTCTGGGTCTTGCGGGACTTTCAAGCCAGGATGGTATCAATCTTCAGTTGTAGGGGCTACCTGGCCGCTCCCCACTTAGGGGTCTATTTGGATGGCGGTCGGAAAACCATCCCGACCGCAATGGTAGCACAAATGAACCGTCCGCAGGTACCGCAGCAAATCTGGCGGTCAGATTAGGATCAACCACCAGAAAAATCCGACCACGGCGGGAGTGTGCCACAAACGACCGCAAGTAGCGGGCGGAGCAGGTGAAAATCCATCCGCGGCGGTCAGATTCGGGCGGAAAAACCAAAACCCACCGCAAGGCGAGTGGAGTGACCACACGCACAATTTGGATACCGTTGTGGTGACAGCTGAACGATCCGCTGTTTCCAACTGCTGCAATCGCTAACAGTGATGAATGGGAGAGCAGGTGGAAGGGCTGTTGCATACCCACCGCCGTGGTCGCACTAGAACTATTATGGTGGTCAACAAAAAAAACACACAACAAGGCCACCAAGTGCACACATCAAACTAGCTCAGCCCCCCAAAAACACCTAACACAACCCAAGGACACACCCCCATGGCAACTTACAAAATACAAATCCCAGGACAACCCACAAAATACACCTGACAGGAATACACCATTTTGATACACCCACATAGGTGAGTATAAAACCTGCCCCTTCCCTGACCAGAATCCTTTGCACTACTCCAACCCTGAAGGACCTAAACCCTACAGCACACACACACACACCACCTACACCACCCCCACCACCCTTACAATTGCACCTCAAACCATTTACACATCACACACCATGGTAACAAAACAAAATGCCCAAATTCACTGACAATGAGTTGTCAGTCATGGCAGATGAGATAATCAGAGTAGAACCACAATTGTTTGGTAACCTTGTCCAACAGACACCATTTGCCACCAGAGCACAAATGTGGGGAAGGATAGTCAACAAGCTCAATGCAGTAGGGACCACCCTGTGCACCAAAAAGGAAATCATGAAGCGGTGGCATGACCTGAAGAAGCAGGTGAAAGCAAAGAACTACAAGAACCGTCTGCTGGCTCAGATTACTGGTGGTGGCCCTCCAATTCCACCAAGAACATTCACTGCATGGGAGGAGAAGGTGCTTGCCATACTGCATCCAGAGAGTCTCACAGGAATAGGCGGAGGAGTGGAGGCTGGTAAGTACAAACAAATGTCTACCAGCACACTGCTATGTACTGTCTTGCACAACTACAAAGCTACACACCTTAGGCCCAAATGCACTCATGTGCATCACACACTCCCCAACACGTCTCACAGATCCAACATTCACTCCCTCTCATTCACCCCAAAGTTAGCTAGCAACATTCCCTGGGTTGCATGTGTACAGTCACACAGAACTACAACTTCCACCAGGCCCCCTGTCCCACAGCTCAGAAGGATGGAACACTCCCCCCACCCAAGAACCATTTGTAACCATTCCTTTTCTCTGATCCACAGTGAGCCAGCCATCTTACCAAGGTGGGGTATTTGTAGGTGGGAAGCTAGAACCACAACTCCCAACAGGTCGCCTTGTCCCACAGTTCAGCCTGGAGGAGCACCCACCCGACCCACCCCACACGGAAGCATGTGGCCACTGTTGCATTACCCTCATCAAACTAACAGGTAGGTAGCCATCTTAACAGGGAGGGATGTCTGTGGGTAGGAGGCCAGAACCACAACTCCCAACAGGCCCCCTTGTCCCACAGCTCAGCAAGGTGAAGCACCCAGCCCACCCCACACAGAAGCATGTGGCTGCCATTACATTACCCTCACCAAACTAACAGGTAGGTAGCCATTTTCATAGGGAGGGGTGAATTTTGCTTGGAGGACAGCACCACTACTCCCCCCCAGGCCCCCTTGTCCCACACCTGAGCAGGATGGAGCACTACCCCACCCAGAACCATGTGGCAGCCATTGCATTGAAAACCTTCACCTAACAGGTAGATAGCCATCTTATGCTCTCTTATCCCACCCCTGAGCAGGATTGAACACTCCCCCTCTTAAGAGCCATGTGTAACCTATTCCCTCCATCTGCTCAACTTCACAGGTAGGAAGCCATTTTCACCGGGAGGAGTATTTGTGGGTGGGAGACCAGCACTACAACTTCCACCAGGCCCCCTTGTCCCAAAGCTGAGCAAGATGGAGCACTCCACACACCCACAACCATGTGGCAGCCATTGAATCTCAGTCATCAAACTTACAGGTAGGTAGCTGTCTTAACAGGGAGGGGTGTGTGTGGGTAGGAGGCCAACACTTAACTCCCAACAGGCCCCCTTGTCCCATCCCTGAGCAAGATGGAACACTCCCCCAGCCAGAAGCATGTGGCAGCCATTGTACCTCACCAACCAAACTCACAGGTAGGTAGCCATGTTAACAGGGAGGGTGTCTGTGGATGGGAGGCCAGCACTACAACTCCTAACAGGCCCCCTTGTCCCACAGTTCAGCAAGGTGGAGCACCCACCCCACCGCACCCAGAACCATGTGGCAGCCATAACATTACCCTCATCGAACTAACAGATAGGTAGGTATCTTCACAGGAAGGGGGGTGGGTGGGAAGCCAGCACTACAACTCCCACCAGGCCCCCTTGTGCCACAGCTGAGCAAGATGGAGTACTCCACACACCCACAACCATGTTCCAGACATTGGATCTCACTCATCAAACTAACAGGTAGGTAGCCATCTTCTCAGGGAGGGGTGTGTGTGTGTTGGAGTTCAGCACTACAATGCCCACCAGGCCCCCTTGTCCCACAGCTGAGCAGAATGGAGCAAACCTACCATACACCCAGAAAGATGTGTCAGACATTCCCCCCAAATGTGCCAACAGAACAGGTAAGTAGACAATGGATGCACCCCGCCATTCCTCTCAAAAAGCATGGAGCCATATGACAACACCAGCCCTCACATCCCACCAAAATTGTCACAGATCCAATTGCCACTGACAGTGTGCAGACAGCTAAGCATATGCAACTGTCATAGAAACCAAAGTGTGACTCACCAAATCACATGTTGAAGAAATTCAGTGCACAATCATGCACAACACGGAATGCTATATGTAAGTGCCATGGGGGCAGAGCTTCAAGGACCATATGAAAACAAAGCAAGCATGGTCTGTAGTACAAATAAAGCAAATAACATGACATGACAAAGGTATGCATGAGATAACAATGGCTAGTTCATGCTCAGATGTAACATCTGCCATGCAGAGAAATCAACAAAGAAGCTTCACATAAAGTCGTTGTGCCGCTAATCGTTAGATGACAACATGTCCTTGTAATCACAAAATCTGCACGTGGCGCATGGTATCTATTGACATGTCACACCACGGACAAGCAATGTCTGTACTTCCACATCATGTCATGATGCACCGTACTGTGCAGACATACCATGTGATAACTAGTAAACTGTGTGGTGTATAACCTGTAAATAAGATACATCTAACACCAAGCTTGAGGGGTGCACTTCAATGACCATTTCTCCTCCGTTCCACAGGTGACCAAGAACTGACAGGAGAAGATGATCACACCAACCTGCAGAGCCAGTCTCCACTCCCTGAACATGGAATCTCTGATGCTGACTCCCTGGATTTCAAGGATGCAGAGCCAGAAGCCAGCCCATCAGGCATGCCTGGGCGCAACAGGTCCCAGGACCCCACTGTCCCCCGCCACCACATCAGAAACAACAACTTCGCTGACCCCTGCTGAAACTACCTGTGCGGCCTCCACCACCACCACCAGTGCTGCCTGCAACACTCTCCCTGCCACAGAGGATGACCACCCCACCCCACTATCCGAGGAGGGCAGGGAGAGTACACGGGTACGTAGAGTAGTCATGTCACAGGTCTGGGACAGCAGGGCAGGTGGGAGGGCAACTGGGAATCAAACCCAACCAGACACTGGGACCGAAGCCCTGGCCAACATCGCCAGAGTCCTCGGGGCCTATGAATGAACCCAGGGACACATGGGCCAGGCTCTTGCAGAGTCCCATGAGCTCCTCCTGCTACTGAGGTCCATAAACACATGGGCCAAATTGTGGACCTCTTGGGCCAGCGTGGCGGTTCTAAGAGACAGGCCTGCGGTCCAAACAACAGCTCCAACTCCCTCCAGTGGCCCGCAGGATGACAGTTCCCCAAGCTCCCCTGCGGCCACAGAGAGGGGGAGTCCTCAGACCCCACTGAGCTCGCAGCAGAGGCCCCCCCTGCCAAACGTTCAAGGGGCCGTCCAAAGAAATCCCAGGGAAGATCCCGTGGCAAAGCACCAGCCAAACGCCAGTCAAGGAGCCAGCCATGATGTCACCCCTCTTCACCTTGCCATTGACTTTGTTGACTGTCCTTACCCACACTACCAAGTTGATGGAATGCAACTGTTGGACTGGGTCACCACATCAATATGGTGACTACTCGATTGTCTCATCTTCCATAACTGACAACTCATTGATTCAATTCCCACCTTTTTGTAAATATTCACCTCCCTGTCATATTTACCCATTGTAAATAAACACTCTTTACACACTTCTGTGTTTGTGTCAGCTCCATGTTTATCACAGGATGCACAATGTTGACTCTGTTTACAATGTACCTGGAACACTGATTGTGCTGAGGCATTGAGAGGCTGAAGGGACCTAGGGAAACACAAGAGAACACTATTCACTTGTCAGGTGATGGCATCACACCCATTACACAACACTTGTCATCAAGGTACTCAATTCTGCACACATTACAATGAGCAACAGTACCAACATAGACACCCTGTAGCTGTGCATGACTATCCTGTCCCAGAAACATTAGCAGCCAGCACGGAGCCAACAACAGGCAGCAGTCACAAAGCTCACCTAGGCCTTTTCAGCAACAACATAATCTGCAGACAATGGCATGGTTGTACATTTCCACCCACCTTCAAGGGAAGTAGCGGTTGATGAGCTGTTGACGCAGGTCGACACCTTCCTCCTCTCCACTATCCTCATCACTGGACTTGTGTGGGTTTGCAGGCGGGGGCCTTGGCTGCTCATCACCGTCCAAGAGCAGGGGGATCTCCTTGCACAAGGCCAGGTTGTGGAGCATGCAGCATGCAACTACGACCTTACACACCTTTTGGGGAGAGTACATCAGTGCACCTTCGGTCTTGTCCAGGCAGCGAAATAATGACTTAAGTAGAGCAAGGGTATGCTCCACCACACAACGTGTTCTCCCATCTGCATCATTGTAGCGGACATCCCCGAGGTCCTGAAATTCCTCAGTGAGCTCAGCAACCAAGGCCGGTTGGGATATGCAGAGTCACCTAGGTGTGAGATACACAGACCAATATTGTAATCTGAACAGTAGCTGAGAACAGCATGTCACACATACAGCACACTACTTGACTCTGCGTACTCACCCACAATCCACGCACGCCAGCCACGGTCGAATATAGGAGTAGCTGCAAGGCGGTGACGTGGGGAGGGGCAGGGTGGGGGGTAGTAAACTATGGATTACAGAGGTTTACATGTAAGTTTACATATAAATTAATAAAACAAATTTCGTTGCGTGCACTGCCTCCCCAAATGCAATGGAGTGCATGCAACGAAATTCGTTTTATTAATTTATCTGTTAACTTACCTGTAAACCTCCGTATTCCATAGTTTACTACCCCCCCACCCTGCTCCTCCCCACGTCACCGCCCTGCAGCTACTCCTACTACCGACCGCGGCTGACGCTCTGGATGCAGATTGGCCATCAGCTGTGGTACGATGCTGTTACACAGGATGTAGGAGTCATGGGCTGATCCTGGAAATTTGGCACAGACATGTGAGAATATCATATCCGCCTGGCATACCACTTGCACATTGATGGAATGGAAATGCTTCCTGTTCCTGTAGATGTGCTCATGTGCCTGTGGTGGAACCAGGCAAACATGTGTGCAGTGAATGGCACCAACGACACTAGGGATGAGGCCAAGGACATAAAAATCACCCTTCACAGCAGCCAATTCATGCCTCCTGGGGAAATGGATGTATCGGTTCCTGTAGGTCATCATAGCAGACAGGACATCACGTAGCACCATGCTGAACATAGGTTGTGACATCCCACCTGCGGTGGACACCGTGTACTGGAACGAACCACTAGTAAAGAAATGCAGGGCCACCATCACCTTACATGTTGGTGTCAAAGCAGTTGGATAGGTTCTGCGAGGCCTCAGATGGGGCTCCAACAGAGCACATAGGTCTTGAAGGGTAGGTCGATCCAGACGTGATTTCAGTATGATGTCCTTATCCTCCATGCCCGCCAGCACTGTGAATGGATGATGCACATTTGGTCGTCTTCTAGGTGAGATGAAAGGGCACACATGTCAATTAAATCCACCGAGGGGATGTGTCCAACATCTTACGTGTTCACTGAGACAGTGCCAACAATTACTGGCAGAAAAACTTCAGCTTACAGCACAACTCACATTTAGGGACACCTTGATCTAAACTAGTTGCACACTTGTCCATAATTCGCACAGCGAGTAACTCCAAAACAGAATCAGACTAGGTGAATTCCAAAAGGTATATTTCAACATCTTGTGTCACCAGCCTTGAGAGTAGTTGACACAGCACATGTGTGAGACAGAAACACTGCTAGCCTCTACGTAGCTGCTGTACCAGCAACATCTACTTGCGTAAGTCGGACAGGGCACCCAGTAACAACACAATGTGCACAGTGTGTGCACAAAGAGCAAGTATTATCATGAGTTCAGCAATCTACACTGTGAAATAGACACATTATGTGGTCATACCTTCATTACTGTGTGCCGCTTAGCCATCTCACGCATTGAAATGTGTACACATGAGGGAGTCCATCACACCAGAGATGTTTGTAAATGCACAACAATTTCATAAAGTGACATGTGAGTGAGTACATGCCCGTGCATGTAATCCTGTGCACTGACATGGCATGTGTGATCATCAGTGTGCTAAATGTCACACTAGCATTGCTTAGCATTATCTGGAGGCATGATTCATGTGTCTACTGTACAATCTTTTGAACTGGTCATTGACACTGCCACTGTATGATGTGTCCATAGGTGCCATAAGCGTGGACCGCCAACTCAACTACTGCCATGGGCACCAATATCAGGTGGCCAAATCATGTTAGCGACCGCCTGGCCCCTGCGGTGTGCTACAGCCAATGCCCCCCGCAATTTCGGTAGTGATATACACATTGTAAAATGGTGGTTGGTGTGCTCCACCAACATAATCACAGCCATGGGCACCAATAACAAGTGGCCATATCACGGTAGCGGCCGCCTGGTCCCTGCGGTATGCCACCGTCAGTGCTCACCGCAATCACGGTAGTGATATACACATTGTAAAATGGCACTTGGTGTGCACCACCAACACAATCACGCCCACACGCAAAAATATCAAGCGGCCAAATCACGCTAGCGACCACCTGGCCCCTGTGGGGTGCCACCGCCAATGCCCACCGCAATTGCGGTAGTGATATACACATTGTAAAATGGTGGTTGGTGTGCTCCGCCAACACAATTATGGCCAAGGGCACCAGTATCAAGCAGCCAGATCACGGTAGCAACTGCCTGGCCCCTGCGGTGTGCCACCGCCAATGCCCATGCCCATGCCATTAAAGCCAATGGGAAACGCAATCGCGGTAGCCAAATTCATTTTTGAAAATAGCTGTAGGCATGCTCTGCTACCGCGGGACTGGTCATTGGATGCAATTGCAAGATGCACGATTGCGGTAACAACTGCCTGGCCCCTGCAGTGTGTCTCTGCCAATTCCAATGCCCTTACAGCCAATGGGAAATGCAATTGCGGCAGCCAAATGCATTTTTGAAAATAGCAGTAGGCATGATCCGCTACCGCGGGCCGGTCATTGGATGCATTTGAAAAAAGGTGCCCTGGAACACCAATTGCAGCAGCTCAGTACCACTGAAACAAGCCCAGGGGTCTATATATGTGTGGGAGAGAGCCACACATTTCCACCGCTTCCAGACACTGCTGACTGACACCCTTCACCACCAACTGCTGCTGTTCCTGTCTCCTGGACCCAGTGATGGCAAAGACTGAGAACATCAGGGCCCGTACCTTCACAACAGAGGAGCTGGAGGTCCTGGTGGATGAGGTGCTCACACAGTATGGGAGGCTGTATGGTGCTCCTGATGTCATGGTAAGTGTTTCAGAGTGAAAGTAGGGGAGTGCAGGGAGTGCACAAATGAAGTTGGTCTGCTGCAGTATGTGCCTGAGAGTGAGGGTATGTGTGATACACTGCCTGGCATGCTGACTTCATGGGAAAGGGGTTTGTAGCCTATTTTATACGTTTCCCTGGCTGCATATCATGATGGGTGGGACATGCAGTGTTTTTGCAGCAATGCAATTACACTGCAAGTTTGGTAAGTGGGAGTCAGGAGAAAAATTGCTTGTGCTAATGGATGTTTGGGTCCATGAGGTTCTTCACAGGCTCATCTGTGACATTACAAAGGGTTTCCGTCCAGAGGGTACTCATGGAAGTGTGTCTGACTCAATATTGCCACCAGGGATATGTCAGCAGTATGCACAAGAGTGAAATGCCTGAGAGTGACACTCTTGGTGGAAATTCACCTATGACATAGCAGATTGTTGTACTTTTGAAATGTCCCCCTTCCATTTTCATCATATTGTGTACTGATGCACTGTTTGCCCTCTCAAATTGTACATGCATGGGACAGTTCTGAGGGCACATGTTAGAACGCAGTGTGAGCCCCCCTGGCCTGCACAGTTACTGCCCAATTTGTCAGGGACCCATCACTGTAATGACAGAGTGAGACATATGGGTTGTCTGCTACCCTATTCCTCAATGAGCTATCTTAGGCCTGTGGGTTGCACAAGACGGACCTTGTGATAAGGGTGTGAGATTGTAAGATCATGTCCCTATATGTGACCAGGCCAAGCATACCGCCAGATCCAGCAGATCCCCAAAGGAAGGGCCACCACATGCACCTGATGCACCTGTGCTGGAGAGTGTGCCTGTCGTGCCTGCCCCACTTCCCACTCCTACCAAGACAATTATTCCCTATAAAATCTCCAAGAAGTGGAAAGGCACCCCTCCACATTCTCCCTCACACACTGTGTCTCACGGCAGCATGTCTCCACCTCCACGTGCCATCACACCACCCAGTCTAAGCAGCCCTCTGGCTCAAAAAGTCACTGATGCCTCTACCGCAGCTGGTCCTCTCTCTCCCAGGTCCAGTCCTCTAACTATCCACGACGATCAGCCACCTCCCATTCCAACTGACAGCCAAGTCTGAGGCTGACTCCCCCTACCACCCCTACGCTCCCACAGCGGTGCCTGGACTGCCCATTTGTATCCCCCTAGCTGTGTTGCTTCCCATGGCAGTGTACGGTATCACCCATTCTCTGTGCCTACTTTGAGCTATGGACTGGCCACTGGCCTTGCTGTTTATCACTTTGTTTGCCCAGTCCCTGTGCAGCTTCTCATGCACACATGTGCCTACTTTGAACTATGGACTGGCCACTGGCCTAGCTGTTTATCACTTTGTTTGCCCATTCCCTGTGCAGCTTCTCATGGACACATGTGCCTACTTTGAACTATGGACTGGCCACTGGCCTTGCTGTTGTCTACTTTTGATGCCTATCTGGGTAATATGTAATAAAGACAGTTCCTCCTGTTGTCTGCTTTGTCAGTGTCCTTGCTTAATAAAAACTTTTCTGTATGGGTATGGTTTCATGTGACACATGCTCAGTATGCCACTTTGACATTGACAATTTCTTGTTTTACTTTTTCAGGGTTTGCCAGTGGTGAGGGGCACTTTAGTTCTTCTTCATTCTGAGGCTTGAGGGTGCAGTGATGGGTGATTGTGATGATCTACTGTTATCCTAATCATTCTATGGTCAGGTTTGCTAAATTGTATACATGTCATGTTAGGGTGCACTACCAGCACAGAGGGGAATTCTATCCACAGGATTACAAACAGTCTGGCCAGGGTCCATCATGTATGTGTGATCTTTCTTGATGTGTGAACAGAAGTGTTGGTGTATGGTCCTCTTGTGATAACCTGTCTTCCTAGTCACATGGGTACATTTGAATGTGTGGACTTGAGTGGTCACGAAGTGTGAAGGGGTGACTTGGTCAGTAGTGTTAATGTGTGTGTGACCCTGCAATGCCAACTGCAGACATGTATGACCTAGGAGCTGAGTGCCTGTTTGTTTGAATTGTCAGCCCTGTGTTTGTGATTGTGTGCATATGTAGGAGTTGTAGGTTGTGCACAGTGCAGTGTGTTGGTATGTCCTTGCAATCTTGGGGGACACCTTCTTGTTGTTGCTTCCAGTTATGAGTATGCAGAGTGTGTGACTGGCAAGTCTGTGTTGTGTTTTGTTGATCAGCCATGTGTCTTGTTACTGTTTGTGCTCACTCTGCAGGCCTGCTCAGCCACACTTGCATTGTTGGTGAGTTTTCTCATGCATTGCTGTCACTTAAGCCATTTTTGGCTCCAGTATGGTATGTGGAATGTGGAGTCATACCATCCCCTAGCTTTGCTTCAGATGCCTACCATTGTGTGTGACTCCTCCATGTATTTGTGTATAGTACACTCCTGACCTTTCCACTCTTGACATACACACCCCTTCACTCTCATGTCAGTGATCCCGTTGGGTTGCCAGTGTGTGAGCCTCCCCACCACTTCATTTGTTACACTATGCTTTGTGGTGCTGATCTGTGCACGGGACCAATGTGCCACTCAGGACAGTTTCCCAATTAGTTATGTGTGATTTTCTTGTACTGGTTTGCAGTCATGGTTGCTCATGTGCAGTGCATCTATTTGTGCTGCACAGTCCTCTGGTCATGTTGTTTGCACTGGGTGTCCCTGAGTTGCGCATCTGTGAGTGTTGGGTTAGCTGTATGTGTGTTTGCTGAGGTACTGCTACCCTTCCTGAGTGTGATGTTGTCTGTGTACTGTGCTGATTTGTGTTGTGGGAGTACATGGTGTGACACTGAGATGTGTTTGCTACTGATTTGGTTGATGTGCACACACTGCTTGGCCTGCATGCAGTGCTGTCAGTGTATGTTGCCTTCTACTTGCCTGGTGTGCCTCTCCTGATGTCCAGCTGTGTTTACAATGTGATGGATTGGAATGTGCATCTGTTGTGTTTTTGTTGTGGATGTATCCTGTGTTTGGCCTGTGTTGGCTCTTTCTGGTGACAGATGCTCTGTGTGTGATGTTCTATTTGCATGACATTGTGTGTGAGTTGTTGGGCATTGTGATACATTCAGATGTGTGTTGCAAGTGTAGTTTGCATTACTTTTGTGTGTGTCACATGCATCAAGGTGTATTCTGGTTACTGGCCTTGTTTTGAGTGCACACAAGTGCTATGTCCTCCTTTGACCTGCCAATTGTCAGGATTGTGCATGTGCATGCATCTGGTACACTATGACACCATGTTGACTTGATGGGTGGTGTGGTGTGTCTATCTGTGTTAGCTTATTGTCCCATTGATCCCAGTTTGTGTTCATGATTGTTTTGAGATGATGCACTTCTTGTTTGTGTTGGGGAATGGTGTCTGTGCATTGGTCCTGGGTGACAATGTTGGGTGCTCCTGTTCTGTCTGGGGTGCCATTGCCTTTCCACTGTTTGGCTGGCCATAGTTGGGCTTGTTGGACTTCTGTGTATGTTGTTTGAGAGGTTTGTGTTTGGCTATTGTTTTTGTGTCAGCATTGGTTCAGGAATCCCTTAGTGTGTGTGTGTGTGCGTGTGTGTGATGTTTGTGGATGCACCCCAGGGAGTGTGATTGGTTGTCAGTGTACTCACAGGACATCATTAGCACCAATCTGTGTGTTTAACATTGGTGTTCAGTGCTGCGGGTGTGAGGTGGGTAGAGGAGGGGTATGTGTGAAGGATCCAACTTGTGTTTGACAGTCAGGGAGCGTGACAATAAGCCATGTGTGTTGTGCTGATATCATACACATGTCAGGTGAATTGAGACTGATGTGTGGTTAACCACTGTTTGACTTCAGACACTTCCTATCATTCCTGTGCCTATGCATGTCTTGCATTGATGTCTCCCTGAGTTGTTGAACAGAGGTCACTTTGGTTTAATTCCACTTACTGTGCCACCCATGTCTGATTTGATGGCCTAAGGGTGGTGTGATATGTAGGGGTGGGCGGAATTTGCGAAATCCACTTTCGCAAATTATCGCGAAAATGTTTAAAATTATCGCAAACAAGCGGAAATATTGCGAAGATGCGGAATTTTTTTTCCCGCATGTTCGCGAGATTTTCTGCATGGTTGTGGGTCGCCAACTTACCCATGTGGTTGCTCGCGGCCATCTTGTTTTGAGTTGTCTCGCGGTGCATGATCGCGAGAAGAAAGACGTGATCGCGCGACGCATGACGTCACTGCGGGCGCGAACTGTCGCGAGACAGTGCAAATGGCTAAAAACAATCCAACATCTCATGGAGAACGCGACCGGATCAAGAAAACTTGTCGGCGAACGCAGGGATTCAGGTAAGGCGATCGCGCGCGCGCGAGAATGTATTATTTTACAGCAGGAGCAAGAGACAAATTATCGCCAAGCTGCGGAAAGCGGAAATTTTGACATTTTCGCGCTCTCCGCGGAACGCGAAAATGTCAAATTCGCCCAGGCCTAGTGATATGTTCCTTCTCTTGCATGTGATGTCACATGCTTTGTGTCTTGCTCCATGGCTTTTCAGCACTGTCCACTTCACTTTTGGCTAGCCCTCTTATTGTCCTCCATTGCTGCTGACATCTGGTATGTGTATGTGGCTGTGTGTCAGTGTGGGGTGTGTCTGAGTGACTTGACAGGCAGTGTGTACAGTTAAGTGGTTGCTGATATGCAGTGTGAGTGTTCATTTTGTGATTGGACTCAGTTTGCCTGACATGAGTGGAGGGTAGGTGTGAGGTGGAGGAATGCCTTGCCCTTCTATGCCCTTCTATGCAGGGTGTTCCTCTTCACCCCCAACTTCTGAGACTGGCTCCCTGGTTGTTTGGTATGTGTGGTGTAGGGTCTGGGTGCACCTGGCTGGTAAATTGTGCAGAGGGTACACAGGAGGAGCACACCGCATGTCCACAAATGGGTGTGAGAGTGCAGTGTGTGAAAGGTGGAGGTGGAGCCCTGTAAATCTTTGTGGACTGCCCATGCCTTGCACTGGCCCTGCCTACTACATTGTGCTCAGGTTTTCCTGCGTCTGCGCCGGTGTGGTGACGTGACCGGGATATTGCTGTGATTTCGCGATGGATGGGTGACCCGGATCCAGAGGGGTGATTTAGTGACAGGTAGGACATGCGTGGGTACACTTGGGGATGTGTTCCTGTCCCCACTAGAGTGTCTTATGTGGACAGGAACCGTACAACAGACGCGTTGTTCCTGGGCTGAGTAAACGCCAGTTACAGACGCTTCTACGGTGAGTCTCAATTCATGTAAATTGATTTGGGGCACTCGGCACTAAGAGACAGGAACTTGGGCCACCTTAGTTGGAGCGGGAGGTTAGTTTTAATGCGAATGGGTTATGTATGAACTCTATAAAGGGCATGCCATTACAAGGGTGACAGAGCTTACCTAACCGGATGCCAAGCATGAGGAAGATTTAAGGAAGGACACAGATGTTGGGTAGACACCTAATAGAACTGAGACACATGAGTATCAATTATCGATGACACTACCAGGGGTAGGCACCTGATACTGGCAGTCTCACAATCGTTATTATATATTTCAGACTCACGATTGGAGTTGAATAGCGGAGCCTTGAATGCGCACATACAGCCACAAGGACTCAAGGGTAAAGGTATGCCCAGGATGGGCAATATCCCGGTAAATATGATATGGTGTGATTCGGAATGCAATACATAGGGTATCAGTCCCGTGGTAAACCGGTTGCCAACCATGTTTGTCCTGTGTTGTTTTGTTTATTTATTTTTTGTCTCCAACAGAATTGTTTTTAATTGACAAACAGAGGTGCAGGGTGAAATGAAAAGACCCCACGCCCTGAAGAAGTTGCCGTGAGTTTACCCAGAAGGCAATGAAACATGTCGGCATTTTAATATGAGCAATCACGCAGCCTAGAATAAAATACGCAAGCCAGTGTGATCTAGCTCAAATTTGTATATCATTGTATATCATTATGGGGTTTAATATGGTGCACATATTATAGCACAGTTCTTTTCTCTTTAATTACACACTCTAGCACTTGTACAGTCAATTATTGTTTTCCCTACACATATCTCTTGCTTTCGGAGTGTTGGTAGCTGATGATGAGATCTTGAGGTAGCAGGCGAGTACCATCCTGCTTAACCCTCCTTGGTGTTGCTACCGTGAGGCACCAACACTCCCTCTCACTCTTTTTTCATCACGTTTGGGTGTTGGAGACATAAGTTTTTAGACCTATTGACAGTCATCCTGCCTTACCTCGTATGCAAAATATTTGTCTTTTCTTTTCTTCTCCTAAGTGAGCCACACCAACGAGTAGCATAGATGATACAATCACTTGCTTCAAAGATTGTCTAAAACGTATGACAACTGTTACGGATATATGAACCACTCGCTCACATTGTGAACAGGTCTTTTTGTATACAGTTCATTGAGTGGGGGATGACCTATTTCTCTGCCCCTGTAGCTCTTTATTGTAGATTGGTCTTGAGAACGGCAGCCTAGCCGTGAGAGCTTTTTTAGATTTTCATTTGTATACGAGGTACAATACAGAGCATTTCCACTTGGTTGGTCACCTGTTGGTAGACTTTAATTGCATAACAGAATACACTCTCTTTTTTTCCCACTAGCTAATACACCATTAACCCGGTCCATAACGGTGGGAGGATGGACAAGTTTTGTTTAGCCTTCACTGATGAACACATAGCATCAATATTATCAGGCCCCTCCCTCCTACCCAATACTCCTCTCAACGGGACAACTTCAGCCCGGGATGAATGGGAAAAACTGTCTAACACTAGGAAACGTCAAATAAGAATTGCACTCCACGGAGCGCTCATGACTGAATACCTCAGGGCAGGCGCGGCGCCTGCCAGTCTCCTAGTACGCATTGAGCCGAAGATCTTTTTAGAAGACAAGAGATTCCGGGTGGACTGGAGCTACATAGCGAACAAGTGCACCCCGGATTGGCTTGTCTTGATAATTAATACAGCTAAGAGGCTCAGTGATGAACTCCTAAAAGATATTCTGGAGATAGAGGAAACTCTTAAGGCAGACACCACCATCACTGACACGAAAGAACAACTAGCTAGAATTCAAAATGACCTTAGTGAATATCAAGCATACATGGTCAATCAAAAGATAAAAGGGCTCAAGCGCAATTTAGATAGATTTAGCCATGAATGGGCTTTTCCCTACGTTGAAGACCAGTATTACCAGCAGTCTCAACCACAACCCATGTTTCCACCTGGTGGGAGAGGAGGTCGTCAACAGGGTAGAAGGACACCTAACAATTGGACATTTGATAATACAAGCAGTGAAGATGATGAGACTACTGCCCAAGCATCTACCTCTAACCAAAAGGTTAGATTCAATCCCCAGGACAGAACCAACCAGGATTTGGGAGCAATGTTTAGGTTTTTTTTAGGCCAACAGACTCACAACACTGTAGATCAAAGGGGGACCAATTACAGAGGCCGGGGAAGGGGTCGGGCTCGCCAGAACCCGAACTCAACCTGGCAATCCTTCTCCCCGAGGATCACACGCAGCAGAGGCAGAACACCCCTTTAACTGTAAATGACAACAATATAGTGGTCAACCTCTCTAAACATCCACTCACAGATATGGAAATTGAAGTACTTAATAAAGGGTTGGGGTTTGTCCCCACCCCCCGGCATGATGGTTTCCAACTCCGGGCAGAACTCTACGGTCTCATGAGGAAGATCAAACTTAAGAAGTTTTTTGAAGGAAAGGAAAAGGAGAATGTATCTAATTTCTCCACAAACTTACGTTGTCCTTCCCAGTTTTGTCCCCCCGGGAATGCAGTAGGCCCTGAAACTGTGGTCTTTGAACAGAAGATCTTACAGGATATCAGCCAGATTGAACATAATATGCACACTGTGGGCCACAGCAATATGAGCTCCAGAGACTGGCAGGCATTGAAAAGTCTACAAAATAACCAAACTATCACTATCAAGCCAGCCGATAAAGGCGGGGCTGTGGTAGTGATGGATACCCTTGATTACGACACTGAAGTGGCTAGGCTTTTAGGGAACCGCTGCAATTACAGACCTTTGGCGCGGGACCCCACCAATGAACTGCAGGCAACCATCATCCAATTGGTGACGGAGGCAAAAGAAAAAAAATGGGTAACATACAGGGAAGCCGAATTTCTGATTAACATGAAACCGAGAATGCCGGCGTTCTACATTGTACCCAAAATCCATAAGAAACAACAGCCTCCCCTGGGACGTCCAATAGTCTCTGGCATTCAATCATTGTTAGAACCACTATCACAGTTTGCAGATTTCTTTTTAAGGGAATGTGTCATCACCCAACCCTCATACGTCCAGGACACCACGGACGTGTTGAGAATATTGGAGAATGTTTCATACAATCCTGCAAACCAATTCCTTGTCACTATAGACATAGAGTCGTTGTACACCAGTATCCCTCAGGAGGCGACGCTGATGGCAGCAGCGCGTGCCCTGAGGGATTCTGAATGGTTCTATGACTGTCCACAAACCTTTGTCCTACAATGCATAGAGATCGCATTGACCCAAAACTTCTTCTCATGCAAGGATCAGATATATCTCCAGGTGTCTGGGACTTCGATGGGGGCTACTTTTGCCCCTAGTCTGGCCTGCATTTATGTAGGCCAGTTTGAAGCGTACCACATCCATTCTGACACCAATCTCTTCCAGAGGAACATTGTCCTCTGGAAGAGATATATAGACGATGTACTGTGCATATGGGAAGGTACGGAAGAGAGACTAAGGGACTTTCTAACTTGGCTGAATGGTTTAGATAGCTGTTTAAAGTTCACCTGGGCGATGAGCAAAACATCTGCAGTATATCTGGACCTTGATATTCAGGCTGAGGATGACAAGCTTGTGACCAGGGTGCATCACAAATCAACTGATAAAAATTCCCTGCTGCACTATAGATCATACCACCCCAGAGCCCTCCGCGACAACTTGCCTGTGGGACAGTTCTTAAGATATCGTCGCAACTGTTCCACCTTACAAGAATATTCTGAACAATCCAGTGTACTGGCCACCAAGTTAGAAAACCGAGCATATCCCAAAAAGGTCATAAGACAGGCAAAAAAACGATCCTATAACACGCCCCGTGCGGCCCTGTTGGAAAAAACCTCAAAGGAAAAAGGTGAATGCATTCCAGTGGTCACCACCTTTGGGCCACTCTCCACCAAAATTAGGCAGATTATTCGCAGACATTGGCATTTGCTTAGTACCACCAACATGCAAATGCCTCCACCTCGTTTCGCATTTAAACGATCGGCGAACATCCGAGATCGGTTGGTCCATACCAGACCCAAAATAAGTCCACGTGAGACCAACATCCCCCCCGGGGCATTACCCGTGTGGTAATTGCTCTGTGTGTGCATTTACATCACCTACTAAAAGCGTCACCCTTGTAAATAAAAAAATCTGGTTTCTAAATAAATTTAGCAACTGTAACACGTCTTATGTCATCTATAGACTAACATGCCCCTGTGAGCTCCACTATATCGGCCTTACCACCAGGAAGGTAAAAACAAGGATACAAGAACACCTTAGTACGCTACGCGCAGGTAAATTGAGCACTAAATTGGTGCAACATTTCCAGACCCATAAACATACCCCTCAAGATTTGCGCTGGGTAGTGTTGGAAAAGGTTACAGGCGATCAATTCAACATGGAATCCAGATTGAATAGTAGGGAAGCACGTTGGATTTACCAGGAGGGTGTGGATCAAAATGGATTGAACGACTTTATTGAATGGAATAAGGTGAACACATGAATCGCTCAGTCCTTTGCTTACACCACTATAGGCTCATCAGCATTCAGTTTATTACAGATCTCAGACAGCAAAAAGTTGGGAACCATACATCTAACAGGTCCAAACATTCAGTAATGAGTTCACCTAAAGAGTGCATTATAACTTGTCCCAATTCTCATTGCCATCATTTGAGAACATGAGAGTTAAGGCATCATCTCTCACTGTTGTAGAAGGGACTGTACACGGCAATGTATTTCCATCAACCGCTTGGTCATTTTCCAACACAAAACCAAAAACAACAAATTACAACGCTTTTGAAGGGGTATTTATGGAAAGACCTTGGTGCGGGCTTTAAATGCTACAAATGGGTCGATTTACCTACTAATTCGACATTATCCACCAGTTGGGTGTAGAAAACATATGCAGTAGCAAACCTTTGCTAGTTAATGGGGGGTGGCACAGTAAGAAACCCACCACTCCAACATGGCAGCCTCTCTTACACTACGCGAATTCCCTGATGAGAACGGGACCTTTGCAGTCAGGTCACGTGGTGAACGTGACTACGTTCTTAAACCGCGAAACACAACAGCCGCGTTGTTCCTGGGCTGAGTAAACGCCAGTTACAGACGCTTCTACGGTGAGTCTCGATTCATGTAATTTGATTTGGGGCACTCGGCACTAAGAGACAGGAACCTGGGCCACCTTAGCTGGAGCGGGAGGCTAGTTTTTAATGCGAATGGGTTATGTATGAACTCTATAAAGGGCATGCCATTGCAAGGGGACAGAGCTTTCCTAAACAAAACCCAAAAACAACAAATTACAACGCTTCTGAAGGGGTATTTATGGAAAGACCTTGGTGCGGGCTTTAAATGTTACAAATGGGTCGATGTACCTACTAATTCGACATTATCCACCAGCTGGGTGTAGAAAACATATGCAGTAGCAAACCTTTGCTAGTTAATGGGGGGTGGCACAGTAAGGAACCCACCACTCCAACATGGCAGCCTCTTTTACACCACGCGAATTCCCTGATGAGAACGGGACCTCTGCAGTTAGGTCACGTGGTGAACGTGATTACGTTCTTAAACCGCGAAACACAACAGACGCGTTGTTCCTGGGCTGAGTAAACGCCAGTTACAGACGCTTCTACGGTGAGTCTCGATTCATGTAATTTGATTTGGGGCACTCGGCACTAAGAGACAGGAACTTGGGCCACCTTAGTTGGAGCGGGAGGTTAGTTTTAATGCGAATGGGTTATGTATGAACTCTATAAAGGGCATGCCATTACAAGGGGACAGAGCTTACCTAACCGGATGCCAAGCATGAGGAAGATTTAAGGAAGGACACAGATGTTGGGTAGACACCTAATAGAACTGAGACACATGAGTATCAATTATCGATGACACTACCAGGGGTAGGCACCTGATACTGGCAGTCTCACAATCGTTATTATATATTTCAGTCTCACGATTGGAGTTGAATAGCGGAGCCTTGAAAGCGCACATACAGCCACAAGGACTCAAGGGTAAAGGTATGCCCAGGATGGGCAATATCCCGGTAAATATGATATGGTGTGATTCGGAATGCAATACATAGGGTATCAGTCCCGTGGTAAACCGGTTGCCAACCAAGTTTGTCCTGTGTTGTTTTGTTTATTTATTTTTTGTCTCCAACAGAATTGTTTTTAATTGACAAACAGAGGTGCAGGGTGAAATGAAAAGACCCCACGCCCTGAAGAAGTTGCCGTGAGTTTACCCAGAAGGCAATGAAACATGTCGGCATTTTAATATGAGCAATCACGCAGCCTAGAATAAAATACGCAAGCCAGTGAGATCTAGCTCAAACTTGTATATCATTGTATATCATTATGGGGTTTAATATGGTGCACATATTATAGCACAGTTCTTTTCTCTTTAATTACACACTCTAGCACTTGTACAGTCAATTACTGTTTTCCCTACACATATCTCTTGCTTTCGGAGTGTTGGTAGCTGATGATGAGATCTTGAGGTAGCAGGCGAGTACCATCCTGCTTAACCCTCCTTGGTGTTGCTACCGTGAGGCACCAACACTCCCTCTCACTCTTTTTTCATCACGTTTGGGTGTTGGAGACATAAGTTTTTAGACCTATTGACAGTCATCCTGCCTTACCTCGTATGCAAAATATTTGTCTTTTCTTTTCTTCTCCTAAGTGAGCCACACCAACGAGTAGCATAGATGATACAATCACTTGCTTCAAAGATTGTCTAAAACGTATGACAACTGTTACGGATATATGAACCACTCGCTCACATTGTGAACAGGTCTTTTTGTATACAGTTCATTGAGTGGGGGATGACCTTTTTCTCTGCCCCTGTAGCTCTTTATTGTAGATTGGTCTTGAGAACGGCAGCCTAGCCGTGAGAGCTTTTTTAGATTTTCATTTGTATACGAGGTACAATACAGAGCATTTCCACTTGGTTGGTCACCTGTTGGTAGACTTTAATTGCATAACAGAATACACTCTCTTTTTTTCCCACTAGCTAATACACCATTAACCCGGTCCATAACGGTGGGAGGATGGACAAGTTTTGTTTAGCCTTCACTGATGAACACATAGCATCAATATTATCAGGCCCCTCCCTCCTACCCAATGCTCCTCTCAACGGGACAACTTCAGCCCGGGATGAATGGGAAAAACTGTCTAACACTAGGAAACGTCAAATAAGAATTGCACTCCACGGAGCGCTCATGACTGAATACCTCAGGGCAGGCGCGGCGCCTGCCAGTCTCCTAGTACGCATTGAGCCGAAGATCTTTTTAGAAGACAAGAGATTCCGGGTGGACTGGAGCTACATAGCGAACAAGTGCACCCGGGATTGGCTTGTCTTGATAATTAATACAGCTAAGAGGCTCAGTGATGAACTCCTAAAAGATATTCTGGAGATAGAGGAAACTCTTAAGGCAGACACCACCATCACTGACACGAAAGAACAACTAGCTAGAATTCAAAATGACCTTAGTGAATATCAAGCATACATGGTCAATCAAAAGATAAAAGGGCTCAAGCGCAATTTAGATAGATTTAGCCATGAATGGGCTTTTCCCTACGTTGAAGACCAGTATTACCAGCAGTCTCAACCACAACCCATGTTTCCACCTGGTGGGAGAGGAGGTCGTCAACAGGGTAGAAGGACACCTAACAATTGGACATTTGATAATACAAGCAGTGAAGATGATGAGACTACTGCCCAAGCATCTACCTCTAACCAAAAGGTTAGATTCAATCCCCAGGACAGAACCAACGAGGATTTGGGAGCAATGTTTAGTTTTTTTTTAGGCCAACAGACTCACAACACTGTAGATCAAAGGGGGACCAATTACAGAGGCCGGGGAAGGGGTCGGGCTCGCCAGAACCCGAACTCAACCTGGCAATCCTTCTCCCCGAGGATCACACGCAGCAGAGGCAGAACACCCCTTTAACTGTAAACGACAACAATATAGTGGTCAACCTCTCTAAACATCCACTCACAGATATGGAAATTGAAGTACTTAATAAAGGGTTGGGGTTTGTCCCCACCCCCCGGCATGATGGTTTCCAACTCCGGGCAGAACTCTACGGTCTCATGAGGAAGATCAAACTTAAGAAGTTTTTTGAAGGAAAGGAAAAGGAGAATGTATCTAATTTCTCCACAAACTTACGTTGTCCTTCCCAGTTTTGTCCCCCCGGGAATGCAGTAGGCCCTGAAACTGTGGTCTTTGAACAGAAGATCTTACAGGATATCAGCCAGATTGAACATAATATGCACACTGTGGGCCACAGCAATATGAGCTCCAGAGACTGGCAGGCATTGAAAAGTCTACAAAATAACCAAACTATCACTATCAAGCCAGCCGATAAAGGCGGGGCTGTGGTAGTGATGGATACCCTTGATTACGACACTGAAGTGGCTAGGCTTTTAGGGAACCGCTGCAATTACAGACCTTTGGCGCGGGACCCCACCAATGAACTGCAGGCAACCATCATCCAATCGGTGACGGAGGCAAAAGAAAAAAAATGGGTAACATACAGGGAAGCCGAATTTCTGATTAACATGAAACCGAGAATGCTGGCGTTCTACATTGTACCCAAAATCCATAAGAAACAACAGCCTCCCCTGGGACGTCCAATAGTCTCTGGCATTCAATCATTGTTAGAACCACTATCACAGTTTGCAGATTTCTTTTTAAGGGAATGTGTCATCACCCAACCCTCATACGTCCAGGACACCACGGACGTGTTGAGAATATTGGAGAATGTTTCATACAATCCTGCAAACCAATTTCTTGTCACTATAGACATAGAGTCGTTGTACACCAGTATCCCTCAGGAGGCGACGCTGGTGGCAGCAGCGCGTGCCCTGAGGGATTCTGAATGGTTCTATGACTGTCCACAAACCTTTGTCCTACAATGCATAGAGATCGCATTGACCCAAAACTTCTTCTCATGCAAGGATCAGATATATCTCCAGGTGTCTGGGACTTCGATGGGGGCTACTTTTGCCCCTAGTCTGGCCTGCATTTATGTAGGCCAGTTTGAAGCGTACCACATCCATTCTGACACCAATCTCTTCCAGAGGAACATTGTCCTCTGGAAGAGATATATAGACGATGTACTGTGCATATGGGAAGGTACGGAAGAGAGACTAAGGGACTTTCTAACTTGGCTGAATGGTTTAGATAGCTGTTTAAAGTTCACCTGGGCGATGAGCAAAACATCTGCAGTATATCTGGACCTTGATATTCAGGCTGAGGATGACAAGCTTGTGACCAGGGTGCATCACAAATCAACTGATAAAAATTCCCTGCTGCACTATAGATCATACCACCCCAGAGCCCTCCGCGACAACTTGCCTGTGGGACAGTTCTTAAGATATCGTCGCAACTGTTCCACCTTACAAGAATATTCTGAACAATCCAGTGTACTGGCCACCAAGTTAGAAAACCGAGCATATCCCAAAAAGGTCATAAGACAGGCAAAAAAACGAGCCTATAACACGCCCCGTGCGGCCCTGTTGGAAAAAACCTCAAAGGAAAAAGGTGAATGCATTCCAGTGGTCACCACCTTTGGGCCACTCTCCACCAAAATTAGGCAGATTATTCGCAGACATTGGCATTTGCTTAGTACCACCAACATGCAAATGCCTCCACCTCGTTTCGCATTTAAACGATCGGCGAACATCCGAGATCGGTTGGTCCATACCAGACCCAAAATAAGTCCACGTGAGACCAACATCCCCCCGGGGCATTACCCGTGTGGTAATTGCTCTGTGTGTGCATTTACATCACCTACTAAAAGCGTCACCCTTGTAAATAAAAAAATCTGGTTTCTAAATAAATTTAGCAACTGTAGCACGTCTTATGTCATCTATAGACTAACATGCCCCTGTGAGCTCCACTATATCGGCCTTACCACCAGGAAGGTAAAAACAAGGATACAAGAACACCTTAGTATGCTACGCGCAGGTAAATTGAGCACTAAATTGGTGCAACATTTCCAGACCCATAAACATACCCCTCAAGATTTGCGCTGGGTAGTGTTGGAAAAGGTTACAGGCGATCAGTTCAACATGGAATCCAGATTGAATAGTAGGGAAGCACGTTGGATTTACCAGGAGGGTGTGGATCAAAATGGATTGAACGACTTTATTGAATGGAATAAGGTGAACACATGAATCGCTCAGTCCTTTGCTTACACCACTATAGGCTCATCAGCATTCAGTTTATTACAGATCTCAGACAGCAAAAAGTTGGGAACCATACATCTAACAGGTCCAAACATTCAGTAATGAGTTCACCTAAAGAGTGCATTATAACTTGTCCCAATTCTCATTGCCATCATTTGAGAACATGAGAGTTAAGGCATCATCTCTCACTGTTGTAGAAGAGACTGTACACGGCAATGTATTTCCATCAACCGCTTGGTCATTTTCCAACATAAAACCAAAAACAACAAATTACAACGCTTTTGAAGGGGTATTTATGGAAAGACCTTGGTGCGGGCTTTAAATGCTACAAATGGGTCGATTTACCTACTAATTCGACATTATCCACCAGTTGGGTGTAGAAAACATATGCAGTAGCAAACCTTTGCTAGTTAATGGGGGGTGGCACAGTAAGGAACCCACCACTCCAACATGGCAGCCTCTCTTACACTACGCGAATTCCCTGATGAGAACGGGACCTTTGCAGTCAGGTCACGTGGTGAACGTGACTACGTTCTTAAACCGCGAAACACAACAGCCGCGTTGTTCCTGGGCTGAGTAAACGCCAGTTACAGACGCTTCTACGGTGAGTCTCGATTCATGTAATTTGATTTGGGGCACTCGGCACTAAGAGACAGGAACCTGGGCCACCTTAGCTGGAGCGGGAGGCTAGTTTTTAATGCGAATGGGTTATGTATGAACTCTATAAAGGGCATGCCATTGCAAGGGGACAGAGCTTTCCTAAACAAAACCCAAAAACAACAAATTACAACGCTTCTGAAGGGGTATTTATGGAAAGACCTTGGTGCGGGCTTTAAATGTTACAAATGGGTCGATGTACCTACTAATTCGACATTATCCACCAGCTGGGTGTAGAAAACATATGCAGTAGCAAACCTTTGCTAGTTAATGGGGGGTGGCACAGTAAGGAACCCACCACTCCAACATGGCAGCCTCTTTTACACCACGCGAATTCCCTGATGAGAACGGGACCTCTGCAGTTAGGTCACGTGGTGAACGTGATTACGTTCTTAAACCGCGAAACACAACAGACGCGTTGTTCCTGGGCTGAGTAAACGCCAGTTACAGACGCTTCTACGGTGAGTCTCGATTCATGTAATTTGATTTGGGGCACTCGGCACTAAGAGACAGGAACTTGGGCCACCTTAGTTGGAGCGGGAGGTTAGTTTTAATGCGAATGGGTTATGTATGAACTCTATAAAGGGCATGCCATTACAAGGGGACAGAGCTTACCTAACCGGATGCCAAGCATGAGGAAGATTTAAGGAAGGACACAGATGTTGGGTAGACACCTAATAGAACTGAGACACATGAGTATCAATTATCGATGACACTACCAGGGGTAGGCACCTGATACTGGCAGTCTCACAATCGTTATTATATATTTCAGTCTCACGATTGGAGTTGAATAGCGGAGCCTTGAAAGCGCACATACAGCCACAAGGACTCAAGTGTAAAGGTATGCCCAGGATGGGCAATATCCCGGTAAATATGATATGGTGTGATTCGGAATGCAATACATAGGGTATCAGTCCCGTGGTAAACCGGTTGCCAACCAAGTTTGTCCTGTGTTGTTTTGTTTATTTATTTTTTGTCTCCAACAGAATTGTTTTTAATTGACAAACAGAGGTGCAGGGTGAAATGAAAAGACCCCACGCCCTGAAGAAGTTGCCGTGAGTTTACCCAGAAGGCAATGAAACATGTCGGCATTTTAATATGAGCAATCACGCAGCCTAGAATAAAATACGCAAGCCAGTGTGATCTAGCTCAAACTTGTATATCATTGTATATCATTATGGGGTTTAATATGGTGCACATATTATAGCACAGTTCTTTTCTCTTTAATTACACACTCTAGCACTTGTACAGTCAATTATTGTTTTCCCTACACATATCTCTTGCTTTCGGAGTGTTGGTAGCTGATGATGAGATCTTGAGGTAGCAGGCGAGTACCATCCTGCTTAACCCTCCTTGGTGTTGCTACCGTGAGGCACCAACACTCCCTCTCACTCTTTTTTCATCACGTTTGGGTGTTGGAGACATAAGTTTTTAGACCTATTGACAGTCATCCTGCCTTACCTCGTATGCAAAATATTTGTCTTTTCTTTTCTTCTCCTAAGTGAGCCACACCAACGAGTAGCATAGATGATACAATCACTTGCTTCAAAGATTGTCTAAAACGTATGACAACTGTTACGGATATATGAACCACTCGCTCACATTGTGAACAGGTCTTTTTGTATACAGTTCATTGAGTGGGGGATGACCTGTTCTCTGCCCCTGTAGCTCCTTATTGTAGATTGTTCCTTTTCACCCCCAACTTCTGAGACTGGCTCCCTGGTTGTTTGGTATGTGTGGTGTAGGGTCTGGGTGCACCTGGCTGGTAAATTGGCCAGAGGGTACACAGGAGGAGCACACCGCATGTCCACAAATGGGTGTGAGAGTGCAGTGTGTGAAAGGTGGAGGTGGAGCCCTGTAAATCTTTGTGGACTGCCCATGCCTTGCACTGGCCCTGCCTACTACATTGTGCGCAGGTTTTCCTGCGTCTGCGCCGGTGTGGTGACGTGACCGGGATATTGCTGTGATTTCGCGATGGATGGGTGACCCGGATCCGGAGGGGTGATTTAGTGACAGGTAGGACATGCGTGGGTACACTTGGGGATGTGTTCCTGTCCCCACTAGAGTGTCTTATGTGGACAGGAACCGTACATCAGCCCAGGAGTTGTGTGTTGTGGTTGTGTGCGGAGTTGTATGATTGCGTACCTAAAGTGTTGTCCACGATGGTCCATTATTTGCTGGTAGTGGATCAGGTACAGCACCGGAAAGGTGTGTAGAGCTGGATACATTGTGGTCCGGACCAGATGGAAGAGACCGGGAGTCTGGTTTTGCGCTCCTCTGTTGTGCTTCCGCCGTCTCTGGTTGGGTGGTTTCTCTGCTGTGGTGTGACGGGCTGTTTGGGGCATCCTGATTTGCACGGCAGATGGGGCATCATTCCACACGCAGATGGGTTACTATTGGCTCCCACTGCCGTGGTGGCGGGCACATTTTTATGGCGGTTCACATCGCACCGCGGTGGGCGGGAAATGGGCTATGTTTGCCCATTGTAATATGACGGGCGTGAGAACCGCTGCTGGTGTGTGGAAAATGACATTTTCTGCCAGCACCGCCATCCTAATGAGCCCCTTGGTATCCCAAGCACACCACTGATCCGTGCCCGATCTGGCACTTGCTGGCCTTGATTGTGTGGACTGCTCTCGGAAGAGCTGTCAACACCTCACAAAGGTGATACAAGTGTTCCTCCCAAGTGACAAGGAACACTGCAATGTCATCGAGGTAGACGGCACTGAAATCCTTCAGGCCGGCCAGCGCCTGGTTGACCAACCTCTGAAAAGTGGCAGGGGCATTCTTCAACACAAAGGGCATCACCTGGAAATGGTAGTGCCCCTCTGAGGTTGAAAATGCAGACCTCTCCTTTGCCCCATCAGTTAAGGCAATCTGCCAGTACCCAGACATTAAGTCAAATGTACTGAGGAACTTGGCAGCTCCCAACCATTCTATGAGCTTGTCAGCACTGGGAATTGGGTGCGCATCAGTCTTGGTGACTGAATTGAGCCCTCGGTAGTCCACTAAGAAAGGGAGTTTTGGCGTGGCACCCGGTGCAGCAACCTTTGGAACCAAGACCACTGGGCTGGACCAAGGGATGTTGGAGGGCTCAATCACCCTAGAGCCAACATCTTGGAGACTTCCTTCTTGTTGATAACTTTGACCCTGTCTGTCAACCTGTACATTTTGTACTTTACAGGAGGACTGTCCCCAGTGTCCACATCATGGACATTCCACTGAGTGACACCATGGGTCAGGGAGACCAGAGCAGCAAACTGTCCCAACAGTTGGCAGCAGACACTCTGCTGTTCAGGAATCAGGGCGGGGGAGAGGTCTACTCCATCCACTGACCCATCTTGCTCTTTAGCAGACAGGAGGTCAGGGAGAGGCTCAGTCTCCTGCTCTTCCATCCCATCATCTGTTGCTAGGAGCATGCCCAAATCGGACCTCCCTAAGTGGGGCTTGAAGCAGATCACATGTAGGACCCGCTATGGGTTCCTGGTTGCAAGTCCACCAGATAGGTGACTTTATTATTGCACTCCACCACCTCAAGTGGCCCAGTTCACTTGTCTTTGAGTGAACAAGGCTCCACTGGGGACATGGCCCACACTTTTTGGCCAGGCTGCAACTCGATCATAGTGGCATTCTGATCATAACATCGTTTCATCTCTTCCTGGTTGGCTTCCGGATTAGCCTGAGCGAGTTGTCTGAAGCACTTAGTCTAGTTCCTGAAGGCCAGCATGTAGCTATATACATCCTGGGGAGTTTTACTGGGAGCTTTCTCCCAGCCTTCTTTGACCAGACTCAAAAGTTCATCAATAGTATGTGGTTGCGTAATGGTTTGCCCTCTACTAGTAGTGTACACCAATTACTGTATGTAAGGCACAAATACAAGTCCAGATCCTCACCGCTGACCACCAATGTAAGAAATGGGGGCCTCTAGTTGGCAATGGTTTGCACCTTTGTCCAAGTAGGGACCCTTCTTTCTAGTCAGGGCAACGGGGATACACTTCTAAAATAAACCCTGCTCATCCCTTGGTAGCTAGGCACGAGCAGACAGGCTTATCTCAGAGGCAGTGTGTAAAGCATTTGTGCCTGCATACAGTAACACAGTGAAAACACTGCAAATAGACACCACACCAGTTTAGAAAAATAAGCAAAACTATATCGAAAACAACAAGATTAGATACGGCGAAAATCCAACATACAACACTGTAAAAATAGTTACTTTGCAAGATAACCTTTAAATTACAGATTTAGCTGAAAACACACTTCAGAGTTGGTAGCGTCGTCCGGGGCTATCGTGATGCTGAAAACAACAGTCTAACAGTTCCAGCCGACCGAGTCAGACCCGTCTAGCTAAAGCGTCGACAGACTCATAGCCAGTACCTTTCTCATTGCGGCCGATACCATTGGTATGAGTCGGTCGGGGCAACCATCGCGGTTGGGGTGAAGTGAAGCGGTGTAGCGTGCGGTTCTCTCACGGCGCGGTGCAGGCAGTAACTCGGTGATGGTGGTCCAACGGCATCAGTGAGGCCAAGGCTTGCAATGCGGAGTGAAGCGGTGCACGATGCGGTGCTGGCAGGTCTAGGAGCAGGCGACAGGGCCTGACGATGTTTGGGTCGGGCAAGTCCCTCCCTTAACCTCTTCTTACCTCTCCCTATTTCCCTCTGATTTTCAAGTAAGTATTGTCTATTTTCCAGCCACTGCCCTTTGACCCTCCCACATTAACTACTAAAATGTATACTTACATGTACAGAGATCTCTGCACAGAAAAAGACAGGAGAGGTGGATCCATAAACATCACACATAGGTTTGTGAATAGCATTTTCAAGTACATTTTGTAGTACGTAGTATAACATGCAGTTTGTGAATAGACCCCATATGTTTACCTAATGTACTTACATCTTTGAAATATGTAGAGTTCTGTGGCGGTATTTTAAGTTATTTAGAAATTGGAATGAGCATATCTTAAGCCTATGTGAAATGCAAATAGCAATGTGTTCTTTTTTAATACTTGGGATAATATATATAAAAAGCTCACATAATAACTATTGCATACTGATAACTGTATTTAATTGCCCAGTGATATGTTGTTTGGGCTAAACACCGATAGCTGTAATTGTGACAATGCTTGTCTGAAAAGTAATTCAACTTCAACAAAAATGTTCGTATTGTGAAAAAATATTCCTCATTCAATATGAAACGCTCTACTAAAATCATATTACTTTCACTGAAAATAGCTCACCAGGACATTGACATATTGTTCTTCCAGGTGGAATATTTTCATAAGAAATATTAATATCATGGAGATGGAGAAACATATTAGCGCTGTGATGCACTGTTCTTTCGGACAGATATTCACAGCAGGAATTACTCACAGACAAACAAACACATTGATAGTTTGAAAAGATGTTAGAAGCGGAATGTAGTTATAAACTGAAGCCTGAGCCTTTTGTATAGGACATTTTCATGGAATTATTCAGCTCATGTAAAGACTTGCTGCAGAAAGAAATTTGGCAAGTTATGATGACAGTTATAATAGGAAAAAGGTAACAATCCTTCCTTAAGGTAAGGTGTGTTAGGTTAAGTGGGGCCTATTACCACGGTGGCAGCACTTACAGATACCAGCTGGAGTTATTTTCATACACGTACATTTGTAGCAAATATTGTAAACTAATAAAGTCCAATGTATGTTAGTTTAACTGACATAGAAAAAGATGGGTTGAATGATGCGCAAATATACTGTGTAGGTGCAATGAATTAAAATTCCAAAAGTACGCAGTTGCGATTGGCAAAAACACCTTTGTACTGTATTGAAAAACCTTTTTGGATTTTTTGTTCAGATTTTTATTACATTTTCCATAATGCAAATGGAAGCATTGCCAGCAACAAAGGAACATATATGTTATTCATTACTGTGCGTGTTCTTCTTTGTTACATGCATTTGCTTATTAACAGTACTAATCAGATCTTGTATGTCTTCGGTTATATTGTGTCTGAGTATTGTAAAATGTTCAAGAAGTGTAAAATGGCTAAAAGGTTTCTGTCTCATGAAGATATTTAACATATGTAATATTAGAGGAAGAGGTAAAAGAAAAATAGAAAGAGAGTTTACACGAAGAAAGTAATGTGGACAGAAAGAAGGGAAAATTACTTTACATTGAATAACGGTAAAATCTCAATTCAGACAAATCCAGTACTTATCCAGTACTCGGTAGGATTACCTACCGGTCAACCAGAATAATTTATATTTATAAACTCTCAACACATACAGAGTAATTCAGTATATCTGAATCCTCATTCTTTTGTTTTTGCTACTCTCTATGACCACTAGTATCATGGAGGGTTCACCAGTTGAATAAAGTGATCAAATGTAAACCGAATATGGTTTAATATCTTTGGGTCGCTAGTAAATAAGGCATTGAACAAATAATACAGTTCTACATATGACAAATGTACACCCGAAGTAAGAGATGACAAATTTTCATTTTGTTTTTCTAGTTACTCACCACTGATTTTCCTGCAACAATCATCAATGGGCCCAGTAGTGGCTTTTTATTTACACTGAAGCAGATTTTGTCTGAGTTAGAGAACACATCCAAACATAACCACATCACTCTAAAACTTAGCCTTTTCCCACAAATTCAATGTATTTAAAACATTACTTGAGACCAAAATTTTGAAACAATCTACAGTTTATCAGCATATCAAATAAATTGCCCTCCTCTCCATCACAATGAACTCATTTTACTAAATCACTTAAGCCACACGTAAATATTTTATAAGGGGACCGAGGACAATTGTTTATCAAGTAATATCCTAATTGACTAAGTATATTCAAAACCTTTGCCTGACATAAATATTTAACAACTATTGCCCAAATAGCAACTTTACCCTGTTCATTTTCTGTATGAACTAGCAAAATATCCCATTTATGCAAAATAGCATTTTCAAATTATATATGCGGTTCATTAAGATCCTTACAGATTATTAATGCTATATGTGATATCCCACAAACGTTTCTCAAGAAGAATTAATGTCCATGTTTTTTTTGGACAATTTGAGAATTTGAATGTGAGTTTCAATTTTAGGAATTCATTCATCTCAGTATCAGGGTTGTCCAATGCTGTTGGGAGACATCTAAATGATAATGGTTTATCATTGTCATCAGATCTCTATGTGCATTCCTCCACATTTTCCAATCAAATATTTTATTGGGTGTTCAACCTAATGTCAACTTAATTGTCATGATCAAGATATTGAGACTACAAAAATATTGTTGATGAAAATATCAAAGGTAAGTGTATTGCTTTTTAACAGATTTACTATTATATCAAAGTTTAAAATATACTTTAGTTTTTTTGTATGGTTTTATTTTCTCATGTATGTTATTGTGACATTATTAATATTATTTGAAAATAATATTGTTATTTATCATTTTTCTATTTGCTGGTTTAGTGGGGTAATTGGGTGTGAAGTCTTTTTTTCAAACTTTTTTTGTTTTTATATAAAATATTAACAATGTTAATGGTGGAAGAATAGTCACATACAGGAACACACATTTTCAACTCTCACCATTTTAATCTGTTCAGACATATATGCTTATCCATATCATTTGACTGCAACAAGTGTGTACTTTTGAGTATTGTTCCTTAATACGTGATATACCTCAGTGAGATGGGCATGTTGGAGTGGGTAGTGGTTCTTTCAAATTATGTTATCATTGATGTTATTTAGTGGTTGTTATTTTGTTTAAAGCTTTAATACATTTTCTAATTATATATCACATTTTTATTTAAGGTTGCTGGACTTATTGGGGGATTGGGTCTGTAGAGTATTTTTAATGAATTATATTTTATTGAATGTTAGTTGATAAATTAATTATTTTAAGTATTTTAGTTATTTTATTATTATTTATTTATTTTTTATTCTCATTCACCTCAGACCCCAATTGACAAAGAATAGGATGTCGTAACTGTTACTCGGTTTTAAGGAGATGTAGGCAATCGAGATGAACCAGGAGTTAGCGCCTGCTTTCCGGTATCCGACAATCCCAGAGAATGTCACTGGCCCCTTTTTGGGTAGGGGTGGTCCAGCCCTCTTACGGTTAAGTATAGCCGAAGACTGTTTATGTTGGCCTACTGAGGGTAGAAACTGAGGAAGGGGCCCGACACAGTCAGAGAGTTTTCAAAGAGACCTAATCATAGGATCCAAAATTATTTCAAACGTGTAAAATGTGACAACTCAAAACCCTAAATTATACTCCTCCAAAAACTAGGGTTATAAACAATCCCATAGTGCTTTCTTCTTGCTGTTCTGCAATCTACTCACATCAGTCTTAGATGTTTATATAAAGAGGACAGCCATTCCGAATGTGTGGGCAGTGTGACTTCTACCCATCTCTTACAGATTTCTCTCATAGCCAACAAGATTGCGTAAAAGAGGAACCCCCTAGTAGGACCCGTTACCTCGCTGGCTATGCCAAAGATGATCAGGGTGAGAAAAATTTGGACTGGGACTCCCAAAATATCAGCTATAGTTGCCCCAACTTTGTCCCAGTATTCTGTTGTCACTGGGCACTCTTTAAACATGTGCATATATACGAGGCATTTACTAAATCACACTTCTTTTCTTTTTATTATCAGATTATTTATTTATGTACCAAATTTCAAATTCAGGTTATGGGTTTACTGGGGTATTGGGTGGGCATTGTTTTAATTATACACTCCTTTATGTTAATTAACTAATACATCTATGTATTGAAAGTTTACATTGTAATTTCATTGTATAAATGTTTTATAGTTTGTTGAGTTATACACTACTATTTAATTCTGGTTGTGGGGCTTATCAATCAATCAATCAATCAAATAATCAATCAATTAATCAGAGCATTTATATAGCACAACAGCTACTCCAAAGAGTGTCCTGCATGATTAATGGGGGTTAGGGTATTTTTTTAAGGTTTAGGACACTTTAGTTGAATAATGTATTCATTATTAAAATGGAAAGTAATTTGTTGTAGTGAACGACGGGGCCCTCTAGAGCCACGCGGGTTACTTACAACCATCTGCTTTGCCTTCCCAAAATGAAGAGTCGGTCAGACAGTAGAGAATATAAACTTACATGTTTATTGCCAATGCTCTGCAGAAGAGTCAAATCAGACCTGCACCCTAGGATGTCTTTCGATAGACTGACCCCCCCCAACAGTCTGCGGTGGATAATCATTCCTCTCGTGAGGCCCTCAGCCACGCCCATAATGGAAAACTACCAGCTTGAGCCGAACATGAACAAAGAGGCACAGTAGAATGAACTCACACCTGCCAGTTGCTCAAGCGCAGAGCGAGTAAGCCGAATGCCGACGATTTACTGGTTGACGAAGAGCAATTGTGATTAAGATACGGGGGTATTGTGGACGCGTACACTAAACCCCTAGTTGGTGGCTGCTGGTATGCTATAAGGGGGCAACCACCGGGTATCTAACTGTGATTTACAGTGTGGTGAGGATTGACCCCTAGCCCTGAAGAAATTGCCGAAAAGCATCAATAGGCAATGAAACATGTTGGCTTATTTTATTAAAATGAGGGAGCACGACAGTAGGTTTTGGTTTTAATGTGAGCAAACATACAGCAGCGGCTAAGATTGGAAATAGTGCCAGTGGTTGTTTAGCTCGTTTGTACAGTGTAGGAGCTAGAAAAATTCTTCTTAATTGCTCTTACAGTAGGGGGTCAGGTGTTTCTCACATCTTTTGTTTCAATTAAGTTGTGCACACATTTTTGTATGGTGTGGAGGCTGCTGATGATGATAAGTGGAGCACACTGATGAGAACCTATCAGTAGCTCCCTGGAGGGTGTTTCCGTGAGGTGCCTCCTCACCTTTCACAAATTTTTTGGGTAGTGGATGGGAGAAATTGTGGGAAGTAAGAAACACATACAGTATAGTTCCTAGAGGAGATAGACATAACAAATCTGAATAGGGATAGGAGCACCCCGAGTGTACAGTATTGTTGAGCTAGTACCAAAAGTTGTGTCACCATTAAGAGGTGTGGGGGATGCTCATGATGTTTTATCCTGAGATATAAAGCAGGTTTTTGTGATGAAAAAATAGCAGCTACTTGTGCCAGGAGGAAGAGATCTGCATAAAAGTCACCTATACAGTGGAGTAAGCAAATGCTATTGGGGACTGGTGCACAAGGAGGAGACCTGTTGTGAAATTGTGATGGCCCAGCTAACCATGAACTTCTGAGGAGGATTTGTGTGAAGCTGACAGAGGTTCCCAGGGCCGGACAGGTTGGAGACTCACGGCCAGCATATTATGGAACACTGGTGATGCATAAGTGGGGCCCGGAATAGCAGGGAGAGGAAGACAAGGCTGCATCTCCTCAAACTCCATTTTTCTCCTGCTGTGCAGGGACAACTAACTGGTGCATGTTGAGTGACTGACAGGTGATCTGACTTCTCAGAACCTGCAATGACACTGGCAGTGTAGCACCTATTTGAAATAGGACTTGCTTCAGGGCTTCCCTACTGTCTAAAAGTAGTGATCAAGACTGGGGGACCTGCCACCTTATTTCCATCTGAGCCCTACCTTGGACTACCCCCAATAATCAATACACAACTGACAGCTGTGTGATACACGGACACTCAGGTGGGGGACTGCCAGGAGACCCCAGGCGAGTTGAAGGACCCAGAGGCGTTGCCCCCTTGTGACTAACCTGAAGAGCTGATCCTCATCCTTAATGCGGTGAATGCTTCTTGTGAAGACTCAGCAGGCAAGATAGACAAAGTATCAGTGGATGTTGGGATACTTGGAGACGACCAGCGCAAGCTGCTAGATAGGATGAAGAGCAACATGGATGCACTTGAGGAGGTAGGGCCCGCTGTTTGAGGACTTCAGGACAAAGTAACTGACTTGTTTCATCCCATGGACCTGCAAGACTGGAGAGCAGAGGACGCTGACAGACAAAGATGTCAGAACAATATAGGGATCGTTGTACTCCCTGAAAGTGTGGAGGGACCAGACATAGAGGCTCACCTAGAGCACAGGCCGCCCAAGGAAGTTACACCCCAGGGTCTCTCTCCATGATTTGCCCTGGATAGGGCCCACAGGGTCCCTTCAAGTCTTACCCTGCCAGGGGTGCCACCAAGCCCTGTAGTCGCCTGCCTGCTGAACTACAGGGACAGAGATCTGATCCTGCCAATGGCCCGCAAGATCCGATGTTTCCATATTGACAATACCTCAGTAGCCACCTTTCCAGATTACACAATGACTGTCCAGCAGAAGTGGGCCTCCTTCCTCACTGTTAAAAGGGATTGAGAGAAGCAGGAGTGCATTATATTCTCTTGTTCCTTGTCCATCTCAAAGTCATAGTGGATGGACAAACCATCTCATTAGATGAACCGCCTGACTTGTGGACTAGCTAGAGACACATAAAAGTGGCCATGGTGGGTGCAGCGCCCCCAACTGCCTAACCCAAAACGTCACGTGTCAGTAGCATGCACCCAACGAGGGGGCAGACAAAGATGGAGAGGGAAGTGGCGCTTGATGAGGCAGACTCTTTGAGAACAATGCTGGAGAATTCCCCTGAGTTGCAAAGATCCCCCTTCCACTGAGAGCTTGGACTCCAATGCACTGCCTGAGTGCCTGGAATCTAGGCAGACTATAGCTCCCAGGCGGCAGATGATCTCCAAAATTGGGGGCTTCAAGATTATATTTGACTTCTCTGCCTTGGCTCCCAATCAGCGTGGAGCTGGCCCTTTTTGCTGTGAGATACTTTGCCTGCACTTGGTAGTCAACTGGCTCACTTTCAAACTGCACGTACATCTGACCTGTCTTTTAACTGGGACAGCCTATCTATGCACACTTTGATCCTTAATATTTTGCTACATGGAAGACGGACGTGGAGAGGCCTCTACAATGGCTGCTGCAGCAGTCACTTCCCATGAGAAACCCTCACAAGAGACAATGATATTGGGGGTTTGGCTTCTACAGTTTGGTTTTGTTTCTATGTTTAGCTGGAGGGCAGTTGCTGCCCATGCCCTGGAAAAACAAGTTGAGTTATCTGGTTGTTCAGGTTTTGTGATATTCTGTCTGGCTACGTGCTGCTTGAAGCAGGTTGGGGGCACTTGAGGGGGTAGCCCTGACACTCACGCTGTGATGGAGAAGGCAATTTTCTTTCCTCATTTGGAATATCCGTGGAATGGGCTATGTAGAAAAGAGATACCAGAACTTGTCCTTCTTAAAGCTCAGAGGGGTGGTTGTGACCCTCCTCCAGGAAACCCTCTTGGCAGACTTTGAGGTATCTAGATTGTAAAGATGCTGGAGAGGACATGTATATCCTACATGTTATTTTGCTATTGCATGAGGGGTGCTGATATTGGTCAGGCCAGGAATCACCATTGAAATCATTGAGACACATATAGACATGGAGAGCTGATATGCATTATTAGTTGGCAGGATCAATGGCATTTGCATACACATTGGCTGTGTATATGCCCCGAATATAGGCCAACTGCAATATTGTTTTGGAAGTCTCCAGGATACTTGCACTGGACCCTGACATCCCTCTATTCCTGGGCAGCAATTACAACTGCATTGGGGATGTCCTCCTTGATTGCTCGATGCCCCTGCTAATTGACTCGCCTGTGAAGAGGGTAGCACAGGGCTACAGAGATTGGGTGGGGCACTGAGCCCTCCCAGACGCATGGCGCAAACTAAACCTGGGGCAAATAGAATTCTCTGTATATTCCCCAATCCATGGCCTGCATGTACAGTTAGACAAGATATTTGGCTGAGTGGAACTGACTGACCGAGTTGCACTCACTGACTATTTAGGCAGCATGCTGTTGGATCATAACCTTCTCTTAGCTGAGCTATGTTGAGGAGGGAATATGTCACCCATCCCCACACGGAGGCTCTCAGCCAGTTATTTATGCACACCCACCTTTAGGAACCGCCTGGGAGACCGGATTGTGGAATTCTTCACCATGAATGCTCAGACTGCCTCCCACAACAACGTCAAATGGGACGCCTTTAAGGCTGTGATAAGTCAGCATTGCGTAGTCAATCAGTGGGTTCAGAGTTGTTGCTTTATACTGAATTAACCACTTTAGAGGGTGAAATCCATCACATAGAAACCACATCCTTGACACACCCAAAGACCATGCAGTGTCTAATCTGCTGAAAGAGAGGGAGAAGCATGTTGTGGCACTGGGGAAACTCAGTTCTTTGCATTGACGGATACAAGCGGCAGCTGTGCATGTGGACGGTGGTTATGCAGCAGATTGTTGGCATGGCTGACCCATCCAGAGAGCAGGGGAACATCCATTACCCAAATTGCTGGACCTGCAGGTGACATGATTTACTCCCAGACTGGCTTGCATTTAGTTTTAACAAGACACTATCAGAACCTGGATAGAACTGGTGACCGTGTAGATGCTGGAACTGTAGGTACTTTCCTGAACAGGGTGCATTGGGGCCAGCTGCCAGAGGAGTAATGGAAGGGGTAAGAGCCCCAGGACGGATGGCCTTCCTGTTGAATTCAGAACTATGCTGAATACCTGGCCCCCACATTCTTCATAATGTACACCAATGCATTGGAATGTGGGTACTTGAGGGAGTCGTTGATTGTCTCCATTTCTAAGCCACTAGGTGATGCCACCGATACGGCGGTGTACTGCCCACATATTCTGAATATAGAATATAAAAGTTTGAGCAAAGTTCTAGTGAACCGACTGAAGCCCTATCTGTCTGAACTGGTGCACGCGGACCAAAGCGGTTTTATCCCCAAAAGTACCTTATCCCATAACATCTGATTCTCCTACCATGTGCTCGATAAGATAGATAGTGGAAGATTCCCTGAAGCTCTAGTCCTTTCCATAGATATTCAGAAGGCCTTTGATACCCTTCAGTGGGATTACCTGTGAGAGGTCATGAAAAGGATGTCCCTGGAGGGGGTTGGAGTAAGTGGGTGGATCTATTGCACACCAGTGCATGGGTTCATACTGGGGCCTGAGTCTCGAACCCCTTTGGAGTCAGTTGGGGCATAAAGAAGGAGTGCCCCTTCTCTCCCATGCTTTTCACACTAGCGGTTGAGGCATTTTCTTGTCTACTGAGACTGGAGGGCTGGGGAAGAGCTATAGCTTTGAGGGATGGGGCGCATATTTTTTCACGGTATGCAGATGACATGCTGATTTTCCTAAGAGGCCCCTGAATGGGTATCCCATGGAGCATAACACTATTGGACACCTTCAGCCAGGTATTTGGACGTAGTAGTAATTGATGGAAATGCTGTTCCTTCCCAGTCTCCCCTGAGCACTCAAGCCCGCCAGAGCCGGAGTCCTAGATCTGCAGTGGGAGCCTGAAGTTCTCAAGAATGCGGAGATCATAATATATTACTTACATACAGATATCATAGCACAGATATTCGAGAGAGCAATCTTGGGAGTGTCATGAGGGGCCTTAAGGAATGTGTGACATTTTGGAAAACGCTATGGCTTCCTGTTATAGCCTGAATACCACTAAATAAAAAGGTGATCTTGCCTGGAGTCCTTTATTGTTTTGTGAATTCCCAGTCTGGATACTGGGGAAGTGGTTCCAATCCCTAAACACTTTGCTTAGAGAATTGATCTGGGATGAACAGCTAACCAGAGTGTCACTACATACACTCAAGAGACCCACAACTGCAGGTAGTTTGGGTGTCCCAGATATGAATTATACTACCTAGCCACACATCTGCAGTGGGTCACTCGATCGCTTGCGAGGCTCAATTTGGCAGAAATGGGGGAGCTCAGGAATCCTGTCAGGGAAGGAGTGTTGCTAGCTACATTACTATGAGTTAAACTTGTTCCTCTGGGTAGGCTGTGCCTGTTCCGTATGGCACTTCGGTGTTGCAGGGTGGTTCACAGTTGCGTGGGGACAGCTACTCTGTATGCCCCGTGATGCCTCTGGTGGGTTGGCTGACAATGGAAGAGGGCTACTCCACTGCCCTTCAGCTGGCACATTAGGGGACTTTTACTCCGAGTGCTCCTTCCTCACACTGGAGGAATTAACGGTTGAAGATAATTTGACATCCTCTCAATTCTTGACATATAGGGCAATGAGAGGGACTATCAGGCATTCCCTGGGCACCCTTGAACCTGAACCTCTGGTGCATGATCTTTTGCAGATCTTACTCACCTTCGGTGAGGGTCAGCACCTGGTTTCATGAGTGTGTAAAACGGCACTGGGCATCAAAGTAGATGACCTGCCAACTTTGGAGACCAAGTGGGAGAATACATTGTCATACCTATCAATAGGAAGGAATGGGGTCAGACTTTGGAGCATGCATACACTCTAATACTCAACATGAGATTCAAGTAGACTCTTTTCAACTACTTGCATTGTAGATATCTCATGACATGCAGAATGAATGTCATGCTCAACCCTACTGGCTTAAGTTGTCTCAGGTGCACCTTGGCTGATGCAGGCTTTATACACATGGTGTGGAGCTACACCAATAATCAACTGCTTCTGTATTCAGGTAAAAGTGGATCTGGGCATACATTGGGCTGTTGCAGGCTCCCTGAGGTAGAGATTTGCCTTCTTGGGTTATATTCCCGGAAACTGAGAAGAAAGTTGGTAATACATTTTTGGACCTCGCACTGGGAATAGCCTTCAGAGGCATTGCCAGTTACAGGAGGTCCCCACAGAGCCATCCCCAGAGTCGATGGTAAGGTGGAGAAGTGGACTGAGGCTGAGAGTATGGCATTACGCACAGAGGAGTATAGAGGGGTGCGCCGAAGGCCCATTGTGGATCTATTGATAGAGGTGGCCAATTGCTTCCCAAATTATGACCCGTAAAAGCTGCTAATGAGGGAACATATTAGAGGTGACACTTGTACTGATCACTGATAGTTGTTTGAGGTAAGGGACATCCAGGTGCTTAGCATCAAGGGACATGGGGGTGTGGACTGATGTGCCATGAAGTCCCTTTGCACTGTAAACTTCACCCCCTATTTAGTGTTCCATCCATCCTCTCCCTGATGCTGATAGGCAGTGGCGTAGCAAGAAGGGGCAGTCCGCCCTGGGCGGCATGAGTTTTGGAGAGCTCCACCCTGCCCTCCCACTCTTACACGAGTTTGCCACGAGGGTGGTAAACGCAGGATTTATCAGCAGCACGCTCCCTCCGCTCTTCAGCAAGGCCGCAGGTGGCAAAGGCAGGGACCACCATGGGCGGCAGAGTGCCTAGCTATGCCACTGCTGATAGGAATCCTTGGGGATCTTAAATGCAGATATATGGAGCCCAACTAGACACGATTTACACCATTCATATTTGGGGTTTGTTGTTCAGTTCGCATTGCTCTTTACTGGGCAGAGGGGGACACATGGCTGCACATCGACACTGGAGTAGTGTGCACGTGCAGATATGGTTGATCCTGCATGCAGATCTATAAAGGATTGTATTGCTGGGCACTATGACAACAGCTGTGTACTTACACCTATTGCTCTCTGCATCTGAGCCTACACGGACTACTTACATGTTAAATGCAATTAAGCAGTGCTTGGTAACCTACTAAACCTGCTTAACGCAAATAAAGATTTTTTTTTTAAAAGACAGACGCCCAATATCGCCTTAAAGTAAGTAACACAAGCATTACCTGTGACCTAGTTTTAAATGTATACCCTGACAGCTATATCCTGTAGCATGTACACCTCCACTTCCACATGTATTATGTATATAAAAGGCTATGTTGGCCTTTACATGTGTCTCTTGAGTAAGATATGTGACACTGGATGTCCTGGCCTGTTGCGTTGGTTGGCATTTGCATGTTTTCATGATCCCTGGCTAGACGGATGCAGGACTGCATAAATGTGGCTATTGTTCCATTGTCTTTCATTCTGAGGGCATACCTTTCAGTTTAGTTGGCAAATAGAAATGGATTTAGGTGTGTTTCACTACACCCTGTGTTTTGCAAATTACAGTTTGTTTGTAATTGAAAATCCCTTGCTTTTACATGTCATTACATTAGTGTCGGTTGCGCACAAGAGTGTGATGGTTAATGATTCAGAGTAGTAGTATTTTCGGGTGTATTTTTCTGTTCTAATTCCTAAAACATTGTTGCTTGAGTAGTGTCTCCACTAGTAAGTCACATCAACTTTGTCATCAGCGGCATGCCCACCAGAGAGAGTCAAATTGTACTTTTTGGGGCATATACTTACTAATGTATTGCGCAAGGAAGTAATCAAATTTTCTGATATGGAGAGAGCAAAAATGCTCCATATTTTCAAAGAAATTGAGAATTTCTGCTCTCCCCACTGATGGCACAGTGTGTGTTGCCTTGCGCTGATGAAGTTACCCTTTCACCATAGTGCAAGGGAGCCTGCTTTATGGGCAGGATTGTTGATCTAAAGGAACAGATACCATCCTGCACAAAACTATCAAAAGTGGCATTTTCCTCTTTCTTTGTGTGATGCAGAATTTACATCACCTTTGTATCAATACAAATACTTAACTTCATGTATCAAATACTAATCCTCTGTGGCCCATGTACAAGGCAACTTTGCAAATACTAAATCTTATGAAATACTTCTGACTTCCACCCGCATAACATTTAATCGTCATAATCATTATATTCACCCCAGAAAAAAAATAAGTGCTCACCTCAAAGGGCTAAGTATTCTTATTTTGAATTCTGGCTTCTGTTTTGCAGACATACTGTAGTATGATTTAAAATAAATAACTTGTTCCTTTCAAGTGACTCTGATTGACCTTAGTAGGAGACATAAAACATGAATTTGAAAGAAAAATTGAAAGATGCCTTTCTATTGAAATTACACATAAAATGCTAAATTGTGGAACATCTGCAATGAAATGGCGCAGAAAGCTTTGTATTATACCGCCCTATATAGAGATGCATGAAATGAGTCATCCAATATCACGAATGAAAATATTTTTGACATAGATAAGATTTCAGAGATTGCTGGTGAAATGGGTCACAGTAAAACTACATGTTCATACTTTCACAAAGTTCAAAATGCAAACTAAGGGGCAGATTTAGATGGAAGTTTGTGGATGTTAACAGAGTGAAATACTCTGTCACACTGATGGAGTAACCGTAGACTGGATTTAGAGGTGTCTGTCGACCAGCAGACATCACTTACTCTTGTGGCAGTTCCTGTCAATGCATTGAAAGTGTGCCTTGTGGCTAAGTCAGCATGACGGTGCCGTACGGCATACTTTTAATATTTTTTTTTCATTTTCAAAAACTAAATCCTAAAGTGTTATATTATTTTTTAACATAAAAAAGTGATCGCTCACTTGCTATGGCAGTATTCTGCCAGGCTGTTGGGGTCATTAATCATTAAAATGTTTTTACTTTCACTTCCGGCCATGTTATGCATGGCAGTGTGTGAAAGCAAATCTGGTCACTTGTCCACCCACTTTAAATAGGGCGGACAGATAAATGGCTAAACGTCTGATGGCCTTAACTTCATCTGGCTGTGGGAAGAGAGTATCAGTGGTGGAGATGGAGTAGTAGAATCTAAATGAGGTGGACAGAACTTTAGTTTGGAAGAAAGGGTACTACTCTTTCTGCTAAACCCTTTCTGCCAAACTCCAAATCTGGCCCTATGTTTGGTACTATGCATTTCTAATGTGTTTTTTTTCTTGAAATTAGAGTTATATGACTAGATTAATTACTAATTAAGAACATAAACATACTCGCATATGAAATAAAAACATAATTTCATTAACTAATATTTTGAAGCCTTCATAATGATAGTTCTATTGAGACAAGGTAGATTGTGGAGCCTCAAAAAAATAAGTTCATTTTTCAATATACCTTCATTTTTAATATTTGAGTCTATAGGTAAAAGGAAGGTAGATGAAAAGCACAGAGTTGTATGCTAATTTGTCAAAAACGCACAATTTTTCTGTGCGCAAATTCCTTGAGGTTTTACCTAGTTGAATGTGTGCACGGAAATTTGTCATGAGTCCATGTTTTGATGATCAAGGCAATGGAAACTATGGGTTTTACCATGTAGACGAATCGGTGCCACATGTTGTGTATGTATGTACACAGCATTTCTATAACATATTAGAGGTGACACTTGTACTGATCACTGATAGCTTGTTTGCTTGGTCGCATGGGTTTCGGTGCAAATCCCAATCTACTAATATACTAAACTTGCATCTATTTTGTGTTTGAGCTTATTTTAGCTATCACTTTTTCATCTTTATCTTGCAGAGAGGAGTAGTCAATTTTCCTTCTCTCCACTTTTAATAATCTGTAACATATTACGTTATATCATTTAAAGAAAGGCAAAGAATTTCTCTTGAAGTTTAGCACCAAGGGGCATATTATCAAGAAACGGCGTTAAAATTATCGCCGCTTTAGCGGCAGAAAACTGCCGCTAAAGCGGCGATAATGGGCTTGATAATATGCCCTTGAGAATTCCCATAGAAGCCCATGTTTTGGTGTCAACATGGGCTTCTATTGGAATTCTCCAGGGCATATTATCAAGCCCATTATCGCCGCTTTAGCGGCAGTTTTCTGCTGCTAAAGCGGCAATAATTTTAACGCCGTGCTTGATAATATGCTCCCAAGTTCTCTGGCTTCCTCTACATTCTGTCTAAATTGTCACAGTCTCTTCCAGTACTCTGCCCAAATGAGATGGTATTAAGAAGGAGCAGTTATCTGCCTGAATATTTCTCTTGATGAAAATAATTCCCTTGACTTTAAAACTTAAATTTCCATAGGATTTATAGGGCAGACTTTACAGAGTGTAGACCTCTTTAGAGTAAACCAAAAGGGATAATGTACGAATGTTTTTTTTAAGATTCACTTCCCCATATTCTTTAAAGAGGTTGATTATAAGAGGGTGACTATCTTGGAAATGTGGCTGCTAATATTTGAATGGGGTACACTTGCTAAATTTATAAATGCACCCTTGTTGGGTTACAACAAAGATTCAAGAGAAACTTTGCTCACCCCAATACAGCTGTGGCCCGAGACAAAGACAATTACCAGTGGCGGCTCCCACGCTAAGGTGGATTAGCAACGCCCCACTGCCAGGAGCAGCAAAGAAAGGAAAAAACTAAAATGATAATAACTGAATGTTATTATCATTTTATGTTTACCTCCTGCAGTGGCTGTGCGTGAGGGGGCATGACGGAGCTGCAAGGGAGGAGTGGTAGACACTCCAGTGCGCAATGATTGTTTGGTCATCCCTCTTGGGACACCGAAAATAGTAATGCGCACTCCCCTGTTCTCCATCCAGGCTGCATTGCAACCTGCATGGAGAACATACCCACCCCTACAGCCCCTGGCTGAGCGCCGTGCCATGGTGCTCAGACCAATCACAATGCTCCATTGAAGCATTGTGATTGGCTTAGTGGTGAGAGCCAGGCTGCCTGCTTACTGTTCCGACCTGGAGTCGGATACAGGTAGCAGGAGAGATGACGCAGGACCTGGTGGTGGCGGCAAGGTAAGTTTTATTTTATTTTATTTATTTAGTTTTTTTTAAAGCATCCCGCAAGCCTGTTCCACACCCCGTGCCCCAACCCCCCACTTGCGAGCCGTGCCGGCCGACCGACCATGACAATTACCCAGAGAAACATGTGTTAAGTTCAACAGCTCTAACCATTTTGAAGGAAAGAACAGAATAACAATTCCAATCTAATTTAGGAAAATCAGAACCCTACCATATTGCAACATGGATTAGGAAATTTTGCAGCAAACATTCGTGGTTTTTTTCATAATTTTTAGGCATGTTAATGTTGTTGACAGTCATTTCTTTTTACATAGTTATGTCTTGTGATTTTTGTTTAGTAATATTAATATAATTACTGATCTGAGTGTGTTGGTCTCAGGACCATGGTACATCGAGACTGTGAAGAAGAGAGAGGACTGGTCATTAGATTCTCATTTCTGTAAAGAGTGGACAAAGTTACTAACAAATGTTGCTGATAACTGGTGCGCATGTGTGAAACAGGTAGCATCATGGAAGAGGAGGATTGTTCAAAAAGTGCAGTTTATTGCAAGTGCAGATTGCACCAAAATCAAGCATCCTTTCTTTTTTTTTGGAGGCAGCATAAAAAAGGGCCTGAGCTGTCCCCGCTTGGTTGGCACTCAATACCTGATCATCAGGAAGTTACCACTAATGTGGCATGTGCACCTGCCGTCTCAGACCCCCCCGTACCCATTGTAGATAGTCCATGCCAAGGGTAATAGGGGGTATCATGATACATAAAACTGTGTGCTTCTTCTCAGGGTATGGGTTTGATGAACACATCACCTCTCCTGAGATGGCTGTTCCATTTTTAAAAAATTAAGCATTTACAGGGGTGCCATGGTCTCTCTGAGGCTGCCCGGAAAGAAGGAAGAAGTTAAATTGTCTCCTACACAGGCATTAGCATGTCAAGATAGGCATGTCAGAGCTGAATGATGAGCAAAGGCCCAGAGGAGTGACCAGTAGTGTGTCTATGCTTTTTTACTGTGCCTCACCCCAGCTGCACCCATGTGAGGTCCCATCAACACTGGACATAACACTAATATTACCTGTACAAAACTGCTGCAATCAGCTTGAATCCTGACATATGTAAAATAAATCATATCAGACATCAAACCGAATGCTGAAATGTGTACTGCCAGCCCTGACTTAAAGCAAAGGTTTGGATCCCAGTCCTCAGACTGTGTTTTTTTTCTCCATGTGGTTGAAGTGCTCAAAGCAAGGCACAACCACCCTCAGGAGAGTCTGAGAGGCTCAGTTTATGTGTCACTGAAGCCCAGTGTCAGAAGCCAGTGCCCAGCACATGGTGACTGAACTACTCGTAGCAGAGGACAGACAACATTAGATAGGTTTAATTACAATACGTTGTCAAAACATGAGGGGTGTGGGAAGACCTCAGCTCTGCAGGTGGAGTTTGCAGAGTTTTGCCCACTCCACACTCTGTGCGAAGCAGGGAGATTCGCAAAACTCTGCAAAGTGACGTGGAGCAGAGTTTATTTCTCATGCGGCTTGCCAACGTTAAGTTGGTGGGTGTGAAAAAGTGCATGCCAGACCTCCTCAAGGCAAGATTTCTCAATGCAGGCAGTCACGGCAGGTCGTGACCGGTCTCGTTGAGAAATATGCTGCTCGCGTTGAAGAAGCTGCTGCTCGAGTAGAATATCGAATCGAGCGGCAGAAAGAAGCAGAGCCCTCTGGCATGATGTATAGTTCCATTCGCACTGATTTTGCAACACAGAATAATCTCCTGGCGCTAAAAATCAGTGCAAACTGAGCAACTTACCAATTTCCACATTAATCACTAGGTTAAATTCAGCTGATCTGGTATATTATTTGGGTGTCCTCTTACTTCCTCTCTGTGGCAATCTCTCCTGAAGCTTCGTGCTGACGTCAGAGAATTACAGTCACAGTGTTTGAGTGCTGCTCTTTGGCAATGGGCTATAACTATGTCATATGCCATTTTTTTTTCTATTTCTATATTGCGAGTTCTCAGGACCCAAAATCAAGTTAAACGGTGATACTTTCGCTTTCGACGCCTATTGTATCAAATAAGCACTGCCTTTACTGTTGTCACAGCCAGATGATCCTCTGGAGCAGTACCTTCCAGAAGTCCGCCTTCCAGCAGCTCAGACTCTGATTGGTATTCCACAGAGTATCGAAGGAGATCCAGTGTGCAGAGACGTATATGTAATCTGTTGCTTAAAAATCAGTACTTATGTCTGTTGTGAGGTGGATGGACTGAACGGGAACCTATGCAAAGGAAAAGAGCTGGGAAAGCTGAAGGAGAAGTACTGTCCCTTTGTTGTGTGTTGTGTGCTGTGTGCTGTCTTTGCTTGGCCTGCAGTGGTGTTTTCTACCAAGAAGAGGACACAAACTTTCCTGTATGCTGTGTATCCTGCTTGAAGAAGGTCTCCAAAGGCTTGTAGTAGAACTTGCCTCCTGTTCTGAAGTCTCTGGGACACAAACACTTCTCCACTAGTTCCCGTGGAACTTCCTTCTGGAAGTTCTGACCTGCCAAGAGGTGACTGTTCCTGTGATGGACCTCTGGAGGTTGTTCCTGCTGCTGGGAGTTGAGAAAAGAGAAGCAACTAAAGAAGCGTGACACATCTGCACCTGTTTCTGATGCAACACAGTTGTGCAGGAAGAATTTCCACACATCGCCATTGTGCCGCTGAAAAAACCGATGCACCGCCTGCCCGCGGCTGGAGACATCACTGCACACCGAGTCTCGTGCACCTATCTCCGAAGTCCAAGGGCAGAGCACCGATTCCGACGCAGTCCCTGCTGTGTGACTGCAATACCCAACGCATTGTGGGGTCAAGGCTGAAGAGATCAACGCCGCTCCATTGCTGCTGCATCGAGAACCAAGGCATCCCCGAATCCCCATGCGTTGCACCAGGGCGTCAAGTCTACAGCAATGCTGAGGCCGCAGTGAGAAACCAACGCATCTGCTCCCCGCACAGTAAGAAACCGATGCATCATCTCCTCTTCTGTGAGAAACCGACCAATCACCTCCCCTGCGCGGCAGTAAGGAACTGACACATCACCTCCCCTGGAGCAAGAACCGACGCATCACCTTCCCTGTGCGTAAGGAACCTACAAATCACCTTTCCTGCGGCTGTTTTTGCTTATGATTTTGATGCATCTAAGGTACTTTGTGTTGAAAGTGTTGCATCTATAATATGCTATGGACAGAACTGTTTTACCTTTTAAAAATCATATTATGATAACAGCATGTTGGATTTTTGGTCGTTTTGGTCTTGTTTGGCTTAGATAAAGATTACATGGCAGATTTACAAGCCCCTTGCGCCACTTTTGTGTCACTTTTCCCATGTTAAAAGTGTCGCAAAAGTGGCACAAGGGGGTTGTAAATCTGCCCCTACATATTTTCCAAACTGGTGCGGTGTCCATTTTTAGTGTTTTCACTATATTACTGCATGTGTGCACAAATGCTTTACACTCTGAGATAAGCCTGTCTGCTCGTGCCAAGCTACCAAGGGGGTGAGCAGGGCTTGTCTAAGGGCGTAACTCCCTTACCCTGACTAGAAGCAAGGGTCCCTACTTGGACAAAGGTGCACACCATTGCCAAGGAGAGACCCCTATTTCTAACAGTGTAGTAACTAATACTTTTTTAAACAAAACAAAAATGCTTTTCCTAAGAGATATTACAATTTCAGTATGGCTAAAAATAAAATCTCTTTAATGGCCTGTGTTGGCTTTCTGCTCGTTGACATAAGGTCTGCCCCGCTGGATTCATCTCTGAAAAATAATATCTTGTTGCTTTCAGTCATAGAATTTCAGAGAGAAAAACATAAGTAATTGGATTGATGAAGCTATAATCATAGCTACAGAAAGGCTGTGGATTGAGAGCTGCCCCTTGACTTCAGAGCCAGGGGTCTTCTTACCATATGCTGTAACTACTTGTCGTTATTAACTAGGACCGTGAGCCGTCACAGAAATGAGTTTACAGGAGAAAGCGTTCAAATTGACTTTAAGGAGAAATTCACAGACTATTTATCTCAACGTTCTCACTTTGCATTGATAAGGAAGCGGCAGGCTACAGGCAGTGAGAATAACATTTAGACATGTTGGAAAGATAATGGAACCACGTTTGAGACTTACCACTAAAAGATATAAATGTAGATATTTATTTTAAGATCAGATCAGCTGTAAAGGGACATCTTTGGAGTTTCCAACCATCAAACTGAACAACAAATATCAATATAATACACCTCAATGATTTTTTTTGGTTTTATATTCCCTCGACGTTCAGCGATTTCACTTACCAGATGATAGCATACTTTTACTTTATTATGAATGGCCATTTGTGCCTTTAATATACGCCAGCCTTAATCAGCGCCATTTCCAATTCCAGATATGTTGAAATGTTTTCAGTGAATGCCGCGTGATGCATCGAAAGGAGGAGTATATTCTCCATTCGCTGCTCATTTGTTACCGAGAGCATCAGTGAGGAATTCAAGCTATTTCTATTTCAAGGCTGCCTGCCCGCCTAACGAAAAAAACAGTTCAACCGTGTGGCACGAGCTCCCCCTACTGTCATAAATGCATTAGTTCAAGTAACTGCAAAACATGTACAGTACCATTGCCACAAATACGAAATGTGAGCTGAACATATCTAGTTCGAAAATACCTGTTAATACTCAGTCTCCTCTTCGAGTGAGACACAGAAATGTCTGATGGACCCGCCAATTTAAAAAAACACATCTCATTAACTGCTACAGTTACTTTAGTTGCAACAGCTTATATATTACTTTGCATTCAGTATATTTAGTTTCATTTAATTTACATACTAGGTGTAAAAAGTCACTTAGCTGACACACAATTCCGAAGCATTACATATTTTTTTCCTCTAGGCCATTTTAGCAGCACTACTGTAACTTGTATTTGTAAAACAAAACTCGTATTTACTTTAAACGATTTAGAATTCAGTTGGCAGAAGAATGTTTAAGTAATATTGTCTACAATTGAAGTTATGGTTAGTGGTTGAAGCGTCCTACTTTTTTGTGTGGCGCTGTCTTACACTGAAGGATAATGCATGTTGATGTTTTTAGACTGATAGAAATGGGTACAAATAAATCATTAATGATTTAAATTGTTGTAGACTTCATGTGCATTTTACAACGCTTGCATAAAAACTAAGGGGCATATCAGCAAAACCCGGTGATAATTATCGCTAAGCGCACTTAGCGCTAGGATAATTATCGCCCGCTAACGTGGATTTTTATCGCTGAGATAGCGTGCTATTAGCAACGCTTATCTCAAAAGCAATAAAAATCCTAGCGCTAACTGCCTAACGTGAGATTATCGCTGGAAACCCAGCGATAATCTCACGAAATGTGGCATTAGCTTGTTGATAGGGCCTCACAAACTTAGCCATGATATCCACCTTCCATAGGATATCATGGCTAAGTCAGTCTTGAAGCAGGCATAAGGAAAGAAGGAATAACAGGGGTTATCACTGCTTTTCTTGCCGCTATGCTTCATAGCGTGGGGCTTGATGATAGGAGGAATGTCGCGTAGCGACATTTCTCCGGTCATGTAAGGTCAGGAACGCCCACTTTGCATCTCATTAGAGACGCAAAGCTGGGCGTTAGGAATTTGTGCACTAATGGAAGGTTTCTCGCGTCAGCGTAACCTTGCTAATTAGGCGATAAAATTATCGCAGCTTTTCGGCCGAAAACAGCCGCAAAAGCGGCGATAATTTTCTATCGCCGCATTGTAGATATGCCCCTAAATTTCAATAATAGGGCTTTTTTTATACAAATTGTAACCCAGAATTTATAATGTGGCTTGATATGTTCGTGTACTTTCCCGTCTGGGATGCGTTGAGTGAAAGGGAGGGGTCATCGCTGCCATATTTAACTTAAACCGTGCATTTTACGTTTTGTCCAGTAGAACAAATGCTTCAGTCTCCTGTTCTATATCTCATCGATAACCTTGCTATTTAAAAATTGAAGCTCTGGCAAGGCAGCTCTTTTTGTCTGATTAGTAGCATTTTCTACAGAATGACTAGGCTACACTGTTGTTTAACCATTTAGAAAATGTTTGGTGTTTTTCTGGTATATCTGAAAATTATATCTGTACCTTAAAAAAACCTAAAAGGCTAATGTAATAGTGCCCAGCAAGTTAGTGTCATCTCAATCTAGCTCACAAAATTTACCCGACAGAGCCCTAGCCGCATCTCTATCCTGCAGCTTGGGTGCGTGCTGTGTCATGCTCTTGGAGTGATTTGTTTGTAGTACTCGAACACCCGCAGGATAATCAACCTTTCAGTCATGTGCAGCCATCAGACTAAAGCGGAAGCTTACTGGTGTATTCCAGTATAAGTTAAGGACTACTATTATGCGGTGTCTGACTGGCCTATACGGCAACCTGGCAGTGCCCGATTTGTAAGTCTGACAGGTCAGTCTGAGGGCAGTGTTTTGGCTATTTGTGGGCTTGTTTTTTGGTCTGCTTTTTATTGTCAAATTCCCTAAAATAAAAGCAAATACTGAATCAAATACAAATGCATGCCGTCTTCCATTACTTGTAAAACAAGTAAATTGCGAGTCTTTACAAGTTCAAAACCACACCAATTTGCAAATATGAACCACTTTTTTACCTATCACATTCACTGTGTCAGTTCTCGCTGTTTCACTGGTGGGTTTTTTCGATACATAGAGGGAGATTTGTTAAGATTTTATGCAGGGCAAAATCTTTTTTTCCAATTTACATCCAGTGCTAAACTTGTTTAGCGCTGGAAGTAACGTGGAAGTAACGCGAAGCAGCGCATAACGCTGCTTTGCATTACTTATCACCAAGGGGGTGTACCTTGGGTGGTGCATGGGCGTTCCCATGCAATCACCCAAGGTTTCCAATGCTAAACCCAAGTTACTAAATAAAATGATAGGGTTTAGCATAAGAAAACTGTGCCCTTTAAAGTATGCACAAGGAAGGAGAAATACTTTAATTTCTCCTTCCCTGTGTGACTTTGTATGTGTGTTTCACTGTACAGCACACATACAAAGTCAGAAAAGGGTTGAAGCCAGTCTATGCATGGTATTTTGCAATAGCGGCTCCTGGTGGGAGTGCTGCGGGCGGTGGGCGGGGCGGGGGAGGAGCATGGTGGGGTTAGTAAACTACAGAATACAGCCGAACGCAGGTAAGTAAACAAATAAATAAATAAAACTAATGTTGCTGCGCGCGCTGCATCGCATTTGGCAATACAGCGCGCGCAAGGCAATTAGTTTTATTTGTTTATTTGTTTACTTACCTCTGTTCGGCCGTATGCCGTAATTTACTACCCCCCACCCTGCTCCTCCCCCACTGCACCCCACTGCCCTGCAGCACTCCCACCAGGAGCCACTACAGGTATTTTATACTGAAAGTGTGCCCTTCCACTAAAAAACCTATGCTAGACTCATGGAGACACCCTTGCACCATGGCGCAAAGGTGTCTCTGTGGCACACAGCAGCTGATTTCAGGGCCGCTGCTGAGGAGAGGGGAGGAGAGTGCCCTATTTCAGTACATTAGGTGCTCTCCTGCACTCTCTTTCTGATGCAGCGCAGAATTTGTGGCTACTGCACTGCGCTGTGTGAGAACTTAGTAAATCTGGCTCACAATTTCACAAATGTGACCTTTAAATCACCTATCCTATTTTTATGGTGATTATTTTTATCCCTACTTTAGTATGTCTGTTATATTGAAGGATGGTCAAAGATTGGAGTTTGATCCAGGGTCACGATATGCGTACCCTTGTCTAATTTCAAATGTGCAATGGAAGATTTCATCTGACCAAAAACCAAGGGGCTTATTTATTAGAGCCCTCTGTTACTTTTTTACCACATAAAGTGGTACATGCATGAGGCAGGGTTCTCATAAAGATTTATGAAGCCACGTAAAACAACCCTGCGTGGCTTTGAGTGGCCTCATAAATCATGAGTAAGGCGACGCAGCTCAAATCGCTGCGTCTCCTTACTCTGTTCTTGGGAAGCATTCCAAGGCCGTTGAGGTGGGTTTGCCCATGCAACACCCATGTAATTTGACGCTGCCTCAGGTTTACAAAATGATGAAAACCTGGGGAAGCACCTAATTCATATGTTTCCTGAGGTGAGGCATAACGAGGTGACATGTTTATTTCTCTTCGTTTTTTGCTCTTTTCATGTGTGCTGCATTCTGCAGCACACAGAAAGAGTAAAGCGCCTCGTAGGATTGTTTTTGTGCAGGAAGGTTCTCCTTCCTGCACAAAACAATCCGGCCTGCAATGGAGGCACCGTTGCACCATGGTGTAAGGGTGCCTACGTTGGCAATAAATTGCCAAAACGGCACCAGCACAATCACAAAGGACAGAAATGCACCGTAATGCATTCCCGCCCTTCCACTTTGGCGAAGGGCAGCACAGCAAGGCACCATGCTGCGCTGCCCGACACCACAATGCCTTAAAAGACGCCTCAGGGACCTGATAACTCATAAAGCCCCTTGAGTTTAATTAAACTAAATATTATAGTATGACACTGACCATTTGACAAATGTTATCAGAAAAACAATAACTAGCACTAGGACACTATAAGAAATGCTTATCTAGATGATCTGGCTGTTGGACAACTACTGCTAGCCTGTAACTCACTGCGCATTGGCTGTGATATGGCACACTACCCCAGTCTGTGTCTGGCGCACAAACGTGAGCGTGTGCTGCAACCTGTAATATGTCGTAGCCGTCCTGCCATCCACCTGCAAGCAATATGTAGTTACCGTGCCAAAATAATAAAAGAAAATGGGGCTTATTTACAAGCCCCTTGCGGCCGGGTACGTCACTTTTCCGCATATTAAAGTGACTCATCACCGGCGGCGCAAGGGGCTTGTTCTGCCACACCCCCCTCGTTTACATTTAAAGAAAGTAATATCTGGCATACTTCCAACCTATCCCGCCATTCTCTCTGGCTTTCTTCCCTCTTCCCACCCATTCCGTCCCACTTCCCCTGGTATTCCTGTCAGCAGCGGGGCTCCTCAGACATGTGATTGACAGGGAAGATGGTGTTTGTTGACGGCAGAGTGCCCCCTGCGTGCTTGTCTCACTTAGGATGGCAGAGATACGAGAGATGTGCAAGCAGGCAGGTGAGATGTCAGGCTGTCAGCCACCATTCCGCCGCCGTGCTCGGGTCTCTGGAGACTGGAGCTAGTTAAGGGAACACCAGAGAAACGAGTGTGTCCCTTGCTGACGTAAAAGGAAAAGCACTGCTTGTGTTTTCAAAGCGGTGACAGTAGCAGTGAATAACCGGACGTGAAATAATACTACTGGCTGTCACTCAGAGCCATATAACTTATATGGCTCTGAGTGACAGCCAGTAGTATTATATGCAAATTATAGGTAAAAAAATATATTCAATCAGTCATGCTTTTTTGCTCGAATTCCATAAAACCCGTATCATACGGGTTTTATGGAATTCGAGCAAAAAAGCATGACTGATTGAATATATTTTTTTACCTATAATTTGCATATAATGTTTGCTATTGTTTTTTAATTAACTTGTCTTTTACTTGACTACTTATCTCATATTATACAACTTTTACCTAGTGCTTATAAGTTATATACAATGTCATTTAATGTCAACTATTTTTTTAGGTTCATGCACATTTTCCCATTTCTCCATTATGCTCTGTAATTTCACGTTATGGAAATTGTGTAAAATTGTCAGGAATACGCCAGCATGAAATTTCGTACAATCTTTTGCTTAGACGTCTGGTTTAGGAGAAAATATTTGAAAAAGACAAGTTGGAGCAGAAAATGTGTAATAGGAGAGAAATACTCTGCAAACCAATCCCCTTAATGGCATATCAGTGACCTTTGAACACGAGGTATAATTTACCCATACTTTTGCTTCTTTTTCTCAACATTTTGTGTAATTTAGGGGAAAACACATATTTTTGCCCACCCTTTTCGTCTTAAATGATTGTAGTATACACAAATCTATGCAATTTATTACAAAGTGGACAGACCTGACAGATATATAATTTGTCAATTTGATTATGGATATTATGTAAACCTCGACATGAGTCTGTAGTATATCTTTTAGTCCTGGGACACGATTTACTCGGCTCTAAATGCTGATAGGTGATGCCATGACAAGGTTAGGGTTTCACATATATTACATCTACTGAAGGATAAATCACCCCTATTGAATTGTCCACTTGAGTTCCTAACTATGGTATTCAGTTAACTGAAATCTGAATGGGTGTTGGCATACATAGTTGTTACGTCTTCCATTCAGTAACCCGAAGAGTACATTTCACCTGTCTCTCTTTCTCTGTGAGCAATCAAATCATTTGAATTCCTCGTGAATTGGAATAATCCATACCCTAGTGTGACTCCTGCTCAGTAGCGGCTGCAACCGGACCGGGTGGTAAGGCGGGGGGTGCGGGGGTTGGAGGACTGAACGATGAAAAATTAAAAAAAAATAAACATGTATCCGGAATGGCCAGACTTCCGGCAGGCCGACTAGCCGCCACCTCTTCGGTGTCCTCCGTCATCTTCCTGCAGACTCCTGGCCAGCAGCAGGAAGAACCCAGCCCCCAGGCTTCCCTGAGCTAATCAGAACCCGCAATGCAGCATTGTGATTGGTCTGAGAGCCGTGGTTTGGCTCTCAGACTGGGACAGGGAGGCTTTGCATGTTGCTCACCAGGCTGTGTAATGCAGGCTGGTGGGGAACATGCAAAGTGCGCATGAACTGTTTGGTGGGCCCAAGAGGGCCGGCCAAGCAGTCGTGGGCGTTTCAGGAGTGCAAACTACTCCTCTTCCTGCTTCACCAACCCTGTCCCACCTGAGAGCCGTTGACAGATTTAGGAAAAATAAAATAATAATAATGATAGTTATTATCATATTATTTTTCCTTTGGTTCAGTGGGGCGACGCACCTCCGCCTTAGCGGAGGAGCCACCGCTTCTCCTAGTGTGACATGCCTATCCATGACGTGTGGACTATGGTATAAGTCAAAAGACAGAAGAGCCAATAGCCTGTATTACTTTCCTCAGCAATTAACACAATTTCAGGTCTCAAACAACTCGCTCTGTCACATATTACTCTAATTTAGGCCTACAGCGACCTTTTGGGTAGATCATGTCTGGCCAAGGGTTGCACGCTTAGGGACTATTGTTCCACCATAGCATGAAAGCCTTCCTGGTTTGAAAGGAATGCAATAGCACTGCAATTTAACCTAGATTTTCTGGCAAAATAATGATGGAAATTGAAGGCACCTCTGAAGTAGAGCACATTTGCGTTGATGGGAAAAGGATGTGGAATGGAATATCAGCACAGACCCCGTTCCTGGGGACAAGGGTCAAACTAGAGATCGGTCCTGTGAGCCATCTTCCCCTGGTGCTTCTCCATTATGCTGCAGTGGAATATCACACATTTTTTGTCCCCTAGGACCAGTAGCGGCTCGTGGAGGGAGTTCGGTGGGGCAGTGAGGCGGGGCGGGGAAATGTAAACACTGGAAAATGGATGAACGGAGGTATGTACACATTTAAATTAATAAAACAAATTTCGTTGCGCTCGCTACATCGCAAAATGCGATGCAGCGCCCGCAAAGGAATTCGTTTTATTAATTTAAATGTGTACTTACCTCCGTTCATCCATATTCCGGTGCTTACATTTCCCCACCCTGCCCCTCCCCGCCCCGCCTCACTGCCCCACCAAACTCCCTCCATGAGCCGCTACTGCCTAGGACCAGCGCCCGAGAGTGTAGTTTGCAGGACTATGACTTTCATCTAACTGCATACCCTGCAGCCAGTGAGGAACACATGTACTTACCTGCACCCTTTCTCAGCACAATAAATCTAAAAATCTTGATCAATGCACTGGTATTTGCATCATAGAAACCAAGAAGGATGATTTCATGTACCATAATGTACGGGCATACGAGCTAGAAGAAAGACTATGCACTGTAGCATAGTAGAATGAAAACATATTCTACGGAGGCCCTCTCACCCCCACTGCTTTACATCAGAAGAACTTGCTCTGCTGGAAAACACTCATTTCTTCCTGAAGAAGCTGAAAGCAGCATCAACGATTGGAGAAATAACTGTTCACTCACAGTGACATGTTCAAGTATTGAACGGCTAAAAATCAACAAGCCACAGGAATGCGGTCTTTGCGAATGGCTTAAAGAAGGGTTTTTCAAGACAAGGCAGCATTTAATTCACACTAGGCTTCAATTAACAGAATGAACTCCACATATGTTCAAGATGCATTATAGAACACACTCAGTTCTCTGAAGTTACAATTAATTGGCAATACAGCTAGAAGGTGCTGGTAGTGTGTGAAATAATAACCACTTACATTAACTCCAGTCGAACGAAGTTGAAGGCCATTGTGGCAATGGCAAAGGGCAGACTTGCACAACGGCAGCCAGATGAAGCCTTCCTTCTGTACCATTAGACAGAGTGCAATCTAAACTACAGAGCCTGGCATTTCATGTCTCAAAAGGGAGCCAGCCATCACTTGGGTACCAGGCTCAGCCATCACAGGAAAATAGATGTCAAATTACCTACAGAGCCATATATTGCTTGACTAAATCTCTCATACCTCACATATTGTTAAAAAAAGGCAATGCATTGGCAATTCAACCTTTTAGTTTATTTTTTGTTAATGGTTTATCTGTCACCATAATAATATTTCTAGAATATCTATACATTTTCATTGTAAATATTGACGAATTGTACATAATACTGTCCTACTGTTATTGCTTAGCATTATACATTACATTTTTAAATTAAAAAAAATGTAATTGTCCTACATTTGACAGACCTTGAGTGATCCAAGGCAGAAACCACTTTTCTAAAATTCAAACCCGCTTTTGGCTCCTTCAGTAGATGTAATTAGCAGAAGAGTAACTTACTAATAACGTCTAATGCATGGGTACTCACAAACTTTCTCTCGGGGCCCAATTTACAGTGTGGTTTGTAGGCAAGGGCTGCACCAGTGAGGGCTGGGTCACGGGGGGCGGGGCTAGAGAAAAAAACTGTGACAATGAGGTTGAACACAGGCCCCTGCTGCGGACTCATTAGTCCACTGAGCCACCAGTCTCTCTCTATCTCGCTCCATCTATCTCTATCTCTCTCTCTCTCTATCTATCTTTATCTCTATCTCCATCTCTGTCTATCTCTCCTTCTCTCTCTCTCTCTCTCTCTCTCTCTCTCTCTCTCTGTCTCTCTCTGTATCTCTCTCTCTATCTCTATCTGTTTCTGTCTCCGTTTGTCTCTGTCTCTATCTCTGTCTCTATCTGTCTCTATCTCTGTATCTGTCTCTGTCTGTCTCTGTCTCTATCTGTCTCAGTCTCTATCTGTCTCTGTCTCTCTGTATTTGTCTCTATACATCTCTGTCTGTCTCTGTCTCTATCTGTCTACGTCTGTCCCTGCCTCGCTCTGTCTTTATCTCTGTCTCTATCTCTGTCTCTATCTGTCTCTATCTGACTATCTCTGAATCTATCTGTTTGTCTCGGTCTGTCTCTATCTGTCGCTGTCTCTATCTGTCTCTGACTGTCTCTGTCTGTCTGTTTCTGTCTATCTGTATGTCTCTCTCTGTCTCTGTCTGCCTCTGTCTGTCTGTCTGTCTGTCTGTCTGTCTCTCTCTCTCTCTCTCTCTCTCTATCTATCTATCTCTCTATCTCTCTCTGTCTCTCTCTCTCTTTCTCTCTCTCTCTCTCTCTCTCTCTCTCTCTCTATCTATCTCTATCTGTCTCTGTCTGTCTCTGTCTCCATCTGTCTCTATCTCTGTCTCTAGCTGTCTATCTATATCTCTATCTCCATCTCTGTCTATCTCTCCTTCTCTCTCTCTCTCTCTCTCTCTCTGTCTCTCTCTCTCTCTGTCTCTCTCTCTATCTCTATCTGTTTCTGTCTCCGTTTGTCTCTGTCTCTATCTCTGTCTCTATCTGTCTCTATCTGTCTCTGTCTGTCTCTGTCTCTATCTGTCTCAGTCTCTATCTGTCTCTGTCTCTCTGTATTTGTCTCTATACATCTCTGTCTGTCTCTGTCTCTATCTGTCTCGGTCTGTCCCTGCCTCTCTCTGTCTTTATCTCTGTCTCTATCTCTGTCTCTATCTGTCTCTATCTGACTATCTCTGAATCTATCTGTTTGTCTCGGTCTGTCTCTATCTGTCACTGTCTCTATCTGTCTCTGACTGTCTCTGTCTGTCTGTTTCTGTCTGTCTGTATGTCTCTCTCTGTCTCTGTCTGCCTCTGTCTGTCTGTCTGTCTGTCTCTCTCTCTCTCTCTCTCTCTCTCTCTCTCTCTATCTATCCCTCTATCTCTATCTCTCTCTGTCTCTCTCTCTCTTTCTCTCTCTCTCTCTCTCTCTCTCTCTCTCTCTCTCTCTCTCTCTATCTATCTCTATCTGTCTCTGTCTGTCTCTGTCTCCATCTGTCTCTATCTCTGTCTCTCGCTGTCTCTGTCTCTGTCTCTATCTGTCTCTGACTCTATCTGTTTCTATCTGTCTCTGTCTCTCTCTGTCTCTTTCTCTGTCTCTATCTGTCTGTCTTTATCTCTGTCTGTCTCTTTCTCTATCTGTCTCTGTCGGTCTCTGTCTCTATCTGTCTTTCTCTGTCTATCTGTCTTTGACTGTCTCTATCTGTCACTGTCTCTGTCTTTATCTGTCTCTGACAGTCTCTGTCTTTCTGTCTCTGTCTGTCTGTCTCTGTCCGTTTCTCTCTGTCTCTGTCTGCCTCTGTCTGTCTCTATCAATATCTGTCTCTATCTGTCTCTGTCTCTATCTGTCTCTGCCTCTATCTGTCTCTGTCCAAACAGGAAGCTTCCCAAACGGCCCTTTAAAAGTCTGCAGTGAAAGCGCTTACAGCTGACTTTCAAAGGGCCTTTTGGGAAGCTTTCCGACTGTGACTTAACGTCACAGAGGACGGCAGTAAACACAGAAGATGGCCGCAGGAGCATACATAGTGAATGCCTATTTAAAACGTATTCTATGTAAGCTCCTGCGGTCATCTTCTGTGTTTACTGCCGGCCTTACTGGAAACATAGAAATGGCAAGGCAAGGTCCGTGGGCCGCCAATGAAGGCCTGCCAGGACGCTGGCTGCCCATGGGCCATACTATGAGTACCATGTGTCTAATGGCTTTAACATTAGTCTTATGCCAGTCAGAGGCAATACGGTTTTAGGAATCTTTTAAGAAACGGGGTTAAAATCTTCTTCATGTTTTGCGTTGCTAATTCTGGAATATATATTCCCAAATAGGGTGTTTCTTAGCTGGTACTTAGCTGAAGAATTAAGGCTAGGGTTCAAAGTTGTTGGTACTTATTTGCTCCACAAAATGTTACTTGAAGTTTTTATTCACCCACTTAGGGTTATAAAATTCGAATAGATATTGAGGTAACTGCCCTTTTGCTTCCAAAGTAGAATGTCACTAATGTACAAATGGTTTAATTCCTTACTGCTGTGGATGGTTCTAGGACGATTGAAAAGAACCACCCAAGTGACAGCCGAGGAGGCGTTATGTTCCAGTTGAACAAAGTGGGAGTTGTCATAAGTGTGTCCCTAAATGACACTGATGGTTTGTGTAAGTGATTCTGTGGAGATATCATTCCAATTTCTGTGCAAGCCTTTTGGAATTCCTGGTAGGTGCTGGCTGTGGCTGAGTGGGTGTTTCTCATTTATGAACAGCGTCAGGGATAGGCTTATTACTGTGGAAAGGACTCAAAATGCAAAAAAGCAGTACAAACCTGGTGTTGTTGCGTGCCTAGGATGCAATGGTCTAGCAAGCCTCAGCATTGTGTTGCAGTCCTCAGGAGGATGAAAAGATTAACTAAGTTACACTTTTCTCCAACTTCTTGGTAGTTGCTTGTGGTCTGTCCTCCAGCCCCTATCTCCTCAGAGTGGGCTTCTAGCCATGATGTCTGTCCCCAGGTAGGCCTCCTGCATGGTCCAGTCTTCAGTGTTCAGCTCACCCTCTTGGAGTCAGGAGAGCTAAAGTTGAATGTACACCTGAAGTAAGCACATAGGAGGCCAACCTCTTTACCTTTGGAGAACAGTTTCCAGTCCCTGGGTGCAAAGAGGATTAGAGAGTTCTTAAAAGTGTATTCTTTTTCCAGCAGGAGTCACCTTCTTCAGGTACAGTCTTCTCAGGGCCAGAAATGTTCTCATGATGTGGCGTTTGACAGGCCAGATTTATCTTGAGACTAGTAAGTGAATGGAGAAATCTTCCAGTGGAGACCTAGTACCAAGACTGTGGCTGATGAGGGTTCCTCAAAGACAGTAATATCATCATCAAGCTCTCATCAAAGCTGTTGCTTTGACACCAAAAGCGTTAAACCTGTATTCCCCAGCCACTGAGGTCAATATACCAGTGAGATAGGGTTACCACTGCATCCCGCATCCCGCTCCAATGTATTACTTCTGAACATAGTCACGTTTTGGAAGTCAAAATCCTCCAGCAGGGCAAGGTTGGAAGCTGTAGCTTGGCAGGGCTCCACAATTCAAGATATATTTGATGAGAGGGCCTTTTGAAACAGTTTTCAGCATGTCAAATAGCTGTCAGCAGGGTGAACCTCATTTTCTTAGTTAGCTAGGATGCAACCATCTTGGCAAGCCTCAGCCCCTTTCTTGATCCTCCAGAGCCATAAAAACGTCCCAGTCCTATTTTTCTTCCGAGTTGGAAAAATGACTAAGTCAAATGTTTCTCCAACTAGAGGGAAATTTCTTCCTGGCCCTTCCTGCACCCCAAGCTAATCAGGGTAGACTTCTAGGCACCAGGTCTCGCTCCAGCCTGTATCCTGCCGGACCAAAACCTCAATGGTGAACTAGACTCACTTGGAATCAAAGCCAACAAAGGGTGAAACCAGTCTTGGGTTGCTTGTGTTCCAGTTCAGGGAGTACCTAGTTTGGCAGTTTGGGCTGGACTTTTCCCATTAGAGCAGAGTCATGACTGATTTGCATGTAGCTGGGACCAAACCGAGGAGGCTAGGTGTGAAAAATAATGATGGGCTGGGATGCAGCCACGAGTAAGTACCATTGGCTGAGATTAATTCAAGCATTACATCCACCACTTTTTGCATATTTTAGTGTGTTTCCCTAAGTGGGACAGGTATACCCAGACATGGGTCTGGTGCACACTGTGTCACTGCAATCAAACGACACCTGGCGGATGAGCCCCTAGCAAGGGCAAAGCCAGTTTCCTGAGTTGCTTGTGTTCCAGTTCAGGGAGGACCTGGCTTGGCAGTTCGACCTCGACTGTTCCCACTGGAGTAGGGTCAAGATTGATTTGCAGATAGCTGTTTCAAAACTGAGGTGCCATGGTGTGCAAAATAAATAGGGACTGGTATTCAGCTATGAGTAAGTTCCAGTGGTGAGATTAATTCAAGCATTCCATCCATCGCTTTTTGCATTTTTTAGTATGTTGCCCTAAGTGGAACAGGTATAACCAGACATGGGTCTGGTGCAACCTGTATTACTAAAATCAAGCTACACACACTGTTGAGCCCCTAACAAAACCGGTCCTGAGTTGCTTGTGTTTCAATTCTGGGAGGATCTGTCTTGGCAGTTCAGGCTGGACTGTTTCCATTGGAGCAGGGCCAAGATGGATTTGCTGATAGCTAGGTCCAAACTGAGGTGGCATGGTGTGCAAAATAAATATTGACTGGGATGTGGCCTGAGTAATTAGCAGTGGTTACGATTAATTCAAGCATGTCATGTATCACTTTTTGCATACTTTATTTTGTCCCCCTAAGTGGGAAGGATATGCCCGGACCTGGGTCCTATGCACACTGTTTCACTGGAACCATCCAATACCCAGCCGATAATCCCATAGCAAGGGAGAGACAGGTTCTGGTCTGCTTGCGTTCTGGTTCAGAGAGGACCTGGCTTGGCAGTTTGGGCTGAACTGTTTCCATTGGTGTAGGGAAAAAAAAATTGGTGTAGGGTCAAGACTGATTTACAGATTACTGGGTCCAAACTGAGGTGTCATAGTGTGCAAAAAAGCGATGGACTGGGATGGACTGGGATGCAGCCTGAGTAACTGCCATTGGCTGAAATTAATTCAAACATTTCATCCACCATTTTTTGTATACTATAGTAAGTCACCCCTAAGTGAGACGGGTATGCTCAGTAGTGGGTCCCATGGGCACTGTGTCACTGGAACCAAGCTATACCTGGCTGCTGAGCCCATAAACTGGGTTGTTTTTGTTACGGTTCAGGAGGACCTGACTCAAAGTAGGGGCTTGACTATTCTCATTGAGGAGGGTCAAGACTGATTTGCATATAACTGGTTCCAAACTAAAGTGGCATTGTGTGCAAATAACAATAGGCTGGGATGCAGCTCTGGCATTACCAGTGCCGAGATTTAGTCAAGCATTCCATCCATTAATATTGTAGTCTTTAGAATGTTGCACCAGAGCATTGGCTATGTTGAAAGTCAGTCTTTGAGGGTCACAAAAAGGGAGCACATATAAAGGGTGCTAAAAGATTTAATCAAAATAAAAATAATTTGTTGGTGGTACCATACAAATTTAAGATTTGTGCTGTGTTCTAAGGTAATTTTAACCTGCAAAAAATGCCGACACTCTGCTAAGATTTTATGAACCATATTAGAAAGAAAACAGTTTTTTCTCATGGTTGTCTCATAGAGGTTAAGGATGGTGCTTATGTAGCTAAAATATGAGCACATTTTATGTAAATTCATACTATCTTCCACATAAATATATGTATGTATACATGTACATTTTTCAAACTTTAAATATATATTTTTTAGATAGTATTTCATGTTTATAATACAGAAAAGTATTATTTAATTATAATAAGAATTATATATTTTTTAAATATATTATTATAGTATCCTTTTGTATTTTTTTACAAAAAAAGTAATTGAAAAATTCATGGATTTTATCCATTAAAACATAATATCAATATGTGAATTAAGCAAAATAAACTTGGAACATTTTTAACATACACATTTTATTCAAAAACATAACTAAAATAAATATATAACTTATTGGTAAAGACCAAACATTATTTCTAGCATCACTAATTTAACTAAATATGTTTAACTCAGGACTATAACTACTTTAAAGTTAGAATCTGTACATAAATATTTTAATTCCAAGCAAACAACAATTAGTTAAGACACATGATTTTAAGGAACACAGATTAACTATTTTAATCCCAACGTTATTATTTTTGTAAAAAAGTGTTAATTTTGATAGTGATAACTACTATCACTCCAACTCAACTATCATATATAAATAATATATACAATAAAGTGTTATGAACACATTGCTAAAAACAATAGAAAATACCTGGGCTATCCCCTGCAAACCCAACAACTCATAAATAATAGAAGTGATTAAATATTTAACGTATTAAAATATAAATGTTACTGTGGTTATAGTTATAAAATATCCAACAATATTCAGCAATAGACACAACAAGCTATTTAGGTGCCGATTCCGATCCGGTAAGAATATTTCCCGTACGACCCGTATCCATATTTTTTTACGTACGAGACGTACAAGTCCCGTACAAACGGCCAAGTACGATCCGTACTGTCAAATTACATACGAATTGCCTCGGGAAAAGTCTACGAGACGTCCCCGGACAGATTTACGTACGAGTCGTAAAACTGAAGTCCGGGCGCACATGTCCGATCCGTACCGGTGGTCCGAATCCCCAAGCGTATGGAAAACGTCCCGTACGGAGCAAACTTTGTATAACCACTACCCCTGGGCACTACACTTGGGCACGGGGTGCGAGTCGTACGGACTCCCCACCCGCGCATGTACGCGCCGTACCCAAGCACACACGTATGTAAGCGCCGTACCCCCCACCCCAGCACCCGCGTATGTACGCGCCGTACCCCCCCACCCCAGCACCCGCGCATGTATGCACCGTACCCCCCACCCCAGCACCCACGTATGTATGCGCCGTACCCCTCCACCCCAGCACCCGTGCATGTACGCGCCGTACCCCAGCACCCGCGTATGTACGCGCCGTACCCCCCACCCCAGCACCCGTGCATGTACGTGCCGTACCCCAGCACCTGCGTATGGTCGCGCCGTACCCTCCTACCCCAGCACACGCATATGTAAGCGCCGTACCCCCCACCCCAGCCATGTACTCGGATGCACCGTACCCCAACACCGTACCCCAGCATCCCCCCATGTATGCGTCGTACCCCAGTACACGCATATGTAAGCGCCGTACCCCCCACCCCAGCCCCGTACTCGGACACACCGTACCCCAACACCGTAACCCAGCATCCCCCTATGTACGCGCCGTACCCCAGCACACGCGTATGTAAGTGCCGTACCCCCCACCACAGCACCTGCGAATGTTCGCCCCATACACCCCACCCCAAGCCCCGTACTTGGACGCACCGTACCCCAACACTGTACCCCAGCATCGCGTATGTACGAGTCGTACAACACCATTGCACATGTGAACACTGAACAACAACATAGCCATGGACGCACCTTACCTACACGAAAAAGACTCGTACTGAACCAGGACACAGTAAAACAGCACAAGGACCGTCAATTAGACTCGCACAACACCACAAAAGACGTGTACAGGACAAAAAACAACTAAAAGACTGACCTGGCACATCCAAACAGTCAAACAGAGGCCCAAAATCACAACCACCTCTTATAACACACCCACCAAAAGTTCAGACACAGTCACACCCACAAATGGACCAATAATAAGGGCCCACAAACACAAACCATGAGCCTTTGCAACAGACTCACTGCTGACAGACATCACACACAAACAACTGCACCCATACGCCTTAACTCACACACCTTCACACAACCTCCTTCACACAGACCCCCTCTACACATACACACACACCTACACATTCACACCCACACACCCACAACCATCCACACCCACACCATGCCCACAGACAAGAATCCAAAGTTCACAACGGAGGAGCTGGACATCCTTGTCAACGAAATCATCAGAGTCGAGCCACAGCTGTTTGGAACATTGGTCAGACAAACCAGCATATCCCAAAAAACTAGCCTATGGCAGAGGATCGTCGATCGGGTGAATGCTGTTGTGCCCATCAGAAGGACCAGGAATGAATGTCAAGCCAGGTGGTACGATCTGCGCAGGGCAGTCAAGCGCAAAATGAACGAGGAATACGCCCAGAGTAACATCACAGGAGGTAGGCTGCCCCGCAGGCCGGTACATTACCATCCCTGGGAGGAGAAGGTGATGGCCCTGCTTCCGCCGGTGGGAGTACACGGAGACGAAGGAGTCCGAGAGCCTGGTGAGTACACAAACAACTCACGTAACATGGGGGAAATGGCATCCACACCCCAAATACAACAAATGCACTCACCTACCCCCAATCCCTCACCTGACACAACCACACTCTAAACAACGCTCAGGCCACTAACATGAGTATGCCCCATTTACAAAGCAAGGCCATGCCATGTCCCAGCCTACACAAACCACAAACCCAAGACAGGATGTCCGGGATGCTGGGAGGGTGGGGATCACTAAACATATAGTAAAACTCAGAAACAGACACCAATGCCCTCAGCCCATATGGCCCAGGTACATACCCATGCACCATGCGCAATGCACAGGGACTGCCAAAGTACTGAGAAGGTAGCTGACACTTGGCCCTGCTGTAGGCAGCTGTTGGACTCGGCCTCGTAGTATGGCCCTACGTGCCCCCGCACCACCGAAACCTGGTACCTGCAGCCCCAAGCACACGGCCCAGCCGACCCTCCCCACCAGAACACACGCACCCGACCCGGACATCCCCGTCCATGGCCTCTCTCCTTTCGGCCACCCCGGGCCCGCGTGCCCACTTCATGCACCAAGATGGCCGCCCGGCCCCAGCGCGACCCGGGCCTAGAGGCGCCACTCCGGCTGGAGGACATCACGCTTCCAGGGGATGAGAGAGGGAGGAGCAGTTTCTATCGCACCTCTGAACTCCCCTGGGACGATGGGTTTCGATCGGCCCTCCGGCCTCCCTGAGGGCTGGCTCCATACCTGCTGGGTGTCTGGGACTCCTCCCGACCCGGCCCTGAAGGGATCAAAAGACAATGACAGGAAATCCCGACAAGCGACCCCCAGGTGACAAGACCCCTGCCTGCACAGACTCCGGACATCAAAGAGGGGTCGACCTATAACAAGGGATGCTCTGGGTCTGTCCGGCAGATTCGACGCTGGAACAACGAGAGCCTGCCGACGTGGTCGCGGCTCCTGGAACTTGGACCTACCTGAGCCTGCTGAGTGAATCGCGGCTCCTTGAAGATCGTAAGACCAGATCGTAAGACCTCCGAACTTGTACCTGAGCCTGCTGAGTGACTCGCGGCTCCTTGAAGATCGTAAGACCTCCGAACTTGTACCTGAGCCTGCTGAGTGACTCGCGGCTCCTTAAAGATCGTAAGACCTCCGAACTTGTACCTGAGCCTGCTGAGTGACTCGCGGCTCCTTGAAGATCGTAAGACCTCCGAACTTGTACCTGAGCCTGCTGAGTGACTCGCGGCTCCTTGAAGATCGTAAGACCGCCGAACTTGTACCTGAGCCTGCTGAGTGACTCGCGGCTCCGACAGACTCTCACGGTCCCGCCGGACCCCGACTACAACAACGTATCCCCCAGCTCGAGGATTGTGAGCTGTGCGCCGGATACGTCCCTGCCTTGAACCTTTGCCAGAGACTGTCCCACTACCCCCTACCCCCTTCCGAGACTCATTGAGCCCGTGCTCTCCTTGTACATATTTGCAGTGATAACCTACTTGATAAAGATTGATTTCTAAGAACCCACGGTGTGGTCACTCTGTGTCGTGTGGTGCCAAAAGTACGATCCTAGATACGAGATTCCTCCCCCTGGGGAGTCTCCCGCCAGTGCCCGACTACGGTACTTCGAGGGTGGGTCTCAGGGTAGTCAGGACCCTTTCCGGGCTCCTCTGAGGTCGCCGTCTAACATTGGTGGCAAGCGACGGGATTCGGGCCCATCACCTAGAGATCGTACCGTGAGCGACGGACGCACTACCGACAAAGATGGCAGAAGGAAGCGCCATGAGCCCCGCAGAAACCAACGCCAACAGGGTGTTCCAGGTGGAGCATCTAGAAGAATACACACACAAAGAGCTAAAGCAATTTTGCAAAGAACTTAAAATCGCTACCACCGGTCTCAACACTAAAGAAGATTTGCAGAAAGCACTGAAAACTTGGGTGGATACCGGGGCCTCCCGCCCGGAAGGCACGGGGGAGCGCCCCGACGAAGCCGAACCCCCCAAAGTGAAAGCAGCAGCCATCAGGCGCAAGGCATCGTACCAGACGGGGGCCTATCCCCGGAAGAACTCGCGGACAGAGAGAGAAGCCGCAATCATGAACTCGAGTTAGCCAAACTCAAAATCGAAGGCGAATTGAAGTTAGCGGAAAAAAAGCTAGCAGTAGAGCAAATGCGGGTACAAGGCGAACTGGAAGAAAAGAAGCTCCAACGGGAGCACGAAGGAAGGAAGCTCCAACTGGAGCACGAACGCAGCTTGAAGGAACTCGAGCTCAAGGCCAGAAACGAGGAAGGGAGGCCCCCGGGAAACCGAGAGACGGCCTCCCCAGCGGAACAGAAGGTCCACATCCCCAAGGACGTGGTCAAAGAATATTATAAAAACGATGACATTCAACAATGGTTCAGGGCCTACGAGGTCGCCATGACCTCCCATCGGGTCCCGCAGAAGGACTGGGGGGCGGGGTTGTGGGGGCGGTTTCTGAGCGAAGGAAGGGACACCCTGCTCGACCTACCCCTCTCCCTGCAGACCTCCTACAGCCACATGAAAGAGGCTCTACTCACAAGATACGGCCTCACCCCAGAAATGTACCGTCAGCGATTCCGGGACTGCAGGAAGATCCCGGGCACCACCTGGGTGGAGTATGTAAACTTTTTCAGTCGGGCCTTCGATGGGTGAATCAAGGGCAGCAAAGTCACCACCCTTGCCGAACTCACCGACCTCATGTTGTGGGAACACCTGGCTGCGAACTGCTTCATAGAACTACGTCAGCATCTGCTTGACAGCAAGCTCACAGATCCCAGGAAGCTGGCTGTGGAGGCCGACCGCTGGACCAACACCCGGGTCTCCCGGGGCATGGTAGGAGAGTACCCCCGAGCCAGTCAGGGACCACCCCGCCAGAGAGGGGGAGGGAACCAGGGAGGGCCGAGAGAGTCCCAGCCTAGCCCCCCGAAAACACAACCTCCACCTTTCCCGGCGCCCCCCCACCAGTGACAGGGCCCCCTGGGAGACGGGGACACCGGGTGACCGTCACGTGTTTCCGTTGCCAGAAACCCGGGCACTACGCCAATGACCCAGAGTGCCCCATGGCCACCCAAGTCTCCCCTACCACCCCTGCGAGACAGATAGCCAACGTAGCCCTGGGGGAGGAGGTTGAGGAAACCGAGGAGTGGGAACCCGCAGCGATGGCCCTAGTATCCCTGGGAGATAGGGAGATGATCCCTGGTAGCCTCCTACCCTCCAACACAAAGAAATACGGGCAGCTCGTCAAGATCAATGGCCACCAAGTAGAGGCCCTGCGGGACACCGGGGCCAGTATCACCGGTGTCCTCAGGCACCTAGTCCCCGAGGAGCAGATCCTCCCCAACGTCTTTTGCCCCGTAATTTCCGCAGACAATAGAGAAAGTATGTGTCAGGTAGCCCTGGTGCCGTTTGAGTGGGAAGGGGTGATAGGTAAACTCAAGGTTGCCGTAAGAACCTCCCAGCCGGTCGACTGCCTCTTAGGGAACGACCTGGAGAGTTCTCCCTGGAAGCACGTCGAGCGCAAGGCCCACCTAGGAATGATGGGACTTCCCGAGTGGGTGTGCGCCACCACCCGATCTATGTCAGCCCGACTCACTCCCCGGAGAGAAGTCGAGAGCACCCCGATCGAAGAGACCAGAACAGTCCCCGCCGAGGGTCCTCCCGTCCCCCCATCAGAAGGGTCCGTCGCCAGCGACGAACCCGCACCATCCGACCCCGCCCCGGTCCCCGAGTTGGGAGATCTACCCGAATTGGCCCAATGGCGCCACGAGGGCGGGCCCACCCGGGAAGAATTCTGCCGGGAGCAAGCCACTTGTCCTTCCCTGGTCGGGCTGCGGCGCCAGGCCGAGGGCCAAGCCGCAGGTGACCAGACCGGGACGCACCAAATCTATTGGGAAAATAACATTTTGTACAGTGAGCAGAAGTCGGTGGAGCTGGGATCCGGACGGGTACTGGTGGTACCCCTCCGCTTCCGAGACTTCCTCCTGGGCTTAGCCCACGACGTCCCCCTCGCCGGCCACCTGGGTCAGGACAAGACCTACAGCCGTCTCGTGACCCATTTTTACTGGCCTAGAATGAGAGCAGCGGTAGAAGCCCACTGCAAGTCCTGCCCCACGTGCCAGGCTAGTGGGAAGAGTGGGGGAAGCGCAAGGCTCCCCTCCAACCCTTCCCGGTCGTCAGTACCCCTTTCGAACGAGTCGGAATCGACATCGTTGGACCACTGGACCCCCCCACCTCCCAAGGTCACCGTTTCATCTTGTTCCTAGTGGATCACGCCACCCGCTATCCTGAGGCTATTCCCCTACGCACCATCACGGCCCCCGTGGTGGGCCGGGCCCTGATGGGGATCTTTTCCAGGGTGGGTTTTCTCCGCGAGGTTGTGAGCGATCGCGGCACCAATTTTATCTTGAAATATATGACGTCCCTGTGGCAACAATGTGGGGTGTCCTATAAGTTCACCACCCCGTACCATCCCCAAGGGAACGGCCTAGTAGAGAGGTTTAATAGGACTTTGAAAGGGATGATCGCTGGCCTAGAAGAGCCCCTCCGGCGTAAGTGGGACGTCCTGCTCCCCTGCCTCTTGTTCGCTTACCGGGAGGTCCCCCAGAAGTCCTTAGGGTTCAGCCCGTTTGAATTACTCTATGGACACCCCGTCCGAGGTCCCCTCAGTTTGGTTAAGGAAGGGTGGGAGGCAGCACCCCAGACCACCCCCCGAGATGTGTTCCAGTATGTCCTGGCCCTCCGAAACCAGACCAGGAAGTTCCGAGAACTGGCCGAGGCCAACCTGGAGGCAAGCCAAGAAGAGATGAAGCGCTGGTACGACCAGAATGCCACTCTGGTCGAGTTCCAGCCGGGCCAGCAGGTGTGGGTCATGGCCCCCGTGAAGCCGGGCGCCCTCCAGGACAGGTGGACTGGGCCCTACAAAGTGGTTGAGCGGAAGAGTCAAGTCACATACTTGGTGGACGTCCAGTCGCCTCGGGATCCCCTCCGGGTCCTTCACGTGAACCGCCTCAAGCCTCACTTCGTGCGGACAGAACTGAGCCTCCTGCTGGCCACCGATGACGGGGCCGAAGATGAGTCTGATCCCCTCCCGGACCTCCTGTGTGTCAAGGAGCAGGATGGCTCCGTGGAAGGAGTGAACCTCTCCCCAGCCCTCACTGCCCAGCAACAAGCGGACTGCCGCCAGCTCCTAAGACAATTTTCCGACCTCTTCTCCCTGACCCCCCGGGTCACCGACTGGTGTGTTCATGACGTGGACACCGGGGACAGCCCGCCGGTGAAACACCGAGCCTACCGAGTTCCTGATCGGGTCCGGTCCTGCATTCAAGCTGAAGTCTCGAAGATGTTGACCCTGGGGGTGATCGAGCCATCTGACAGTCCCTGGGCCAGCCCCGTGGTCCTGGTCCCGAAGGCGGCGGCCCCTGGTGTCGCCCCCGAGCTCCGATTCTGCGTGGACTACCGGGGGCTCAATGACGTTACCCGAGCCGATGCCCACCCCATTCCACGAGCCGACGAACTCATTGACCGACTAGGGGCAGCCCGGTTCCTCAGCACATTCGACCTCACCTGTGGATACTGGCAGATTGCGCTCACCGAGGGGGCCAAGGAGCGGTCCGCCTTCTTCACCCCCGATGGGCACTACCGCTTCCGCGTAATGCCCTTCGGAATGAAAAATGCCCCGGCCACTTTCCAGCGACTGGTGAATAGAGTCCTGGCCGGGCTAGAGCAGTTCAGCGCGGCATATTTGGACGACATCGCTGTTTTCAGTTCAGAATGGGGTGAGCACCTCCAGCACCTCCGGAGGGTGCTAACCGCCCTGCGCCAGGCAGGCCTCACAGTAAAAGCCAGCAAGTGCCAGATCGGGCAAGGATCCGTAGTCTACCTGGGGCACCAGGTCGGGAGCAGCCAGGTCGCCCCTCTACAGCCAAAGATCGACGCCATCCTGGCCTGGGAACCACCCATCACCCAAACGGAGGTCCGAGCCTTTCTGGGACTCACTGGCTACTACCGAAGATTCATTCGGGGGTATGGCAGCCTTGTCGGCCCCCTCACAGAACTCACGTCTAAAAGACAGCCAAAGAAGGTGCAGTGGACGGCTGCCTGCCAGGAAGCTTTCGATGCCCTAAAGAAAGCCATGTGTACTGCCCCCGTCCTCCAGGCTCCTGACTACTCCAAGGAGTTCATAGTCCAGACCGATGCCTCCGAGCATGGCATTGGGGCCGTCCTGTCCCAAGTGAATGACCAAGGCCTAGACCAGCCCGTCGCCTTCCTCAGTCGGCGGCTGTTGCCCCGAGAACAGAGATGGAGCACTATAGAGCGCGAAGCCTTTGCCGTGGTCTGGGCACTCAAAAAGCTACGACCCTACCTGTTCGGCACCCATTTCAGAGTCCAAACTGACCATCGGCCCTTGCGATGGCTCATGCAGATGCGAGGAGAAAACCCCAAGCTACTGCAGTGGTCAATCTCCCTCCAGGGGATGGATTTCACCGTAGAACATCGCCCTGGTACGGACCACGCCAACGCTGACGGCCTCTCCCGGTTCTTCCGCCTCAGCGAAGAGAACCCCCCAAGATGATGGGCAGTTCTCTCCGGCTTTCAGCTGGGGGGGACGCGTGTTGGACCCGGCCTCGTAGTATGGCCCTACGTGCCCCCGCACCACCAAAACCTGGTACCTGCAGCCCCAAGCACACGGCCCAGCCGACCCTCCCCACCAGGACACACGCACCCGACCCGGACATCCCCGTCCATGGCCTCTCTCCTTTCGGCCACCCCGGGCCCGCGTGCCCACTTCATGCACCAAGATGGCCGCCCGGCCCCAGCGCGACCCGGGCCTAGAGGCGCCACTCCGGCTGGAGGACATCACGCTTCCAGGGGATGAGAGAGGGAGGAGCAGTTTCTATCGCACCTCTGAACTCCCCTGGGACGATGGGTTTCGATCGGCCCTCCGGCCTCCCTGAGGGCTGGCTCCATACCTGCTGGGTGTCTGGGACTCCTCCCGACCCGGCCCTGAAGGGATCAAAAGACAATGACAGGAAATCCCGACAAGCGACCCCCAGGTGACAAGACCCCTGCCTGCACAGACTCCGGACATCAAAGAGGGGTCGACCTATAACAAGGGATGCTCTGGGTCTGTCCGGCAGATTCGACGCTGGAACAACGAGAGCCTGCCGACGTGGTCGCGGCTCCTGGAACTTGGACCTACCTGAGCCTGCTGAGTGACTCGCGGCTCCTTGAAGATCGTAAGACCTCCGAACTTGTACCTGAGCCTGCTGAGTGACTCGCGGCTCCTTGAAGATCGTAAGACCTCCGAACTTGTACCTGAGCCTGCTGAGTGACTCGCGGCTCCTTGAAGATCGTAAGACCTCCGAACTTGTACCTGAGCCTGCTGAGTGACTCGCGGCTCCTTGAAGATCGTAAGACCTCCGAACTTGTACCTGAGCCTGCTGAGTGACTCGCGGCTCCTTGAAGATCGTAAGACTGCCGAACTTGTACCTGAGCCTGCTGAGTGACTCGCGGCTCCGACAGACTCTCACGGTCCCGCCGGACCCCGACTACAACAACGTATCCCCCAGCTCGAGGATTGTGAGCTGTGCGCCGGATACGTCCCTGCCTTGAACCTTTGCCAGAGACTGTCCCGCTACCCCCTACCCCCTTCCGAGACTCATTGAGCCCGTGCTCTCCTTGTACATATTTGCATTGATAACCTACTTGATAAAGATTGATTTCTAAGAACCCACGGTGTGGTCACTCTGTGTCGTGTGGTGCCAAAAGTACGATCCTAGATACGAGATTCCTCCCCCTGGGGAGTCTCCCGCCAGTGCCCGACTACGGTACTTCGAGGGTGGGTCTCTGGGTAGTCAGGACCCTTTCCGGGCTCCTCTGAGGTCGCCGTCTAACAGCAGCACAAGGCCCTCCTGTGACAACTGCAAAATCTAACACAAACACAACCAGCTCAGATAACTAGGACAGGAACTCACACTCACTGACATGGCAGCATGCGCCATGGGGGGACAGATACATCACCTGGGAGACCAACCGCAAAATCACACTACACCCACCAGCAGGCACTGTCAATCAATCAACAATCGATCTGGGTACTTGTAAGGCGCGCAACAACCTGTGAGGGTCTCAAGGCGCTGAGGGGGGCGGTTACAATACTGCTAGAAGAGACAGGTCTTGAGGAGACATCAGAAGGCAAGTAGGTCTTGGGTCAGTCGTAGGTGGGCTGAGAGGGTGTTCAAGCTCCTTGCGGTGAGGTAGGAGAAGGATCTGCTGCAGGTGGGCATACGTTGGATGCGGGGGACAGCTGCGAGGGCGAGGATACTAGAGCGGAGCTTGCGGGTGGGGGTGTAGAAGCTGAGTCTGATCTGCAGGTAGACATGTCCATGGGTGTGGAGTGCCTTGTGTGCGTGGCTGAGGAGCGTACAGGTGATCCTCTTGTCGATGTGGACCCACTGCAGGTCTCTCAGGAGGGGGGTGATGTGGCTGTGGCGGGGGGCGTTGACGATCACTTGTGCCGAGGCGTTGCAGAAGCGTAGTATCCACAGTTGGTGTGTGGATGGGAGTCCTAAGTAGAGTGCAGTGGTGTAGTCCAGTCAGCTGCTGACGAGGGCCTGTGTCACTGTTCTACTTGTTTAAGTCGGGATCCACCAGTAGATCCGGCGGAGCGCGCGTAGGGTGTCGTAGCAGGAGGAGGAGACGCCGTTGACCTGCATGGACATAGAGAGGGAGGATGCGAGGATCAATCCTAGGTTGCGTGCGTGTTTGGTGGGTGTCGGTGATGTCCCCAGAGCGATTGGCCACGAGGAGTCATCCAAGGCTGAGTGTGTGGTTCCCAGGATGAGAACCTCCGTCTTGTCCGAGTTCAGTGTCAGATAGCCACTCCGCATCCAGTCGTCTATGGCCCTCAGACCCTCGTGGATGTGTGTCTTGGTGGTGTGAGGGTGCTTGGTGAGGGAGAAGATGCGCTGGGTGTCGTTGGCGTAGGAGATGTCTTAGAGGTTGTGGTGGCGGCCCAATTGTGTGAGGGGGGCCATGTGGATGTTGAACAGCATCGGGCTGAGTGATGATCACTCACCCCTCACACAAGCACACACCCCTGGGGCAGCCAGGGGAGTCACACACTCTCACAATGGACTTGTGACACAACAAGATCAAGCCTCAGCCAAAAAAGCATCCAAGGCCAAATGCGACATGTCAAAGACCATGGATAACCTTTCAATCTGTCCCCTGCAACATAGCCATCCACAAGCAAACATTGATGTGAATGCTAGGCACATACAACTACCTGGAGAAACTGTGGCAACCTGAACATGTATGAAACATGGATGTTGCATGAAAATGCATTAACATTGTCTCCCTCTCACACACAGGGCAACGTCATGGATCTCCCCCCAACACTGGGGGGAACAATCACAGGCCCAGGCTCGGCAGGAAGATGATCCCACCGGCAGCGATGACTCTCAGCACTCTGTGGATGACCCCAACCAACCTGGACCCTCTGGTGCCCCAGCCCCTGCAGCACCTGCGTCAGGTACATCTGTGCCAACCTCCACCCCCATTCTTGCCACATCCCAGGAGACACCCAGGAGCCCTGCCCGCACAGAACAACTGAGCCAGTCTGACCTGGAGGGACAAGGTTCTCCGGCCACCCAGGAGGAGGCAGACAACCCTGCAAATGCCATCCCTCAGGGGTCCCATAGACCTGATGTGCCCACAACGGCAGGCCAGGCTCGTGTGGGCAGGGGTGGTGGGAGTGGAGGCAGGCGGAGACGCGAACCTGACCAGCCAGCTGAGGGAACCGGTATGAATGTCACACATACGTCCCATCTTGGAGACATACCGGCGTGACACCAGGGGCATCAGCCAGGTAGTGGGGACCCTCAACGAGATTAAGAACCAGGAGGCCGAGCAACATGCCAGTAAACAACAACACCAAGGACGGATGGAGGCAAGTCTGGCTGAGCTCCTGGCGGTGCAAACGGACGTAAGCCGTTCACTCCGTCGGATCGCCGACAAGATGGGCAACCCTCCCTGTGCCACCAGGCGAAGACCAGCACCAGCCAGAGGGTGGGAGGAGGAGGAGGATTCATCCGACGGAGCGTCCCAAGCATCATCACGGCCTGCATCTGAAGGTCCCCCAAGGAAGGTGGGTCGTCCACAGAAAAGACCGTGAGAGGCAGCGGACCATCCACATCTCCCAGGTCACCTGGCCTGGCACCTGGCCCACTGGCGCAACAGCAGCACCTCATCCAATGACATTCTCTGCCACATGGACTTGCTGGTCAGTCTGACCAATGATGACCAACACTATGGTCTGGACTCTGATGACTCCAACTTGCAAGGATGCCATCTCCCCCTGTGAACTTTGGATTCCATGCACACTGTATAGCACCTATTTGTCCACACTAAATAGGCCCCCCACCGAGAATAAATCTCTTTTTCTACAATTACATGTTGCATTCATTTTGCATGAGTACACAACCTACGTATGGGGAAATGTCAAACTAGGCATGAGTGTTGAACTAACTCCAGCCATCCATACCCTGGAATCTGAGTCTGGGACAGGACACACATGGGTCACAATGTATCATACTATACAGACATGGAGCACAATACTCACCCGTGATGGCCTCAAGCTGCTGAGGGGGGGCATGCATTACTGTGCGGACAGACCAATTGGGAAGAGTATCCTGAAAGCGTAGAGGTCATGGCTCATGTGGATGTTGCCGGGGAGGGAGTAGCAGGTATGTCTTTCCAGGTGGGAGAACTATGTCCAGCATGCTGGAGTACGGTGGATGTGAAGAATGGTGGCCAGGGCAAGGTTGGATGCACGGAGTTGGCACAACGGGGTCTTGGATGACAGATGGCCAAGGTTGGTGTGGGGTCTGGGGTTGTGTCCTGCCTCCTGAGTGTGGGTGAGGAGTCTGAAGGTCATCCTGCAGCACACAGTGATATATTGCAGCTATCTCTGGTGGACGGTGAGGTGGCTGGGGCGCATGATGTTGAAGCTGAGGTGTGCACATGCAGCCTGGATGTGGACTGGTTTCCCGGGTGTTAGGATGTACTTGCTCCGTAGAGGGCGGGGCAGTATTTGACACGGCTGGTGTTGTGCTCCTGGGGCATGGTCTGTCTTTCCCTGGAGTGGATCTATCTGTGGATCATGTGCATCATGCAGAGGGTGTTGCACCCTGAGGTACAGATGCTGGTGATTAGCATGGTAAATATGAGTGACAATTCCATGATGCACACCATCTTGTGTGCGTGGCCACTGGGTGCATGTGCAGGGCTCTTGCGGGTGGGACACAAGCAGTTGAGCCACCTGTATGGGGACCATCCTCAGATGATTACCTCAGTCCTGTACAAGTTCAGCCTCAGGTGGCTGATGTTCAGCCATCCATCAATGGATCTCATGCCTTCTTTAATGTTGGAACTGTCAATGACTGCATCTTTGGTGAGGGTGAGGAGCACCTGGCTGACAATGGCATACGAGCTGATGAAGAGGTGCTGTGTGCATGTGATGCTGGTGAGGGGATCTGGACACATTGAGGATTGACACGCTGAAAGATGATACCTGGGCCATGTGCCAGATTATGCCACTATACTACATGCTGAAGGCATGAGTCCCACTTTCATGGCCTTGCTGGTGTATGGAGCCGGTGGGGAGTAGGAGGGACATTACCTGGTTGCTGTGACAGGGCCTGGAAGGCGGGGCAGCGCTGTGTAGGCAGTTGTAGTTGCACAATCATCATGCAAAAGTGTTGTGTGTGCGTCTAGGGTATGGCTGAGAGCAGGCGGTAGCTCGTTGGATGGACAATGCTTGGAGGGTGGCTGCAACATCAGACTGTAGTGTGATGTGGGTCATGTAAGGACATGAGGTTTGTGCAATATGCACGTTGCATGTGCTTAAGGTCCAGCCTTTGGCACCGCGTGGGCGCAACAGTGGCACAGACAAGCTGATGCCAGACAAATGAATGGGTGGAGGGAGGAAGGGAGGAGCATCTTTGAGGTGTGTGTGTTGCCGAATCTGTAAACTCTCAGTGCCCTCGCTGCAGGGGCTGCAGCAGCAGGCGGCATGACCTGGAAACTATGCCACTAGTTGCACACAATGACAAGGATGTCAGAAAGGACTACTGCAACAGGCGTATGTAAAGGAGGAGTGTCCATTTTCCCATGGCACACCCAGAGACAATGGATGCACAATCCCCAAAGATGACTGACACCGAATCATTAAACTGAAGGACGAGCTGCGCACAGGATACACACCCTCAGCAGGTGTTGACGGTCTGTTGTGGCAACCAACATGCCCAAATACATACACAACCATGGACATCATGCACAATGGATATTCTAATCCCTGAAGAACTGCATGCATGTTGCTAAAATACACATACACTCATATGCCCAATCTTTGACAACTATGCCAGAGATGCCGCATGCAAAGTGGCAAGAGACCAGCATTGACAGAGATGAGGCACCTTGGAGGGTGAGGTACACCTTTATTACTCAAGTTCACACCTAGGGAAATGCATCAATAGGAACAGACTCACAGGTCATTCGGCAGAACATGTGGGACCTACACTGGACACCCCCTTCACAACACAGATGCTGTAAATCCATTGAACTGGCACACAAGTGAAGGGTGTGAGCCAAACACCCCCTGCTGCACACGGAGGGGCTTCAATTCCCCATGTATCCTCTCATGGGGATGTCCCACACTATGTCCACCAGTAGCATCCTGTATGTTTCAGAGGGAAGTTGTACACACATTGATGCCTTCATCATAATCCACTGTCCCATCACAGATGACTGCAATGAAGGGTGACTATCAATACATGAGAGTCATGCAACATGTCATGTGCCCCATGGTGAGTCGACATGTATGTATAGTAACACAACATGCACAGGAGCAGTGCCCACACATTACAAACACCTACCAACACCAAAATGCCATGCAGCAATCCTTAACCAAATAGACTTTTCCCCATGTCCGTGCATGGGACGCTGATTCAGCACACGTTGCAATACTCATGAGGAATAGCGGGAGCCCAACGATGACACGAGCAGACAGCATGCCAAACAACCTGGGGATGACAGACACACAAGAAGTCAGGGAAGAGATCGTCATCCGCATGCATGGTAATTTACTCTACAGGAATAAGTCTGTCACCATGCTATATTACAATTGAGTGTCTAAGCTAAAATGTGTGGAAGGACATCATCACTCGAGTGACACATCTGAACACACATCTAAGTCACTTAGCATACAGTCAGCTGGACACACACATTGCAACACATGCCACACAAGGCTCCAGCCGTGCACACTCAGACCCATGGACTCACCATTATGAGAAGAAGTTGCGGATGAGCTGACTCCAGATGTCGTCCTCCTCCTCATTGTCACTTGCCTCGTGACCAAGCCCTTCATCCTTCACGGGTGGATGTTCCTGCTCATCCGGATCCAGGATGAGTGGCACAGCCTTCTCCACTGCCATGTTGTGCAGCATGCAGCACGCGAGGAAGATCTTGCAGGCCTTCACCGGTGCATATGGGAGGGACCCGCCTGTCTTGTGAAGGCACCGGAATCTGCTCTTCAGGAGGCCAAACGTCCTCTCAATCACTCTCCTGGTCTGCCCATGTGCGTTGTTGTAACGGTGATCTGCAGCTGTTCTGGGGTTGCGGAGGGGTGTAATCAGCCATGGCATGGTGGGATAGCCAGAGTCCCCTACATGGAAACATCATGTAAAGAAGCGCGTCAGGAGATGCCGTAAGATAATAAAATAGCGCTAAACAGAGGACAAACAGAGTATACCCACCAACAAGACATGCTTGTTCGTTGTGCAGCCCCAGCATCATTTCTGGCACCCTGCTACGCCTCATGATGTAGGCATCGTGTGCTGACCCTGGAAAACATGCACAAACATGGGAAATCAGCATGTTAACATTTATAGAGTGGTAATGTTTACGGTTGCGATAGGCCACCTCCTGTGCCTGTGGTGGTACCAAAGCCACATGTGTCCCATCAATAGACCCTATGACATGGGGCATTCCTCCCAGGGCATAGAACTCACCCTTGACACCTGTCAACTGCTCACGAGTTGGAAAATGGATGAATTCATCCAGGTGCTCCAACATGGCTTCTAAAAAAATCATGCAGGACACGGCTGAACATGGTCTGTGACATGCCACCCACATCAGCTATGGTGAATTGAAACGTACCGGTGGCAAAAAAATGTAGGGCTGCCATCACCTTCATCTTGGGGGTCAGCGCAGTAGGATACCTGTGTCGCGGTTGGAGGTGTTGTTCAAGCTTTGCGGTCAAGTCCTCAATCAACTGTTGCGAGAAGCGGTAACATCTTATGCAGTCACGTTCCCTCATGGCAGCCAAGTCTGGCATTGGTCGGGGGAGAGGCGGTGCCCTGCAGATAATTGGAAGGAAGAACGAAGAGTGAGTACCTAACAACATCAATGTCAATGAACTGAACACATGCTCAACTGCTACTACACATCAGCTAAATACAGAGTCAGGTCTGTGCTACACATCCAGGACACGTATGGCAGCCAGGTGATACTCCTACGACAAGCCAGCTACACCGGTTGATAGTCACGTTCTACATGACATGGCCCGGAACTAGCTGTGGGCCAGTGTAAGTGAACAGCCAGAGACATCACAGGAGAGACATACATCCACAAATCTGCATTGGAAGGATGTCATCTCATACAGACTGCTGGCGGCAAGTTAGATACACAGGTCACATGTCATTGGAAATGTACAGATCATACACATAACGATGAAGGGGTACACGCGAAAAACGAAAACACAGACATGGATACGGCGCAGATATGTCCTCATGTCATAAAATCATCTTTGAAGCATCCAGACACACGTAACATGTGAATCCACATGTGGCATGGTGTACGTATATGTGTGCCATGCCCATCTACACACAGACACATGTTGGATGCAGCAACAGCAGATGCAGTTGACGGAACAACACCAGCAAGCTCATGGGAACACATGACACACACAGGACATGTTCACATCAGGGCACGCTGTTACTTAGATGTCAGGTGTTAGTGTCCCTGTCCCTGGCATCAGGAGACATTTGCGGGTGTTGGTGACTGTGCCATACCAGTGATGCAGTGCTTGACACGTTTGTACTACATGCACACATGGGCATTGTGGGAAGGGAATTGTGCCACATACTGCCCCATCACACATGACATGTGTATACAGGTCATCACACATCTATTGTGCTAAAACATGAGGAGACATGTGCCATATCACTGCCTGACACACCTAGGCCCTGCACATGTAGGACTGGAATGACTATGACTTGATGTACAGCCGTGCATGAGTCTGACACCTCCATTCCATTCGTGTGCGCCTCCTATCCCCTGTGTAAGCTGTAAAGCGCACCGTACACACGCTCTGAGGGCGTGTGAACGGTCCGTATCATCACACTGTTGTTCCCGCCGAATTACGGGTGTGTGTACGGACCGTACACACGTACGTGTATGACCAGTGTGTACACGTACGTGTACACACTGGTTGTACACGTACGTGTACACACTGGTCATACACGTACGTGTACGCCCTGGTAGTCCACGTACGTGTACACACTGGTCATACACGTACGTGTACGCCCTGGTACACACTGGTAGTCCACGTATGTGTATACACTGGTAGTCCACGTACGTGTACGCCCTGGTAGTCCACGTACGTGTACACACTGGTAGTCCACGTATGTGTACGACCAGTGTGTACACGTATGTGGACTACCAGTATGTATACGTACGTGTACGACCAGTGTGTACACCTACGTGAACGACCAGTGTGTACACCTACGTGGACTACCAGTGTTTACACATACATGGACTACCAGGGCATACACATACATGGACTACCAGTGTGTACACGTACGTGGACTACCAGGGCGTACACGTATGTGTACGACCAGTGTGTACTCATACGTGGATTACCAGGGCGTACACGTATGTGGACTACCAGTGTGTACACGTACGTGGACTACCAGGGCGTACACGTACGTGGACTACCAGTGTGTACACGTATGTGTACGACCAGTGTGTACACCTACGTGTACACACTGGTCGTACACGTACATGTACGCCCTGGTAGTCCACGTACGTGTACACACTGGTAGTCCAAGTACGTGTACACACTGGTCGTACACGTAGGTGTACACACTGGTCATACACGTATGTATACATGTATACATACTGGTAGTCCACGTACGTGTACACACTGGTCGTACACGTACGTGGACTACCAGTGTGTACACGTATGTGGACTACCAGGGCGTACACATACGTGGACTACCAGTGTGTACACATACGTGGACTACCAGGGCGTACACGTACGTGGACTACCAGTGTGTACACGTACGTGTATGCCCTGGTAGTCCACGTACGTGTACACACTGGTAGTCCACGTACGTGTACACACTGGTCATACACGTAGGTGTTAACACTGGTCGTACACGTTCGTATACATACTGGTAGTCCACGTACGTGTACACACTGGTTGTACACGTAGGTGTACACACTGGTCGTACACATACGTGGCAAACACAACGTGCAACTGGTGCGGTAGGAGTACGTGTGAAACGCACCGTACCTGTGTGTGGATAGCTAAATTAGATACGGACACATGAGAGACAAGTATTAGGGCCTAAATGCATGTTGTCATGGATACCGATTTTCAAGTTCAAATTTTCTATCATGTGGCCTGGAATAGGCAGTTGGCAACTAAATACAATGTTGCAAAGTGGTTGTTGACTTCACATCATGCTCAAATTTTGAACCATGCAAAGGCCCTCACTGGGGTATGTTTAAAGGGATTGGAGGAAACCTAGGATGCAAATGAGACTGACCAATCACTCTGTACTCCTGTAAATGAAACAGCCCAGCAAGGCAGATATAAGTCAGCCAGAACCCATGAGAGGGCACTTTCCTGCACTACCTTACACTCGACACCACTGCTGATGCTTGTGATTCCTCTGGCACCATGTCAGGGACTGTGGAGTGGGCCCAGCCTTTCAGCCATGAGGAGAATGAGGCATTGCTTGATGTAATCCTCCCACAGTTCCCCAGCCTGTATGGGAGACCGGGAGAGCAGGTGAGTGCTGACTCCACTAGCTTTGACTGTGCCCCTTTTTTGTGACTGTCACTTCTGGCATTGTGTCCAGGTGTGACAGACATGCAATGTTGTTTAGCGTGGGTCCCAGGGGGGGGAATGGCTTATGTCTCCCATGCAGAGCATGATGTAGTTCCTGTGTGCACTCCTCACTTGCATTGTGCTTACTGTGACATTCACTGCATAGTGCATGGCACATTCAGCCTACCCAATCCTTATGCCGATTTTTGTCCTATTGTCCATAGGTGATTCCCTGCCCCCCCCGGTGTGACCGGTGACTGTACCCACAGATGTGTGTGAGGTGAGTGGAGCTGTGGTGAGAGTGTCCAAATGATGTGTACGCCCCCTGGACATTGATGTGTGTGAATGTTCCTTGTCATGCGGGTGAGTGTCTATGTGGAGTATTGCACCCCAGCTGCATGGAGGAGGCAACAGCTCCACCCATTAGATGGGAGAAGTAAGCCGTGCAGAGTGTCTGACTTGCTGAGCTAGCACCACACCTGTGACACCCCACAGGCAAGTGGCACATGTGCAGAGTGAGGTTTGTATCCGCTGTTGCCAGTGGCAGGTGATTGATCTGTGCCTCTGTGTGTCTCTGTACTCTGCTGAGGTTGTGTCAGTGGCCTGGGGCATGTGACTGCTTGGAGGTGCTGTCCATCAGCCTGGTGTTGCATGTGATGCACAGCGTGTGCCATGATCATGGAGTGTGTTGCACCCCTCATGCCACCTGTGTACTTTCAATGCCATGTACTGCTTTGGGGCTTCCACATAGGCTAATGTCCCTATGAGAAAGGTGCAATTGGTTGCCACCTGTTCTAAATATCAAAGATGTTCAAATGTGTGTCTCTGTGACATGGAGCAGGTGTAGTGATGTTGTCTCACTTTGTCATCCTCACAGGTAATCGCCTACGCCAAGGGGAGATATGGAAGCAGGCCGTCAGGGCCGTGAGATCTGTGGAGGGTCGCAGTCGGCGCCTCGCCCAGGTGAGGAAACGCTGGCAGGACATCCGGTGCTGGACCCCGAGGGTCGCCCGGTGGCAGCTCAAAGACTCACCTCCACACAAGCATGGCGGGGGCCGACGACTGACCCAACAGATGAAGCGTGTCCTGGCAGTGGTCTTCCCTGAGTTGGATAGGCGGTTACAGGAGTTGCAGCAGCAGGAAGGGGGTAGGTACATGTGTGTTTGTTGTGTGTCACCAGCTTTTGGAAGTGCTCAGTTGCCTGGATACACAGCGAGGGTTAATTTTTGCAGTGCATATCATGCTCCCCAAAGTCAAACGGGGCTGTTCCTCCTCCCTTCCCCTAAATTACATGTGTTCCCTGGTCTGTGTGTAATCACTATTGCACATGGTCATCTAGGCTGCCAGTTAATCCAAGTGCACATTGCTTTCTGCATCATGTGGGGGGGGTCTGAGACATGTGTTGTTACCTTGCCTGTGCCCTGTCCTGTACAGTCATTTGGGTGTCCATGTTAGTTGGCACTGATGCTGAGTCTCAACATAGGAGTGTGAGTTTTCAAATGAACAGACTTGCAGCATGCATTAACAATGTTGTGGCCTCAGACATGATGTGCATGAGTGGGAGATATGCATAGTGCAGGGACGGTAGCTCAGGTTACAGTCAGATAATTCCAGGACAATGGAGCTGTGTTCCCACTACAGTCCCCTAAGACACCCTTGCCTCTGAATCATGTGTGTCATCCAACACTGTGCCCATTCTCTGTGTGTTCAGCATAGTTTGGCCTCTGTGGCATAGTTCCCTGCCCTCATTTGTATTTCTCTGAAGTGTGCTACATGTGCCCATTGTACATGCTGACCCCATTTAGCTTGTGCATCCTCACACTGGGCAGTGCCTGTGTGTCTATGTACAACTATCTGTTGATGGTTGTTGGTCACAAATATGTGTTGGCAGCCTCACAAGGTGATGTGGAGTACATTTAGGAATTTGGGATGCACATTGGAGTAAACCCATATTAAGAGGTGTCACTTCTTGATCTGTCTCAATCACATTGTCTCAGGTATGGGGGGTTTGTGCGGGCAAGGCCTACATGTCCAAACCTTATGTCTCCTTGCCATGTCTGACCTGTGTGTGATAATTGTCTGGACAGACACTCAACATGCAGTGACCCAGTCAGGTTTTGCTGGGTTTAATGTTTATGCTTTGCAGCATGTGTCAAAAATGGAAATACATGGCTCATGCTCATCCATTTTTGCCACCAGTGTGTGGGCGAGATGCTACGTAGTTTGGTCTGTGTGTGCTGACATCTGTGTGGACATTCTTTCTTGCCATGAGGGTGTCTCCTCAGTGCAGGTGCTCCTTATCCAGACACGTTGCAGGCCCATTAGCTAATGCATTGTCCTGTGTTTGGACATGTGTACCACTCCACATGTCAGGCAGTGGGTCAGATGTGTTGCCAACTGTGTCATCATGGTACGGATGGCCAAGTGACAGGTGGCATGATTCAAGTTTTCAGTCAATAAGTATTGTACCTTGGCACTCACTACACTTGTCAACATGTCTGCATTTTTCCTATGCCTCTTTTTGCTAGTTGGTTGTGAAGGACAATAATGTGCCTGCATGACAGATGTCTCCCAGGGAAGTGCAAAAGAAAGTACTTTTACACTTTCCGTGGACACGCAGGCACATTTCACTGGAAGGCACAATTTGATTACCACTTGTCTTCTGAATATACATATCCATGTTCACACAGTGTGTTTGCATGTGTGTAAGTCCTTGGTTGTTGCTGATACGAACTTACGAGTGTCAAGTCATCCAGACCACCGTGGTGCCATGTATATGTACGTACTGATACCCCATTTCTTATTTACAGTGGCTTTTTTAATTCGGCTGCCAGCTCATACAATGACTGTGTAAAAGTATTTTTGTGTGCACATCATTGTGTGACTTCTGTCATGCAAGCAGATGTGTCTTCTGTTCACAAAGTGGCACATTCACACATTCTAAACATGTACATTGTGTAAAGTATTGTGAGTCCCAAGGGATTGCAATGTTTTTGGCTATGGTTTCCTAAGTACTCGCAGGTCTCAGAGTGTGGGGACACCTTCAGTATTGAGGTGTGTTATTTGGCCTTGGGTGCACCAATACTGTTTCGTTCACAGTGAACAAGAGGTGGCATGGATTAATATTCTTGCTGTGCTCAACTGTCCCCAGACACTAGCTTCTCAGTATAATTCGATATCAAGTTATTTGCTGTTGTGTCATGATCTCCATTGTTTCCAAGTGTCATGGTGGGTCAACCAACTGGGGAGTGCAGGGTTACATATGTGCAGACTTTTCTAGAGGTTACTCATGATGCATTTCCTGATATGCACTGTGACATTTTAATTGGGACTCATGTGTCTGCTCTGTTGTATACAGGTGACTGATTATTTTCTGTCTCTTCACCTTGTCCACAGCATCATTGGAGGACACCGAGGGAGACACCTGCACGGACGTGGAGGAGGGATCCAGCACCGCTGCCACCACTGCTGCGGAGTCTGCGGGAGCAAGTGGCACGGAGAGCGAGGGGAGTCAGGCGGAGGACCTGTCTAGTGACAACACTGACTACGACGCAGACGGGTCCGATGCTGAACTCCTCCAGGGGGCGGAGGTTGCTGCGACACCTGGCAGCAGCACTACATCTGTCACTGCCCCCTCCATTCTCATCACCGCCCTCCCAGTTGCTCCGGTCCCTTCTGTCCGTGCTAGGCAACACCGTGTCTCCTTCGTGCCAGGCACCGCACCCCCTGCCCCTGTCCCTCCTGCTGCCCTCACTGCAGAGTCTGTGGACATTCTGTGTCAGTTGCAGGTTGGACAGACATCGCTGCCGAATGTCCTCCATGGCCAGACCCGAATGATGACACAGATGGTGTCGTACATGGAGGGCATGTCATCAGCAATGTCTGACCAACGGATGTTGCTGAGGTCCATGGGCTCTTCACTGATGGCAGCAGTGAGTCTCCTGCAGCGCTTTGTCCCCCCCCTACCCCTGCACCATCCACACTTCCCACTCCCATACCTGTCCCAAGCACACACAGACATTCACAAGCACGCACCCCACCAGACACAGGCAGCACACCACCACATAAGGGCAAGCGCACTCCTCCTGGCACGCACACTCAGGGGGATGAGGGCACACCCACTGGGTCTGGGGCACACAGGCATACACGCAGCCACAGTCCCAGGCCACATGGTGCACTAACCAGTCCCTCCAAAGGCACTCCCCTCGGCTCCCCTACCACACATCCTTAGAAAGAGGCCTACTTGGCTGTGCTGGGCCTCAGCCCCTCTGTCTCTCCAGCCCGCAAACGGGAATGGCACTCCACGGGTAGGGGAGTTGAGCCCCCCCTGTCCACCCCTCCCCCTGTAGCACTGCACCCCATCACTCCGAACCCCCCTCCTTTGAGGCTGTGTTGTCTTTGGGTGAAGGGGAGACGCTTGACGACCTGGCAGCAGTGTGCAGCGCCGAGCTGACCTCCACCTTTGGTGCTGCCCCACCCCCTGTGGTGGAGGTGTCCGTCCCTGCACCCACCACACCTACCCTTCCACCTCCTGTCCCTGCGGTGCCTGGTCCTTCCCCACATGATGCCCCCCCCCTGTCGAGGAACCTGAGGGTTCTAATGTGCAGGCAAGCTAGGGGAGACGCGTGGCCATGTGTCCCCCCCAAGGACTTCAGATCTGGACTGGCCATGTGCCTTTGTTAATAGTGTTGTTAACTACTTTTTCATTTAATGCTGAATAAAGCATTTTATTTTCCGTTTGAACACATTTGCATTTCAGGTATTGATGTGGGTGCTGATGGTCCCGGAGTTGGGGTGGTGGTAATGTGTTATGTGTCAGGAGAAAGTTGTCGTCTGATGCTAATGTCTCATGTCACATGTCTCTGGCCACTGCTGGGAGTCATATACACCCACCCCTCACATGTCTGTCCACTGCTGGGAGTGATATGCACCCACCCCTCGTATGTCTGGGCACAGCTGGGAGTCCTCTGCACCCACCCCTCACATGTCTCTGTCCACTGCTGGGAGTGATATGCACCCACCCCTCATATGTCTGTCCACTGCTGGGAGTCCTCTGCACCCACCCCTCACATGTCTCTGTCCACTGCTGGGAGTCCTCTGCACCCACCCCTCACATGTATCTGGCCACTGCTGGGAGTCATATACACCCACCCCTCACATGTCTGTCCACTGCTGGGAGTGATATGCACCCACACACATATGTCTGTCCACTGCTGGGAGTCATATACACCCACCCCTCACATGTCTGTCCCCTGCTGGGAGAGATATGCACCCACCCATCATATGTCTGTCCACTGCTGGAAGTCCTCTGCACCCACCCCTCACATGTCTCTGTCCACTGCTGGGAGTGATAGGCACCCACCCCTCACATGTCTCTGTCCACTGCTGGGAGTAATAGGCACCCACCCCATGTCTCTGTCCATTGCTGGGAGTGATAGGCACCCACCCCCATGTCTCTGTCCACTGCTGGGAGTGATAGGCACCCACCCCTCACATGTCTCTGTCCACTGCTGGGAGTCCTCTGCACCCACCCCTCACATGTCTCTGTCCACTGCTGGGAGTCATATACACCCACCCCTCACCTGTCTGTCCACTGCTGGGAGTGATATGCACCCACCCCTCATATGTCTGGGCACTGCTGAGAGTCCTCTGCACCCACCCCTCACATGTCTCTGTCCACTGCTGGGAGTGATAGGCACACACCCCTCACATGGCTCAGTCCACTGCTGGGAGTGATATGCACCCACCCCTCACATGTTTATGTCCACTGCTGGGACTCCTTGGCAGACACACACCCACCCACCCGCACCCTTGGTGCTGTACACTGCTGTCCTGGCCATGTACACACCCCAATATACTGGTTATATGCTGCACCAGGCCCTAAGCCAACATTCGTGGCATGTGTACGCCTTGTATCACTAATGTACTGGTGCCCTAGAGGTAAGGGTGATGCAGTCCGTACCCCCACTCTGAGGGCGTGGGTACGGCCCGTACCACCATTGGAGTGGTGATGTAGGGGTATGCGTGGTATGGGCCGTACCCACGCTCTGTCAGGAATGTAGGTGCCCCACTGCTGGACCTTTAACATTCAACAGGCTCTGCCTTCTTTTGCAACAGAATGTCTAAAGCACAATTTTTTTCAAACCATGGACCTGATAGCAATCATTTCCATATATACAACCAATATAGCTCCAGCTGTACTAATAGCCAGCTTATCTACTATGGTGGATAACTCTCTAATGTTGATGTTGTTTAAACTCAGGCCCACATGGAATCATCGTACCAAAAATGTCTCCCATTACTTCTCCAGCACAAACACCTAGGAGCCCATTAGGATGGCGGGCGGACTGAAGTCCGCCCGCCATCCTTGCAGTGCTGGGACCGGCCGCCAGATGTGCGGCGATCCCGCACCGCTGATTAGGATGCAACCACCCCCCTGGTGGTTGCATTTTGCATATTTGACATTGCAGTGGCTGCTGCTTACAGCAGCACCCGCCGCAATGCCAAATTGACATGTTGTTCATTCCCATGCACTACGTGGCAGGCACCGTGTGGGGCCTGCCACCTTCTGCATGGGAATGCAGAGGGCACCATGGGTATCCCCCAAGTGTACCCCCACCCCCCTCTCCACCTGGGGACCCGCAATGGGCTCCCAAAGCACATCCCCACAAGTTTTCCATGACGGCATCGCCGCCATGGAAAGGCCAGTTACCGCACCCATCCTAATATGGAAGGTGGTGCCTGGTAGGCACCGGCACCATATTAGTGGCCAAGTTCACCCGCCAATCGTAACGATTGCCTACCGGCAGAAAAGCGGCGGACGCACTTTGCGTCCACCGCGAACCCCCTGACATAATAATATGGCGGAGGTAAATCAAGTTGGAATGGCGTGGGGATCACCACTGCCAAAGCGGTGGTGGCGATACACCGGCCATCCTAATGACCCCCTTAATTTGGGCCTAGAGTTATTTTCCCACACAGGGTCATTGAGATGTTCTACATGGCAAATCTTTGGGAATACTACACGTAGGTAACATGTACCATGCCAGCCTTTGGGCAATATGAAATAAGCTTGTCCTCCACAAATATATTAGTCTCTAGGAATAACAGGATCATTACCCATCAGGAATAAATTCCAATTTCCTCTAACTTCAAATGTATGGTCACCCTCATTCTTTCCTACAACGTGATTGTAAAATGAAGACCTCTTTACAAATATGCAGAATTTCCCTTTATGCTTTCAATCTAGGGTCAATACTGCTTGATTTCCTGCCACTAAATGATCATTTCCTCCTTAGTCCTTATGTTCATTCCTAATATTTGTGTCTCTCTTTGACTTAGATTCCAAATTTACTTTCTTGACATCAACCATAGGTAAAAATGTCTTCTAAACCTCTGTTAGAATACAAGTAACATTTTGTGTGTGAGTATAAGCAGTGTATATGGTCATGATAGGTTTAAGAATCTTTTATTGATTTCAGGGAACCTAGTTTCAGGTTAAATGTGGTGACTTAGATGCTCAAGTATGGGGAGCTCTGAAGAAACTAAATCCTGATTTCAAAAATTATATTAAAAATGTTCTATTCCATACAAAGAGCTCATCAAAGTACTACAGGTAACACCATAAGTCAAGGGGATATGGCGGTAAGTAATACCCTCTGCAGCTGATGCAAGTAATTGCATGCAGAAGTAGCAATCCCCAGCTTCCATTGCGTCAATGTATTCATAAAGCAGTTTAAAATAAGCATTTGCACAATAATCACCTCTAGATGTATCTACGAGTGATTCTAACTCATTTAATAGATATAAGCTATTATTTCTAGGGTGTTAAAACTTGGGAGCACTTGCAGACTTTGTCTCTACTGAACTAGATGGGTCTATGCTACAAGCAGAACAAGCAGGACTACAACTAGTAGTGAACCTGCTATTATATACCTATGTCTACTAATATTAGGATTGGTTTACATTATTTCTATACAAGTGAACCTTTGGGTGAAACTTAGCAGCAGCATAGTCCTCTCTGTCAATTTCCACTTGTGCAAACAGCAAAACCAGAGTTCGTAAAGTATGCAAAAACTTGATTTTTTACAATCTTTGTTAACTTTCCTTGGTCTTACTCCATGTTCTTCTAAATTACAACCTTACACTCTTTCAACAGACTCGGACCTCAGTACTCTTCTTACTTCTAACAACAAAGTCTATTTAGGTGTCTCTGATAAGAAATGGTTCAGGTTCATTGACAATCAGGTTCGAAATAAAATGGTTCAGTTCATCCACTAGCACTGGGAATTCATTTGCATCCAAGAAAGGAAATTCAATCACATCCAGGATAAGCTGTGTGAAGATACTTAACCTCAGCAACAATGGAAATTCAAAAGTAAGATTTAACTGAAGATCAAGTTCCCATAGTTTCAATTGAATCTCCACTGCTATCCCAGAATTTCGAGAGCTCTCTCGTTTTGTCCTTTGCAGCAAAGTAAGTTCATTCTGGGGAAAAATACCTCAGAAAGGATATTCTAGATTGGTTTGATCTTCTGAGCACAGTACCCTTACTTCTTTCGTCACTCAGATCAGAATCCCCAATATCTTTCAGAGTAGTCTGGAGTCCATCTTCTCCTTGCGGAACCAGTGTTCCTCTATCTTGTCTCCTTGGCCAACGTTCTCCTGCTGACACTCATGGTTCTACAGCACCTTCAGCAGGGTCTGAGTCTGGTTCAGTCACAATCACAGGACTAGATTCTTTGTCCTTAACGTCAGCACCCTATTCTCCAAGACCACCCTTGGGCTGAATAAGTGCCGTTTGAGATTCTTGCTGGTCCCCTACAACTTGACTAACCTGCTCCTGTGGTCTTGTGACCACCACCAGCACTTTTGGGAGAGGTACTGTTACATCATCAAGGGGACATGAAACTTGACGACTGTGGGCAGCATGTATGCAGTTAAGGAGACATCCGCATTTCACTGTAGATGTAATGACTAGAGTGGCCTGGAAAGGGCCATGCCAGCAGGGCTCTAAACAACTCTTTTGCACATGCTTTTCTTACAAGTCCCAGTCTCCAGGGCTAAGGTCATGGCACTGCTCCTAATGTGAAGGGGCGTGGCGGTTTCAGCCTCATGAGATACAGAATGCACCACGCCCGCAAATCCTTTGCAGTGGTCAAGTATTAGATCATAAGTAATGTTTACAAGCGCATTTGCAGGTACAGCTGGCACTCATTACCCTGCCCATGATGGTTTCATGGGGGGATAGAGCAAAAGACACAAAATTGATGGACGGACTGCAGAACAAATCAAAACATTCACCCCAAGTCACGAGATCTGGGTTAAATCCATCATTCTTGTGCTCATCATGCCACCCCAGTTTAGACCTGGCCATATACAAATCAGTCTTGACCCTGTGCCTCATGGGAATAGTCCAGCCCGAACTGCCAAGCCCATATGCAAATCAGTCTTGACCCTGTGCCCCAAGGGAACAGTCCAGCCCGAACTGCCAAGGTGAGCGAAAAAAGCGATGGGTTGAGGCCCAATATCTCTGTACTGGGGTGAATGTATGACATTGTTCTGCTACAATTTATTTATTTATTTGTTTATTTATTTGAGTAGTTTATTTAGCGCAAACCTGACCCGAAGGTGTAAAAGTGCTTAACAGATTAAGCACAACCGAATAACTTGAGGACCATAAAAAGTAAATAAAAATATATAATAACGGTAAAAAAGAGTAAATGATATACAGTGAGGTATATAGGCAAAATAGCAGCAAATACTTGGGTTGCATAATCAATACTAAAAATATAAAGTAACAAAATATAAAGGATGTCAACAAATAATATACAGTAGAATATGTGAACGCAACGTACTGAGGCAGAAGAGAAAGGGGGTTACGGTTCAGTGACTAAATTTCAAGGGACAGAATATCGACTGTCCAGAATAAAGAAGCAACAATATCGAGGGGCAGAATATCGAGTCCCTATCTACAAACAGGTAAGGACCAAAATATCGAGTACAAAATATTGCTGTTAAAAATATAGATAACTAAAATATCGAATTTTTTAAATGTATTAAAAATAATATTAAAGTAATTAAATAGTAAACACAATTAAGTTAATCATAGTTAAAATAATGTAAAAAAAGCTTAAAATGTAAAAATATTAAATGTAATGTAGAAAAAACATTTTAAATAATTTTTTACATATCTATATATTAACTTAATAATATTAAAAAATAATGAATATTCTTAATTATACCATTTTACAACATTATTAACATTATAATTACATATATATGTAAATAAACTTATTAATACTTTTTATGTAAATTAATATTTTACACTACATTAAATATAACAATAATAAAAACGTTGCGTAGCGTAGGGAATAAAATTAATATTCACAATCCAACAAGTGCAAAAGTATGGAATGTGTAGGATAGCGGGTGGGTACAAATTACTATTCCCACTCCAGCAAGTGGAACAGTAGGGAAAGTGTTGGATAGCGGGAGGGTAAAAATTACTATTCCAACTCCAGCGAGTGCAACAGTAGGAAAAGTGTTGGATAGAGGGAGGGTACAAATTGTTTTTTCCACTACAATGAATGGAACAGTAGGGAAAATGTTTGCTAGCGGGTGGGTAAAATTACTATTCCAACTCCAGTGAGTGGAACAGTAGGGAAAATGTTGGATAGCTGGTGGGTATAAATTAATATTCCCACTCCAGCGAGTAGAACAGTAGGGAAAGTGTTGGATAGCGGGAGGGTAAAATTACTATTCCAAATCCAGCGAGTGGAACAGTAGGGAAAGTGTTGGATAGCCGGAGGGTAAAAATTACTATTCCAACTCGCGTAGCGGAATAATTTAGTAGACCCACTTCTACAATATATTTAAAATTAATTAAAAAATAATTAATTAATGAAATCGTATTTACCTCCTACTATTTTCCACTATAAACGTCACCTCCAATAGTGTAAACTATTAATAAATTATCTAAATTAATTAACAATTAATTAATTAGCTATTGACAATTAACAACCAAACCATTAACTATCATATCTAAATTGATTAACAAAATTAACACTATAAAGTAACTGAATAAATACTATATTAAAATTAATAAATATTAAATTTAATTCAAAATAATTCCCACTCTACTCCCCATAAACACCCCACACACTCCTATTTTTTGACATAATTTACATATTTATAAACTAATTATTAATAATTAATATTTAAGTATTTACTAATTAATAAAAACAGTACACAAATTATATATTTATCAATTAATAAAAAACATGTATTACTCACTTTTTAAATATGTAATAATAAATTAATTAACCTTATTAATAATAGTAATTATTAAACACTAAGGGGTCAATAGTGTAGCGGGCGGATCGGCACCGCCCGTATGGCGGTGGCGATCCGCCCGCTAAAATCCTCTGCCCGCTGCCAATTTCCCCCCGCCACATTACCACGGTGGGGGGGACCCCGGCAGATGGGAAGACCGTGCAGAAAAGCAGTTGATATGGTGGCGGTGTCTGGTAGACACAGCCATCCATATTACTATGCAGTTGGAGACCTGCCTTAAAGGCAGGCGGTTTTTGACATTGGGGGCCCGTAGCAGGCCCCCAGGGATTCTGGGGGGTGGGTGGTGCACATGGGGCGGTACACCCCTGCATTTCAATGTACAAGGTGGCAGGCACCGCACGGTGCCTGTCCCGTTGTGCATTGAAAGGCACAGGCTGCCTTTGTGGCATTGCGGAGGTCAGTGCTCTCTGCACCGTCTGCCGCAATGTTGCAGATGCATCATGCGCCCGCCAGTGTGGCGGGTGCATACTAATCGGGATTGCGGGACCGTCGCACCCTCAGTGGGCGGTCCCGTTTCCCGAGGGTATGTCCGCCCGCCATACTAATGGGGCCCTAAATTATTAATTATTAATTTATTAACTTTTTTATTATTAAAATTACATTTCTTCCCACCCTATTCCCCTATAAACCCACAACCTGCTACGGAACAAATTTATACAAAAATTAATTACCAATATTAATTATTAAACATTAAATCATTAATTATTAATTTATTAATTTTTTAATATTTAAATTAAATTACTTTCCACCCTATTCCCCTATAAACCCACAACCCGCTACGGAACTAATATACGCAAAAATGAATTAACATAAAAATAATTACCTTAAAAAAATTGTAACATACATTTAAAAATATTATATACTTTTTACACATATACTAACATAAAATACAATATTTTTTTTTCCGATATAATGATATTCGATATAATGACATTCGATATTACTTACCTAGATGTCGATATTATTTCCAACTATATTTTGTCTATTCCCGTCCTCTCGATATTTTTGATTTGATATTATGTCCTTTCGATATTTTTAATTCTATATTTTGGGTGTTTACCGGGGGCTACAGGGTGGGGAGATAAGAGGCATAGTTTTCCCCGAGGTAGTGATGCCCAAGTTATGTGGGGGTTGTGGGGAAGGGGTACCAGCGGTCTCATCTTGGTGAGAGGAATTTGTTCAATAGAATATTTTTTACATCTTTTGGGTAGAGGGATATGGATGGGTTGCATCTTATCTCCATGGGTGGAGATTTCCAGATGTAGGGGCCATTCCAGAGAAGGAGTGGTTCTAGGTTTTATTTTCCCAGAATTTTTGTGGCTTGAGAAGTAGAGAATTCGTGCTTCTGGAGGATCTATTCCCTCCTGATAAGGTCAGTTTCTGGGACAAGTAGGAGGGGGGATTGTGTTGCAGCACTTTGTGGGTCATGCAGACGATTTTGAAATGCAAACTGGCCTTTACGGAAAGTCAATCAGTGTACAAAGGTCAGGGGTGATGTGATCACTTTTTTTAACCCGTGATGAGCCTAGCTGCAGCATTTAGGGTAGCCTTCAGAGGTTCAAGTGAGGTTTTTCGGGAAGCCTACATGGCTACAGCTACAGTAGTCAAGCTTTGAGAGCACAAGTGCATGAGTCGGGGTTGTGAGGTCTGCCGCAGGGAGGAAAGGTTTTAGTTTCCCGAGGATGTGCAGCTGATGGTTAACTCCAATAGTGATGGCAATAAGGTCTTTTTGCATGGAGAGGACTTTGTCTAGAGTTATACCTAATGATTTGGTGGACTCAACGATGTGTGCAGTGCAATTCAAGGCAGAGAAAAGAGGGAGCCAGTCATTTACTTTAGAGGTGGTAGTGGGTGGAGCGATCAGTAAGAATTTGGTTTTTAGGCCATTGAGTCTGAGGTGGTTAGCCATTGTTGCGTTTATGTTCCGGTGACATTCAGGTTGTGGATGTCCTTGATGGAGGTTATTCTCATGTGGAGTTGTGTGTCATCAGCATACATTATGATAGGAGATCTGGGGAGTTTGAAGACTTCAGGAAGGGGTTCTATATAGAGTTTGCACAGTGTAGGGATAGAACCTTGGGGGACACCCAGCGATAGCAGAGTCTGCCTGGAAAGAGTGTGATTGATTAGGAAGTGCTGTGATCTGTTATGCAAAAAGGAAGAGAACCATTTTAGCATGGTGCCAGAGAGGCTCATCCTATGCTCAAGAAGATCAAGTATGGTAGCATGGATGATGGTGCCAAAGGCTGCAGACAGATCCAGCAGGATCAGGAGGGAAAATTCATTTTGAATGAGGGAGTGCAGGGCATCATCCACAATTTGGACCATGGCAGTTTCGGTGCTATGACCGAAACGGAAGCCGGATAGACAGTCGTTGAGGAGTAGAAATTATTCAATGTGATTATGGAGCTGCAATTCTCTAGGGGTTTGGACAGAGTAGGGATGGTAGAGATGGGCAGTAGTTGTTGGGATCGGAGTTGGCTTTTTTTAGGATGCGGTAACCTGACAAGTTTTGAGGCAGTCGGTTAAAGTGTCTTGGGTGATAGAGGCATTGATTATCGGGGCCCATAGTAGAAGTAGGAGGTGAATGGACTCATTAAGGAGTTTGGAGTATAGGGGATCAGTGAAGAGTTTTGAAAATTTCAAGGAGGTCTAAAGATTGAGAATGCCAATCTCTTTGAGGGTTGAGAAGCTAGACCAGGAGGTGTTATTTTTCGGTGAGATAGGGTGATTATATGGGCAAGCTTCACTATCGATTGTGGAAAGGTGTCTGAGGGGTTGGTGTTGGAGTAGATTGAGAGCAATCTGGATGTCTTTGGTGATTTGCGATGTTTTCTCAACGAAAAAGGAGGCAAAGTTTTCACAGTCAAGGGGTGCTGTATTGTTGGTGGAGGCAGGGTCACTCCTGCCAGAAAATTGGTTTCTGATAATTTCAACCAGTCTCTTGGGCCTATTAAAGGCAGTGTCTAGTTGGTTTTAAAGAAAGCTGCTTTGCAGTTCCTAATGAGCCTGTTGTAGGCGCTGTGCCTTCCACGTAGGAATATGAGGTTGGCCAAGGATGGGGGATGTCTCCACTCTCTTTCAGCAAGTCTGACGTGTCGCTGGTCTTCATTAAGGCTACTATTGTACCAAGTGTTGTCTCGTTTGGATAGTAGTATAAAAGGGGGTGGTGATGGACGGAGCATCAAAACCAATCAAACACTCACACCCAGTCAACAGATCTGGGTTTGATCCATCACCGTTCTTTAGCCCACTCTGCCACTCCAGTTCAGACATGGCCATATGCAAATCAATCTGACCCTGTGCCTCATGGGAACAGTCCAGCCCAAACTGCCAAGCCATGCCTTCCCTGGACCGGAAACAAGCTTCCTAGGACCGGTTTCTGGCATTTCAGCGGTCTTCAGCCAGGCTTGCTTGAATCCAGTGGCAAAGTGAGCAAGGGACCCACGTCTGAGCATACCCTGCAAACTTATGGCGAACAAAGCGGTACATAAGGGGGTGGTGATGGACGGAGCATCAGAACCAATCAAACACTCACACCCAGTCAACAGATCTGGGTTTGATCCATCACCGTTCTTTAGCCCACTCTGCCACCCCAGTTCAGACATGGCCATATGCAAATCAGTCTGACCCTGTGCCTCATGGGAACAGTCCAGCCCGAACTGCCAAGCCATGCCTTCCCTGGACCGGAAACAAGCTTCCTAGGACCGGTTTCTGGCATTTCAGCCGTCTTCAGCCAGGCTTGCTTGAATCCAGTGGCAAGGTGAGCAAGGGACTCACTTCTGAGCATACCCTGCCAACTTATGGCGAACACAGCGGTACAAAAGCGGGTGGTGATGGACGGAGCATCAGAACCAATCAAACACTCACACTCAGTCAACAGATCTGGGTTTGATCCTTCACCGTTCTTTCGCCCACTCTGCCACCCCAGTTCAGACATGGCCATATGCAAATCAGTCTGACCCTGTGCCTCATGGGAACAGTCCAGCCCGAACTGCCAAGCCATGCCTTCCCTGGACCGGAAACAAGCTTCCTAGGACCGGTTTCTGGCATTTCAGCCGTCTTCAGCCAGGCTTGCTTGAATCCAGTGGCAAAGTGAGCAAGGGACTAACGTCTGAGCATACCCTGCCAACTTATGGCGAACAAAGCGGTACAAAAGGGGGTGGTGATGGACGGAGCATCAGAACCAATCAAACACTCACACTCAGTCCACAGATCTGGGTTTGATCCATCACCGTTCTTTCGCCCACTCTGCCACCCCAGTTCAGACATGGCCATATGCAAATCAGTCTGACCCTGTGCCTCATGGGAACAGTTGGATAGTAGGCAGACAGAATATCGAGTTGGAAATGTCGACTTACACAGATATCGAGTTGGAAATATCTTGACACAGAAATATCGAGAGCAAGAATATCGTGGTCAAGAATATCGACCTTAAGGTAAGAAATATAGTTTTTAAAAATACCGAAGTCATTATTATTGTTTGTATTTTAGTATGTATTTTAATGTATGTGATTAAATTCTTTTTGTATAAGTATTATTTTTATTTTTGTAATATATGTGTTAAATTTGTAGTAGTTTTCAATTTTATTTCAATTAAATTTAGCATTTTTAGCTCTGTAGCGGGTTGTGGGTTTATAGGGGAATAGGGGAGAAGTAATTTAACTATAATAAATTAATGATTTTTTTTATGGTCATTTTTATTTAATTTAGATTTCATTGTTTTAATTGTGAGAAGGAATTTATTATTAAACAATTATTTTTTGGTTGGTAAATAATATTAATTAAATAATTGGTAATTAATAATGGTAATCGTGTTATTTGTTTAGGAGCGGGTTGTGGGGTTTATACGGGTAAAGGGTGGGAAGTAATTTAATTATTATAAATTAATGATTTTTAAGAATTTATTAATATTGATTTAATTTAGATTTCATAGTGCTAATTGTAGGACATTATTTATTAATAAGTAATTCTTAATTGGTTGTAAATTATAAATAATTAGTAAATAATTCTGTTAATAGTGGCATTTTATTAGGAGCTGATTGTGGGGTTCATAGGGGTAAAGAGTAGGAAGTAATTGACTTCTAATTAGTTAATAATTATTTGTTAATTAATGCTAAGTAAGTAATTAAAATTTAATTATGTCAATTGTGTAATTCATTGTATATGTGAGTTGTGGGATTTATTGTGGTAAAGTGTGGGAAGTAATTTATTTTTAATTAATTATTAAGTAGTTGTTAATTGATAATATTTTAAAATTAATTATGGAAATTGTGTGTGATTTTTAGGTGTGAGTTGTGGGCTTTATAGGGGTAGAGGATAGAAAGTAATTTATGTCTAATTAATTAATAATTAGTTGATCATTAATATTAATTCATCAATTGATAAGTAATTAGGGTAATTGTTTATTTTTGCTGTGTTTGAGTTTTGGTTTTATAGGGATAATGTTTGAGGAGTAAATACATTTTTACATGTTTTTTTGTTTTAATTCATAATATTTCTTTAATTGATAGTTAATTATGGTAATTATGGAGGTACTTTTTTAAAATTTTGATGTGTGTCGTGAATTGTGTGGTGTTATAGGGTAGGAAATAAAAAATATTAAATTCATGTAATAATATTGGTATTGTTTATAAATAATTGCTAATTAAAAATAGTTATTTGTTTGTAAATTATTTTTAGATTTATTTCATATAATATTTCTAGGTATTTGTCATATCTATTTAACATTATAATATATTTCTATTTTTTAAATTTTTCAAATATGTTTATATATTTTTCTAATAATTTTTTTAAATATATTTTGTGTTGGTGATATTTTGTTTGTTTTTATTTGTGAACTGACTGGAGTGGAAATATTTATTTTTACCCCTCCGCTATCCAACACTTTCCCTAGTGTTGCACTAACTGGAGTGGGAATAGTATTTTCTACCCCTCCGCAATCCAACACTTTCCCGACTTTTACACTCAATGGAATGTGAATAGTAATTTTTACCCCTCCACTATCCAACACTTTCCCTACTGCTGCACTCACTGGAGTGGGAAAAGTATTTTTTGTCCCTCTGCTATCCAACACTTTACCTACTTTTCCTGTGTAAAATTTTAGTTTAAAGGCGTTTGAATAATTTAATGTTTAGCACAAAGTCCCATAGTAACTGCAACCAGCAAGGAACACATGGGCACAGACCACAGCAGCAGGTGAAGTCAAGAGTTTATTTCAAGCCAAGAATGGTCCACATTATGCATTTCGGCCGCCGACCTGCAGCCTTGATCACATAACAACGCTACATACAAGTAGCAGCTTAAATAGGCAGGTAAGTGAAAGATGTTGCAATGTGTTGTAAAACAAAAAAAGTGATGGTGCCTTACGGTAGTACATTATAATTAATGACAGTGACAGTGCAGAAGTATGCTTTACTGTAATATATGACAGTTTTGAGGCAATGACTGTGTTGAGAACTGGTTTACTGTGGTGCCAGGAGCAGTAAAACAGAGATAGCTGCTTCAATGCCCTTAGAAGTGGTAGAGTTATTCGGTGAGATCTCAGAGCTGAGGAAAAACGGAAGAAAATGAAAACAGACTCACGGAGGCAAAGTGATGCAGAGAAGAGAAGAAAGTAGTGGGAAGTCAGATATATTTACAAGGTAAATATAAAGACACACAATCCTCGCTGATTAGTGCAGTATGTCATGTGATCACTAAGAGAGGTGCGAGTGCCGTACCAACGTTGTCTAGCGCAAATGCCCCAATGTCCACATAATAAGAGGCCATAATGAGTTAGGTGAATTGCACAATCATGTTGACATCCCAGGAGGGACAAATGATAATGTATACATAATGAGGAATGTGGGGAACAACCTTTACAACGCAACTGTTACAACGCACTACACTTACAACGCATTTTTTACAACACATAATCCATTACAACGCACTACACTTACAACGCATGACACTACAACGCATTTTTAAAAACTACCTTTACAACGCATTCCATTACAACGCCTACCATTACAACGCATAATATTACACTACACTATCCAACACTTACCCTACTGTTGCACCCCCTGGAGTTAGAATAGTAATTTTTACCCCTATACTATCCAACACTTACCCTACTGGTTCACCCCCTGGAGTTAGAATAGTAATTTTTACCCCTATACTATCCAACACTTACCCTACTGTTGTACCCCCTGGAGTTAGAATAGTAATTTTTACCCCTATACTATCCAACACTTACCCTACTGTTGCACCCCCTGGAGTTAGAATAGTAATTTTTACCCCTATACTATCCAACACTTACCCTACTGTTGCACCCCCTGGAGTTAGAATAGCAATGTTTACCCCTATACTATCCAACACTTACCCTACTGTTGCACCCCCTGGAGTTAGAATAGTAATTTTTACCCCTAAACTATCCAACACTTACCCTACTGTTGCACCCCCTGGAGTTAGAATAGTAATCTTTACCCCTATACTATCCAACACTTACCCTACTGTTGCACCCCCTGGAGTTAGAATAGTAATTTTTACCCCTATACTATCCAACACTTACCCTACTGTTGCACCCCCTGGAGTTAGAATAGTAATTTTTACCCCTATACTATCCAACACTTACCCTACTGTTGCACCCCCTGGAGTTAGAATAGCAATTTTTACCCCTATACTATCCAACACTTACCCTACTGTTGCACCCCCTGGAGTTAGAATAGCAATTTTTACCCCTATACTATCCAACACTTACCCTACTGTTGCACCCCCTGGAGTTAGAATAGTAATTTTTACCCCTATACTATCCAACACTTACCCTACTGTTGCACCCCCTGGAGTTAGAATAGCAATTTTTACCCCTATACTATCCAACACTTACCCTACTGTTGCACCCCCTGGAGTTAGAATAGTAATTTTTACCCCTACACTATCCAACACTTACCCTACTGTTGCACCCCCTGGAGTTAGAAAAGTAATTTTTACCCCTATACTATCTAATACTTACCTTAAATGCAATGTAATATTATGCGTTGTAATGGTATGCGTTGTAAAGGTAGTTTTTAAAAATGCGTTGTAGTGTCATGCGTTGTAAGTGTAGTGCGTTGTAATGGAGTATGCATTGTAAAAAATGCGTTGTAAGTGCATGCGTTGTAAAAGTGTGCGTTGTAACGTCATACATCCGAGGAATGTACATTTAAGGAAAATGGAAGCAACATAGAACTCATTGCAACACGTTCTACTCAGTATCAAGTTCTATACTGGAATATTATTGAACAAATGGGATACAAACAGGGCATCAGCAGCATGTATAGGAATATCACTACAGAACTACTCTGTGATATCAAGAGTATCACGTCACAAGAGAAAATCAATAGGTGTTCTATGTATGTGGAAGTATTATGTCTGTGTAGCGAGGAAGTGCCATATAAGTTACTGCAAAAAGTGGCGAGTGAATTGGTCATGAGTGGTGCAACATCGTATACTGTGACAATTGTTTGTGATGCGATGTTAGAACAAATGCAACTAAATATATATTAAATGAAGAGTCAAGAGACAAGGTTCAAGAATTGAATTATGCTCAGAAACCCAGCCGGATTCCTAGACTAACAGTATCTCAGTGTAGGAGACAGCACCCCTAAGTGCAAACACTGACCACATAATGCACAACAATAATAACTCCATAGTGGAGGGAACATTCAAAGCGCAGATCCGTGAAAGTGTGAGAGGCAAGACAGAAAAAGTGGACAATTAGTAGAACTGAAAATGAGATACAGGTATATCATAAAGGGTAGCAGCAGAGTACAGCAATTAATACAATGTGGATAGGAAGGTCATGATGTGAGAGCAAATGAAAGGGAGCGAAAAAGTCAGTAAATAAATCAGAGGAGAAGTAAAATAGCATAAGAGGATGCTGTAATACAAACTAGAGCACAACTAAGTACCAGCATGTTGTAGAGACAATTCAGAGATAATTGTACAAATCTTCACTACTGTTGAGCCCATAAGGGGCCTTAGTGTCAAGCTCTAGAATGTAAAGGGTTTCAAGTTGCCTCAATTAATTTTCATGGTTACCACCGCGTTTAAGCGTTGGCACATTATCTATTACAAAGTATTGAAGGTGATCAAGGTTGTTGTTATGTATCTCTCTGAAGTGCCTAGCCACAGGGTAACTTGGGTCGTTGTTAACGATTGTCCTAAGATGTTGTAAAATCCTTACATGAACTTGGAGCTTGGTGCTGCCTACATACATAAGATTGCAGCTACATCGGAGTGTGCAGACCGCGAAATCAGTCCTACAAGTGTACTTCTGTTGTAAAATGATAGGTTTATTGCAGAATTTGGCAATTACTTGGGTGATGTTAATGCCAAATCTACAGGCTCTACATGAGTTCCACTTGTGGAAGCCCTTGACATCAGAGAGCCAGTTAGATTTATTACAGACCTCAGGGCTACTTTTGAAAAGAGCATCTCTCATGGAGAATGCTCTAATATAGGTGACAGCAGGTTTATTGGCAATCATAGGGCCGAGAACTGGGTCAGTTTGGCCAATGCACCAATGTGGGTTAATGATGGCTTAATGGCTCGCTCCTCTCTGCTGTAAGTGATAATCAGATGGGTGTCTACAGTGCCCCTGCCTCCATCATCAGTGTTGTTATCACTGCAGTCTGACTCAGTAATAGGCTTGGAAGCTAGGAGTGTATTCCTAGGTACTGAGATGGCCCTGGTTCTGTTTTGTGGAGTGACACTGGGCTGTAACCTCGGGGTACAAAGCGAGCGTATGCCTCATCTGGACAGGTGTAAAGGTCAGATTCTGAGCTGCGTTTTCTCCTCAAATGGAGCATCTCACCATAGGGTATGCTCGCTGTAAGATGTTTGGAGTGATAGCTAGTGGCATGGAGTGTAGAGTTCCCTGCAGTAATCTTGCGGTGAAGTTTGGAATGTAATTCACCTTTCTCAATTTACACAGTATCATCAAGGAAATCAATCTCCCTTTCACTGATGTTGGCATTAAACTTTAGGTTAGAGGTGTTACAGTTAATAGAATGAACAAATTCCTGGGCACTTTCATTGGAAACAATCCATTCAACAAAGACGTCGTCAATATAGCGGAGCCAACTGACAATGCTAGTACTCCAAGCCTCCCTGTGGTCGACCCTGAGTACCTGTTCCTCCCATCAGCCAACTTGCAAGCATGCACAGCTGGGAGAAAAACGGGCACCCATGGCAATGCCACACATTTGTTGGTATACAGTTCTGTCAAACAGAAAATAGTTGTTGTATATATGTAGATATAGATATATTTCTTTGTAAATTTTCATAAATACAATTATAAAATAAATAAAAATAAATAGTTTATTAATTGTTTTAAAGTAAATATATATATATATATATGATACATTTGTTATATGTATGTTTTTTATTTTTAAATAATGGTATTTGTTATATTTGTTAAAATGTATATTAAATCAAATTTAGTTTTTCAAAGTTAATTTTATTATTAAATATATTTAATATTATTTTTATACATATATTAAAATCAATATTTTGGGGGGGCGTGGCCAAGTAAGATGGCAAAGCTGACGTGAGCTGCTTCAGCTGCGGACCCCAACGACTGCCACGGACCATTTTTACCGCGTGAAGAGAACAGTGAAGCGAATGCCTGCAATCAGCAATGCCCTGTGCTGAACAGGAGCCCTTCCCCACTTCTTGAAACCGTTCGCCGGACCTGCTATCGCACCGCAAGTCGGGCGCGATGGAGAGGGGAGGCCGCATTTAAGAGGGCGTAGAGTCACACGCCGAATAGGCCTACAGGCTGTCGTGCCTGACCGCTGGTCTATGACAGAACTGGCGCAATCTACAGACGGCGCTTGACACCCCCTGACTTTGCGGCACTGCGTGAGGGCACTGATGACACTTACCACAGCCCGCTTCCTCCAGAACTGGCCAGATGAAGCTCTTTGCCCCCACAAAGCCGGGAAAAGCAGCTGCAGTGTAACGGAGGACCAGGTACAGTGCTGAATGCACCGCAAACCGGTGGCAGTGGTGGCGGACACTCTGCCTGCACCCCCCTGAGGAGTCTCCAGTCGACTCAGTCTCTTCCCCTTCTACAGACCACTGACATAGAAGACCCAGGGGGTATCTACATCTGAGGGCCCTGCCTGACACCAAGATGGCGGCCATGTAGATGGAAGCACCGGGGAGGCCTCCTGATTTAAGCTGTAGGTGCCGAATGGAGAGCAGTAGGCGGAACATCTTCCCCTTATATAGCTTGGCCTGTGCGGAGATGAGATGCCTTGGGGTTCTTACCTTGTGGCTGTAACACGCCACATAATGCCTGACTCTAAGATGGAAGCCTGATTTGCCCACTCAGCAGATGCCTGATTCCAACATAGAGCGACCTACACAAGCAGGACTGGTTTCTCTAATCTCCTTTCCTAGAGAGGTCTCTCAGCTCTTGCTGCCACGCCGTGCTGGGCATTGCCCTTGCCTCCCAAGAAGGCACCAAATAAAGTCTCCCGCTATTTTGCAGCACCGGTAAAAGGCGCCTCGCCCTCGAAGACTCACTAAACGCAGGACATGGCGCTCACGAAGGGAGGAGCTGATAGCCACCCTCCGTGATTTCAAAGCCAAACTGTGTCTAGAAATTAAACAAGACCTGCGGACCTCCATGGACCAACTTGAGGTTGATCTTACTGAATAAATGACGACTTTTCGATAGGATGTGTTGGAGGTGGAGGAACAGACACAAGACCTAGATACCCACACCATCATACTGCAGGATTCCCAGCAAATTCTCCAAGCCCCTCTCCAACAAGCAATTCTGAAAGCAGAAGATCTGGAGAACAGAACCCGAAGGGAGAATATATGTATCCGGGACCTGGAAGAAGGGGCGGAAGGCCCGGTCTTGAAGCCATTCATTGTGGGCCTCTTTGCGGAACCCTAACCTCACACTAATTGAAACTCAAAATAGATCAGGTCCATCGTGTGGGGACCCCACAGTCTGGGGAACGCAGAAGGGCGCGGGACATCTTGGTCAAGATGCACTCCTTTAAAACAAAGGAAGCCATTCTGAGTGCGGCGAGGGAGGAGACATCCTTCCAGGGATACAAATGTGCCCTCTTCCAAGATCCACCTCCCTCCCCCTGGCACGTCGACAACTGCTGAGGCCCGTTACCGCCAAACTACGAGACGAAAACATACGATATCGCTAGACATTTCCTTTTGGACTTACGTCTGAATACAAGAACAAGGTGCATCATGTGACCGACCTAACTGAGGTCTTCATGTCCTGGGCCTCCCACTTCCAGAAGATGGAAACACCGCTGGCTCCTCGACAGACACGGAACAACCTCAGAGAGGCTCCCGGCCCTGGCACACAGTCATGAGATCTCAATAAGCCACTAGAGGATTCCACTTGGAGAGTCACTTTCTATAGTCACTCCGATTCTCATGATCCCCAGCCTAAGTGAGCTTACATGGAGCTGTGAGCACTGGAGCTCTGAGGTCGATGGGTGAAAAGGTCCTTCTGATGGGAGTAAGAGACACGGCAACCGATCATCAAGGACACTGAGGTTTTTGTTCACTTCTTCTTGAACTGTTCTTATGCATGGCAGTCGGGGGGTGCAGGCCTTGTCCATACCACCCAGAATTCTTCTATCTGTTTTAGAAGAATCTCGAGCCGCAGGCCCGTTGGCCTTCAGGCTCACAGTTTTTGAGGGATGTTGGGTATTTTCTTTTTGGGGGGAGGGTTCCTGGTGGTGATGTGCGAGGTCCACTAGCTTCGGGCTTCCTCTGAGCCCTGCAGCATGCTGAGTGGGGGCGCTGCGAAGCGCACGGTTTTCAAATTGGGGAACTCTGTCTTGATAGGGTCAGCCACCGCAGCATACGAAGGGGGGTCATGATCCATAAGAGGAGGGAGGGAGGTAAATCCTGCCAATGATTTCCGTAGCGTCCTGGAATGTCAAGGACCTGAACTCACCCCAGAAATGCCAGAGTATCTGGAAATATCTCACGAACAGCCAATTCGAGGTGGTAGCCCTCCAAGAAACTCATCTCAAAAAGTCAGAGGACACTCGGCTACGCCACAAATCGTATCCCTTAGTCTATAAGTCCTCCGCTGGTACCAAACACAATGGAGTGGCCCTGCTTTTCCATAGTACAGCCAAGTTCCAACCTGAAGCCACCAAGACAGACTGAGAAGGGAGAATCATAATGGTCAGGGGGGGCTGAGGGGCACCCTATGCACATATATCTCGCTTTATGCACCCAACAAGGGCCAATCGACATTCCTATCTAACGCAATGGACTTGATAAGTGGATTTGCAGAGGGCTCCGTGGTCCTATTGGGAGACTTCAATCTGACATGGCACGATACCCTGGACAGTTCACACTCACACAGGGTGACTACCAATAGTTTCTCCAAAGGCGTCAAACAGAAAATGCTCTCACTTGGCCTATGCGATGCCTGGCGGATGTTGCACACCACCACCAAAGACTACACATACTACTCGCACATCCACCAGTCGTATGCTAGGATCGACTATATTTTCATTAGTCAGGCACTAGTGGGGCCCCTGCAGGCAGTGCAGATATTGCTGATTTGTGTATCAGATCATAGTCTAGTAACTATCAATCTAACCTGGGGTGGGCCTAGGTCTGGTACGTCGAGGTGGTACTTCCCGACGGCGATTACACGCGACAAGAACTTACGTGAAGTATTGAATGCCTCCATCATTAAATATTTTACACTCAATACATCACAGGCTACTACCCTACAGAACATATGGGACGCCTTTAAAGTGGTGCTACGGGGCAAATGCATCCAACTCAACACGGTCCTAATTAAACAGAGGACAAAGGAACGCATTGCCCTTGAAGGGGAGTTGGCAGATTTTGAAAAGCCACACAAGGCGACCCCCACTCGGGCACTGTAGTGACAACTTACCATGGTACGGGGCAAGCTACGCTCCATTTACAATAATAGAGCTGAGTACACACTGCTGAAGCTGCGTCAGACATCATACAGCCAAGGCAATAAGGTGGGTCCCCACTTAGCGCACTAGCTTCGAGTGAAGACGGAACGCAAATTCATTGGGGGGATCCTAGATAAGGGTGGCCAGCTCACTCACACAGCTGACATTAAAGCCAACATTTTTTGCGACTTTTATGGGAAACTCTACCAAGGAACACCCCCTGATACAGCCCTACAACAGCAATATCTTGATTCGATGGATCTTCCCTATATCTCCCCCACGACCACAGGATCCTTAGATGCTCCCATTACTTCGGTGGAGGTTGGGCAGGTCATCTCGAGACTCAAACTTCATAAAGCCCCTCCCTCAGCCCTATGCTCTTCAACGTCTACATTGCTCCGCTCGACCCCATCGTCAGAACCTACGGACTCAACATTGTGTCATACACAAACGACAACCAACTCATCTTGAGCCTATCCAACAAACCCAACACCGCCAGACACAACTTTCAAGAAGGCATGGAAGCCATCACCAAATGGATGAAAAACAGCTGCCCACAACTAAACACCAACAAAACGGAAGTACTTATCATGGGCCCAAACCCAGATGCCTGGAATGACACCTGGTGGCCCCCGCCCTCAGAAGCCCGCCCACCCCAACAGACCATGCACGCAACCTGGGAATCATCCTGGACTCAAAGCTCAAAGCTCAAAGCTCAAAATGGACCGCCAGATCAACTCTGTCTCATCCTCCTGCTTCTACACCCTCCACCTCCTACGTAAGACCTTCAAATGTATCCCCCTACAACACACTCTATGCCGGAATAAACAAAAACCTCACCCGCAAGCAACAGAACATCCAAAACACTGCCGCAAGACTGGTCCTCAACCTGTCAAGACACTGCCACATCTCCTAGCACCTGCGCACACTCCACTGGCTCCCCATCGAAGCTAGAGTCACCTATAAGATGCTAACCCACGCTCACAATTCCCTCCACGACACCGGACCTGCATACCTGAATAGCAGACTCAAATTCCACGCACCCCAAAGGACCCTACGATCAGCCCAGCTCTCCTAAGTTGTGGTCCCTCACACCAGAAAGACCAGATCGGTAGGCCGCTCCTTCTCCTTCCACACGGCCAGAGCCTGGAACGACCTACCGCTCCACCTGAGACAGATAACATCGCTCCCCATCTACGCAAGAAACCTCAAAACCTGGCTCTTCGAAAGACCCCCTCCTCGATGGACTGGAACCTGCAAAGGTTTCTGATTTATTTCATAACTATGATGTCCTGACGTTTGAAAACTGCAAAAGAGAATGTATGGTCCCACACAGGGAGCACTACCACTACCACTACCTCCAGCTCAAACACTGGGTCTCAATCCCACACATAAGAGAGGCAACTACTAGGAGCTAACGGCTATGGAGAGACTGATCGTTCACAAGGCAGGCTCCATGAAGGGTGCTATCTCCTCACTTTACGCTATGTTATTGACTACACTACATGCCCCCCCGGCACGCTAGATGTCCTTTTGGGCGCGATATATACTCGAGGAGCAATGGAAACACGTGTGGGGCGATATCACTGGACACAATAAGTCTGAATCCTTAAGGGAAGCTGACTATAAGACACTGCTAGATTGGTACCTGTGCCCTACTAAAGCTCTGGGGGATCTTCCCTGACACCTCCGATCTCTGCTGGTGGGGATGTGGACTACAAGGGGATTTCCACCACATCTGGTGGGACTGTCTGGGTATGCGGCCTTTCTGGGAGGAAATGCTTTCACATCTCAAAGATATGCTGCGGTACCCCATCCCGACCATCATTGAGGGGCCTTTACTAGGCATCAGGGACCCGGCGTTAAAACATCAAATGAAAACCGACAAGGCGATCATGTGGTCATGTCTGGTGTGGCAAAACTCACGATAGCGGCTGCATGGAAAAAGAAAGACACACCAGCGAGGTCGATGTGGCATGCCCGCTTGTAGAGAATCCTCTGTATGGAGCGTCTCGCATACATCTTTAGAGATGATTATAAGGCTTTGGGACACAAATGGGGTCCAATATTAACCTATCTATCCTGTGGTCTACCCTCTGCGGTTTGTCCGTCCACGGTACGGGCTATGCTTCTTTTCCAATACTAATTTTAGATAAGATAAGATAAGATGGAACTACCTGGTGTACTCTCCGGTTATTGACAGGATAGGACCCCGCTCCTACTCACCAGCTTTATAGATGTACCTATATTACCCACTACTTCACCATGTGACACAACCAGGGAAGGGGAGGGGGGAGGGGTTGGGGTGTTTGTGTTTGTGTTCCTGTCTGAGGAATCATCCTCAAGGCTGGTTGTTCCAAAACAGGCATCTTCTTCACTATCTGCGGGGGGTTAGACTCTAACTAGATTAATGTTTTTGACCCCAGGCCCTGCACACTCTACTGTATTTATGCTGTCATTTGGCTTATGATGCTCAATAAAAAGAATGTTGACCAAAATAAATCGATATTTTGTACAACTATATTTTTTACATCTATATTCTTTTTTCTTTATTTTGGTACTTTCCATTATAAATAAAGAGTGTTGATATTTTTGACATTGATATTTACTCAATATTTGCGTATGGGGATATTTTGGGGGTCGATATTCTATCAGTGAACCCATTTGGATGGAATTATTTTTAAGTGCTTAGGGGCTATGGTGTCCATGATTTTAGACATAGAATTGAATTAGTGATCCATGAGGTCCTCATCATTGGTCATGCTGGGAGGTAGGAGCAGGGTCTCGTTAGTGATAGTTGACAGAGTGTGTGAGTTAATTTTTCTAGTGTCACTGATCCAGTGTTTGGCTTTCTTTGGTTGGCCTTTGGAAGTGATTGCCTCTATATTTAGGGAGAAGATGATACAGTGGTGATACTTTGATTTGTCACTCCAGTCACATGGGAGAATGGAATCAGATAGTACAGTGTTCTCTTTAGCAATGATTAGGTCAAGGGTGTCTCCTTTCTTATGTGTAGGGCTATTGCAGACTTATACGAGGTTGAGGTAATGAGGTAGGATTTGAAGCAGTTCACAAGTGGGTCAGTGAGATTGGGTCAGTGAATGTTGAAGTCACCCAGGAAGACCTGGTTGGAAGGATTGTTAAGTTTGGAGGAGATAATATCCATGACTCGTGAATGCAATTACTGTCGGGGAGGTAGAAAGTCTGGAGGGAGCACTTTGAGTTGCTGGTAGTGGAGATGTCGATCAATAGGTTTTCACAAGTGGGCAGAGATATGGTGTGTGCCTGTTTCACAGAGAGTGAGGCTCTGTATAAACAGGCTAGGCCACCCCCTACGTGTCTTGGGTGGTCTAATCTAATAATGTCATACCTAGGCTGGACCACTGTGTCCAAGGTGGGCCCAGAGGAATCCTTTAACTAGCATTCAGTGAGCATGAGAAGGTCAAGATCCAGGTTGAGGATAAGAGCGGCTATGTCGGCCATGTGTTTCATTGCTGAGTGACAGTTTATTGTGAGCATTTCAGGTATGCATTAGAAGTGGTCCTAACAGAGGGCATACGAGAGAGGGGAATGTGAGTGAGGTTTGATTTGTTCACAGACCTAGTTTTGGGCCGGGAAGACCTGAAGGGGTGGGAGATAAAAGTGTCAATTTTGGTGGCAGGCTGGGTCAGAGCAGCTGGGGAAGGGTTATAGGAATTTATAGGGGTGGGCGGAATTTGCAAAATTAACTTTCGCAAATTATCGCGAAAATGTTTAAAATTATCGCAAACAAGCGGAAATATCGCGAAGATGCGGAAGTTTTTTTCCGGCATGTTCGCGAGATTTTCTGCATGGTTGCGGGTCGCCAACATACCCATGTGGTTGCTTGCGGGCTCGGCCATCTTGTTTTGAGTTGTCTCGCGGTGCATGATCGCGAGAAGAAAGACGTGATCGCGCGACGCATGACGTCACTGCGGGCGCGAACTGTCGCGAGACAGCGCAAATGGCTAAAAACAATACAACATCTCATGAAGAACACGACCGGATCAAGAAAACTTGTCAGCGAACGCAGGGATTCAGGTAAGGCGATCGCGCGCACGCGAGAATGTACTATTTTACAGCGCGAGCAAGAAACAAATTATCGCCAAGCTGTGGAAACCGGAAATTTTGACATTTTCGCGCTCTCCGCGGAACGCGAAAATGTCAAATTATCGCAATTTCCGCGAACGGAACGAAATTATCGCCCAGGCCTAGAATTTAGGAGGTCAAGTAGGTAATCGTTGGATAGCTGTCTGTCTAGTCTATTTGGTCTGGAAGAGCGACTATAGATAGGTGCAGTCATGTAGCCAGGCAGGGTGATCTCTGAGTAGGCAGCAATATGGTCCGAGTCGTGGCTGGAAATTCTGGGGGTGTTGTTAGATAAGTGTTGAGCAAAGTGTAGGGACCACTTAAGTTCGATGTTGGAGGTGATGCAAAATAGTTGGCAATTGTCTGCATGGATCAGATACAGGTCCTAGTTTATAGAGTCAAGCATTTTCTCATGGGACAGGTTTCTGAGGGGTCCCAGGTTGGGAGAGGAGTTGGAGTGTAGAGGGGTTACTGAGAGATAGGGAGAGCTGGCGTTGTTAAAGTTAAACAATAGAGCCTTGGAAGTGTGAGGTTGAGGGGAGGTAGCGTCATGGTGGAGCCTGTTAATGGGCGTGTGGATGTGGGGGGAGCTGAGGGAGTGGGGAATTGTGGTGTCCAACAGGATTTAAAGAGAGGAGATGGTGTTGGGGGAAATTGTTGGGAGTTGGAGGAGGGGGAAAATACCAACAATGGAACCCGTGGATAGTTGGATGACCACTCGGTGTGAGAGGTAGGAATGGTTGACTGGCAGGGTAAAAGGGGAGAGGGTTTTAGCAAGGGGGAGTCGGGGTAGAGGCGAGAGAGTTATATAGGGGAGTGGCTGTGACTAGTTTGTTTTTGAGGAAGGTGAAGAGGTTTTGGAAGAGTTCCAGATTGGGATCAGGAGATTGAAAGAGTAGAGTGTAGTTGTTGTAGATGGAAATTATGGTGTTTCCATGGTAAAGCAAGGAGGGGGCGATAGTGAGTTTATGGCCATTTGGGATTTACTTGGTTATGATGGTGTTGAGTGAGGAAGAGAGAACATTCCTCCATTTGGCCCGCCAATTGATGGAGGAAATGAGGTCATGCTATCAGACCAGAGGGCGACAGGACACATTATGGTGAAAGTATGGCATAGCAACATACTGTCAGAGACAGGAGAGAATTTTCAAATAGTGCATTAGAGTAGAATCAGCAGATTAAGGCAGGAGTGGTGTGAGGTCCCTGAAGTACATGGCAGGGACAGCTGTGAGATCTGGTTTGGTAGCAGCGAAGTGGGGGGGAAGGAAGTGTTCAGCAGGTCATGCACTGTCAAACCATGAAGTCATGATGGGGGAGATCACAGACTATCAGATCAGAGAGAGATAGCAAATTTGATGTAATAAATGGGTATAACAACAATGTAGTCTCTGTTTAACTTGCAAAGCTGCACACCGCATCCTCAAGATTTCACTACTGATATGTGTTCCTCTGTCCAATTCCAGAGTAGTCGGGAAGCCAAGCCTAGGTATTAACTCCCTCAGCAGCTTTGCCACTGTGAGGTTGTCACTCTTCCTTGTCGGGTTTGTTTCAACCAATCATGAAAAGATATACACAACAACCAAAACATACCTCAACCCATTGCACACAGGTAGCTCAATGAAATCCAACTGCATATTTATTGAAGGGACCACCTGATCTCCCTATGTGGCGCAATGTCACCACAGTTCTTTTTCCTACATTGTTCTGTTGACAACCAACACATCAGAGGCGCAATGCTCCAGCCATCAATCTAAACTTTGGATTAAAGCAAGTCTACCTTAACCGCCTCTCCATGGCATGTCTCCGTACATGTGTACAACCACGACAATTCCTCGCCATTGGGGCAAACGTCTGTTTGCCAGCACTTTTCTTTGATCTCTCAAAACCCAAATCTCATCCTCATCCCTCTTAACACAAACTGCATTAGCCCAACTCTGTTGCTCTGCCTCTGACACTTCTTCTTGTAACCTCTTAACTTCCTCCCAGGTATCAGCTGTCACTAACAAAAGGTTGCAGTTGGTCTCGTCTGTCCCTTCTTCATATATTCACCATTGAAAGTGCAAGCATGATGAGCACAATACTTTGCGACCTCGTCAGCATATCTATTACAAACAGTCACATAATCGTCCTCCTTACAATGAGAAGTGCTCTTGACGACTGCATCTATGCAGGTATCTGCAAAGCTTCAAAGTGCTTTCAAACTTGTTCTACATTTTGGATAGGCAACCCTGAGGAGGGCACAGACCTCTCTGGGACCATAACTGTCCACAATCATGAACAACACCAAAGCCATACTGACTATCAGTGAAAAGGGCTACTCTGTGCTTGTCAGAGACACAGCACGCTCTGGTAAGAGAAATCAACTCAGCCACTTGAGTAGAAAGCACTCCTTGGAGCCACAAAGCTTAAACTATTCCTGAAAATGAACAATGTACGCAGCTTGTACATTTCTACATAGTGTGGCATATATACAGTTATAGGGTACCCATAACAACACCTTCACATCGCTCTATGCAGACACCAGCAGCGGCCACAGAATTTAGACATCCGGGCAAAGCTGCAGCTACTGGATCAAGGGTAGTCGAAAAATAGGCAACAGGTCTATGGGCACCTTCGTGAGTCTGTGTAAGTACTGAGGGAGTGCAGCCCTTTCACTCACACCAGAAAATTGAAAATGCTTTGTTGTAATCATGAATCCTAGTGCCGGGGCACGATAGAGACTTTCTCTCAACTCTAGGAATACAACTAAGCAATCATTATCCCAAGGTATGGGATCCAACACATCCTTGTGTGTTAGCCTCTATAAACGTTTGGCCACTAGGGAAAAGTTGGGTATACAGTGGTGACAATAGCCCACCATTCCCAAGAACATTCTGCCTTCTTTCTTGTTGGTGGCTTCATTTGCAGAATCACCATAAATCTTTCCTATGACACCATCCTGACTCCTTTCTTGATGTGATGGTCAAGGTACAAAACTTCCTTCAAACTGTACTGCAACATATTAGAGGACACCTTATGCCCATTCTCATCCAGGTGGGTAAACATAGCAATAGTGTTGGTCTTACAAGCTTCCTGAGTATTTGGTACAAGCAGCAGGTCATCAATATACTGTACCCAGGCAGAGCTACAGGCCATAACCAAAGAGTCCAGGTTCTTCTCAAGTATCTGATTGAAAATAAATGGACTCTCCATATACCTTTGTGGGACTCAGCACCATGCCAAAACATGACTGTCGAACAGAAACACAAAGAGGAATTAACTGTCCTTGTACAAGGGTATGGAGAAAAAAATTTGACACAAAACAGAGAACCACTCAGCCGCACACGGAATTTGAAATAAATCACAGCAGGATTCGGTACCAAGGGACTACAAGGAACCACAATATTGTTTATCTTTCAGAGTTGCTGCACAATGCAGTACTTACCATTAGGCTTCTGCAAGCCTATACTGGCTGAGATACATGGACTCCCCATAATCTCCTTCAGAATACCTTTTTGAATCATTGCCTTTATTACTGAAGTTACTACTGTGACCGTTTCAGAGGTCAGTTTATATTGCAGGGTTCTTGGGTACTCAGCTGTAGGTTTTATCTGTATACAGACAGGCTTAACTCCTTTAATGAGTCCAATGTCCTTTCCCGAAGAATCCCACGTTCTGACTTCACTGTGCTTCAGAAATCCAAGAGTAACTCTTCACTTGTCATCATAGGGAACAATTTGATTGCTGGAATTGGTTAACCATTTTAAAGGCAAAATCTTTGCCATGGGTTTGAAACTCTTCACCTCGTGTTGTGCAGTAAATAATGCAATTCAACTAGCACAATAACTTGCTTCCCAGCAAACTTACAGGACTCGAATCACATACCACAAATTGGTGATTATCCTCAAAGTTAACTATTTGTACAGGCACATCCTCAGTTACAGGATTGGGAATTTGTTCATTTGCAACACCTACAACTTGGATACTTTTTCCTGAGAGGGGTAGGTTGTGGAATTCCACTGTTCTCAAAAGAAAATGGGTAGCACCAGTATCAACCAAAAATGATATGGTATGGCAGTTCACTTCACCGTCTACAAATAGGCCACTCTGGTCTACCTCCAAGACTGCGCCAAGCATGCAATCATCCTCCCCTCTCAGGCACCATCAAGAGGACTGATTGGAGCCAAATTGGCGATCTGTCTCAGGGTTGGGGATCCCTCTATCATATCAGTTCTCCACTTTCACTTTCTTTATACACTGCCTTTTTAGCTCATTGAGCACTTTAAACTGCGTAGGTCTAGGCTGAGGTCTCTACCTTGAGGTTGAAATCCACTTCCAACTAGTATCACAGGAGCTCTCTGTTGGTACACTCCCTGCATGGGAGGCACATTCTCTACAAAAGGCTGACTTTGACCTCCCCTCTGAGCCACCTTCATTTGCACTATCATTAGTGTATCCTTCAAATTCTTCTTTCTCATGTCTATTTTATCATTGCAGGATTTGGCATATCTCAAAATCTCATCAAACAACTTATTCTGACAACAAATCAAATGCTTTTGATTCATTATGCTAATTACAGGCCTCAATCCTGTCACAAAGCTCGAGACAAAATGTCCCATATCCTTGGGCTCCAACGCTTCTATTGCACTATACTTTTTAAATGCCTGCAACAATCTCTCATAATATGCATTAATTGTCTCTTTAGGTTCTTGGGTCATTCGGTCAACCTTGACCAAGTCAATATTTTGAGGCAACACTTTAAACATCAACCATGTCAACACCTGGCTGTAATTCCTCATTACTGTCGGTGACAGACCATTTGTCAATGGGTCCCTTACAAGCTCTCTCTCAGGCCACTCTGTGGCTATTTTACATGCCATCCACAAGTCACTTAGGACCAAAATATCAAATAAAGTATTCAAATCAGTCCACAAAACCTAAGATGTCTTCACAAACTGCTCAACTTACTTGCACCACCCTATACGCTTCTCTCCCCAACTAGGGAATACATTGGTGAATGACACAAGCTTAGTCCTACTCCAAGGTACATGACCATGAACTCCACTGGGTACTTCTCATAAAGGGAAACTTGTAGCTTCCATTCCCCCCTCACTGGGAAAAGTCAGTTCCCATGGACCCTTCTTCTTTGCCCATTTACCTTCACACTTGTCTAAAGCACTCCAAGTTCGAACGCTCCCGAACAATTCCTGTTGGCTTTTCTGTAAAGCCTTTTTCTGATCCAAATCGACTTCATATTTCTGGCCTGTCTTGGAAAATTTATCATACATTTGTCTTGCTCGCCTGGTAACATCCTTGCTCATGAACAAAAGTTCACTTTCCTGATACGTGTCCAATTGGGCCAACTCAAGACTTCCACTTAACATCTCATCCAATTTAATTTTTAATTTACCACATCCACCAGATTTACCCTCAATGATGCCTTAATTGTTCCTTGATTAAACTCTGAGTTTCCACTTTCATTCGAAGTGGCATTAACAACCTTCCACCATTCCTTTATATTTTGAGTGCTAAAATGTTGCTGCATTTCAGGGGCTTTGAGTACTATCTCCTCTTTAGGGGTACTGCTATGTGCATTTAAAAATGACTCCCAGGTTAGCGTGCCTAGATCTGGCAATCCTGGGAATGATCCAAATCCATCTGGTTCATTGTCCCATCTGCACTCGTACCACAAGGGCAACTCACATTCATTGGGACTAAAGAGACAAATCTCCACACATGTGAGCTTGGTGAATCTCTCTCCGGGATTTTTGTCTTGGCAGGAATAGCCAAATTTTGTCCTACACTCCCTTTGGGACTGGGATTATATATAGGAGATAAAGGACCAGCGATAACCAGGGCCGTGAGAGCATCTAAGACATTAGAAACTGTGAACGAGCTGGGGACACAAATTACTGAGTTTCCTCCTAGATGGGGTGGGTTAGCCACTCCCAAGTTTCCATTGACATGAGCACTTCCACCTTCCATTATTTTGGTCTCATTACATGGAGGTGGAGATTCTGACAACAGCCTATTTAGAAGACTGTCACTAGAATCACTATGACTGTTTTTGCCTCTCTCATCTTGCTCTTTTCTCTCATCCTCTCTTCTCCTCTTCTATTCTTTCTTCCCCTTCTCAAATTCATCACCTGTTAATGCAGGGTATAATTTAGATCCCTCTATCATATCAGTTCTCCACTTTCTCTGTTCCGCCTCCCATCTCATATCAGCTCTTTATACACTGCCTTTTTAGCTCATTGAGCACTTTAAACTGTGTAGGTCTAGGCTGCGGTTTCATCTCATATAATACTCTCCTTACATTTCAATAATTCTCACATTGAATGTACCATAACTTGGAAATGCCAGTGCACTTTCTGTCTCAGTGATCTTATGCCATTAGATAAGCCATATACAGGTGTGTAGCTCAATATTTATCGCAATAGAATGACCCACGGTATCCTTGGGTGGTGCCTCTTCTCCTTCTCTAATGGTTATCATCACATTTCCCCTAATCAAATCTCAAATGACTTTAGAAACGTACCATTTTTGGATAAGTATGTCAAGAATCGCAATGAGAATTGTTTGTTTCAGAGCAGGAACTAATAATTTACCCGCAATTTCTATTCTAAATCAGCAACCAATGCCAGAGCAGCACTCCCTGACGTAGACAACCAATACCAACGAGGCGTTACAGCAACCGACCAATCTCAGCATGGTGTACTGTAACATCCATCTCACTCACTCAGTAGTTCAACCCCCTTTGCAATGTTCACACATGCACTCTCCTCAGCAATATGAATGGAAACAAATACAAAGCAATTGTAACAAATCACTTTGTCAGCTTCACTAAAGAAATCAACAGCATTCAATCATACATGAAATATTTATGAATATCACTTTCCGACCTTCTCAGTCTCACTCGAATGAGACCTCGACCTGCAGAGATTCACCCAGATACATACAGCTTCCTCCTGCGCAAAGGATCTGCTTCACTAATCCCACCCCGCTTTTACACACAAAGATAAATATTCTTATCTCAATTGTGCCGTCGATGACATCTCACGACAGGCACCACGAAACTTCAGCAGACAATTACAATACAGTGTCTTCTACACTTTTTACATCATCCCAGGGTCTTAGGCCATGTCGGACCAGATAACAACTTTTAACTTCTCGATATTAAGCACCACATCCACACACCATTCAAAACATCTCCACAAACATCACACAATCGTAATAAACACTGCATAGCTAAGCATAAGCTGTGCAATGCAAACCCTATTGATACTCACTCCTCAGCTATTATAACTCAGCCCCAAACCACTGAAATGCTGCCACTCCTCCAAACAAAAAACTTGAGCTCTAGGGCTAGGGCTGGGTTCTGAACTATTCTCTTATAAAATATTTTAACTCCACTATCTCAGGACCTAACCATCCTTGTTTTGCTACCATCTGCTAGGGCGCTGGCTCGAATATCCAAATTTATTTGCAATGAATCTTTTTAGGTGCCTGAGGAATAAAGAGGAATCAACATCATCCACATATGCAATTTACAGTGCAACACACTTGGTCACATGGTGAGGACTGAAAGTCGGTAAATGAGATTAAGTATGAGTTTATTAAAAATTGAAAGCCAGAATGACGCACACAAGTCTCAAGAATATGTTATAAAAGTACAGAATAATTACAGGCAGACCAAATCATCTGACAAAATGTAATCTCATTAACATGAAGCATACAAGGAAGTTAGTGCTAGCAATGCAAAAGATAAGGAAAATAATTTGATGATCTGTATATGGTTTGCGGTTCACTTGCCTAGGCATGAGTAAGTCTGAATTACCTATACTAGGCCTACTCTAGAAATGATTGGGGAACCCCTATTTATATCTAATAAAGTAAGAAGGTGTCAGCGTCGCAGCACTTCTGTAGAAGTTCTCAAGAATAAGTGTATTGCATAGCACAAGTCCACAAAACAGAAAATATTACAAAGAGAACTGTGCCTCTCTTAGTCTAAAAGGAGCCTGAATCTAGCTGAGGTGTGATCTCCAATTAAACCCCACAAAAGAACATTTGAGAATCCCATATCATATAACTCATCATTTTCCACCTTCACACAGAAAAACCTGGCTACTACTCTTGAAACTCCTTTCCTTTGGTGTGCACATCAGAACGTTCATGGATTCCTCCCGTCTCGCAATTCCATACAAACAGTAGCCCTTCCTCCCAAACCTCACTATCTCTCTCACACAATGTGCCTTTTTCTATTCGTACGATCACACAACTGCACTTTCAGAGGAGAGAAAAACATTGCATGCAAAGCAAACCTTCATGTTGAAGTTAAACATTTAGAAATACAGATGCTTAGAGCCTGTGGTCAAGTTCACAAGGCAAGCATCTCAATACATGTTTCAGTGCATGGTTGTAGATACATATGCAGTTATAAAATAAATGTGAGATACTATTCAGATGCATACCTGCATATATAAGAATTAACAATATTATTCAAATCGCACAAAGGCAGATATATATGGGAACAGCAATTCAATGTTAATGTAAAGAAACCATTGGTATGCACACTTGTATAAAGGTTGGGATTACACCTTAAATGCACTTCCTGTATCTTTTTAAGTGCACTACATTATGTTAATGATAATAAATCCCACACATACATGAGACCATGTGTACATATATATGGCATGGTCAAACATGAAGGAGGGGTGGGGGGAAATTATACTGCTCCAGTTTATTTGAGATTAAGCTAGTATCTGGAGTTACCAACCAAAAAGGGAATACAAGTAACATAGGTAACGACATGTTTCAAATGAATCACTACCCCGGACGTTCCACCAGCAAAACCTGGTGACGTGTGCAAGAAGAACATTGACAGAAAGGAGGTGTTGCTGTGGGAATTGGGCAGAGAAATACCGATTCCAATGACAGACAGCCATTTCACAGGGTAAAATTCAACATGGTGTTCCCACCTCTCTAGTTCATAGATCCCTCCTTATTGGTAATTACAGATGTTCGACAATCACATTAGCTTTCTTTGTCCACCCAGGAGAGCCCTATTCACTAAATGAGAATCCCAGTCAGGAAATATGAGTCCTCACGATTTAAATTAATAACATGAAAGATTGTCACATAGTATTGTGAATGCCTTGGTTTTCTAAAACGAAATCTGTTCAGCTCTGCACAAACGTCCTCGGTGAAAACAAACACGCATTTGAATGGAAGTGTTTCCTCGTGGATTCATAGGGGACATTGCCTTTGTCATGTGAACTGAACATGAATATTTAGGAACACCCAGAACGCCTACAAATAATCACGTGTGAGAACACACAGACTACTTTTCACCGAGACAATGCATGTCAGGCACAGCTCAGACACAAAATGCTAAAAATACTGCGGTCTGAGAGTTCCTGCAATCATGAGTTCAGGGTACAATTGGCATTAACATTCTACTACCTATTTCCCTTGAATAAGATTATACCAAGGACAGAAAATGCCCCTAAATTAATCCATCATTTTGACAGATTCTAATGAGCTAGAAATGGCAAAAACGATTCATTTCCATTAAACCTTCTTCATTTAATATCACGATTCACTCCGGACAGTTAACAGGCAGGTTGTTCTGAATAAATGAAGGATATAAAACCTTTTTTAAAGAGTGTTTCGCTTTGGAGCCCTGCATGTTCTAATGAAGTACAACATTTCAAAAGATTGAAGGCAACTTAAGCGTGTAAAAGTTGTTTTAACAGATTTCGGGAAAGGTTCGGTGTTACAGAAAAAAGACTGCATAAAAGTAGTAAAGAAGCTAAAAGAGATTAAAAAAAGAGAAAGTATTTAAGGTCCTGTGTACTGATCTATGTACTTGATCAATAGTGAATGAATATTCATACCGAACAGTAGCGGCTCGTGGAGGGAGTTTGGTGGGGCAGTGAGGCGGGGCGGGGGAGGGGCAGGGTGGGGAAATGTAAGCACCGGAATATGGATGAATGGAGGTAAGTACACATTTAAATTAATAAAACGAATTCCTTTGCGGGCGCTGCATCGCATTTTGCGATGCAGCGCTCGCAACGATACACATTCTGGATGATGACTTCATTGATACAGTACAGAGGAGCTGAAGGCTGAGGTGTAAACACTTCCACAAAATCCCCTAGTGTGGTCACAAAAGGTGAGAATTTGAGTGTCACATTATTTGCACTAAAATTTTCATAGGTTTGTCTGTTTGATATGTAGCTCCACCTATCTGCACACCACCATGTCATTTGAAACAGTCTCTCTGCTCTGAGCAATGGCTTCTTTAGGTTTGGTCTGGTGGTGTTGGTTTATAACTAGATATCACATCTTCATGTCATGTGAATCAAGTGCACTCCTGGAAGAAGCCTGCTTTGTGTAAGCAGGCCTTCTAAAGGATGCAGGTCCTTAAGGAGGCTATTGTGCTGGCTAAGTTCTGGTGTGTCAATTAATCATTCGGTAGGTACAAAGCAGTGTGTTTTGACATCATGGTGAAATGCATGCGATGATGGCAATGGAGGTGGCATCCTGCTTCAACTTGGATATTTCAGATGTTGTGAAAAAGCAAAATTGTAAAGGGGACAAACTGGCAAGAACACACACTATATTTATATATATTTACATAACATAACATAACATAACATATAGCTTATAGAAAGTGGTTGCTGTGTTTAGTTTTGCTGATGACCTAAAGATTGTAGACTTTATCCTTGCCATTTTATACCACCCCGTAATGTGCAATAAGTGTGTGCCAATCATCTCATTGAGGCCCATGAAATGGCAGGCTTGCCTAGAGCCATAAAACCTACAAGAATGTATTTTCAAAACACAAATTTAAATTATTGACTGTTACATTTTTGCCTCTGTGCTTAGTTGTTTTTTACAGGATTTCTCATGGGCAAATCACCACCGGTGGGTACTCTTCCTCCAAGTGACTGATTAATATGTATCTTTCAACAGTGCATCCAGACACAAGCTGCCAATGCTACACATGTAGTACCTTACCATTGACATTAGCTTACACATGCACATGCCATTTTGCTCCTGATTATTCTTAACTTGCATACTCCATTTCTAGCAATTAAGGTACAGAACAACCTCCATTTTTAGTTCGAACCGAGGCAGCGTGCATGGACTGTCTGCAAGACCTGATGTATTCCCTATACGGAGTGTAATCGCGCATGCTGCTTACCATACGTTGACGGCAGTGACACTCTTCTTTGCTGCCTCCTCATTGGTTCACACTCCCGATACGTCACTTCTGTGTGGAGCTCATGAGCACGGCTCAACTACATATTAATTCTCCTTAATTAGTGGGTGTCTGCTTTGAAGCAGGTACTATTTTTCTTTGCCATGCTTTGCTTCGCTGCTCGTTTTATTTTGCTTCAGCTGCATGACTGCTGCAGCACTTTATTGTTATAAGTAGCTGACTGCTGCACGCTTCATTAATCAGCACAACTGCCGCTGCGCTTAATTATTATAATTAGCCTACTGCCGCTTCACTTCTTCTTTAAGTATGGCAGCGTGTGAGAAAACGCTGTTCTTCAGTGATTATCAACGTTACACTATTGCCCAAGGGGGACAGGTTGCATCCAGTCAGTGAAGGAGGCTGCGCAAAACGCTGACAGGCATGCCCGTGGGACCATTACACCTCGCTAGTACAAGCTAATATTCAAACATACCTAAAGTGGTCTAGGAAGCCCAGTCCTCTTTCTATAGAGAGTCCTGGGCATGCGATATACACACATAATTTATTTCAATCCACTGCTAATCAAGGATGATGAGCTCTGTTTCCCTACCTCGCCATGTCCATAATGAATCAACCTGGCACAACTGGCCTAGCCTAGATGCTTTAAGGGGACAAAGTAAGATGATATCTGCTGTATGGCCATAATCGTGCAGTCGGCTTTCATCCTGGTTCATAGCTGCTGGTGAACACTCCCGGTCCTCTATTGTCCCCCGCAGAACATCTATAGTGCATACATCTCTGCATGACACACACAAATATAGCATACATCTCTCATTGGGGAACACTTTTCTTTCTCTTTGGGCTGGTTGGGGGATTGTGTCACGAATGCATGACTTTACGCTCTTGGTTGCAAGAGGATTGTGGCAGTTATGTAGGAGTTGTCAGAGTTCACCATGAAATCTCACCTACATCTGTCAGGAAAACAGAACTAGTACCTCCCATAACTATACCAATAGCTCCAACTCGAACAAATGCGAGACCTATTGCATTTCTAATGCTTGTAATGTTGTCTTCTTCCTAGTTACCCTTTTGCTCTTCAGTGCTGCAATCCTTTGACTTTAATATATGTTGTTGTAGCAAAGTCAGCTGACTTGCACCAATACTTGTCATGTTTGGGAGACAGCAATCTAGGTCACTTCTATTCCATGTATTGCCTTTGTGGCTCAATTGTTTATTTATTCAAGCCAAGATTCCCCACAACTCACTGAAGCACATGGTATCTATAAGGGCAAGTGCCTCCCACTGCTGAGATATATTTTCATTTGTTTCTTACCCTTAATGTGTATTTTGTCCTTGAACAATAATTTGTGGCATCCCTAAACACTTGGGGGGCAGATTTACAAGCCCCTTGCGCCACTTTTGCGTCATTTTTAACATGGTTAAAATGACACAAAAGTGGCGCAATGGGCATGTAATTCTGCCCCGTGGCATTTAGGATTCTCCATTTTTTGATGGCCCTGAGTAAAGATCTTATTGTCCTTTCCTCCCTTAGACTCAAGGGCGATATCAATTTCACATTTTCTGCTTATGTACCACCATTACATTTCATGTATCACATATATTCATCTATTTTAAGAGCACTTTTTGCATTTATGATCACATGTTGCCTTTAGGATTATATGCATGTGTATACCACATAACATTCACTTAATTATAGTTTGATAGTTCAGCAGTAATTCATACATGTATTCAAATCATTTAAATGTTTTATAGATGTAACTGAAGGTGTAACAAAATTAATATGTCCATTTTTCTATTTGTCAAGGGGTGGGCATAATACGCGTGCTTCAATATAGACTAATCATTCAGAATTACCTAAGAATTTCTGAAAATCTGCACAATTACGCAAGTAAAGTAATTCTGTGTTTAGGGCTATTTAGCAGCCACTCGCTCTCTAAATGTGCTTTTGTGTTAGGATTGTTTTCCCCCAAATTACTCTCATTACACAAGCAGGAGTAAAAATGTTTTTATCAGTAATTCTGCGTCAAAGAGTAATACATAATTACCTAACTTACTCTGATTACTCTGGCATATTTGAAATTCCACCTGGGCCTACATTTAGCTTCATTCCATGTGAGGCCTGCCCTTTTCAAAATAGTGAGAGAAATCTATTTAAGCCAGGTGCAGACAAATGGAAGGCAGAGAGGAAATCTTTGACTTCTTAAAATACCAGGTGAAGCAAGCAGAAGCATAAATCCTGTTTGCTAAGGCCACAGGCTGGCATCTCAGAGTGAGACTAAGCTTAATCATTGGCTGGGATGCCATAGTTACTGAGCATTGAAAGATCACAACCTTCTTCACACAGAACTACACTTCTGTTGTTAAACTGAGGTATGTGGGTGAGAAGCCATCTTAGAAAAGTGAACAAACCCTTTTTGTACTAAGGCAACTCAACTAGTGTAAGGAGGGAGGCGTTGGTGGATAGAAACAGACTGCATCTTTTCATGGAAGAGATTTTTGAATTTTTAGACTACTGCATCAGTGATGCAATTCTGAATAATATTCTGCTTATTATTTGTTTTCATTGGCACTGTTTTGTTCATGTTAATAGTTACAACTATACACTTTTTATGCACTAGAATAGAATACATTTATAAAACACACCTTTATTGTGCATACTTGAGTATATCTATTTATCTACGAGGGATAGTGCTGTGTGCAGGTAAAGTTGTGATGACTGTTTGAAAAGCACACTCCTCTCCGCACTTTTGATTTAATAGATTTAGTTGCTCCATTTCCAACCTTCCATGCATGGTGGTCCAGTTCCCAGGCTGGCTATCTAGATCTGAAAGCTATTGTGGTCAGTAAACTCCTTGCAATTCTAGGTTATAGTCCCTGTGTCTTGATTCCCTGAGGTTGATCTGTCTCCCTGGTGTTCTTTATTACAATGACAAACTCTGACAGTCATCTTGTTTGTTGCGGCACCAAAGATACTTTACTTTGAATTTCTGTTGTGGTTTTATTCTTCTTTGCTCCTATATGTTCATAATCCTCTGGACTGTAAATCACTGACCACCAAAGGTACATCACGAAATAATCTCTAATATGACTAGAAGATTGTGATCTTTCAGTTTGATATAATATTCAGTTACCCTTTATGAACATTACCCATTGCCGGACATTACATCCCTGGATGAATTATCATATTACATTACTTTGTTTATTTATATATGTCAAAGATTTCCACACATTATATAGTGTTTGTTTACATATGGGGTCCATAGTTTGTAATAACCATAGATCATTGTGAGATTAATTTATGTTTAGATTACCAGTTTCTTCAGTGCATTACCTATCTCATTGAAAATTACTGTATTTCATTGTGTGATTACTCAATTACATCACTGTTGTATTCCTTGTATTTCCACTGATTATAACACTGTTTATAATGTATTGTCTCAATCGGTATATTTAGCATTGACAGATACATAATTGTAACTTGAAAAAACTGTTTACTCTGCCAGACCTCACTCTACACACCTTCCTTGTTTTACTGCCCACACATATCTCACCAGAATCAAGGAGGCTTAAATTAGACAATTTTTTTGCAGAATTCGATTTTTGACTACTGACGTCAGTAGCCCCTATAATTATCCACTCAAGATAACCTAGGCTTATAATATCTCATGAAGGGATCCTTCTTCCATACTGTGGGTACTCAAATGAATCATATATATGCAGAGGGTTCAAGAAACTTTTGTTGAGTGTTCTGTCATTATGGACTCCTGTTAACCACTTCTCTGATTGCAGAAGTAGTTCTCTTTGTAGGAGTCATCATGATTCCTCGTTTATGGCTTCCATCTATTTGATACAGATTAACGATGAGATCTCTCTCCCTGGTATGAGTATCATTCAGCCTGCAAATGAAAGGAATCTAGAACAAATTATTATAAGCTAGCAATATCACTTCCTATCAAGTCAATATTGTGGCAGCATAGAAGCCGGAATCTTTTGCAGAATAGAAGCTAGCTAGTATTATGGCAACATAGAAGAACCAAAGGTAGGTCTGCACCCCCTAGCCAGACTTGTACACCCTACAGCGATCTAGTGCATGGCTTGATTCTCCTCCACAAACCTTGGTGGTGAGTGTTATGTATGAGTATTTCATATTTAGGACTGTGTATACTGGTACTCCTGCCCTACCAGCAGTCCATCTGCATTGGAGTTCCTCTGTAATTTCCATTTGGTTACTCTATCTGAACTGTTCCTGCCATAGCACAGACCAAAAAAATGGGAATTCAGTCCATTGAACAATAGAACATTTGTTTGAATACTTATCAATGTTTAGGAAAAGTTTTGAGCAGACTTCTATCAAGCTATTGGTTTGGGTCACCTGATGCCTCAATACTTTATGGGCAATTCAGTTGTCTCCAAAAATCCTTAATCTAAATCAGTGAAACTGGCACATTATGTACCTATTCACCAGAAATGAAAGATAGATGATTCATATCAGGACACCAGCCAATTTGGAATGCAAGGATTTGCATACTATGTGGAAATACAGGGCAGTCCTTTGGAAGGCGCTCAAAGGTATGCCAAGAAAATACTAACTCCTAAGCTGGTGATTGAAATACAAAAATGTCAACTGCAAAATTATAATCTTAAAAAAGTATTGAAAAAATATATATATTCACTGAATAAACAAAGTTTACAGTGACGTTATAGTGAGGTATGCTAATAATATTCTACTTTGCTGTAAAATAAACTTTCAGAATTTCACTAGGAACAAAAGTTAAAGGGACATTATAATTAGGTAAAAAAGTTAGTTAAAAGATACCATTTTAAACTAACCAAATCACTGAAATGCATTAATTATAGTTATCACAATTAACTATAACTCATGACCCAAAGTACCTAAGAACTCGCACACGAACAATTAACAGTTTAGTCATCAATGATGTGATACAGCATGTAATGAGTGATGTAGTATGTGAGGTCATAAGCAGTGCATGGCGGGGGCATGTATTGTAGTTTCTTTAGGTCATAAGTTATAGTTACTTGAGAAAAGTTTAAGTCGTGAATACATTTCAGTGTTTTTTTTGGATTAAAATGCTATGCTTTCACTGACATTTTCCCCTAACAATGTCACCGTAACCTTGTTTTTAAGTGAAATTCTAATTTTTATTATGCAAAGTAAATTACCATATCAAACTATTATAGCACTCTAACTTTTGTTTTGTTCAGTGAATTTCATTTTTTGTAACATGAAGTAAGATGGTCATTGCTGTGCATGTGGTGGGCTTTTTTCCCCTACCCGCCCTCCTCCCGCCTCCCAGCTGACCCTGCCTTCCCGGCTACCCCTTAAATGGCGGCCGCTGCGAGGCAGTGGTAGCGACCCTTGACCCCAGGCTAGGCCGCTCCCCTGTCCTCACAGCGCCACCAGATCCCCTGTTCTGACTTCTCCTTTTGCCTGCATCGCTGCCTGTGCCCCGAGTGCCTGTGTTGCCGCTTGTCTGCGTTCGCGCTCCCCTTTTTTTCCTTCTGTATCCCCGAGTGCCTGTGCTGTGTGATCGCGCTCCCCTGGTTCCCTTCTGTATCCCCGAGTGCCTGTGTTGTGTGATCGCGCTCCCCTGGTTTCCTTCTGTATCCCCGAGTGCCTGCATCTCCTGAGTGCCGTCCCCCTTGCCCTCCCGCCGTCTCCCCCTCGTTTTTCCTGTTTTTCTGCGCCTTTTTCATTTTTCTAGGCCTCCTCGCCTTCGGAGCCTTTTTCCCGGCGCCGCTTTTTTGCCGCTTTTTTCCCCAAAACCGCCCTCCTCCCGCCTCCCAGCTGACCCCGGCTACCCCTTAAATGGCGGCCGCTGCGAGGCAGTGGTAGCGACCATTGACCCCAGGGTAGGCCGCTCCCCTGTCCTTACAGCGCCACCAGATCCCCTGTTTTGACTTCTCCTTTTGCCTGCATCGCTGCCTGTGCCCCGAGTGCCTGTGTTGCCGCTTGTCTGCGTTCGCGCTCCCCTTTTTTTCCTTCTGTATCTGCGAGTGCCTGTGCTGTGTGATCGTGCTCCCCTGGTTTCCTTCTGTATCCCCGAGTGCCTGTGTTGTGTGATCGCACTCCCCTGGTTTCCTTTTGTATCCCCGAGTGCCTGCATCTCCTGAGTGCCGTCCCCCTTGCCCTCCCGCCGTCTCCCCCTCGTTTTTCCTGTTTTTCTGCGCCTTTTTCATTTTTCTAGGCCTCCTCGCCTTCGGAGCCTTTTTCCCGCCGCCGCTTTTTTGCCGCTTTTTTCCCCTACCCGCCCTCCTCCCGCCTCCCAGCTGACTCCGCCTCCCCGGCTACCCCTTAAATGGCGGCCGCTGCGAGGCCGTGCAGCGGGCGCGCCGCTGGCGCGCCAAAGGCGTGCCTAAGGCAAGCCCGTCTGCGCCCGTCCGCGCCTGGCCCGCGCTCAGCGCACGAACCCCAGGCCCCCGCGCCCCCCGCCTGACCTACGACTCCGCCACCCTCGTCAACCTCAACCCCGGCCGCACTCCGGGCTGCTACCGCGCCCACCCTAAACGGACCCACGGACCCTTCACCTGCAACAACTGTCACTTCACCTGCCCACGGACCAACACCGCTCCCGTCAAGAACAACTCCCTCGGAAGCAATCTCCACTGCATCCTGGTCAACACCCGATCCATCCACAGGCACGCCATTGAACTGTGGAACCTCATTAACTCTAAGAACCCTAACATCGCCTTCCTCACCGATTCCTGGATGAATCCCTCCTCTGCACCCGACATCGCCATAGCCATCCCCGACGGCTACAAAATCATCCGGAAAGACCGCACCAACCGCATCGGAGGAGGCATCGCCATCGCACACAAAAACTCCATCCGCATCTCAACCAACACCGACAACTCACTCCCCGACGCCGAACATCTCCACTTCATGATCCACAGCGACCCCAAGACCACCCTCAGAGGCACCCTCATGTACAGACCACCAGGACCCCGCACCAAGTTCAGCGAAGACATCGCAGACTTCGTCACCCCTCACGCACTCTCGTCCACCGACTACATCCTCCTAGGAGACCTCAACTTTCACCTGGAGAACCTCACCGACAACAACACCACCGCCTTACTGGACAACCTCACCAACCTGGGACTGAATCAGCTAGTCAACACACCCACCCACTACGCCGGACACACGCTCGACCCCATCTTCTCCTCCAGCAAACACATCACCTTCAGCCACACCACCGAACTCACCTGGTCGGACCACAGCTGCGTCCACTTCATCTTCAAGAAGACCACTGTGCACCACCACACCCAGCAACCACCAAAGAGACACTGGACTCGTATCACCACGGATCAGCTCGCATCAACCCTCTCCCAGAACCGACCCACCAGCACCACCGACCCAAACGAAGCCGCCAACAACCTCACCAACTGGATCTCCGACTGCGCCGACCTCCTGGCCCCCCTGAAAACTCAAGCCAGCACCAACAACCACAAGAAAAACTCCTGGTTCACCCCCGACCTCAAGGACTCCAAGAAAGAATGCCGCGCCCGCGAGAAGAAATGGCGCCTCAACCAGACCGAAGAGAACATGTCAGCTCTTAAGGACGCCACCCGCCAACACCACCAACACCTCCGCGCCGCACGAAAAACAGCCTACCTGAACAGACTTGACAAAAACGCCCACAACAGCAAGGAACTATATGGCATCGTCAAAGAGCTCTCCAACCCGGACGCAGAAATCAACTCCATCCCCCCATCACAGGACCTCTGCGACTCGCGACCTTCTTCCACCACAAGATCACCAACATATACAACAGCTTCCCGACCACCGACACGAACCCCCCCCCCCCGGAACCCGCTACCGACATCACCACCATCCTCACCTGGAGCCCAACCACCACCGAGGAGACCACCCGCGTCATGAACTCGATCCACTCCGGATCCCCATCGGACCCCTGCCCGCACCACATCTACAACAAAGCCGACGACATCATCGCACCACACCTCCGAGATGTCATCAACGCCTCCCTCACCACCGCCACCTTCCCGGAGAGCTGGAAACACGCAGAGCTCAACGCCCTCTTAAAGAAACCCACAGCAGACCCCACCGAACTCAAAAACGTCCGGCCCATCTCTCTCCTGCCGTTCCCGCCAAAGTAATTGAGAAAATTGTCAACACTCAACTCTCCAACGCCCTGGAAACCAACGACTCCCTCGATCCCACACAGTTCGGTTTCAGGACCAACCACAGCACCGAAACCGCCCTCATCGCAGCCACGGACGACACCAGAGCCCTGACCGACAAGGGTGAGACCGTGGCCCTCATACTCCTGGACCTCTCCGCAGCCTTCGACACGGTCTGCCACCGCACCCTGATACGACGCCTCAGCAACGCCGGCATCAGAGGCAAGGCCCTTGAATGGATCATCTCCTTCCTCTCCGGAAGGACTCAGAGAGTCCGCCTGCCCCCCTTCAGATCCACAGCCACGGAGATCATCTGCGGCGTACCTCAAGGATCCTCCCTCAGCCCCACTCTCTTCAACATCTACATGACCCCCCTGGCGAACATCGCATGCAAACACGGACTGGACCTTATATCATACGCCGACGACACCCAGCTCATCTTATCACTCACAAACAACCCCACCTCAGCTAGGACCAGACTTCATGAAGGAATGAAGGAAGTGGCGAACTGGATGACAGACAGCCGCCTGAAACTGAACGCCGACAAGACGGAGGTCCTCATCCTCGGCCCCACTGCATGGGATGACTCCTGGTGGCCCCCCGCCCTAGGCAGCACTCCCCAACCCACCGACCACGCACGCAACCTCGGCTTCATCCTGGACTCATCCCTCACCATGACCAGACAGGTGAACTCGGTGACCTCAGCATGCTTCAACACCCTGCGCATGCTCCGCAAGATCTTCCGCTGGATCCCCACCGACACCAGAAAGACCGTCACCCACGCCCTCGTCACCAGTCGCTTGGACTACGGGAACACCTTGTACGTGGGCATCACCACCAAGCTGCTGAGGAAACTCCAACGGATCCAGAACGCTGCCGCAAGACTCATCCAGGACATCCCTCGCCACCACCACATCTCAGGACACCTGAAAAAACTCCATTGGCTCCCCGTCAACAAGAGGATCACCTTCCGACTCCTCACCAACGCACACAAAGCCCTTCACAACTTCGGACCCAAACTCATCAACAACCGCGTCTCCTTCTACACTCCTCCGCGCACTCTACGATCTGCCAGACAGGCCCTGGCAGCCGTACCCCGCATCCGCAAAGCCACCGCCGGAGGAAGATCCTTCTCTTTCCTGGCAGCGAAGACCTGGAACTCTCTGCCCAGCCACCTTCGCGCCATACCTGAACACCTCTCCTTCAGAAGGCAGCTCAAGACCTGGCTCTTCGAGCACTGACCCCCCCCCCCTCCCCAGCGCCTTGAGACCCTTTATGGGTGAGTAGCGTGCTTTATAAATGCGAATGATTGATTGGTTGGACACTAGGCCTTATCTGTACCCAGACCCTGCACCTAACCCCCCACTCTGCCTCTTTTGAAAACATTCTTAATATTGTGGAGGGAAGGTGCAGTCCCTCATCCCGAGCAATTGCTGGCCCCTGAGACCCCATCCCAGGTGCAAGTAATTTTTCTTTGAATGGAAAGGGAGCCAGTGGCCACCCCGAGCATCAAAAGGCACAGGGGATCCCATCCCAGGAGCTTACATTCATTAAAAGGGAAGGGAGAATGTGGACCCCTCCCAGAGCCAATTCAAGGACCAAGGATCCCATCTGTCAGGGAATAATGTGTGTGTACTGTTCCTACATGGAGCACACACAAGACTTTGAACATTAAGGCCTGCAAGGGGAGGCTCATTGCACCCATGGCCCTGCCATCTTCCCTACATGCACCCATCCTAGGTGCAGAGAGAGCCAGCTTTGCTCAGCCTGGCAGGAGCAGATGTTTTTCTTTGCTCTCACTGTGCTGGAGCAATCTCTGTTTCCCTACCAGCAAGAGGATATTATCTTAAGGTCTGTCAGCTCTGCAGATCCTCCGCAGCATGATTTCTTTATTTAACCTTCGGATCTCTAATTCTTTTCAACGGATTTATAGCGAATCACAAAAGTACCCTTTCTGGACCAAGACCTCTGCCAAATTAGGTGTAATACCATTCAGCATTTTGGGATGTGGCTGTCTAATTTTCCTATGGAGAAATTAAGGGGGAAAACTAATTTTGGGACTCCCCCATTTTCTCCGCCCCTACTTGATGGATCACCCCAAAACTTTCCAGGAAGAAGCTGAGTTGGGATAATATTGTTTTTGTAAAGGGCCATGAAAACCAAAGTTATAAACAAACCAAACAATGCTTTTCCTACAGAAATGTAGTATTAACTATAACTACCAGTGGTGACTGCTTGTGAGAAGTTGGCCTGGTATATGATGCTCACTAGTTAAAGTGATCACCTTGTACCATGCCAAGCAACCCTTATGGTGTGGTTGTAAGTCAACCTTTTCGGACTAGCTGCCCTAGTGGTAGCGTAGGCTAAGCAGTCTTTGAGGCTAAACTCGTGAAGCGTGTTAAGCCAGCTGTTTTACCAAATGCAACCCCCTTTTATACCAATGAAAGGACACCACACAGATATATATTCAAAATATATATGTATTTATTTCTCAAAGTAACCCCTAGTCTCTTTATGAGCACAGGAGCACAAATCGTCAAACAAGATTACAGTAGAATACACAGAAGTTGCACTTTATATGGATAGGCCCTGGTGGCCACTCGAACCATATACTAAAATAGTGGTATAAGTACCACGAACAGAAAAGGGAAAAGGCCTAGGGCCTCTAGAATCGCTGGGCCTACAAGGAGCTAACTTCAGTTAGTGACCAGGAGGTCCACGGGTGGCGTGTGCAGAGCAAATAGTCACACGCGTGCTCCCATAGGTTTCAATGGGTGCGTAAAAAGTACAAAGTTACTGCAAAGAGGATCTTCCGGATGGACTAGGAACTCAAGATTTGGAACACAGGCACTAGAGATGTAATACTACACTTGGGCACAGGTGTGCCAGCTTTACCTCACCCACAGGAAGCGGGTGCATAGGCCTCGAAGTGCGTTGGGTTTCTTCTATCTGTTCCGTGGAGCCTGAAGACAAAGATGCTGCAGGCGGTCGGTCCGGGAGAGATGCAGTGGATCCAAGAGTGGATCGGAGATGTTGAAGACCTGTAAGCGGAGGGGACAGTGTTCACAGTCACTAGCCAGTGACCAGCGTGGCACCAGGTGGGTACCAGGCAATGTCGGGTGCAAACAGGAAGAAAGGTGTAGCTTGTCTCTGCAGCCACGTGGTCCCTGGAGGTCGACGACGTCCAGGAGTCAGTTCACGAGCTGTCCCACGCAGGCTCTCGCTGTCGGCGGTGTCGGCGACTTGATCGAAGCAAACAAGCCTTGGCAAAAGCAATTGTTGTAGGAGATGAAATAAGCTGATGGTTCTGACCAGCAAGGTCAGAAGGACCGCTCCTTTGGAGGGGAGCAAGGGCCAGTCTGGATCAACCAGACCAGCAGTGTATTTCTTGAAGTTCGTCGCCAAGATGGCCACTAGCCAGCGGGCCAGCAACCGGTTAGGCGCGTCGAGTGGCACAATGCAGAAGGGCCCCACGCAGATCGTGGAGATGCTGGAGGGCTCACCTTTGGTGCAGATGCTGCTCGGGTGCTGGGCTTCTCAGATCCCAAAGCACAACTTGGAGGGAGCCTCGGTTGTTGCACTTGTCAGCTTGTCGTAGTCGTTCCAAGATGGCTGGCTCCACGTGTCTCGGTGCCTCCACGGGTCTCCTCTTTTCAGGGACTGTGGATCGGGCGGTGAGAGGTCTGGAGGTCTAGGTCTTGTCAGTCTCTGGGCTCGGGCTCCGGCGGGAGGCGGTGGCAAAGCAGATGTTGATTCGCTGGATGGTGCTTGCGTTAGCAAGGTGGTCACTCCCTGACCACAGGGGAGATTGGCTTCAGTCCTCTGTGCAGCAGAGCGTCGAAGTTCCCGTCTTCTTCTTAGTGTTAAGTTGATTCCAGGATGTCTGAAGTCTTAGGACACAGCTCCTACCTTTAAGCGGATTCTAGGGGCCGGACTACCTGCTAGGTCCCTCCCTATGGGTGGGACCAGGAAGGGGGGTGGTTACACCCCCAATCCTTTGTCCAGCTCGCCCCAGGCCCGGGACTGGTGTGCCCCAGGACCGGTTTGAACTGGCATATGCACCGAGGCTCCTTGTGAGCCACAGGCATGTCTGGTTTCTTTCAAGCCCTACCTGACCAATACACAAAATCCTGTCTGGGGTGGTGCACGCACCTCCCCTGGCAGGAAACCCTTTGTCCACACCTCCCAAGCTGGAAGGACTCCCAGCAGCAGGAGGGCAGACTTGTGTCTGTGGTGTCAGCATCCATTTTGTGGAGCTGAGGCTATGTCTGATTTTACCCGGGTTTCAGGTACTGTACATGTCGTGTCCCTCTAGAAGGGTGGAATGCTAACCCCGTCGCCAGAATTGGCGAGGGGTTAGTATTCCAATTCGTATGACACCTTACTCGACATGTTTTGATAAAGCCAAACCAAAGATAGCATTTAACCGCGAGGTTCATAATGCACTTAAGAGTATATGGTATGACGATATCTGGAAACAGTAGAAGGAAGTTGTTCCGACCACTGCAGACAGGCTCATCTCATGCCAGAGCACCATCTCACATGGAACCACGCACTCTGCCTTCAGGATTGTTAAGGCCTGCCATAGGAGTGACTTATAGGTTACCAGGTGTCCCATTTAAGGTTAGGTATAGGTATACTACACCTAAGTAAGGGGTGATTACACCAACTTACCCCAGCTGAGTGATCAGCCAGTTGTGTCAAATTGTTAGGCCACGCCTGGGGTGGCATAATACATGCTTCAGCCCTTGGCAGGCCTTGGGTACACCAATGCCCTGGGTACCTAGTGTACACTGGTACAGGGGCTGACAGGGTGATCCACTTCCAATTGGTTATGCACCTAGGGTGCATAGTTTTAATTTAGTAGAGAGAACAGCAGGCTGGGGGTCTGATTGGCAGGCCCACAGCCTCAATATGTCAAAAACCAGTGAAGCAAAAAGCAAAAATTTGGGGTGACCATAGGATAGCAGACGCTACTCTCCTACACAACCCCCCCCCAAACGCTGGGACATTAAACTAGCCTTGACCAGTCTCGTCTTCATGTCCTAAGTGGAAGTACCTGGAGAGACCATCTGCATTCCCATGGTCAGTACCTGGCCGGTGCTCCACTGTAAAGTCCATCCCCTGTAGGGAAATGGACCACCTAAGCAGTTTGGGGTTTTCACCCTTCATCTGATTTAGCCACAAGAGGGGCTTATGGTCGGTGTGAATCTTGAAGTGAGTGCCAAACAAGTATGGCCTCAGCTTCTTCAGGGCCCACACCACAGCAAATGCCTCCCTCTCAATAGCTGACCAATTCTTCTCTCTGGGGGTCAACCTTCTGCTAATAAAAGCAATGGGTTGGTCTTGACCATCTACATTAAGTTGTGACAGCACAGCTCCCACACCCAACTCAGAAGCATCTGTTTGGACAATAAACTCTTTGGAGTAGTCAGGACTTTTCAGGATAGGTGCAGATCACATGGCCTCCTTCAGGTCATCAAATGCCTTTTGACAGCTTACTGTCCACTGAACCTTTTTGGGCATCTTCTTGGATGTCAGATCATTAAGAGGAGTCACAATGGACCCATAGTTCTTAACAAACTTCCTGTAGTACCCAGTCAAGCCCAAGAAAGCTCGAACTTGAGTCTGGGTGGTTGGAGGGGACCAGTCCTTGATGGATTGTATCTTACTCTCCAGTGGTTGAACTTGGCCTCCACCTACAAGGTGGCCCAAATATACAACCTTACTCTGCCCTATCTGGCACTTAGTGGCCTTGATAGTGAGGCCTGCCCTTTGCAGAGCCTCAAGAGCCTTCTTCAGGTGGATCAGGTGATCCTCCCAGGTGGAGCTAAAGACAGCAATGTCATCAAGATATGCTGCGCAAAAGTCATCCAACCCAGTAAGGACTTGGTTCACCAGCCTTTGGAAGGTGGCAGGTGCATTCTTCAGACCAAAGGGCATCACCACAAACTGGTAGTGCCCACCTGGGGTTGAGAATGCTGTTTTGGCCTTAGACTCCTCAGCTAATCTGATTTGCCAATAGCCAGCTGTTAAGTCAAATGTGCTCAAAAACTTTGCAGAAGCTAGTTTGTCTATGAGCTCATCTGTCCTGGTGACAGCATTGAGACCTCTGTAATCCACACAGAACCTCATCTCTCTCTTGCCATCTTTGGTGTGAGGTTTGGGGACCAGAACCACTGGGCTAGCCCAGGGGCTCTCTGAGGGTTCAATGACACCTAATTCCAGCATTTTATGTACCTCAGCCTTTATACAGTCCCTGACGTGGTCAGGTTGTCTGTAAAGCTTTTTCTTTACAGTCAGACTGTCACCAGTGTCCACCACATGGGTACACCAGTCAGTTTGACTAGGTATCAAGGAAAACATATGTGAAAATGATTTTAGAACCTGTCTACATTCAGTCTGCTGATGGGCAGTGAGGTTGCCTCCAAGGGTCACTCCTTCAACTGAGCCATCTTCAGGGTTCTGAGACAACAGGTCTGGGAGAGGGTCACTCTCTTCCTCCTGTCCCTCATCTGTAGCCATGAGCAAGCCCATGTCTGCCCTGTCAACATATGCTTTAAGCCTGTTAACATGGAGTACCCTGTGGGGACTCCTGGGAGTTCCTAGGTCGACCAAGTAGGTGACCTCTCCCTTCTTTTCCAGGATTGTATGGGGTCCAGACCATTTGTCTTGGAGTGCTGCTGGGGCCACTGGCTCCAACACCCATACCTTCTGTCCTGGCTGAAACTCAACCAAGACAGCCTTTTGGTCATGCCAAGCTTTCTGTAAGGCCTGGCTTGCCTCAAGGTTTTTGGATGCCTTCTCCATATACTCAGCCATCCTGGAGCGGAGACCAAGTACATAGTCCACTATGTCTAGCTTAGGCTTTTTGAGAGTTAACTCCCATCCTTCCTTCACCAAACACAGTGGGCCTCTCACAGGGTGCCCAAACAACAATTCAAAGGGGCTGTAGCCAACTCCTTTTTGTGGGACCTCTCTGTAAGCAAACAGAAGGCAGGGTAGAAGGATGTCCCATCTTCGCCTGAGCTTTTCAGGTAATCCTTTGATCATACCCTTGAGGGTCTTGTTGAATCTCTCAACAAGCCCATTGCATTGTGGGTGATAAGGGGTGGTGAACTTGTAGTTGACACCACATTCCTTCCACATAGCTGTCAAGTATCCTGACATAAAGTGGGTACCTCTGTCAGATACTACCTCCTTAGGAAACCCCACTCTGGAGAATACTCCCAGCAGGGCCCTGGCCACAACAGGAGCTGTAGTGGTCCTAAGGGGAATTGCCTCTGGATACCTGGTGGCATGATCCACTACCACCAGTATACATCTGTGCCCAGATGCAGTGGGAGGATCCATGGGACCCACTATGTCTATTCCCACTCTTTCAAAGGGGACCCCCACCACAGGTAGTGGTATTAGGGGGGCCTTTGTTGTGCCACCTGATTTGCCACTGGCTTGGCAGGTAACACAGGAGCGACAAAACTCCTTTGTATCTTCATTCATGTGAGGCCAGTGAAAGTGAGGGACAAGCCTGTCCCAAGTCTTATTCTGGCCTAAGTGTCCTGCTAAAGGAATGTCATGGGCCAAGGTGAGAAGGAAGCCCCTAAATTGCAGAGGTACAACCAACCTCCTGGTAGCACCAGGCTTGGGGTCTCTAGCCTCTGAATAAAGGAGCCCTTCATCCCAATACACTTTATGGGTACCTTCAGCATTCCCAGCAGCCTCAGCAGCAGCCAGCTGTCTGAGGGTTTCAAGAGAGGGACAGGATAACTGAGCCTGCCTCAAGTCAGCCCTTGAAGGTCCCCCTGTCCCCAGAAACTCAACCTGATCAGGTTCAAGCTCTTCAGGGACAGTTCCTTCAGGGTCCTCTAGATCAGCTTCCTGGGAAGGCTGATCATCACTCTGAGGCAGGGGGGAAGGCACAGCCTTGACCCTCCTGTTCTTCTTCTTGGTAGGTGCTTGGTCCATTGTTCCAGGATCCAAGACCTGAGGTTCAGTGAGGCACTTTTTGGCCTGTGACCTGGTCACAGCAAGGACATGTGATGATATACCTAACATCTCTGCATGAGTCCTGCACTCCACTTCTGACCATAGAGAACTCTCTAGGTCATTGCCCAACAAACATTCTACTGGGAGGTCTGCACTAACCACAACCCTTTTGAGGCCAGTTACCCCTCCCCATGAGAAGTTAACAACTGCCACACTATGTGAAGTAGTGGCATTGCTGGCATTGGTCACCAGGTAGTTCTCACCTGGTATGTACTGTCCAGGGTCCACAAAGCCTGGTGTCACCATAGTGACACTGGCACATGTGTCCCTGTAGGCTTGAGCCACTTTCTCATTAATTAAAGGAGTCTGTCTGTACTTGCCCAGGTTACTGGGGCTCACAGTCAGGGACAAATCAATGTCCCCATCACAGATCAAGACTGCCTGTGTCAGGGTTCTGTCTAAGTCAGAATCTCCTTCAGTTCCCATAGTGATTCCCACTACACCCTTTGTCTGGGGACCAACACTGCTAACAGTAGTACTGGGAGCAGGTGCCTTAGGGGCAACAGTGTTGGGGGCTCCACCCTTTTTGCAATCACTAGTCCAGTGAGTTGTATTTTTGCAATGATTGCACCAGGGTTTCTTTTGACCTTCTTTCTTCTTTTTGGACTGTTGTTGGGACCCACCCTCCTTGGCAGTAGTTTGGGGCCCTGTTGAAGACTTCTGGTCTTTAGATTTCTGATCTCCACCCTTTTGGTCTGTTTTCTTCTGATCACCCCCTTGGCCCTGGTTCTGGTTCTTTTGCTTAACCCTGGTTCTGACCCATTTGTCTGCCTTCTTTCCCAATTCTTGGGGAGAGGTCAGATCAGAGTCAACCAAGTGTTGATGCAGTTGCTGGTTTTGACAGTTATTTAAAATCTGTTCTCTCATCATCAAATTATACAATCCTGTAAAATCCGATACCTTACTTCCCAGCAACCAACCCTCCAAAGCCTTAGTGGCACATTCAACATATTCAGACCAGTCCTGAGTCTGTGTCTTTTGGGTGTCTCTGAACATTAACCTGTACTGTTCAGTGGTTAAGCCTAACCCATCTACCAGAACACTCTTCAGGACTCTGTAATTTCTGACATCCTCTTCTCTAACAGTGAGGAGTCTGTCTCTGCCTCTTCCTTTAAAGGAGAGCCAGAGGATTGCTGCCCACTGGTCTTCAGGAACCTGCTGTACTTCGCAGGCTCTCTCAAGAGCAGTTATCCATTTGTGGATGTCATCCCCACTTTTGTAGGGGGGCACAACCTTAGACAGGTTCCTATTATCAAAGACCCTATCTTTGTCCTTAGGGACAATGCTGCCACCAGTGGGTATAGACCCACCCTCTCTAGGTTGCCTAGCCTTGTTCAGTTTTTCTTCCATCAGGGCTACTTCTAGCTCCTGCTTCCTGATCCTCAGCTGGGCTTCCTGCATTCTGGCCTCATGTTCCCTCCTCTGAGGGGTGGTCATCCTTTTCCTGGAGTGACCTTGAGAGCCTCTAGAGCCATGGGAAGCATTGGAGTCACCTGAGCGATTCCTTTGCCTCCCAAGCCCTGGGTTAAGTCCACTGGGGAGATCCAATGGGGTAAACCCACTGTCAATCCCCAATAGCCTTAGTTTAGCTGGGCCAAGTATAACACTTGGCACTGGGCTAGTTCTCCCTTCATCCTCACTACTTTCTGTATCCTCACCACTTTCCTCCCCTGTAGTATGATTCTCATCTAAGGGATGGCTATTGGAACTGGGTACCTCTGTAGCATCTTCAGAAGGGGGGCCTCCTGTTCCTGACCCTAAGGGGGCTAACTGGGAAGCTTTCCTGAGTTCTCTCTGATTCTCATCATTTTGCAAGAGTTCTCTGAGCTCAGCAGAGGTAGGGTTCTTGGGCTGTTTAAGGCCTCTAAGAGTTGCCAAATGCCTGAGCTCATTCTGGTTAAGGGTAGCAAAGCTGGATGGTGCCCTCTGGGGGTCACTCTCAACAGAGATGGGTACAGTGGACCCCTCTGCCCCGGCCATTGCTCTTAAGTGTGGGTGGATGTGTTGCAATCTACCTACACTTGGGTTTACCTACTAAACCTATCTAGTAGTTGTAGTCAGGGTGTGCTACTCCCTTTGCTCTACAACAACTAAGTTCAGTAGAACTTATGTATATCTAATCTTGTTTTATATGTACCTACAGGTACCTATGTGATCTTTCAATTGGTAACCAAGAGATTACAATGGTAAAACACAGCAAGCTCAAATCCAACCGCTGCTCACCAATGTGAGAAGTTGGCCTGGTATATGATGCTCACTAGTTAAAGTGATCACCTTGTACCATGCCAAGCAACCCTTATGGTGTGGTTGTAAGTCAACCTTTTCGGACTAGCTGCCCTAGTGGTAGCGTAGGCTAAGCAGTCTTTGAGGCTAAACTCGTGAAGCGTGTTAAGCCAGCTGTTTTACCAAATGCAACCCCCTTTTATACCAATGAAAGGACACCACACAGATATATATTCAAAATATATATGTATTTATTTCTAAAAGTAACCCCTAGTCTCTTTATGAGCACAGGAGCACAAATCGTCAAACAAGATTACAGTAGAATACACAGAAGTTGCACTTTATATGGATAGGCCCTGGTGGCCACTCGAACCATATACTAAAATAGTGGTATAAGTACCACGAACAGAAAAGGGAAAAGGCCTAGGGCCTCTAGAATCGCTGGGCCTACAAGGAGCTAACTTCAGTTAGTGACCAGGAGGTCCACGGGTGGCGTGTGCAGAGCAAATAGTCACACGCGTGCTCCCATAGGTTTCAATGGGTGCGTAAAAAGTACAAAGTTACTGCAAAGAGGATCTTCCGGATGGACTAGGAACTCAAGATTTGGAACACAGGCACTAGAGATGTAATACTACACTTGGGCACAGGTGTGCCAGCTTTACCTCACCCACAGGAAGCGGGTGCATAGGCCTCGAAGTGTGTCGGGTTTCTTCTATCTGTTCCGTGGAGCCTGAAGACAAAGATGCTGCAGGCGGTCGGTCCGGGAGAGATGCAGTGGATCCAAGAGTGGATCGGAGATGTTGAAGACCTGTAAGCAGAGGGGACAGTGTTCACAGTCACTAGCCAGTGACCAGCGTGGCACCAGGTGGGTACCAGGCAATGTCGGGTGCAAACAGGAAGAAAGGTGTAGCTTGTCTCTGCAGCCACGTGGTCCCTGGAGGTCGACGACGTCCAGGAGTCGGTTCACGAGCTGTCCTACGCAGGCTCTCGCTGTCGGCGGTGTCGGCGACTTGATCGAAGCAAACAAGCCTTGGCAAAAGCAATTGTTGTAGGAGATGAAATAAGCTGATGGTTCTGACCAGCAAGGTCAGAAGGACCGCTCCTTTGGAGGGGAGCAAGGGCCAGTCTGGAGCAACCAGACCAGCGGTGTATTTCTTGAAGTTCGTCGCCAAGATGGCCACTAGCCAGCGGGCCAGCAACCGGTTAGGTGCGTCGAGTGGCACAATGCAGAAGGGCCCCACGCAGATCGTGGAGATGCTGGAGGGCTCATCTTTGGTGCAGATGCTGCTCGGGTGTTGGGCTTCTCAGATCCCAAAGCACAACTTGGAGGGAGCCTCGGTTGTTGCACTTGTCAGCTTGTCGTAGTCGTTCCAAGATGGCTGGCTCCACGTGTCTCGGTGCCTCCACGGGTCTCCTCTTTTCAGGGACTGTGGATCGGGCGGTGAGAGGTCTGGAGGTCCAGGTCTTGTCAGTCTCTGGGCTCGGGCTCCGGCAGGAGGCGGCAGCAAAGCAGACGTTGATTCGCTGGATGGTGCTTGCGTTAGCAAGGTGGTCAATCCCTGACCACAGGGGAGATTGGCTTCAGTCCTCTGTGCAGCAGAGCGTCGAAGTTCCCGTCTTCTTCTTAGTGTTAAGTTGATTCCAGGATGTCTGAAGTCTTAGGACACAGCTCCCACCTTTAAGCGGATTCTAGGGGCCGGACTACCTGCTAGGTCCCTCCCTATGGGTGGGACCAGGAAGGGGGGTGGTTACACCCCCAATCCTTTGTCTAGCTCGCCCCAGGCCCGGGACTGGTGTGCCCCAGGACCGGTTTGAACTGGCATATGCACCGAGGCTCCTTGTGAGCCACAGGCATGTCTGGTTTCTTTCAAGCCCTACCTGACCAATTCACAAAATCCTGTCTGGGGTGGTGCACGCACCTCCCCTGGCAGGAAACCCTTTGTCCACACCTCCCAAGCTGGAAGGACTCCCAGCAGCAGGAGGGCAGACTTGTGTCTGTGGTGGCAGCATCCATTTTGTGGAGCTGAGGCTATGTCTGATTTTACCCGGGTTTCAGGTACTGTACATGTCGTGTCCCTCTAGAAGGGTGGAATGCTAACCCCGTCGCCAGAATTGGCGAGGGGTTAGTATTCCAATTCGTATGACACCTTACTCGACATGTTTTGATAAAGCCAAACCAAAGATAGCATTTAACCGCGAGGTTCATAATGCACTTAAGAGTATATGGTATGACGATATCTGGAAACAGTAGAAGGAAGTTGTTCCGACCACTGCAGACAGGCTCAGCTCATGCCAGAGCACCATCTCACATGGAACCACGCACTCTGCCTTCAGGATTGTTAAGGCCTGCCATAGGAGTGACTTATAGGTTACCAGGTGTCCCATTTAAGGTTAGGTATAGGTATACTACACCTAAGTAAGGGGTGATTACACCAACTTACCCCAGCTGAGTGATCAGCCAGTTGTGTCAAATTGTTAGGCCACGCCTGGGGTGGCATAATACATGCTTCAGCCCTTGGCAGGCCTTGGGTACACCAATGCCCTGGGTACCTAGTGTACACTGGTACAGGGGCTGACAGGGTGATCCACTTCCAATTGGTTATGCACCTAGGGTGCATAGTTTTAATTTAGTAGAGAGAACAGCAGCCTGGGGGTCTGATTGGCAGGCCCACAGCCTCAATATGTCAAAAACCAGTGAAGCAAAAAGCAAAAATTTGGGGTGACCATAGGATAGCAGACCCTACTCTCCTACACTGCTATATTGTATAGATTATTATTTACACAGATAAAGGGCCAAACAAAAAACCTTAATTAGTTTTGACCACTCACAGTAAATTTGACATAAAATATAACCAATGAAATGAAAAAGAGAAACAGCAAAGAGAAACAGGTTCTTAAATAAATAGAACAAAACATGCAACAAACTACTGCATAAGAGTCCAAAACTGCATAAAAGCCTCACTCGTCACGAAAAGAACTTTACACAAAATTACTGCATCTTCCTCAAAACTAACTGACACAAATTATAGGAAATTATTTAACTAAACAACACTAACAATTATTTAATAAATAAATCTCATGAAGGCAGAGACTTAGGGGTTCATGACATGGGATTGGTACCGCTCGACAAGTAGTCAGTGGTCCCATCCTTCAAATTATGATGTGAGCGCCGTGTAGGCAGTCGGAAACATCACTTTTTCTATAGCCGCTTATGCTGCAGCCTGAAAAAGAGGCGCCGCTCAAGCCCAATTGAAAAAGGGATGTTTTTAAACATCCATGCACTGTGTGCCAGGCACCGTGTGGTGCCTGCCACACAGTGCATGGATGTTTGGGGACATTACATGTGCACCCCTGGCCCCATTACCGGGGGCCCACTGGAGACGGAAGCCCTGCTAGGGGCCCCAAAGTCCCTTTCTGTCTGCCTTTACATAACAGTTAAAGCTGAGAGAATGGGACATCCGAATCCCTATGGTGGTGCCTCCACCGGCACCACCTAGGTTGTAGGGATTAGGCTATGACCACTGTCCCGACTGTCGGAGGTGGTGGTCTTTTTCCCCTCCCCAAATTGTTCTGACCGGAAATATTGTGATCCGGCTGTCGGACCGATACTCTGGATGTCGGGCCAGCCCGACTTTGTAATCAGGCCCTAAGACGTGAAAAAAGCTGCCCATAATGGCAATAAAATTAGACAATGCCAAAAATAAAAAGACCCATAAACAAAATATTATGAAACTCTTTTAAAAAAGAAGCAATTAACCGTAAATATAATAATACAACAAATATATAACTTTAAACTAAAGTACCCAATGCAAATGTTCTTCTTAAAAGTAAAACTAGTTGAGAGAGTTTGTTGAGCACACTGGTGATGGAGCAAGGACTCGTAAAATAAACTTGCTTGGAGTCAGTCCTCTCAAAATAACGTATAACAATGTAACAAATCTGTTTGTAAATACTAAAACCGCAAATACACGACGAACACTTTTATCTAAGGGAAGCTTGTCTATGTGCATTACTAACCCATAACATGAATGTCCGAAAATGGCCGACAAAATGCTGGAATTCTATTGCGCATGCGTCCACTGCATCTACGTAGTATGACGCTTTTGGTGGGAAACTTTTGCAGCTGCGCAATAGCACTATAGATGGCCACTTTGAACTCACACGCTAATGCATCTGCTGCTGATAAACTAAACCTAGTAAGTTGTACTAAATACTAATGCAAACGATTTAAAATAAGTAAATGGGAATAGAGTAGAGATAAGTGGTATACAGTGAAATCATTTGTTCTGTGTTCTAATGTGTCTTTTCTGTCTTTATTGATAGTTCTTATTTGGGCCTCGGAGGGCGACTGGAATCCCTTCTACGTGCATGCTCATAAAAGACTGGCCGAAAACAATGACGGCACCCATGGTACTCGGCCAAGGACACCTTCAATGAAGAAGCCTGGGAAGTTTAACTGATGACCCCAGCGAAAGCAACAATGTTGAATAAAATGTTTAATTTACTGAGTAATGTGAAATGCGTGTGGTATTAAAGCTATGGGAAAAGAAAATTAATGGGCGGGCACATAGACAATGGTTCATAGAAAAATTTATAAATTTAAGTGGTGTGATGAACCCACCTCCTCATCCCAACCAATTAGAACAGGAGGAAAACATGAAATGCAACATTTGGGGGTGGTACATGAAATAAGAACAGTATTATTGAGGTAAGATAGCTAGGGATCTCGTCCGACTTGTCAGATCTGTCATTCCGACTCGTCATTGACCCAACGCGTATGCTGCTCCAGAGTCTGTCCGAGACGCTGTCTCAGACTTGCTGCTGCCAGAAACTCTGTCCAAAAGTTCGAGATACTGATCGATAAATCTATTTGTCTAGAGGGGTCGCGGAGCTGGGATACTCAAGGAGAGTAGTGCCATAGAAGGCTGCAACGCTGGCTTTGCACAATAGAGGAGGTTCTCCTTCCAGATCTGAATCTGACTGATCTTCTACCTGTAGCCTGTCCTGGAGATTCTATCTAGCCCCTATCTATGGAGTTGGGTTCATCTCAGACCAATAGGTATAATTAGAAAATCTGTCTTTTATGCCTAGTTCTCTCCTTTCCCCCCCTTTTTTCCCTTTTTCCGGTACCGTCATCATCGATCATTATAATTTGCTATGAATTATTTAGTATAATTCTACCTCTTGAGATGAAGGTGCTTACTGTAATTGAATTTTGGTTCACAAATTTATTTAGATAAAGGTTTTCAAAACTTCCTGAGTCTGTGGTTATTCAGAGTGAAGAGGTAAATGTCATTCTACCTTAAACTAGCTTAGCAACCTGATTCATCGAGGAAATGAAATAAAATGTATTAAATTGGAAAGACTTGGTAAATGTGAATAACGGAATTACAGATATTACACAAAATTGATGCCAGCGGGGCTTCACTAGCTTAGTGTGTGAATGTGGTTAGGGCCCAGGTGAGTATTAGGTGTATGTGTGGCGGGGGCGTGGCTTGGCACCCGAGTGAATGGCGGCACCCGGGTGAAGCTCCGTGGTCAGCCGGGAGGACTCGGCGTTCTGAGATCAGCTGCTGCTCGGCTGAGCGAATGTACGGACGTCTGAAGACTCGGAGCGCGTTGTGTGCTCACTGCAGACCTTCATGGCGGCGCGGGAAGTTTAATTTTATTGAAATGAGTTCCACCACGGCTTCGCCTCCAGTGCGGCCGCCATTTTGAATTTAGCGCGCGAGCGCGCGTTACCTCAGACTGCCGTTAGAATGGCATCTACACTCCCAAAACGACTCTGCTCAACACTTCTTCACTACTAAAGGTATCTGGCAGCTTTTTTATGGGGAAGTTGAGGCGTTTTAATGCTGACCCTCTGTATTATCTTCAACGTTAAGTATGCTGGCACCTTCGTGAAGAGTCTTTTGACTACAATGACATTGCTGCTCTGCTCCTTCAGCATAAATTTTGTGAAGGATTGCCGCTGACAAGCGTATCGCAACAAGACTCTACAGCGCTCAATTCACTGCAATTTTTTCATACATTAAATACTGGTGGTACACGCTGTATTGCTCCTTCTCTTGGCGCTCGTATTGGCTTCTGGCTTATTTATCCCTGTTTATACTACGCCAGAGTTTCAAAGATGGCACGGTGATTGGTTACCAGTGAGTGCTTTCTTTTTAAAGGTCTCTATGCTCCTTTTTGCTGGTGCTCTTCTGTATCCTGCGCCTGGCTTATTGTGTCGGCTTCCTGACATACTGGCACTGGCCCGGTTTTTGTGAATATTGTTTTATGGGTAGAACAAAGGTACCACCTTCCTCTCTCTCCAAGCCAAAGCACATTTTCATAAAGAATTCGAAGATTTTTTCGGAGTTCTCCAAATTGGGAGACTCTTCAACTTCATCTTTTCAACGCCTGGATACGACAATGGAGCCCTTACCTACCCTCACAGTTTCAGCGAAATCAAATACCAAACGCTTAAAGAAGGACCCTCCCTCGCCGCCTAAACCAGCCTCACCAGTGTCACTGGAGCTACTATTGGAGGAAATTAGGGCTCTTCGACCATTTATGGAAGAAACCAACACTAAACTACAAGTCTTAACAGACACTTGGTCTCAGTTGGAGGCTAGGGTATCGTCAGTTGAGCACAATGTATCCTCCTTTAAAGAAACTTGTGTTACTGTATCTCATCTACACTCTCAAGTTTCGACGCTTCAAAAACAAGTTGAGGACTTGGAAAATCCCAGTAGATGCAACAACCTGCGCATTTATGGTCTGGGGGAGGGCCTTGAAGGGCCAGACTCTCTTGCTTTTTTCAAGTCATTCCTTCCCAAGTTGCTTCACATGCCCGAAGGGACGGTCCTCAACATTCAACGAGCGCATCGATTGGGTCGTCCCCCAGCTCACACGATGCCTGCGCCACGGCCTAGAGGCATCATCTTGTACTTTCTGGAGTATACGGATCTGGAAAAGGTTCTCTCAGCAGTTAGAGCTTCTCCTAAGGTCACATGGTCTGGCTCGTCCTTGTATTTTGCGCAAGACTATGCAAAAGCCACTGCCGCCAGACGCAAAGCTTTTCTGAATATGAGAGCCGACCTGCGACCCTTCTGAGCTAGATATGGTCTCTTCCATCCATGTCTATTCACATATAATAACCACCACATATGAAGACCCGGTGCGCTTACAAAGTTTTATCAACTCATGCAAACGGAACGATATGGACTCTTCTGGTTCTGCTTCCTCTCTTTGAGTGTGTACAATGGTTCTTTCGTTGACATGTTGACCAAATGTCTCATTTTTCTCCTTTCAGAAGTTTGGTAATTTGTTTGGTGCTCCTTTGATTCTTAGTGATAGTATACTTAAAGACATTGTTGTCATGTTTTCCTTCTGAGATTATTTTTGATATTGTTTTCCCACTTTTTGGCAATTGTCTCTTTGTGCGCTTTAACATTGATTCTGTTTTCATTGCCACAGATTCCCTTCACTTGCTTTCTGAGGCTTTCCCCGTTTTGCCGATTCCTGGCGCATCGTCCATTCCATGTGGTTCCACCCCCCCTCCCGTCTCCGCTTGGTGTATCCCCATGTAGGTATGCTTCCCCTTTGTTTTCCCATCCTTTCTGTTTCTTTCTTCTCGCTTATTTCTCTCCTATCTATCCTCTTGATCTTTCGTTTGGCTGTAACTGAGTTCTTTTTCTTCCATGTGCTTTGTTTTGTTCTTCTTTTTGGTTTGTTTGTTTTTCCTTTTGAGGTGGTACTTCTTAAGCTCTTACTGGTGCTCTATCTCCTAGTCCTATACTTACCTTTCTATCACTCTCCTATGCATTACAATTCCGGATATACTCTCTCTGGCTTCTTGGCTTTTGCTTCGAAGTTTACTCATCTTCCTTCTCTGTTACTCCATTCTTTTCTCTCCTTTACTCAAGCCTTGGTAACTCTTGATTGTAAATTTGTTTCAAAGGAATCTGATACAGAAGGCCGCTGGCTTCATGTTAAATTGCTGCTGAAGGAGGTTCCAGTCTCCTTCTTCAATGTATATGGTCCTACTGGTGGGGATTCCTCCTTTTGGTCTTCAATGGCCCAGCAGATTTCCCTCTGCATGGAAGATAATTTTATTTTAACAGGGGATTGTAATCAGACTTTTGACCCCTTTGTTGACCGGCATTCCAAAGTTTCATTCATTCCTAACAAACCACATAGGTCCTTTGTTCATGCTATTACTCAGAATAAACTTCTTGACGCCTGGAGGCTGTGTAACCCTACCACCAGAGAGTACACGTTTTATTCCCCGGTGCATCACTCTCAAACACGTATTGATTACTTTTTCGTTTCCCATAACATTGCACAAGCGCTTTTACTTGCTGATATAAGACCTATCTTGTTATCTGACCATGCCCCTGTCTCAATTGTTTTAGACATTTTGACAAAAAATAAAGCGCCCAGAAGGTGGAGATTCAACAATTCTCTTCTTTTAGATCCTGCATTCTCTTCTTCATTTTCTACCTTCTTTGATGACTATTTCTCCTTAAATGATTCGACCTCCCTACCTTTTTCCACTATCTGGGACACCTTTAAGGCCTCGGCGAGGAATTTTATTATCAGCTTTGTGGCCAAAAAGCGTAACATCGCTCGCCACCGGTCCCATACCTTGCTTCAAGAAATTAAGAATCTGGAGCATTCTTTCTACACGTCTAATTCAAAAGCGGTTCTTGATGCCCTAATAAAAGCAAAATTACAATTTAATAAAGAGTCCATTGACAGTGCTTCTTTTTACCTCCTGAAGTCTAGCGCCAAATATTATGGGGGGAAAAAAAAGCAGGTAAAATTTTGGCTAATTATTTAAAAACGAGACATAATAAATTAACCATTGATTCTATTTTCGACGGGAACTCTGTCTTAAAATTCAGTGACGCGGAAATTTTGGATGAATTTGCGCTTTTTTATAAATCATTGTATGCCCCCGAAAGGAATCCCACAGACCTTACCATCTCACAATTCTTTTCAACTATACATAAAATCCCAAAAACCTCCTCAGATTTATCGTCTCTAGAAGAAGATACTACGCAACAAGAGCTCTTAGAGGCTCTTAAACATTTGAAGAAAGACAAAGCACCTGGACCTGATGGATTTACTGTTGAATTTTATCTCCACTTTTCCAAATTATTATTGCCTAAATTATTCCGTTTGATTAATTCTTTTACTTCTTTAAGGGGTTCAACAGGCTCCTTTTCAGAGGCTCATATATGTTTAATTCCTAAAGACGGCAAGGATCTGCAATATTGTAAGAACTATCGGCCTATTTCATTGGTAAATATAGATTATAAGATTTTTTCAAAGGCATTGGCATTACGTTTAGACCCTATTTTACCAAGTATTCTAGGTAGGGAGCAATCTGGTTTCGTGAAAGGGCGGGTCATTAGTGACAATATGAGGTTATTTTTTGATATTCTATCTAAGGCTCCGCACTTACAACATTCCCTCGCTGCTATAGCACTCGACGCAGAGAAAGCCTTTGATAGAGTTGAATGGCCATATTTATTCTATGCCCTTCGATGGTTTGGCTTTGGCCTTAAGTTTATAGCCCTGATTTCGCTCTTGTATACTAGCCCCCGCGCTGCGGTCTGTGCTAATGATCTCATCTCACCCTTTTTTGACCTTGGTAGAGGTGTACATCAGGGTTGCCCTCTCTCTCCTTTCCTTTTCAATCTGGCTTTGGAGCCTTTCCTATCTCAGATTCATCAAAACACACAAATACATGGATTTCATACCCCGACCACGGATGTCAAATTAGCAGCATATGCAGACGATATTCTGCTTTTTATCTCCAACCCTAACGAATCAGTTCCTGCCTTTCTCAAGGAAGTTCAATCCTTTTCAAAGGTTTCTGGATATAAACTGAATAGTGACAAGTGTGAAATCCTTCCGTTAACCAAATTTACTTTCAAAGTTGATTTTGACTCTACAAATTTTACATGGAAATCTTCTCATATTTAATACCTGGGATTGTGTTTTAAGACCACGATAAAAGACACGGTTACTTTATGTTTGAATACTTGTATTAAAAAACTCTCAGATCTGACTACGAAATGGCATCCCCTCTACCTTTCCTGGTGGGGCCGTTTAGATACCATAAAAATGATGCTCTCCCCTATGGTTTTATACATCATCTCTAATATTCCAGTCCTCATCTCTCCTAAACTGTTTAAGTCAATCAATTCGTTATTATCGTCTTTCCTATGGAATTCAAAAAGAGCTTGGATGTCTCTCTCTAGGTTAGTCCGCCCTAAAGCTGAGGGTGGGGTTAACTTTCCTAACTTCCCTGTTTATCACAGAGCTTTTTTACTGCGGCAAGCCTCATATTGGTTGCTGGATTCAACAGCTCATTGCCCATTATGGGTTTCAGTTGAAAGTTCGTTTCTGTCCACCTTTTCATTTCAAGAATATCTCTCTTTCTCCCGCAAACCCCAAACACTGTCTTCTCCTATATTTAAATTTACCTCTAATCTTCTTGCTCCTTCTTTTCCGATAGCCCTTGATACTCTTGAGTCCTTGATGTCATCCACTATTTGGCATAATACGGCTCTATTGATAAACAGCAAACCTTTTTACTGGAAGTCTTGGAGGCGACAAGGTTTGATTTGGGTTCATCAATTATTCTCGAACAATGAATTTATTCCTTTTCCGTTGCTTCAACAGACTTACAATTTGCATGCCGCCTGGATTTCTAAGTACCACGTTCTCCGGCGTACGGTACTTGACGCACACACTCAGCTTGTCCGGAACGTCAGTACTTCTCGTGTCACTGATACACCTAGTGCTCTATCTATTCTTTTGCATACCAAACCTAAGGCCTCTACCCTATATACTCTATTCCAATCCAAGGTTATGCCCAGGCCTAATTCTAAGATTGAAGTCGCCTGGGAAAGAGATTTCAGTACGGTCTGGTCCCCATCAACATGGAATAAGATTTGGATTAAGATACGTAAAACAGAACAGCTAGTTTAACACAAACTTTGTTTTGTACATACAATAGGCTACTATTGTCTCCTCACATATTAAACAAAAGTTTTTCTGATGTACAGGATAACTGTTGGTCCTGTTCCTCTCCCAATGCTGACCTGTTTCACATCCTTTTCACATTTTCATTTGTAGACAGGTTTTGGAAACAGGTTTGGTCTCAAATCAATTTAATTTTTGGCACTGGTGCCCCATTTTGCGTACAAAACATTTTCCTAGGCAGCCTTTCCCCAATCTGGGATAACTATGAAATTGATGTCAGAATCGTTGATTTGTTAATAGCAGCTGCCTTTCAGCAGATCACAAGGAATTGGAAAGACTTCACGAAAATTTCTTATAAAGCTTGGTGGTACGATGTATGCCATAATCACAGATTGGACACATTTCTCCTGTTTCCTTTACAAATGGCCATGAAACGAATTCAGTTATGGACGCCTGTTACAACCTTTTTTGATAAATGTGCATTTAAACACTCTTTACCAACCCCTTCCCAACAAGAAGTACTTAAACCCCCTTGACTTCTAGTGTTACTCTTCTTCACCCTTTATTTTTATATGCACTGTGTTTCTCCATGATTAGCCTACTGCTCTGTATTTAAAATGTCTTATTTTTATTCTCGTACTGTCCCCGGCATTTGTACACAATGTATGCTTTTCCTTTGATTAGTAATGTGTATTATTTGTATCCACCTCTATTTCTTTAATAAAGTACGATTTTCAACTTCAGGTGTATGTGTGGCTAGAGCTGGTGACCCGTGCTCCATCACTGGTATGGGCAGGAAAACGAAGTAGAGTGAAGTTAGGCATATTTTAAGTGAAGTGAAACTTTATTGTATATGGTTAAAAAAATAGTTACAATACTATTCTAAAACTTTAAAATACCTTCACTTTAAAGCTTATGGTGACTCAATTTTCTTGAACAGATGACCTTGAGTTGACTATCTGCTTAAAATGGTCTCATGAAATTAAAACAATGTAGCAATAAAAATAGCTACTTTACGATATATAGTATTTCACGCCTCCATATACAAGTTAGACATATTGAAACTTCCAGATCTGTTTCTGTGCTATTCTGCAGCATGATTGCAACATGTGGTACATTGGTTGGTTGGAGGACTCACCTAATTGAAAGACACAACTCCATGCTGGTATCATTTTGGGGGGAACACTGCCAGAATTATTCACAATGGGCCGTTGAATTGCAATTGGTAGCCCAGGCCTGATTCGTCGGGTGGCAAAGCTGTGGCATATGGTGGTAGTCAAAGTCCAGAAAAGCCACCCATTTGCGAGGGAAATCCCCTCTGGATTCTTAAACCTTATCGGGATATAGACCTTGAGATGTCTTTCTATGTTTAGTGGCAGGGGAGTTGTCTCATGGCAGGAGCCCTGTATTTACATAATAGATTTATTACGATTGAACAGGTGTAGGAACAGTTGAGGCTGGGACCAGGTCAGTCTTAATGCATGCCAAATTAGCGTATACCCTTTGCTCTATTTTGAACGCATTCCCGGAGGCCCCAGCCAACCAAGTGTCAATGTACTTATTGCTGGACATGTGCTTATTGCTGGACATGATGGGCTGCACCAGAGTTCATCCTCATTACTTCTAAAACCAAGTGCACATTTGATCCTGCTTTTCTGACTCAACTTATAATTGATGGTATCTCTCTCATGTTACCTTCGAAGTAAAATCCATGGGATTCACTATGGATTTCACATAGCAACATAGCTCAATTTACCATCTTCTTTCTATACTTTCTAAAGAAAATCAAGCAACTTATATCCTTTGTGAAACTCAAAACTTCTCCCAAACACTTATCAAATAATAAATTAGGAAAAGGAATGTATTTTGACCAGTGTTCCACAGGCATTGCTCATTACTTTCAAGGCCATTCTTCCCACCACATAAAACAACATAAAGTACAAAAATGGGTTTAAAGTAGACCTGGGTGAAAATTTGGTTAGGCCTGAACAATTTTTGGGCATTTTTGGCATTTCGCATATGATTATTATGCAAAATGCTTGAAATTGTGCCACTATGCCTGGTCATGTAATCAGGCTGCGGAGCAGCATAATTTTTGTTCCACTCAATTATGTTCTGACCATGCCATATATACGTACACATGGTCTCATGTATTTGTGAGATTTAAAATCACTAACATAATGTAGTGCACTTAAACAGATGCACAAAGTGAATTTACTTTAAAATCTTGACATTTGTATCAGTGTGCATACTAACGTTTTCCTTACAGTGTCACCGAATTGCAGTTCTCATATTTTTCTGCATTCATGTGGTTTGAATAATATTGACTATTTCTGTATAATCATGCGTTCATTTAAATGGTTATCAGCATTTGCATTATGACTGTATATGTATCAACAACCATGCATTTAAACGTGTACTGAATGATTGCTACGTTAATTTGACCATAGGCCTTAAGCATTTAGATTTTATTGTTTAACCTTCAACACAAAAGCTTGCTTGGGTTGCAATGTGTTTCTCTCCTCTGTAGGTGCATTTGCATGATCTCATTGTTAGTGAAAGGCACATTGTGTACAAGAGATAGTTGCTCAAAAGGAGTATCATTGGCAAGAATGAGAAGCGCTAACGCACAAAGGAAGGCCCACGGTCCGTGCTGTATCTGGATATGGAAGGAATCTGCAGACGTTCTAATGTGCACATCAAAAGAACGGTGTTTCAGGTGTAGTTGTCAAAGTTTTACCGTGAGATGGTGGACAAGCCATGAGACACGTGATATGAGGTTTTCAAATGTTCTTTTGTGGGTTTAAATGAGGATCACACTTTAGCTTTAGGGGGATTTCTTTTAGACTTCCAGGGGTACAGACCTCTTTGCTTTTTTTTCTGTTGTGTGGCACTATGCTATACAATACCTTTGATTTGAGAGATCCTCAACAAAAACTCTCCACAATGCTGATACCTTTCTGATTTATTGGATCAAATTAGGCTTTTCCCAGTTTTACTAATTAGGTTAGGATTAGTTAGAAAATCTGGCTTTATTCATGCATTGCCAGGAAAACATAAATCATATACTGATCATCAAATTCTGTTCCTAATGTTCTGTATTGCCATTACTGAATTCCAATTTTTGTTTCATGTTGTGAAGGCTTAACTTTGTTAGACAGACCTCACTGTGCAGCCAAATGGGTTACACTGTAAATTGAATTTGTGGATGAGGCTAACTCCTCTTCTCTCTTCAGGCACCTAGAAAGTTCCATTGCAGGGAGATTTGCACAAAGGGCCCAAGTGCTTTAGCAGCTGCCTTTTGGAGGAAAATACTGAAGTGGGAGCGCGCGAAAAACACAAATGAAGAGAACTAGAGTGTCTGTTGTTTGTTTTTATGAGCAATTTAGCACAATTTTTTAAGTGCAAAACGCGTCCTATTCTCCAAAATTAAGGCAACAAAATGTAACACTAAATGGCGAGTTCTGCCTTTTGCAAAATTTCAGGTAATTTGCCCCAAATCTAATGTTATTACGCAAATGAAAATATGCAGATTTCTTACACCTCTTGTTTAACGGCACATACTACGGTCAATAGGCCAAGTGCCAGGATGTTAACACTGCAAGTTTTTATTAAAATAAACTTACACTTGTATGGCCTCCGCCCACTTACGGATATTGCAATCAAATGGGAGACATGTGAGCTGTTTATAACTGCATACTTTCATTGGATAGATGTATTTGCTGAATGGAAGGTCCATTCACAAGTGATGAATTAGCTTATTTTGAGGTCCTATTGACTACACGTCGTTAAGCAGTGAATAATTAATTTTGACACCAGTACAGCACAACTTTTAGTACTGAATCGATAATATTTAGAAAATATTGCTGCGTAAGAATATTAATGTTTTTTCTTTTTTTACAGGTATACTAAACACATGAACAGATTGTGTTATTTTTAAGAATATGTGTGTATTTTATTGACAAAAATAACTTAACATTTGCTCTTTAAAGATGATCTATTTTTGTGTGAGTTGAGAACGCCTACAGGGATGAATCACGTATCCACTGATGTTGGTTCAAAACGCAATATGAGGTATGACCTACTAATAATAAATTGAAATGAATTTCTAGCCTCTTTATTATGCTCCCTAATATGCATTGATGAAAAATACGGAGCTGACAAGAGGAATCTTAATTTATTTGACATGGCAATGCCATTTGCATGACACTTAGAATTTACATAATAATTAAACTCTGCAATGATGTGTCTAAAAAAGGTAACACAGATAGGCCCACATGCATCAAAGCAAAAACCTTTTTGCATTTGGGATGCATCATCCCAAATGCTAAAATCGCAATTCAAGTAATCTCTAAATTGCGATTACTTAAATTGCGATTGCATTTAAGGAATCTCAAATTGAGATTCCTTAAATGCAATGCACTAAAGTAAAAAAATTAGCGATTTCGCTAATAGGGGGAGAAAATTACCATGAAGTTGAACTTCATGGTAATTTGCAAAAACGTTGAAAAATACACTAAAGTGCATTTTTCAAAGTTCCATTTTACACACACACATGCCCTTGGGGCATGTGTGTGTGCAAGATGTACTCATATGCAGATTTCAGGGGTGCAACAGGGTGTCATTTTGACACCCTGATACCCTTGAAATTGCATGAGCAATTTGCGATTCTCTAATTGAGAATCGCAAATTAAGAAGGTCTTCCCATTCATTCCTATGGGCCTCTAGGCCCATAGGAATAAATGGGGAGGTATTCCTTAATTGCGATTCGCAATTTGCGAGTCGCAATTAAGGAATGTTTAGAAATCGCTATTTTTTAAGCGATTTCTACATGCATAGCCTTTTGCTATTCCTTATTAGCGAATCCTTATTTTTCGCTAATAAGGAATCGCAAATGGCATTGTTGATGCATGTGCCAGATAAGCTCTAATTTAGCTGTATTACTATTCCACATAATCCTCAAATCAAGTTATTCCTTCTTCCTCATAACCTATCTGCAAGTTTCACAGACAGTATAGGCAAATGACTGAAGCATTTTTCGAATTGGATTTCTTGCTTGTGATGTTTGAGTCTGTAGGCTTCTGACACATTCCCCGAGTAAGACATTGGTAGTGGGGCACATTTCAGTTTAAATAACACTCCTTCAATTTGTGTATTACTTTCTTTAAGCATCAACTGTGATGAGAAAGATGAAAATTTGTAGCAGCATCCAATCTATTCAAAAATCAAAACTAGGAGGACCTGACTGACTCTTCAGTTAAAGTATTGATAGTTGGCACCAATGCATTTATTAGATCAATGCAAGCACTTGCTCACTCCCAACATTGTTAAAGGGATGTTAAGGCTGGCTACAAAGCATAACACGATTTGGCAATTCCAATAGGTATGGCTGTAAAAGATGAGTGTATGGTAATGTGAAGCATTACAAATAAATAGCATGGGAATGTGATGTATTCTTGAAGACGCAAAGAACTGTAAAATAATTTTGGAGTAGGTGAAAAGGTCAGGTGAAAGTTGCACTCTCAATCCAGATCAATGTAGGTTAATAACTGTCCTCCTCCCATCTGTGCCGTTGCCAGAGAAAAAAAACATAAATGATCTAGTTATCTAACTTTAATAGCATCACAATGCTATGTGTGTGCCCCTAATATTCCAACGCAGGCATCTGGATAAACAAACAAATTGAACATAGTTGTGTGGCAGGCAAGCACAGTTTTGTAGCAGCAGACAACTTCTGCCCAATCAAAACACATCCTCCTGGCTCTAAACATGTGGGCGGAGTCAACGCCCCCATCAGTTGACGCTTACATAATTGTCTGGCGACAGTTGTGCTGTCAAGGAAGACCATAAAAATCACACCCAAGCGCATTGCCGGAGTGTTGCCTATTATCCCACTCATGAAAAGGAAGTTATATACAGAGGAAAAGCCGAAAAAACTCCACACAGGTTTCCTTTTGAATTTTCTATAGAAAATAAATAGGACTGTGCCACAGTAGGAAACGACATCTTCTCACAGAAATTAAAAAAGTCTGCAGCAATTAGACACTGAACTCAAAGACGTCCTCCCAGATACTAAATATAGATGTGAGTCTTCAGTACTACTGTCAGCAATTGGATGTCATGAAAAAGATTATGGAGCAATGAAGTTTTGCAGATACAATCAGAACTAATAGATGTACTCTCAGACGATAAATAGAGGACAAATTGTGCTTAATTTGAGCCGATGGCTGCGGTTGGAGCTCACTGGCACTCATTTTTGGGGACTGGCTCTTATTTTCCCTCATCAGACTTTTACCCAGAGTAATAGATAAAAAAAAAACATAAAGGGGGAAAGAAGGAGGATTACAGAAAAGAAAAAAACTGTGACAAAGAAAGAAAGCAGGGATGCAAAAGAACCTGAAACAGTATGATAGAGGGGCAGAGAGTGTCCGATGGCAGATGAAACAGGAGTGTGTTGGAATATAGACAATGAAGAATTGGCTTTCATCATCCCCAACATGTGATTGCACTGGTCCTGAGTAAAATATTGGGAAATGGAAATTATTCTTTCACAAATTAAACTAATAATGATGTAGCAGAGCTAGTAAGGTTGCATTTACACTCTAAATCATATATATTCTCCTAGATGTTAAGATCTGATGCAAGGGTGCTGAAACCATCAGACATGAAATGTCTCTGAGGGTAGAAGGGTTGTTCCTGCAGCTAGAGCTGCTGACTTTGGAACTGCGGAACCAGGTTCTAATCCTGCCACAGCTCAATATCTTGTGAATCTGGGCAAAGCACGTGATCACTCAGCTCCCGCTGAGCCATAGCAAACTGCAATGTCCTGGGGTGGGCACCCCTAGACATTACTAAAGCCAGCCCTAAGGGGGTGGTGGTTCCCAGGGCCATCTAGGGCTCCAGGAGGGGAGCTGTGTGGCCCCCCTTCTTTCTTTGTTTTAGCTTTGTTGAGGTAGTGGTCCCTGGGGACAGGGGTTCGCAACAAACTCCCTTCATTGTTGTGTTTGTGCCTCAGGTGTGGGGATCCCTGGGGCTGCGGCAGAAAGCTGGGTGCCCCCCTGTATTCCTATTTGGTTCCTGGGGTGTGGTGGTCCCCGGGGCAGTGGCCTCCCCCACATTTGTTTTAATAATGTATGTGCCCTGGGAGGTGACGGTGGCAGCGGGGGAGGCCGTAGGTATATATGTATATGCACACACACATTTACATATATATATTTTACCTCAGCTCAAGTATACGTATCAAGCTTAGCAAAAGTATGCATTGTAAAGGCATCTGCATGGTAAAGACATTTGTGTTGAAGGCATGTGATGGTAGAGGCATATTTGGTAGAGGAATGCATGCTAAAGTCTCAAATCTACCTAGGGTAGCTCTTCTTATTACCCCTTCTAAGGAAAGAAGATTCTTATAGCATTTTGCTACCATTGCTATGTCTTCTACAATTTGTAGGCTCATGTTTGGTGCAACAAAAGAGCGAGGTACATGTGTACGGTCTCTGGAGCAGGGCTGCAAGAAAACTAGTACTAAATCAGCTTACTATCAGGCAACATACTTCTATAAAGTGAGATTTCCACTAAAGTATTTAAAAATCTACTTTCATCAATAAATTCGATTTTATTAACTAACTGGACAATAACTGATTTATCCCGTCATCATTTTCTCTGGGCAAGATGCAACACAATGAGGGTTATACCACTAGACTTGTTCATGGAAAATAGTTTTACATACCTTATGACAAACAACTTTTTGTTACTGTTCCCCGTAGGGGCAAACATTTGCCGACTATCCAGCATGTCCACCTTTTATGTTTTAAGCATCTAGCCATTAGGATTACAAGGCATAATTTGGAGGTAACATTTCTAATATATAAAAGTGCATTTTCTTCATGAGAATTGTCCATGCCTAGTAACACTGCTGTACATTTAAACTGCAACACAATCAGAGTACAATGTTGCTCTCTGGAACCATACACATTTGTCATACCTGTAGGAGGTGTAAGTATGCAGTGCATCCCAACTCAGGATTTTAACATCCACACAAATGGTGCACTTCCCATGGTATCTACAATGCCTAGCTGATTTTACATTCCTGTACAGTTAGGTGAAACTAATTGACATTATATTTGTTAGCGTAAAGCACGCTTGCTGGTATACTTTTTAGCTGTGGCATAGAATGCAGTGTCCTAAAGCAAGTCAGACAAGACAGGACAAATTAGGGTAACCACAAAATAAATTTTATCTTTGATTATCCTATTATTAATATTAATATTATTATCATTAATATTATTATTATTATTATTAGTAGTATTTATATGATTACTATTAGTAGTATTGTTATAGGCGAATGATGATTGTGTGTACTGACTCCCTAGTTTGTATATGCAGGCTAATGTGCATTAGCTAAAAAATAACTGATCATAAAAGTGCCACTATTACATACAGGAAGGGGGCTAAGGATAGCTGTTCTTTAGCTGTTTGTTTGTTAGAAAATCATTGAAATGTTGAGTGAGGCCAAGGAAAACACAAATTCCATTTGGCAATGGGTCAGCTATCTTTGGCTGTTAGTTTCCCTGTTAGTATTCTATTCAGTCAGCTCACAGGACAGGCATTTGTTAACCACACTGTCAATTATGGTAAGTAATGCCATTTTACATAGCCAATGGAGTCGAGGATTTCATTGGGTAGCAACAGTGTGTGAATGTGCCCTCAGTAGTGGACGTTTGATTGTATTCCTCATTCGTAGGGGCAAAGCTGGAAAGGAAGTTACTGTGCAAGATTGTGTTTCTGAAAACAGTCCTCTGTAATTGTGTACAAGATTCTTTTTTTGCAAAATTAACTATTGGTGCTCGTGAAAGAGCTGATTTGCCTAGGAGTTCAAGGTTTCCTTTTTGTTTTCTGTTTTAAACAAGTATCAATGATTATCATTAATACCAATAACATTTAAATAATAACTTTAACTCTTCTCTGGTGAATATTAAGGGAGCAGTATAGAATGCATCATGTAACAGCGCATAACGTCTGTGTGCTTCCCTAATAAGAAATTCTTGCCCTGGTCTTATTTTTTGTGTCAATGATCTAATATAAATGTATTAAAAAGCATTATAATGATACAATATATTGACTGACACAGTTGTACATACACCTAATGTTGCCATTTCTAAGTGTTTTTACAACAGCTATTATGATACATGTGGCAACTTTTTTGTTTGTTTGTGGGTAGTTGCACGGTTTGTTTAATGTCACCCATCACATTCTAGCTGTAGTGTAAATTTGTCATTTTATATGTAGTATGGACTCAACCTGGGCTTTGCGTACATCAGTTCTTTACTTTATAATACACTCAGCAGCTGCCTGATAGCAGCGTCATGCCACCCAACAGTGGTTTAACTTTTTCTAAACCTGCAATTAATTCCTGCTCAACAAATTTGAAAGCCAGTGGTGGTAGTTTTATTGTGAATATTACTTTATTCTGTCAAGTTTTAAAAAATGATGCTACTTCTCTTGCAATTGCTTAGGTAAGTTTAAGGGCATGAAAGATGAAAGAAGCAACTCCTCTTTTACAACGTATGAGTATTTTCTTACAATTACCTGCCCAGATTCAATAAATTCAGCTCACTTCTGATGTTGGTCAGATATCAGAAACATTACATTCTGAACAAGACATGATTGGAATCAAAAACAATGCATGTATCACATCTTGAAAATTGCAAGTTGATGTAGTATTTGCTTTTGGGGTAGTAAAATACACTATTGTTATGTATCGTTGAGTTTCTTGGGCCCCTGTGCCAAGGCAAGTGCAGCAACACAGTAGCTACACCCCTAAGCTGGCATGTCTCTATTGTCCGTGTTGAGCATTGTCATCTAGTTACAGAATGGAAAACGTGACACAACAATGTATTTTCATACTTAAATTTGTATATGCGATGTTTGCAGGCCTGTCTTATCTGCTGACCTTGCATAACCTATATGGTGTTTTAATTGGCAGAAGTTCAGACTGTGTTGTATTGTAATTGCATTTATATAGCGCTTACTACCCCTGACAAGACGTCAAAGTGCTTTTAAGGCAAGTAGCACGCTACTCCAGAACCCATAAAGGTTTAGTGGTGAATTAATGTAGTGAAAAACAAAAGTAATTTGAGTGGCGGATATGTTAGTCAGTTATTTGGATTGATAACGATAGTGGAGGGATAGAACAGGGGAAAAGGTTTGCATTTCTATAGCACTTGCTACCCCTGATGGGGTGTTGAGGTGCTTTATTGGCGAGTAACACGATACTTGGAACCCATAAAGGATTAGTGGTGAATTAGCATAGTGAAATATATGAAAGTAATTGAGTGGTGGATATGTTAGTCAGTTATTTGGATTGAGAAGGATAGCGGAGGGATAGAAAAGGGAAAAAGGTTTGCATTTATATAGCGCTTACTACCCCTGTTGAGATGCTGAAGTGCTTTTTCAGGGAACAGCATTGTTAGACCTGGCATCCTTGGCGTGGTTTTCCCTGACTTTTTGCCTCTACCTCCTGCATTTTTTATGCTAAGCTGGATTTCGGTTTTGCTGGTTTAGATGCTTTGGGCACTTTGCCACTGCTGATCAGTGTCAAAGTGCAAATGCTCCCTGTATAAAATGGTTATGATGATTTATATTATCCATGATTGGCATATTTGTCTTACCAGTAGGTCCTTAGTAAAGTGCACTAAGTGTGCCAGGGCTGGTAAGTCAAATGCTACTAGTGGGCCTGCAGCACTGATTGTGCCACCCATACGAGTAGCCCCAAAGAGATGTCTCAGGCCTGCCACTGCAGTGCCTGCACCCAGTTGCTAACTGCTATCTTGACCTGACAAGTGCACCCACTTGCCAAGCCATACCTCTCCATTTCTGTGCACATAGGACACCCTTATAGCAGGCCCAAGGTACCCCCCTGGGCAGGGAGCAGTGTAAGTGAAAGGTAGGACATGTACCGATGTGTGTACCATGTCCTTATAGTGAAATACTGCCAATTTCATTTTTCACAATTGAGAAGCCATCTTGCCCATAGGACAGAATGGGAAATGCTGTGTAACATGTTTACCTGCATATCTTCCCATAGGAGTGAGATAGGCCATTGGCGTCTGGTATCCGTGAACTCAGAATTTAATAACACATCTTTTAGTAAAGATGGTTTTTTAATTCTTTGTTTGAAAATAGCACTTTTAGAAAGTGGCTATTTTCTTGTTAAACCTTTCTGTGTGCATCTGCCTGGTTGTGGATTGACTGTCTGGTTTGAGAGTGACAGGGGCTGGGTTGACTCCAGGAGTCTGGGTGAGTCAGCACTAGGCTGAATAGACCTATCTGCATTTGGAGTGGTGGGAGGAGTAGCACCTTGGGCCTGAATAGGGCAGTGCCTGCATTCCACAATGCTGGCTCCACCTCCTGTGGTGCATCTGAAGACCCTGGCCCACCTTCACAAAGGAAGAAGTTGTGCACTGGCAGAGTGCACCCAAAATTCGTTTGAACTGGGTCCAGGACCCCTGACACATGAAAACAAACACCTTTGGGCTATAAAAGTAAGAGCTGAAACCCCTGTAAAATTTGACTACTTCTTGATCAAGAGGAACATCTGCCAAAGAAGAACAGCTGAAGAAGACTGAGTAGAAGTACTGCCCTTGTTGTGTGCTCTGGGGCTGGCCTGCAGTTTGCTGATTTAACTGGGGAGAGGACAAGTGACTTTGCTGTGTGCTGTGTCCTCCCTGCTTGCTAAGGACTTGGCTGTGTGCTGTGTCCAGAAGTTAAAGAGTCTCCAAGGGCCTGAGGAGAGCTGGCCTCCTGTTATTGAAACACAGTGTTATAAAAGTTTTCAAGATTCCCAGAAGCGCTGTATGCATGTGCTTATATCCAGCTGGTGTACTACGTGAAGCCTGTGTTGCTGAGAAGGGCTTTTCTTTGTGTTCTACAAAGCATTGTGTGCCAATTTCACCGCCGCCGGCCCGTGAGCCTGAAAGCACTGTATGTGCTGCCAGCCCGTGACCGGAGGAAAGCTCTGTGTGCCAATTTCACCGCCACTGGCCCGTGAGCCTGAAAGCGCTGTGTGTGCTGCTGGCCCGTGACAGGAGAGAAGCGCTGTGTATCTGGGATTTACCGCCGCCGGCCCGGGAACCTCAGGAGCACTGTGCTGATTTCACCGCCACCGGCCCAAGTCCTCCAACGTCAGAGGAAAGTGGCGCTAGGATTGGTGCCAGCGCGGGGTGTTGCCTGGCAGCGAGAGGCTCATCACCTGTTGGGGCTGCGCTGAATTCGAGGAAACACGAGGCATCCCGACTCCGTCCCAGCAATCAGCTGCTGCAGGCGAAGGAAGGAGAGTGACCACGCTCCCCAGGTAACCTCTCAGATCAATCCAGTGAGCGTGTTGTTCTTACCATCTGGGGCTGGGGTGCGGGTCTGCGGGAGAGCGCTCTCGGCCCCCGCCTTTGTTGAGTAAGTCAGGGGATCATGAGGGCCCGTACTTGCCCCTAGAGGAGCGCCAGTGCCGGGATCTGTGCAGAGAGACAATCTGGGCATGCTTAAATGCATGGGGCATATTTCTTTTGGCAATCGCTGACGACGAAGTCAGCACTGCAACTAACTGTACAACTGGGGGCTCAGTAGTTTACTTACAACCAATCCAAGAGTGTGGGGGGTCCTGCACACTAGAGATAAGTACCAACATTAAGTACCACACTATTCAAAGCCAGTAGCTTGTTTTCTACATGACTTTCCACACGTCTGGAACAGCGGTTTCATTTCTACAATACCTGCAAACTTATTTTACTTTTGCGAACCCTGAACATTATCAAAGACAATTCCTGAAGAAAAATCTATTTATGTATGTTGGATTTATGTTGCTTTGGTCTTGCATAAATTAGATAAAGAGATATCTATTTTATAATTAATCTGTGTGGTGTCCATTTGTGGTGTTTCACTGTGTTACTGTGGGTGTTGGTGCAAATACTTTCCACATTGCCTTGGGGATAAGCCTGCCTGCTCGTGCCAAGCTACCAAGGGGGTGAGCATGGGTTATCTACAATGTGATTCCTGCCTACCCTGACTAGAAGCAAGGGTCCCTATTTGGTCAAAGGTACCTACCTCTGCCAACTAGAGACCCCCAGTTCTAACAGGCATGCTACCCTGAAACCTATAAAGGATTAGTTGTGAATTAGTATAGTGAATTATGAAATTAATTTGAGTGGTGGGCATGTAAGTGTGTTATTTGGATTGAAAAGGATAGTAGAGGGATGTTTTGGAGCTCATAGCAGTAGAAGGCAGCTTGGGATGAGTAAAAGGAAAGTGGCCGGGAAAGGGTCAGAGGGATGGGTTTAGAAAGGCTTCCTCAGGGTTGTAAGCAGTAGCATTAGGCGATGAAGGGTACGAAATTTGTTTTATTTTTTTATCGGCCGCAATCCATAGTTTACTCCCCTTCACCCTGCCTCTCCCCCGCCCCACGTCAGCTCCCGGCAGCACTCCCACCACGGGCTGCTACTGGTAGTAAGGCTGGTATGAGATGATGCAAGGAGGGGTAGAGTAGGGAATAGTCTGGAAAGGGTTGTTTTGGGGATCATAGTAGTGATATGGGGTTTTGGATGAGTGACAGAGTGGAGGTAGAGGATACAATGATAGAGGTATAGGGTGAGAAATAGGGTTGAATATTGGAAAGAGTAGTAGAAAGAGGTTTGAGATGAGTCCGAGTCGATGTAGAGAATATGTTGAGAGCGGTATAGGGTGAGAAATTGGATAGTGCATTGGATTTGCTATATTAGAAGAAAAGTAATAAATATATAGATCCATAAGTACATGGAAGGTATATAGATGCAAAAAGGAAGGTAGTATATGTAGATTAAAGATGCATTAAATAAACAATGACTTTCAGGTGGTGTTGTACTTTAAATTAATTTTATTTATTTATAAAAATTGTTTTGTTTCGTAATTCAATAATGAAGCAATTGTAGATAAATAGTTATGATAAAAGATTTACTTATTTATGCAGACACGTATATACATGTTAAAAACAGAATAATGTAACTATCATTAAAATGTACATTTGTTAATCAGAACAAATGAATATCTATATTTTTTTAACATAATTATTCTACACATTTATACAAAGCAATACACATATATAGGTACCCTTCTACAGTAGAAATAAATGCTTATATACAGAGGGATATGCTGTATATTTCTGTTTGTGTATGGTGGTTACATGGGAAAGAGCCAATTCTTGAGTAGATTTCTGAAGATAAGGTGCTTATCGGTGTATCTTATGTTGGGGGGGTAAAGGGTTCCTTAGTTTGGCTGCTTGAGCAGAAAAGGATGTGCCACCCATGTTTTTTTTCTTGTACGTTGGGATTTTGAAGCAAGGCACCACACTAGACCGAGGTTCCTTTGTTAAATGTGTTTGGATTATTTTATTCCTGAAGGAGAGCGGCCCCGTTTCATGATTCACTTTGTGGGTGATACAAAGCAGCTTGAATCTGGCTACCTGTAACCAATGCAGGGCTTTCAAGGCAGGGTAGATTTGGTCTTGCGGTTTTATATGTGAGAGTACCCTGGCAGTTGAGTTCTGAATCTGTTGCAGTCAGTCAGTCAGTCACATACTTTTATTCGATAATTTAAGATCATAAAAAGACACAGATACAATATTTAACACATTTGTGCAAATCCAAAATTAAAATGTACATTAAAATTCCTTAAAATCCATTCTAAAATACTGCGCATAAAAATAGCAGACAGATCCATATACAAAAGACTAGAAATAAACCACATCATCAATCATGAACTACCTACAGCGTCCATAGGATCTACTCTTTTCTTTGTATTATTAATCCGCACGGCTGCCACTAGGAAGTTTGCAACTTGGAAAATAATCCGGGCACTACTCAACAATTGCAAATAAATAAGTGCCGGCCTAACCTGAACAAACCCTGCTCCCCTTAATACTGGAATCAAATACTTCTTCCTAATGTCTGCATAATACTCGCAGAACATAACAAAATGCAGAGTATCTTGTAATGAAAATTTGTCACACTTACAAGGCTCAGCATTGTCCGGTATTCCCCATTTAGGGAAATCTCCCAGAGTGAGGTGAATTATGTTAAATCGGAATCTGGTTAACAGGTACCGATGGAAAGGACGTGTAACTAACTTCAGGTAAGGCTCCAATCCTGGTGAGCTCACGGTTGCAGTCTTTTAATGGTCGTTAAAGGTGATCCGTGGTAGAGGTTATTGGTGTAAACAAGTTTGGACAGAACAATGGAGATGGTAGCCTGGACCTTGTGCGGAAATCCCAAATGGGCAAAGATTTGTCGTGGAGTTTTTATAGTAGAAAAGCTGAGGACAGTATGGAACAACAACAAGGACAATGCAAGTACCTATATCCCAGGTGATTCAAAACTTTTAGGAAGGCTGTTTACGAGGCATCCTGCAATAGATTGTGTTTGTGCTTAAACATTTATGGAAGTTTTGATTTTTAGTGGCATAATTATGAGAGCTTTTCATCATGCTTGCACCACACAATGTGGTGTATGCACGACACAAAGCTCAAAGTCATATGTATTAAGCCATGCAAAGCCACTTTTCTCAGTTTTGAATGGCCTAAAAAATATGGAATAATGCAACTCAGCGAAAATAGCTGTGTTGCCTTACTCTGCGCAAGGGAGGCGTTCTACAGATTTACCAAACCTGGCAGACCTTGGACTGCACCAAAAAGGTATGCTCTCAAGGTGAGGCGTAACGAGGAGAAATATCTTTATTTCTCCTTGTTTTTCCCTCTTTCTATGTGTGCTACATTCTGGAGCATCCAGATAGAGGATGCGCCTCTTAGGATAATTTCTATGCAGGAAGTTGCCCCTCCTGGCACGACAAAAGTCCTGCCTGCAAAACAGGCACCCTTGCACCATGGTGCAAGGGTGCCTGCATTGGTTCTAGGCCGTCCAAAAGGCACCAGCTCAGGAGGAAAGGACAGGAATGTGCAAAATTGTATTAATAAAGTACATTCCTACCCTTTCACTGTGACACAGGCAGCACAGAAAGGTAACTTGCTGTGCTGCCCTGAGCCACAATTATCATAAATATTCCCCTTAGTCTTTTACATAATTTCCATGAAAAGGCTTTCATGTTTGTCAATAAGCTCTTTAAGTCTCTGATGTTTCATAGTAGCCGTCTGGTAGCACCTACATGCTTGTAGATGAGAAATACATTATTCTGATACATTTTATATGATGTCATGCTCCAGATGAAAATATATTTTCAAACACATTTTGTGAGCATTGCTTTAAAAGAATGAGTGCCAGAAGCTGTGAGTTTATTTTATCAAGTTACTGTCAGTGATGCACCCTAAAGAAGGGTACAATGAGGGCCGGGATGATCTAACATTGAGACCAGTGACTGTAAATTAGGGATGTTTGAAATTCTCATAATTTCCGTTTGTGTAATTATGCAAATTTCTGGAAAATTATGCAAAATGACTCATAATTATGCAAAACGCGAATCTGTCATCAGGCACTCTATTTTAGGGCAAAATGTGCCCTTGCATCATTTTTTGCCATAAGGACTGTTTTAATGCTGAAAGGTAGAGGAACAACCATATTGCCATGAACAACAGCCGCTCTCATTCTGATTGTTCACATTGTTCCAGTGCTCATGCAATATAATTTTGCAGCGAACCGCGGCGTAATTGTACTATGTGGCCTAATGGTGTAATTTTGCCAATATTGGAGCAATTGCATAATAAGCAGTGGCGGCTCCTCGTGGGAGTGCTGCAGGGCGGTAGGGCGCGGCGGGAAAGGGGCAGGTTGGGGGTAGTAAACTCCGGCTTAAGGTCGAACGGAGGTCTGTTAATAAATAAATAAATAAAACAAATTTCATTGAGTGCGCTGCATTGTGTCGCTGCATTGCAGCGCACGCAATGAAATTCGTTTTATTTATTTATTTATTCACTGAACTCCGTTCGGCCTTAGGCCGGAGTTTACTACCCCCACCCTGCCCCTCCCCCACCCCGCCTCACCACCCCGCAGCTCTACCATGAGGAGCCGCCACTGGTAACAAGCGATGTGCAAAATTTGAAAAATTACAAATGATGCCCGGGTAATTGAAATTGTTCCTAGACCTACTAGGAACCCATTACCTTAACTACTGAAGACTAATAATAAATGTTTTTTTTTCACCACAATTCTTTCACTTTGGAACCAATGACCATTGTAAATATTCCACGATTCTTCAGACATGTGAACTGAGCCTATGAGCTGCTCAAAGCACAATGATGAACAACAGATAACTCTGGCCCCTACATAGTATATATAGTGTGGCTATGTACCTAAAAACAAACTAAAATCGTTTCCACAGATATGCTGGTAAGGCCTATACAGAGTGTTCAATAAATCACCAGTTTGTTTTGTTTCTTTCTTGGCTGCCACTTTAAAATGTTCATGTAATCCTGTCCCAATAAAGCAGCCAGCTCATTTTGAGTGAGAAAAGCTCCGAGCCAGTGGTATTCTGCTCAAGTGTGCTTGTGTGGCAGCAATCAGTAAGCGTCTAATCTTCTCCTAGAGGCACACACATTTGCATAATTGTTTCTGCACTCCTCTGGGGATTTGATCCGCTCTGTATTTCTGAAGGTCGAGATACAGGGCAGATGTCTATCTGCTCGCCGCCATTATTAGTCTCTTTTGGTCATTTTTTTTTTCAGCATATTTTATTATGCTCATCTGTTCAGGAAGAAGAGAATTTCTAAGGCTCATTTGCTGGTTAATTGCACTCTTAGATCCTTCAAGATGCGCGTAGCACCTGCTCGCCTCTTCAAAATCTCTTTTGATCGCTCTAGAATTATCAAACCTTGATTATGAGAATTTTTTTCTCAAGCGTGTTAGGGGTTGCAATGTGAAATATATTTCTCCATTCACCTACCAAACTAATGGTTTCTCAGCATGAGGGCTCGATCGAAAATATAAAAACTTTGATACAACAAAGGGCACCATGCCTTCTGGCTTAGTCAGTTTTCCTGGTTAGAACACGCTAGTCTATGTTGCTTGCTTTTTGCTAAATGGGAAAGTGAGTTATTTAGCGACGATGTATTCAACTCAAAAATTCAAAAATCTGAAAAATACAAAAATCTGAAAAGCGGATGCAAACTGTTCAGCAAATACAGTGCGACAGAAAAAAAGTTAAGGGGTCCACATTCACTTAAAGGGATCAAACACTAAATCCTACAGAAAAAAGAGAACATTTTATACGGGTGGAATTGTCTATTAGTGATTCTCTAGTGCTATATAAGGACAGATGGTAGAGAACTCTAACAATTCATAAGAAATAGAGGTCACGACTAGTACTGATTCTAAAAAAAAATGGATTCCCATGGTGGTTCACAGAAAGATGGATTTGGTCACAGTCACTTTACCCAAAAAATATTGTGATCAAACGTGGTTCACAATAAACATGTAGATGGCAATTAGTAGTGGTCTTTAGGCCGCTCTTGATGTGTGTGACACAACTAAATCGAAGGATAATTAGAAATTAAAATGAAAGACGGCTGAAAACTGCATGTGTCAGGTTTTTGAACGGATCACAACTTTAAACACAAATTTTAAACAAACAGAAAAAGCTATGCTAATAGAGCTGGCTTATGAATGAAAGAGGGTTTGTGTCATTAATGGGTGTAGACGATCAATAGGCCAATAAGTCATCATACATGCACTCTGTGACACAACCTTAATAAAAAAAGACACATTCAACAGCATATGGAAGATAAATTGAAAGAATGCAAGTATAAAAAAGAAAACAAGCTACTGTTTAAACACAGAGGGCATACTCTTGTTATAATGAAAGTAAATACGGCAGCAGGTTTCTGTCTTTAAGACAAATTGTACATAGTCTGTCATTGTTCATCATGGCTTCCAAATTTAGAAGGAAAGTGTTGGCCGTCTTGGAATGGTAAAACAATGATAGACTATGAACGACAGCATTCTATAATAGAGCCTGTTTTAGAGGAAGTGGCCACATGAGATGTGGTGCACGGAAGATGAAATAACCGGCAATCAAGAAGCCCCTTAGCACAGTTTTGAGAGCTGTAGTATCCTTGTAAGAAAAATTTAACTGAAAGGTAGAAAAGCAAAGAATTGACAAGGGAATTATAAAAGGAGAAAAGTAAAACTAAACGACTCTCCAACCAGGACTGACACTGAAGCGCACTCATTTTAAGGTGGATGTGCACATGTGATCAAACCTGCCATCGGTCACAGGGCTAGAGAGCCAATAACGGTTGTATGCATAGGCAACACATGCCTAACCAATGCAGTCTGAACCACTACTGCATCTTCACCATGCATGCCTTACCACTCATGCCTTTGCAACAAATTTCATTGTAAAAGCATGACTGCTAAACGGATATGCATGGTAAAGTGCCCACTGAAGCCCAACTGCCCTGAGCCCTAACATCCGATACTCCAGCCCTGCAATCCACCTCACCCCAGCCCTTAAGACTACCCGAATCCACACCCTGAGCCCCAAATCCCAGCCCCTGCCCAAAAACTATTTCAATCCCAACCCCCCGCTTTGAGATCTAAAACTGACCACCAGCCCTGAAAACTGCCCCTTCCTCCCCCTCCTTAAACCTTAAAACCAGTCCCATCTCTAAAAACTACCCCCCCAAACCGGGTCACAGACCCACTTATTAGGCCGCATCCCGAAGCTTTCTACCCCAAATCTTCCTGTTCCTGTTTTGCACATCTAGACCGCTGACCACGTATATGGTAAAGGCATATCTAAGGTTAAGGCATATGTGTGGTTCAGGCAAGTGTTGTTTCACATGTGTTGAAATGGCATGTGTGGCTCAGCCCGCGTTGTAAAGCCCTTTTCCCGCAAAAAAATGATGTGAATTAAACTATTACCACAGTTAGTAAGCTGTCACGGATGGAAGCAGAGTATAAATAAAACTCACACAAACCAATGGCAGAAGAAGGCTGATCCAATGGCCCTATATGTACTCATATGAATATATCTATATTTGTGGATGTATGAATTATTTATTGTTTTTTTTACAATGTCCTGATAGACAGCTTAGCCTGCCAACCCTTCTGAAGAAATTCTAGAAAGAATTATTACAGTGTGAATCTTAGACCCCTAGTGCTTGTCAGGGAATGGGGGATAACTATCACCAAATCTGTCCTTACTTAGGTAATTTGTGAGATTTCATGTAATACAATGCCCATCTTTACTTTTAGCGTTTAATATAGAGGAATAACAATCCATAAACATAGATACGTTTTAAAGGCTACTTATGTGAGTGGCACAATGAGTGCTGGAGGCCCACTAGTAGCATTTGAAGCACAGGCCCTGGGTATATAATATACCACTTTACAGGAGACTTACCAGTACATCAAATATGGAATTCAGGTATGCACCAATGTCATCATGTTTAGGGAAGAAGCACATGCACTTTAGCACTGTTATACAGTGGTAAAGTGCTCAGAGTTCTAAGGCCAAAAATAAAATTCTGCAAAAGGAGGAGGAGGAAGGCAAAAGGTTAGGGGTAACCCTTGTGAGAGGCCATTTTCCAACACATTGGTTCTTCAAATTCAAATTCCTTGAAAGGCTTCCCTGCTTATGGCAACAGAACCTAGACAATGGCTCACTACTGAGGGTGTACTTGCTAGTTCAATACTTCTCTGTTTCCCTCTTTCTATACTTTCAGGGGTCACTGAGATAACACAAGGGAAATCATTTTCCGTACCTGTGGAGCCCATCAGTGCAGCATCCAACAATTTTGTTCATACTAACGCATACCAGTAGGTAAACAGTACCACCATGGCCAATAAAGTAATATTGCCCATTCCACCCATTGGGTCCGAATTCTATCCACAATCCAATAAAAACTCTGTTCTGAAGGATAGCAACCAATAGAGGCCAGTGACAGCTGGCAGTGTCAAGCGCCAGGCCTCCAGCCATGCAGGGGTCCTTGTCCTCTGTGGTTTCTCAGAGTGGAGGGGCAATAGCCCCAGGTGCCTTGCGTCCATTCTCCACTACACCTCACACCAGTTCAGGGGTGATATCCTGCAACTGGTGCTCCAACCCAGGGTCTGTACCCTTGAGCTGGGCAGGAGTCAGGGGTGAGTACTTCCTCCCCTGCCCCTACACCTGGGGCTCTGCACCCTCCATTTGGGAGTGGGAACCCCAGAAAACGGAACTGGCAGGGCTCATGTGGCAATCACCCCTCCTAGTTCTCCTGACACTGGGGGCAGCTCATTAACCAGAATGCAGTTAATGGGAATCTGGGGACTAACTATGAACCTTCTCTGGGTCACCACCCCTCTGTCGTCAGATCCATTCAGCCCAATGTTGCCACTTGATATTGGGGCCAGAAATGTTCATGAATTGGTGCTTAAGCCAAAAAGTAATCAGAGAGGTGCTACTGTAAAAAACATGGTCGCGCATTAGATATATACGCGACCATGGTTGCAGTGAGAAAAAGGACTCGGCCGCGAAAGCAATCTGAATGCGGCCGCGAATTTAATCTCAATGCAGCCGTGAAATCACTTTAAACGCAGCCGCGATTTTATGGAGTTTAGGACGTTGCCGCAAAGTAAAATAAGAAAGCGGCAACGAGTTCAAAAGGTATGTGACGCGGCCGCGAATTACCTTCAAACACAGCCGCAGAGTCACACACTGCTCAAATAAAAAAATAGGTGCTGCTCATTTAATGCCTTTAGCGCTACTGCGCAATAACAGGCAAACGCTCCATCCACAAAAAGAATCAGGGAGCGGTAGCGTGCCAGCTGGCAAAAGAAAAGGAACAAAAAGAATTGGCAGCCCAAAATAAATAGGATTTAATACCTCCACAGAAAAACAGGTTTCAGCCACAGCAAGGATGATCTCCACGAAGGCACAGGAAGTGGGCGTGGTCTCAAGGGTGAAGTTTCCGGAAGCCAAGCACTGGGTCCATCTGCTGGTCTGCATTTATGCCCTTAAGGGTGCGTGTATAAATTCCTGTCCTTCTTCAGCCCCTTAAGGGAGCGTGTATAAATTCCTGTCCTTCTTCAGCATGGCAAGGGAATCTCGCAAAACGTTCTCTATCTCTGCAGAGCAGGCATTGCTACCCCTGACTAACAGTGGGGCCATTTGATGGTACAAGAGGCTTGAGCTGTGACACTCACCCCATTCTCGAGACACCAGGGCCATAGGGCGGAATCAGTCCTGCCCATGGGTTGGAATCACAGTACACATCTAGTGGAATACTGCTCTGGGGAGACTAGGTCTTCCACAACCATGCTCCATCTAGCCCCAGTCTTCCTAAGAGCAGTGATTGGGACCCCATTCACTCCCACCTGGTGAAAGTGATGTCTCCCACGCTCAGGGACCACCAACTCACCCTCTGAGTCTATCTCCCAGCTGAGGGCGATCATGGTAAGTTCTATGACCTGCCCCTTGGAACTACTTTCCCTAAGGCCACATGGGCCACCCCAGTAGAATTCTCACCAGTGGATGGTTTCTTTAGACAGACACAATCCCCCTGCTTGCGTCCACTCAAAGCAGCGGGGTTGGAAGTGTGGCACCTCCCTCCTTCTTCTCAGTAGGAACATGGGAACCCTTTTATTCCCCCTTACCCTGGAACCTGTCTGCGTCTCTCTTGACCTTCCCCTCACTCTTTTGGGGGGAATCTGAACCATCCTTTGTGGATTCACTCTCAGGTATCTTTCTGTACACTTTGGTGCTGACCCTGATATCCGCCTCCTTAGCAAGCTACCAACCAAGTTTGCTATCAACCAGGTTTTTGGCACCGCTCTGGAAAACAAGTTTCAAGAATGTGCCCGTTTAAAAACAAGTTGTACAACCCTTCAGAATCATCTACTTTGCTGCCCCTAACCCAACCTTTCAGTTCCTTACCAGCATAAATCAGAAATTCCACCCATGTTTTTGTAGAGAGTTTTGGACCAGTCCTGAACCATTGTCAGTACCACTCAAGTGTCAACCCAAACTTGCTGATTAAAAGGGTCTTCATGACAGGTAGTTGGTCTGGTCCCACCTCTATCGTAAGGAGTGAGTTCATCCCCACCGTGGTCATGTACCTTCACAGACTACCCCCTCAGAACTCCTCTGGTACCCTGTGCACTTTCAAAGCCACTTCATTGGCTGCCAACCATAAATCTATGCCACCCCCCACATTGTAACTGGGTGCCTTATCGTTTTCGATATGGAACCTGGAATCATGTTAAGACACTGCAGGTTTGCTACCACCAATATTGCTGTTGCTGGACCCCACTTAGAGGGCTCTAATATCCACCTCTCTGAGGCTTAGATCATGGGCCACCTTCCTTTCCTCCATGACTAGCTGCTTCTTCTCAAAAGTTTGTCCTTCTCCATCATGGCAAGCTCTAGCATTAGTTTCCTCTCCTCCCTCCTGTCTACCTGCTCCTCTGAGGACAAGCTCTTTGAACACACACTGCTGCCTGCTCTAGAGTGGACTACCCTACATGGGAGGAATTTGCTCCCCCCCTCTGTAGACTGCACGCTGAGACCCTCTATCAGGTCCTTCTACGACTCTTCCTCACACATATTCCTCCTCCTCATCCACTTTTCCTTCTGGGTGGGCCTCTGCCCATGCTCTCAAGTCTTTCTGGAGATCTGCCTTCTTGGCACTTCTCCTGTGGAACACCCCTTTCTCCTAGCAGAACCCCTTGAGCTGATCCACTGTGTTTGCTTCCAGGATGGCCATCCGGAATTCCATCTTGCCAGGTAGTACCACAGATGTTGCATGGAAAAAAATGGGACTTGGGCAAAAGGACTTTGGAAAAATCAAAAGATGTCAGAACAGGGAGAATTGAAAAAGGTTCGATTTGGTCTCAGTATTGTAGTGAACAATGAGTTACTATATGATATTGCACAAACACAAGTCCTATCCTCACCACTAATCACCAATGTCAGAAATGGGGTTTCTGGTTGGCTAAGGTTTCCATCCAGGCCAGGCAGAACCCACCACTCTGGTCAGGGTAAGCTAGATACTCAACTAAGATAACCTATGCTATTCCTCTGGTAGCTTATCAAAAGAGGCAATCTGTAAAGTATTTGTGCTACACACACAGAGTAACACAATGAACACACCACAAAAAGACTCCACACAGATTTAGGAAATATGGATTCTTATATTCTGAACAAAACAAGACCAAAACAACAAAAACCCAATGTAAAAATTTCAAGTTATGATATTGAAGGCATAAACACCATGCTCAAAAATAAATTAGCTTTGATTAGAACCCTTACAGTAATGCTAGTTTGGGGTGACCTTTCAGACAGAGCCATTTTCCAACACATTGCCTCTTCAAAATTTGTGGACATCTTTTCCACATAATTTGGTCTCTTGTTGTGTATTTTCAATGGCCCAATGCATGTGTTAGGCTTTATGGTTGGAACATCAGTAATGAAGTGAAAGCTGACTTTGTGGTTTGCTTTGTTACAGAGGAAACAGATTAGAATCTGAAGAACGAATAAACAAATATCCCTAATTTGATGCAATTTGTGACAAATACAGTTTTTATGGTCTGGCCTGACAACGCCGATGTCACCAGGCAATTATCTAAGAATAACCAGTAGAGGGGCTCTGGCTCCACCCACATGTTGGGAGCCAGGAGTATATATTTTGATTGGGTAGAAGGTGTGTGCTTCCACAAAAAGGTGCTTGCTCTCCACAGAGCTGTGATCATTTTGTTCATTTATCCAGCTGCCTCAGCTTGAACCTTCAGAGGCATGCACATGAAATTATAATGCTATTAATGTGTCTCAGATAAATACATATTGTATGCTGTTTTTTCTCTGGCAGCAGAATAGTTGGGAGGAAGGCAGTCATTAACTAATATGCATTTTAAGACCTGACCTGACAGTGCAACTGTTGCCAGACCTCCAAACCTACACCAATATCACTCTACAGTTCTATGCTTCCACACAAATATATATCCATTCCAATGCTATTTACTTGTTATACTTCACATTACCATACAACATTACTTTAAATTCAGACCACCTGGCATTGCCAATGCTTGTTTCTTATGCATGCCTTTCACGTTAATCAGTAAATATTGTAAGAAAGGCTTTCAAAATAGCATGTTTTCATGATAGGCTTAGCTCTAGGACCAGAAACTTCACAAGTAATAAACTAGCATTGCTTAGATCAGACCATACTGTGGCACACTATTTAATTTTTTTTACAATGTAGAAACTAAACAGCTCATAAACTGTGTAAGAGGTTTGCTAAAAAATTAAGAAACATTATGTTGTTGGAGCATATTTGCTATTCTAGCAACGGTCAAATGACTTATGTCAAAAATCGGGGATGAATACTATTATATAATGAAAAGTGCTTTAACGAACATTCATAATATATTACACCACAGAGATTTTCTCTCTAACTTGTTATCTTTATTAGCGCATAGGGACCACATGTACGACCGGCAGATTTAGCGAGATCCTAATTGCAACTTTTTGCGAATCACAATTTTGAAGTCGCAAAATGGGATGCACTAATGTGTCTCGTACACATTTAGCAATTCTGAATGAGTTGCAATTGACCTACCTCATCAATATTCATGAGGTAGGTCACAATTTGCGAACCATTGGGACTCACTTAAACTGCAGGGATGGTGGCCTGCTGGGGACAGCAGACCACCATGTCTGTGATTGCTTTCAAATAAAGCAATTTTTTGTTTTGACATGCAGGGCTTTTAGTCAGTAGTGCATGGGACTGCCGCCTGCTCTTAGAAACGTTTTTGCAACCATTCACAAAGGGGAGGGGTCTCCTGGGGACCTCTTCCCATGTGTGACTTTCTTACCACCTACTTGAAGTAGGAGGTAAACTGCAACTTTTTTGCAACTGTATTCTGGTTGCAAAACATTCAAACATTGCCCAGCGACTCGCTATTGGGAAGAAACGCCCTAGACACGCCCTTTCCTAATACCGACTTGTGTACCCAATTTTGCGAGTTCGGTAATAGGTTACTGAGGCGCAAAATAGGGTTACTACATGCCAAAGGACTCTTTAGCGGTCTCAAATGCCCGATTCACAATTTGCAACCGCTAAAATCTGTTGTACATGGGGCCCCTAATGTTTACTGAATTTGCACTTTGGTGCTGAAATGTTTTTTCAGCTGCTACATGATTGCTGAAATGTTTGTAAGCTTTCCTTTTACTGTTCCTTGTTTTTCCATTCATATGCACAATGTTCTTATTTGTAAAACACCCACCTTAAAATTGTACACATTGGGGGCGTGGCCAAGATGGCGGGGTGAGCGGACGCTTCCTCCTGTAGCTCCTCCGGCCCGGCCAAGCTAGAGCCCTTTTCTTATGCTTTTCTCCCCCCGCTGAGGCTCAGCGCGGGAGAGGAGCGTGGCGGAGCATCAGGGGTGCACATTGGTGCTGTTTTGGTTCGGATCGCCTCGGGGGAACCCCCCCAAAAGTTCGATCGAGACCAAGGAACGACGACGGCGAGCCCGAGGGGCGGAGCGCATTGGAGAGCTGTCCGGGCGCCTCGGCTGGGCCTGGTGCTGAAAGTTGCGATCTGGAGGGGATCTGGCCCGCCGTTCGACGGTGACTGAAGGAGCCTTGCGGGAAGGGACCCGACGGTGTGGAAGGCTTGGGACGGGTGCCCCGGCACTCAGACTGGTGACGGCGACGCCCCGCACTGCGGAGGCCCTAACCCCTAGCCGAGGTACAGCGGACTCCCTGATGGGGTTGGACCATCTAGGCCCCTGTGCGTGACAGACGGGGGCCGGTGGTGGAACTTATTTTACTGTGGGGTGCCTCGGGGGGCCCGGTGGTGTCGTCGGGCCTGGTCGTTTTGGCTTGCTCCGCCCGGCCGCCATTTTGTCCCCGAAGGTGCAGTGGTGGCAGCCTTCGCCGGAGTCCTGGCTGCTGGATGCAAGCGACCCCCGCTGCTGCTGGGCTGATTACCGGAGGGATGTGCTGATTAGACCCCTCTGCTGCGGCCCCCTTGGTTGTCTCACACAAGCTCTTGCGGCTGACGGTGACCGGACTGGGCCGCCATTTTGTCACCTGTGACGCAGCGACCTCACTCGTGGGGGATACCCAGGTCGAGTGCTAGCCGGCGGCTGAGCATCCCTGGAGTGCCTGGATTGGTGCCCGACTGCGGAGCTAGCGATGTCTGGAAGAGGAGGCCCGAAGAAAGGGGACCGTACCCTGCCGGACATGCTTGGCAGGGCCCAGCACTTGCGGGACAGGACGCAGCCCTCACCGGGGCCCTCCCGGGCTCCGGTGGATGTGACTGGAGGGGAGCCACCCGTCACGAGGGCCTTTATGGAGGAACTGTTCAGCTCCCTCAGGGAGGACTTCCAGACACTGAAGCAGGAGGTGGCCAGCGAGGTCCGAGAAGTGCGCAGGGAGGTGGAGGGCCTTGGCGAGCGTGTGGAAGCGGCGGAGACGGAGGGCCAACAGCGAGCGGAGGAGATAGTCCACCTCCAGCAGGACGTTCTTCGCCTCCGTGAACAGTGTGTGGAGCTCCAGGCCCACTCCGAGGACCTTGAGAACAGATCTCGGAGGAACAACATCCGAGTGCGTGGCGTGCCGACTGCGGACGAGGGGTCCGATCTGGGGAGCTACCTGCGGGCCCTGTTCCGAGAGATCCTGGGGGAAGCTGCGGACTTTCCCATCAGCATTGACAGGGCGCACAGGGTTGGCCGGCAGCGCCAGTCATCGGCGCCTCCACCGGACATTCTGGCCTTCCTGCCCGACTTTCCACTAAAGGAACGCATCATGGCTGAAGCCCGCAGGAAACAGCCCCTGACTTTCCGGGATCGGCCGGTGGCGCTTTACCAGGACCTCTCCGCCATCACTCTGCAGAAACGCAGGTCCTTTAGGATTGCCACTGACTTTTTGCGCGAGCATGAGACGCCGTACTCTTGGGGTCACCCCTTCCGCCTGATTTTTCGGTGGAACGGAGTGCTACACCAGCTACGCTCCTTGCAAGACATTTGTGGGGTCCTGGGGCTCACGGCGGCGGAGGAGGAGGGAGCTACGCCGTCGTGGAGGTCCTCGGAGAGACGGAACCGGCGGAGGTCAACGAGGCGGCGCTCAGCGACCAGTGTGGGGCGCCCGGACTCCCCCACCATCAGAGCGGACATGGCCGACGCCCTGAGGGTGGCGGCCGGGGACTCGACCGGCTCCTCTAGCGTGGCCTTGACGGCCTAACACACACTCCGGGGGGAGATGTCTTTAGCTTCTTTACATGCTTGGTACGGGGCGGGGGGGTTGGGGGGGAACGGTTGGAGGTGAGTGGCTGGACGTCCACTTTGCTCTTTTCTACGGACTTGCCCGTTTTGGGGCTTGACTGAGACTATGGGGTGTTTGAGTTTGTGGGTGGCTAGTTGCCAGGGTTGGGTTTTGGGTGGGGGAGGGGGTTGTTTGGGGTTGGGAAGGTCCCGTCCGATGTTGTATGCCCGCTTTGTTTTGGCTTGTCCTGCGCTGTGGCCCCGCGCGCCCCACCCGCTGATTCCCTGCCCATTGCATGGCGCTCCCGACCCCTGCGAGGAATGCCGGGCCTAAAGGTAGTGACCCTTAATGTTCAGGGTCTGAACAACCCGGTGAAGCGCAGAGCGATCCTGTCGTTGCTGGAGGGGACGCAGGCGGACATTTGCCTTTTGCAGGAGACACACTTATTGCCCCGAGATTGCCATAGGATGCGCTCTGCTAAGTTCCCTACCCAGTTCTTTTCCTCGGCAGCGAACAAGACGGCGGGGGTAGCCATTCTCCTAGCGAGCTCCTTTCGGGGGGAGGTGTTGCATAAGTGTGCTGAACAGAAGGGGAGGCTCCTTGCGTATCGCATGCGCCTGGGAGGCATAGCATTTACGGTCGGTTCAGTTTATAGCCCAAACGATCACCAAGAGCGCTTCCTAGATTCCGCGCTGGTGGATGTCACTGCTTCCCCCGACCGCCACATTATCTTGGGGGGAGACCTCAACATTGTCTTTGACTCTGCGATGGACAGATCGGCACAGCGCTTCCCGCAGACGGGGGAACTGTCCCAGGCTGGGAGGGCCCGGATTGCGGAAATGGATCTGCACGACCTCTGGCGCTACATGCACCCCACGGATAGGGACTACTCTTACTTCTCGCACGCACACCGAACCTACTCACGGCTGGACTACCTCCTGGTGAGTGGACCGATGCGTGCCGCTGCCACGGCGGCGGACATCGGGGTCCTGACCCTGTCTGACCACTCCCCAGTCACCGGCGTTTTCCAGTGGCCGGCGGCCTCCCCCTCTCGGGGGGTGTGGCGCCTCCGGGATACACTTCTACACAAGAAGTCGGTGGTGCAATGCATCGGGGAGGTCATACAGGACTATCTCACCCACAATAGCAACACTGACACCTCGCGGGCGACACAGTGGGCGGCATTGAAGGCCGTCCTCCGGGGGGAATTCATCTCTATCTCCGCAGCTGAGAATAGGGAGCGGCAACTGAAGAGGGATGAGCTGACAGCTCAAGTCCGGGAGCTCGAGCAGGTCCACCGCCGTACGGGGGCGCCGAGGGTGTGGAGGCAGTTGAAGGCAGCGAGGAAGCTCCTGTCGGCTCTGGATCTTGACAGGGTGGAGTATGCCGCCCTACGCTTGAAACATGCCTACTACACTGGGGGGGACAGATGTGGCAAGCTCCTGGCCCACCGGCTCCGGGTCGCGCAACAGCGCAGCGTTGTGAAAGAATTGGTGGGCGCGGACGGGGGGGTTGTCTCCGGGGACGCGGAGGTAGCGGAGTCTTTCCGCGGCTTCTACGAGGCGCTGTATGCTGAGGAGCCCTCCTCGCCACGGGATGCCGACGGCTATTTGGAGTCGGTGACCCTCCCGGTGCTGGATCCGGCTCAGGCTGACCACCTGGAGCGGGACATCCATGTGGAGGAAGTGATTTCCGCTATCGCGCGGCTGAAACATGGCAAGGCCCCGGGCCCGGACGGGTACACGTCGCTATTTTACAAGACTTTTTGCACGGCCGTGGCCCCTGTCCTTACTCGGCTATTTAACTCTTTCTCCGAACCCGGAGCCATCCCTCCGGATCTCCTGAGGGCGACGGTCGCGGTAATCCCGAAACCTGGGAAGGACCGGGCCCTTTGCGGCTCGTACCGACCCATCTCGCTTTTGAATGTCGACCTCAAGCTGTACACGGGGATCCTCGCGTCCAGGCTGAGTCCACACCTCCCCGACCTGGTGGAGGCGGACCAGGCTGGTTTTGTGCCCGGCAGACAGACGGTTGACAACACTAAGAGGGTGACGCATGTTCTGGAGAAGGCCTCAAGGATCTCGGGGGAGCGGATGTTGCTGTCCGTTGATGCGGAGAAGGCCTTCGACAGAGTTCACTGGCCGTATCTTGAGCTGGTCCTCCAGAAACTGGGAATCGGCGATAAGTTCCGCACCATGGTCTTTAACTGCTATAAGCATCCTTCAGCGTCGGTGCGGGTCAACGGGCGTAGCTCCGGTGGCTTTGCCATCGAGCGCGGCACGCGGCAGGGCTGCCCTCTTTCGCCGCTCTTGTTTGCCCTCTACATGGAGCCGTTTGCTCAGAGGATTCGTAATAATCCGGATGCTGTCGGGGTCCGGATGGGCCAGTACGTCCACACCGTCAGTCTCTACGCGGATGATGTCCTGCTGACTTTGGACGACCCTAGGAGGTCGCTGCCTGCTTGCCTCCGAGAGCTGGATGCCTTTGCGGGGGTGGCCGGCTTCAAAATGAATATGAGCAAGTCGATGGCATTAGACGTGTCCCTGGCTGCGGAAACCAGGAGGGATCTTCAGCGGCTCTTCCCCATGCAGTGGTCCTCGTCCACGGTGCCGTATCTGGGGATTCTGCTGGCGCCTACATTATCGGGGATGGTTACGGCCAATTATGCCTCCCTCAGCAGGAAGATCAAGGACGAGCTTAGCCGCTGGAACAAAGGCCTGCTGTCCTGGCTGGGGCGAATCGCGGCGGTCAAGATGACGGTGTTGCCCCAGATACTATATCTTTTCCGGGCCCTTCCGCTCCAACCCCCGGCGGGCTGGATACGACAAATGCAGGCTGACATCTCCCGCTTTGTCTGGCAGGGCCGCAGGCCACGCATGAAGAGGGTCCTCTCCACGCTTGCTCCGGAAGCGGGGGGTCTCGGCATTCCGGACCTCCGTAAGTACTTTCAGGCGGCACAGCTCCGCTATCTGGTGGAGTGGAGCAGGTGGGAGTCCGACAAACATTGGCTCTTCCAAGACCAGGCAGTGGCGGGCCGCACCTTACAAGAGGTTCCATTCCTGCGCCGCGCGCATCGCCCCCCTAATCTTTACGCTTCCTTTGTTACGCGGGTCCCCCTGCGGGTGTGGGACGCGGTCTGTGAGGCCCGGAGCCTTACCACCTTCCCTTCGCCGCTCACGCCCATTGCGGGCAACCCGGACTTCTCCCCAGGGATGGAGCCGGGGGTTTTCTCCCACTGGGTGCGGGCGGGCTGCAGGGCACTCTTCCAGATCTATGGCCCGGAAGGAGTGGTTCCTTTTCAGCAACTCCGCCAGGAGTTCGGCCTGACGGAGCTGGACAGATTGCGCTACATGCAAGTTCGGCATTGGGCCCTCCAGCCCCAGGTGCGTGCCACCGCCGCCCGTCCAATTACACCGTATGAGAGGTGGTTGGCTACTCGGACCTCCGACGCTAAACTGATCACCGATCTGTACAAATACCTACAACCCCCGCCGTTTCACTATTACAACCCGGGGAGGGAGCGTTGGCACAGGGAATTGGGTAGGACACTCAGCCACAAGGAATGGGACAAAATTGCGTATCGGGCGCGGCACTCTGCATATCACACGGGCCTTACGGAGACCTTTACTAAGGTATCCACATACTGGTACTACACCCCGGAGAGACTGTATGAAATGCATAAACACACTGACAGGGGGTGCTGGCGGAGCTGCGGGCAGGAAGGTACCCTTACACACATTCTTTGGGATTGCCCAGTGCTGACCGCCTACTGGAAGGAAGTCTTGGACGAGGTGGATAAGCACTTTGGGATAGAGCTACCGCGACTCCCGGCGTATGTCCTGTTGGGCCTCCCCAATGACCTAATGTACCCACTGAAGTCCCGTAGGGGTAGGCAGATCGCAATCGCGCTGGGGTCTGCGGTTCAGAACATTCTAATCCACTGGCGCACAACCACCGTCCCCTCCATCACCGGTTGGTTGCATAGGCTCTGGCATGTGCTGGGGATGGAGAAGCTGTCGCTTACGGTTGCGGGGGTGATAGACCAATTTGAAGAGCTGTGGCAACCCTTTCTAGCGCTGCTGTCCACTGAATTCCGGGAGCTCACCTGCCCGAGGTATCTTAGGCTGCTCAGGCTGACGCCGCCGGTGACCCCGGCGGACTAGCTTACATGTGAAACGGGGACCCCCCGGGGAGGGGGGGGGTGCGGGGCTTCCTGGTTAGGATTACTCTGATGCGGGACCATAGGACGGGGGGGGGGGGAGTGTTGTTGTTTAGTTACTGGGAGGATGGGGGATGGGAGGGGGGGGATTGTGTTCTACTGAGGTGTTGATGGGGGGGTTTTTTATTGTTTAGATTTGGGGTGTCGGATAAGTGTGCGGGGATTTCACAGCTTGTATTTCTAGCCTTCATTTACTGTGTTTTTCCCCCTGACCCACCGCGCTACCTATTGCCGACCCTCGGGAGTTGCACCCTCTTTCTTTGATTGTATTCCATGTATCCTGCCCTCCTATCCCCCTCCCCCATGGTTTGTTTTGTCTCAATAAAAACGTTTTAAACATAAAATTGTACACATTTTTCTGTCATTAATTACATTAATATTAGAATTGCTGTTTAACTAAATTCAAAATGACTAGTGGTTTTTAAGATGTTTCTCAAAAATTGTGTGCCAATATATTCACTCTTTCAATTAGCTTCCACCACCATATTCCAAATACTGTCCTTCCCAAAAGATAGATATATTTTTTCTCTGTAAAATAGTCAATCAATCAATCAATCAATCAATCAATCAATCAATCAAAGATCTTTATTCTACGATTATTTAAAATGAATCCATAAAAGAATAAAACAGCAAACTAAAAACATTTGTAGCAAATCCTTGCTGCTGTGCTAAAAATCTACATCTTATCATAATCAAATTAGGAACAAGTTCCTTATCCATCTACAGAGCATAATATACATGACATGATACATACTTTGCAAAACATTTAGTTGTGCAAAAATGCAGAAGGACATACTGTTAGACTTGGCCCTTTTGACAGGTTTATACCCAAACCTTTTGCCTCCTATTTTTCTGACCCCGTTTTCGTTGGCTATAGGATTCTGGGCACTTTACCACTGCTGATCAGTGCCAAAGTGCATATGCTCTCTGTATAAATTACGAAAATGATTGGTTATGCATGATTAACATATTTGATTTACTGGTAAGCCACTAATAAAGTGCATGGTGTGTGCCAGTGCCTTTAAATCAAATGCTACTAGTGGGCTTGCAGCACTGGTTGTGCCTCACACTTGAGTAGCCCTGTAAACGTGTCTCAGACCTCTCATTGTAGTGTCTGCCCATGCAGTTGTGAACAGCCATGTTGCCTTGGCAAGTGCACCTACTTGCCAGGCCCAAACCTTCTTTTCCGTACTTGAAGGCCACCCTAAGGTAGGCCCAATGAACCCCCATGGGCAGAGTGTAGTGTATGTGAAAGGTGGGACATGTACTGGTGTGTGTGACATGTCCTGATAATGAAATACTGTATATTTTGTTTTTTACTATTGAAAGGCTATCTGTCCCATAGGCTTATCACAGGGGTTGCACTGTAAAATGTTTGCATGAATAACTTGTAATAGGGACAAGATGGAAAAATCGAGTTTAGGCTCTCCGAAGTCAGAATTTATTAATACACCCTTTGGTAAAGGTATTTTTTAAATTCTGTGTTTGAAAATGCCACGTTTAGAAAGTGGGCATTTTCTTACTTTACCATTCTGTGTGCCTCTGGCTGTTTGTGTATTTAGCATCTGGTGTTTGATTGACAGAAGCTGGGATGTGCATTCACTCTAGACAATCACTAGAGGGGTTGAGGTGTGCCCTGTCTTGCCAGGTTGACTCATTGCAGGGCTGAATAGTCCTGGTCGGCATTTAGAGTGGCAGGAGGAGTTTTGCTTGCACCTGAACAATGCTGTATTCGACACATGTGGTCATGCTGCACCAGGGAGGACAGGACTTGTTTGGACTGGGTTCAAAGACCCTTACAGCAAAGAGAACAATGACAATTTGGAGTATGAGTATTACACCTAAAACCCCAGGACTTTAGATTACTTCGAGGAACAAGAGGGCCCTGCCACGAAGAAGAGTGGAAGGTCTGTGTGAGGAGCGCTGCCTTTTCTGTGTGAGGGGTGGGTTGGCCTGCAGTTGCTGCTTCTGTCTATGGTGAAGGAAAAACACTGACACGTTTCGCCTTGCTGTAGTGTCCTGCTTTGGGAGAATCTTCAAGGGCTTGTGTGGTCTTGCCTCCTGTTGGAAGTCTCAGGGAAATCAAAGACTTCAAGAAAGATCCAGGCTATACCTTAAAAGCAAATAACCTGCCTGGGAGGAGAGCTGATGAAACTGCATGAGGAGCGCTGATTTGTGTAGGGGTGGGACAGCCTGTAGTTGTTGTTTCTGTCTGAAGAGGGAGAAAGGACTGGGCGGTGGGTTCTGTGTTCTACACATGTGTTGCTAAGAAGGAAGCACAGGGTGAGCACTTAATTTGTTTTCCTCTTGTGGTTGTACCACCACAAGCAATGCATGGTGAACACTTGGATTTCTAAACTGGAAGGAGGTCAGTATGATTTGCTCCTTGATCAGAGCGTGTCTTTGAAAAGCCTGGTGCTGGTTTTCACAACATGTGTAGCACTGCACTAGGTGTGCTGAGCTAGCGTGAACCGCACAGCAGGGTCTCTGCTGAACTGGCCCCTGCTGTAAAGAACAGGCGTGAGGAGCACTCCTGCAAAGACAAGCATTGGCCCAGCATCAGACAGGAGGGCTTAACTGCAGCGAAAGGAGCCGACAGAACGTGCAGGCAAGGAGGAGGAGGAACTCCATCTAGGACTTGCTTGGAGGCGGGGCCAGCAAGGGAGGCCGTACCTTGCTCCCGCGACAACAAGAACAGCTGAGAGCAGATCCGACAGTGACTTCGGTCCTTGTCTCACTTCTGTGCTGTTGGGGCTGCAACCGGAGGGACCACTGACACTACCTGGCCTTGGATTCCCAAGGACCCGGGACCTCAGAGGCATTGTTAGATTGTTAGAGTGGGTGGGGCTGGAGGTAAGGCCCGCCCATGCTCTTGTGGCCAATGTGCATGGCCAGTCCAGGAGCTGAGACTGAGCAGCTCCATTTGCCGAGTGTAGAAGCTGCCCTGCATGGTAGGGGGCAGCTGCCCTAAACAGACCTGGCAATTCTGGCCATATGAGGGGGACCCAGAGAGGTTGCCCTAATGAGGGAGGCAGTTCTCCCCTCTTCCCATCCTGCCCCGCACCTTACATTTTGTTTACCTATGCAGGGGACTTAGTGAGGTCTCCGGCCCTCCCTGCAGTGTGTGCTCCTTCTCCCGACTTTTGAAACCTACTTGGAGGGGGGCCGAAGGGTCGTATTCATCACTGCCTGGCCGGCGTGACATGAAACGTAAGTGAGTGCTTCCCAGAAATTACCGTTTACCATGTAGAGACAGCACCGGAGCAATGTGGCCTCATGTTTAGGGCAGGTACACTGGTAACTCAGATGATTTATGATAGTCATCTACATGTCTAGGTCCTAAGGTTATGTCCTACTGTAATGAAATACCTGGATGCTAGGATATGCACAGTAATGGTGTCTTCCATGATGTGAACTCTTTTACTATGACCAGTACCTCCTAGCAAAGTGATTTCTGATCTATGCCTAGTTGGCAAAGTGATTTATGTGATTGTGGTCCAATGTGTTTTTATGTATAATACAAAGGATATTTTTATCTGACCTTCTGTGGAGTCTCTTTATGTGGTGTGCCTAGTGTGTCACTGGTGTGTATGTTGCGCAAACGCTTTCCACATTGCCTCTGGGATAAGCCTGACTGCTCTACAAAGCTACCAAGGGGGTGAGCAGGGGTTATCTTGGGGGTGTAACTCCCCTATCCTGACTAGAGTCGTGGAATCTGCCTGGCTTAGGTGCATACCCCAGCCAACCAGAAACCCCATTTCTAACACATACAAGTAACAAAATATATAACAAATGGTGTTCAAACATCACAACAATGTCTGCATCATTCTTCATCATAGGTTACATTTTCAAGATATGAAATGCACTTCCTTCTCTTGACTGCCAGTGAAATAAATGATGATACAGCACAGCAGGTACTAGCATCTTCCGATTCACATAAAGAACTTAAAAGCATCCAAATAATAAATGTGTTCCATTAAAAACAACAGTTGCTGCAAAGAACTCTATCTTATATCTTTATAAAATGTACAAAATAAGATAAAGTGCAATGTAGATTGAATCATTGTACCATCACACAGACATTTGTGTACTTTTTCATCCCAGACCCCATTTTGGGGAAGGCATTCAAATAACGTATAATGCCTAGTCGTAATCTGCTAAAATGAAACCTGTTTTGTACATTAGATACAGTAATCAGGTACCTTTGTATCTCCTGTTTATTTTATCCTGCGCAGTATCTACGTACAGTAGGTTTAGACTTTTCTCTAATTTCTCTTTTCACTTCTCTTTTCCCTATAAGTATGATTCTCATTTCTTTCTTACTATATTGGAGGATACTGGTGGGATCCTCTACGCTAACTGCTTCATCAGTCTCCTTAAACAGTATACTTCTGCGGGCTAGCCAGGGAATTTTGACATACTGCTCGAGTGTTAGGCAATCTTCTATTATTTCCTTTGTGAACTTTGTACCTATCCAGATACGGTGCTAGGTAAGAATCGGGTTTATCCGTATTGTATCTTCTAATTAGGGTACATGTATTTCTTTATGTATAATGTAGGTCGATGTTGTTTGTGGCACTACCAAAAGTCTATGCAAAATGAGATTCTCCTGCATATGCATACCATACTATTTGTCATACCCCATAATGCATCCTGATATTCAACTCCTGGTATTTATATAATTGCTGCATTTCTCTTATGGGTTTTTCCCTATCTTGGTGTGGAGAATGTAAAGAGGGCTTCAGCTACTCTTAGACATTTTAATTTTGCGTTTCTCAACTGAGGGCTCATTGTCCACCTTGTGAGAATTGAATACCCAGATATGTATTGTACTTTCCACTAATTCTAGTCCCCTAACACAGTGGGTTATTTTCTTTTGTTCTTCATTCTCACATACCTTTGTAAATGTTTTTTTATGTTTATCTTCAGATCTTTCTCCTTCATATATACAGAGAAATGATCTATCAGACGTTGCAGATCATTGGCGGTCCTAGATAACAATACCGCATTGCCCTCGTATAGGACAGGAGTCGGCTGCTTGCCAACTCATGGGGCATCTGCTTTTACCTGTTGCAAAGACCTATCTACTCCATTTATATATAGGGAAAACCTAAAGGGGTTAGAACACACCCTTTTTTGATATCTCTTGTAATCCTGAATCTTGGTGTGCATTCCCAGTTTGTACTGCATCATACTTGTGCTATCAGTTAGGACATCATCTCGCACTTGTCACAGGTGAATGACAGAGGGGCACCCATTTTTACCATAGTCTGACACAGCTTAGCTTGATTAACAAGATTAAAAGCACTGCTTAGATCTGCAAAACAGAGATGCATGTGGCCTTCCTTAACTATTTTATATTTGCTAAATATACAGGAGGTTTAAATGTATGCATTGTTCCACTGTGCCAATATCCCTTCTTGACCCATACCTTGAATCAGTCAGCACCAGGTTATCCATTGCCCAAGTTTCCAATCTTTCCAGAATTTTTCTTCCTGTAAATTTAGTAAATGAGTCCAGGAGGAAAACTGGGTGGTTACATTTTGCATCCTCCCTATCGCCTTTCTTAAATATCAGCACTATTTATGCTCTATAACACACTTTAGATGCTACATGACCAACCTGGGTCAGAATTGGCACCCAGAATGGTGTCAGCGATTTAGGCACATCCATTGGGACCCCGCCATGGCCAGGGACTTTTCCGGAGGTGTAGTTTTGAAATGGAGTACTAATTTCTTCTACACTTACTGGCTTTAGATGTAATGAGTCAGATGGTTGTTTAGATTCTACCCTTTCATTCTTGGGGCTAAAGATCCCTCTAAAGTGGCTGAACCAGTTTGCTTGAGTAACTAGATCCTCAACCTCGGTTTTGGAAAGTGCCCTTTTTTATATAGTCAAACCCCATTTGTGCCTGGTATTTGTTGTGATTTTGACTGGAAGTGCACTGGGTTCCTGCAAACCAGGTCGACAGTGCCAGATCTCTTTCCCCAAACTGTTGCAATTGTTTTCCCCAATTGTCAATAGCTTTAGTACCCTCTGTAAGGCCCCAGTAAATGGTACCCGTGGTACTTAGGGCCTGAGGCACGAAAAAGGGTCTCCAAGGGCTGCAGCATAAATTGTGTCACCCTTAAGGACCCTTCACCAAGCTTATACAAACTGCCACTGTAGGCTGCGTGTCTTGCTGCAGACAAAAGTGAAAACACAGAATGACACATATCCCTGTGTGCCAGGTCCCATAACACACAGGTAATATTTGTAAGTCACCCCTTCGGGAGGCCTTGCTACCTACTACCTTTGGTATGTGAATCTGGTTTCTCTCACAGAAGAAACCAACCTCCTATGTCCAGAACCATTTGGCACCTGGACAGGCAGAAGAATTATCTAGTCAGATAGGCGTGTACACCCACAGGCTAGTGCCACCCATAAAGTTGGCTGCCTTAAGTGAAAGGCAACTTTTCAAAGTGAGCCATATTGGTGATGGAAAATTGAGGAATTCTGGGACAGGGTTATGACCGCCTCCCTCAGGAAGTGGTCATGGATGGGGTGCAGTGTCCCCAAGGGTAGGCAGCCCTTTGGCTACTACCATATACTCCCCTAATGGCCCTAAATTCAGTATTTAGGGGGAATCCTGGCACCAAGAAATTTGATCTTGCTGACTGAAAGAAGGACTGAATAGATGCAAAAAGCAAGAACTGTGGAATAAGCAATTGACTTGGCGCCAACGCTGCTGGCTTGTTTGCTGTTCCCAACAATTGCACCAATGTCAACTCATCATGAAAACTGTGGTGCATCCAAAAGTCTGCGAGAACTGACAAGACTCAGAACCTCCCATTGATCAGTAGAGTACCTTCCCTGCATCCTGCAGGTACCCAAAGAGACCTGGGAGGACTCAAGACCACCAAAACCCAACACCAGAAAGAACTACTGCACCTGTGCCGGATAGCCCAAGATGAACTGGGCCAACGGTACCCCTGTGGTCCCTGGCCCTCCAGAGAAAAAGCCTACCCTGGACTTGCCCACTGTGGAATTCCCAATGCTGCCTGCAGCCCGCGTTTGAAGGCCCCCTCTACAGTGACTGCTCCCGGGGACAAAAATCCGACGACTGAAGACAGCTCTGACATTGACATTGAAGACATTGTCCTCTGGCCCATGGAGAAAAGGTTCCAAGGTTTCCCCACATCACTAAGCATTGTGATACCTGTTCCCCACCTTGTGGTTTAGGACCTGTCCCAGTCTTGAAAGCCTGAGACAGCAAGTTGCATGACATCAGTGCATCTAGGCCAAGCCAAAACGTGGAATAGGCTAGTCCCCCACTTCTACTGCCCAGGTATGTCCCAGAAGGTGCAGGCGTTTTGTAACTCCTGTGCCACCTGTCAAGTCAGTGGCAAGACAGGCTGTCATCAATAGGCCTGCTCAATTCCACTTCCAGTGGTGTGGGTTCCCTTTAAAGGTTAAGGATTGACATTGTTCCTTAATGCAGTTAGAGGGTCAAGGGGAATGATACAGTCATACTTGTAGTAGTGGGTCATGCTACCAGGTACCCTGATACAATTCCTTTAAGGACTACCACTGCTCCTGCTGGGGTCCTCATTGGTATCTTTACCTGAGTGGGTTTTACAAAGGAGGTGGTTTCAGGCAGAGGTACACACCTCATGTCTGGTTACCTAAAACACATATGGGCAGAATTTTGGAATGACTTCTAATTTCAGTACCTCATATCACCCACAAACCAAGGCCTTGTTGACAGATTCAACAGGACCATGAAAGGCACGATTGGTAGACTTCCTGAAAAACTCAGAAGGAGCTGCAATGTCTTACTAACATGCCTGCCTTTCACCCGCAGAGAAGTGCTACAGAAGGAAGTAGGGTTGCCCCCATTTGAACTTTTGTTTGGTCATCCTGTCAGCGGACCATTGTGTCTAGTGAAGGAAGGCTGGGAGAGACCTCTAAGAGAACCCGAACAGGACAATGCAGACTATGTGCTTGGCCTTGATACCAGGATGGCATGGAAAAAACATTTAAAAACCTTGAGTCCAGCCAAGAGCTCCAGAAGCTTTGGCATGATCAAAAGGATGCACTGGTAGAGTTCCAACCAGGGCAGAAGGTGTGGGTTTTGGAGTCCGTGGCACCTAGGGCCCTCCAGGACAAGTGGACCCTACCCTATCCTAGAAAGAAAAGGCGAGGTCACCTATATAATAGACGTTGGCACGTGCAGGAACCCCAAAAGGGTCATCCATATAAATCACCTTGAATCCTATCATGACAGGGCAGAGGTGACCATGCTGATGGTCACTGATGAGAAACAGGAAGAAGAGAGTTAACCTCTCCTTGGCCTCCTCTTTCACAAGCACTAAAGTTGGATCAGCAGAGGGAGTTGTCATTTCAAACACCCTCTCTGCCCAACAGCAGGCTGACTGTAGGCATGTCCTGCACCAGTATGCTGAGCTTCTCTTTGTCCCCTGGTCAGACCAACTGGCGACACATGATGTGGACACTGGGGCAGCCTACCTGTCAAAAATACAATCTGCAGGCAGTCTGATCATGGCAAAGAGAGCATCAAAGTTGAAGTAAGCCAGATGCTGGAATTGGGAATCATTGAACCATCTGAGAGCCCCTGGGCCAGCCCAGTTGTTTTAGTCCCCAAACCTCACACCACGGGTGGTAAAACAGAGCTACGGTTTTGTGTTGACTAAAATTGGCCTGTGGCATCTTCTAATGTTAATGTACCATGGCAACGAATGCCATCATTCAGTGTTCTCTTCCACCTGTGTTGCCTAGGTTTTGGAATGTATACTTTTGAACATTTCTCTGAGCAGTTGCCTGTGCCAGATGTGGTATGGATGGGTTCTTCATGCCTTGATAATAAACCTTGAACTGCTCTTCAACTCAACTTTGACTTTCTCGTCTTCCTTCAAGCGTGAGAGGATCTTACACTGGTGTAGTCGGCAGCTGGAATGCATAGGAACCCAACAACCTCAACTCTTCAAATCTTTACCTAATCAAAGGTACTGTACTTTGCTTGCTGTTTATGGATGCTAAACAAAACTTTAAAAGTTCACAACAATCTAAATTCATCTGGCTGAGTTAAAGGGGGTTGGGAGCTTCGACACACATTCACCCTTTGACAAAAGTGTGGGTTGGGAGTTCTTTTGTCCGTGCGTGCTCACCCCTTTCATCTCTGAATTCAGTGCGGGCTGATGCACTCTTGCAAATTGCCCCTTCCTCCCTGTATTCAGGGCTGTCTACCCTGCTCCCGGTTTTTTATTTCTTGCCAACTGTGATTTCACAAACTGACATTTGCTTTGAAAAAATAATCCAGGAATATATTTTCATCGGGTGGAATTTACATTCCAAACGGCAGTGGTGAATGGAAGTAATTGAGATAGAAAACATGTTTCCAGACGGACCTCATGCTTAAAAGCGGCGCTCTTATTTCGTTTCGCTTGGAACGGTGTGAAAGTTTTTTGGTAGCGTTATTCTTGTTGCAGCGTTACTATCGGTGAAAACTTTCTACTTCACATTTTTTTGTGTAAAATGAACTTGCTACTCAAAGACGCCCCTTGGGAAGTTGCGTTGTGTGGGCATCTTTCAAATTTGACATTCCAACTGACTTTCAGCTTACTGGTATCATGGAAACCCGAAGATTCTGATCTGTGCGGCCACCGGAGGATTTCTTGGAGTCCTTGTCAAGTACTCTCCTGACATCACGTTACGCACTCATAGATATTTGCTAGAGCGTAACGTGACGTGACAGCCATTTTAGATGCTGAATGTAATAATCTAATTATTGTCCTGTTGAAGTGTCCAATTCACTTTAGATCGTATTGCTGCACAAGCTCAAGTTTCTTCGTTCTGGTGACAGAACAAAAAGTATGATTGCGGGGATTTTCAGCAAGTAATCTATTTTATTTGGGATTTTCATAGGCATCTTCTTATACCACAGTGCCATCTAGTGGTTTTAAAGCTTATGTTCAACATTTTATAACCTTCATTTCCAGCACTGTGTGTCATTGTTAACAGTCACTTCTCATCTTTCTCTACAAAGGAACCTCGGAGATTAAGTGTTTTGGATTGATTAATTACACATGTGTGTCAAATCAGTGGCACGCACACTTGGACTTATAGTCAGGACAGATCATAAACCATTGTGTGAGACCCTCTCTAAAAAAGGTACTGATCTGATTTCAAGCAGAATAACAAAGTGGGTTATTGCCCTCCAAGAATACGATTTTGAAATTAAGTACATTCCTGGGGTGGAAAACTGCATTGCTGACACTCTTTCAAGATTAGTTGATGGTTGTCCTGATGATGATATTAAGGACAATTTTGACAGTGATAATGTACATGTGTGTTCAGTAGGTGGAGAGATCGTCAATGAAAATCAACGGCGAAGCAAGCTAGCTTCAGATCCAGTGTTGTCTGAGGTAGTTCCTCTAATTCATAAAGGTTGGAACACGAAAAAACAAAGTTCTGAGGAAGCATCAAAATTTTGGGGCGTCAAAGACGAATTGACTCTTTGTGACAAACTACTTGTACGTGAGACTAGGCTTATACCTCCTTCTGATCTTCGTAAAACACTCATAGACTTAGCTCATGAGTCTCACTCTGGAATGTCCAAAACAAACTAGAGACTCCGGGCCTCCTACTGGTGGCCGGGAATGGATCTACAAGTGGAAAGAGTTGTTAGGGACTGTATGGTGTGTGCCATGAGTGGAAAATCAAAGGTGGTGAGGGTACAACCAATGGTCATCAGAGAGCTCCCACGCGGACCTTGGAAGGAAGTGGCTTTGGATATTGTGGGTCCTATCTCCTCAGACGGTCATCAAATTTTTATTTTAGTGCTCATAGATTTATTTTCTAGGTGGCCTGAAATTCATTTTAGTAGCAGTGTAGAAACTTGTCAGGTCATCAAGTTCCTAGAGGCACTCATAGCCAGGGAAGGATATCCGGAATCAATCCTTACAGACAATGGGGTACAGTTAGTTTCAAAAGTAATGGATACTTTTCTTAAGAAACGAAGGATCAAACACAAGAAATGCTCTCTTTACCACCCAGAAAAAAACGGTATGGTGGAAAGGTTTAATAGAGTGTTGAAAGAGACCATCTCTTGGGCAAAAATTTCTTGTCTCAATTGGAAAAATTAAGTTCTTAAAGAAGTAGAAAGTTACAGATTAACTCCACACAGTTCCACCGGCAAGTCTCCATTCTTTCTTTTCAAAGGTAGACCTCCTTGTACCCTAGTGGAACCTTCCTGTGTCAGACTCCTTGTGGAATCAACTTCTAACTCTCTCTCATCTGATTCCACTTTAGGTTGGCGTAAGAGAGAAGAAGCCAAATGTTTAGCTAGAACATCACATTTTGAAATCTACCAAAGTTACAAATGTCAAAATAGGGGATATGGTTGTTATAAGACTTCTTGGTTCAAAAGCTCAATTCTCAAAACCAATGAAGGTCATTAAGATGTTCAATAATGCTGTGAGAACTCATGATCACAGTGTTTGGAATTTGAATAGAATCTCTGTGTGTTCAAGCTCTTCCACTTGTTGTGAAAATTTACCTACAGGTAATATTGGTCCTAATGTTGGATCTTCTCTACATGCATCTTCAAGAATTGTCAAGAAACCTAACTATTTGAAAGACTATGTATTTTAATTGTTTTTTAAGGGGGGAAGGTGTGTGGCATCTTCTAATGTTAATGTACCATGGCAACTAATGACATCATTCAGTGTTCTCTTCCACCCGTGTTGCCTAGGTTTTGGAATGTATACTTTTGGACATTTCGCTGAGCAGTTGCCTGTGCCAGATGTGGTATGGATGGGTTCTTCATTCCTTGGTAATAAACCTTGAACTGCTCTTCAACTCAACTTTGACTTCCTTGTCTTCCTTCAAGCGTGAGAGGATCTTACAATACAGATGCACACCCAATTCCTAGGGCAGATGAATTGATTGACCAATTGGGGGAGCCACATTTCTCAGTAAGTTTGATTTAACATCAGGCTACTGGCAGATTGGCTTGACCCCAGGAGCAAAAGAGACATCTGGATTCTCATCCCTGGATGGGCATCATCAGTTCACTGTTATGCCATTTGGTCTAAAGAATGCCCGCCACCTTTCAAAGGTTGGTCAGCAGAGTCGCTGCTGGCTGGAGACCTTTGGTGCAGCATGTCTCGACGATATTGCTGTCTTCAGCGCCCCTTGTCAGGATACCTGATCTACCTTGGGAAGATCCTGGAGGCTCTGTGAAATGCAGGCCCCACTATCAAGGCAAGCAAGCACTGGATAGGGCAGGGAACTGTGTTATACTTGCGTCACCTTGTAGGTGGAGGCCAAGTTCAACCCTTACAACCCAAGATCCAGACAATTGTGGACTGGGTAGCTCCAACCACATAGACTCAAGTCAGGTCATTCCTTGACTGGTCTGGGTACTGCCGGAGGTTTGTGAAGAGATATGGGTGACTTGTGACCCCCCCATTTGGAATTAACCTCCATGAAAATGCTGAAGAAAGCGAACTGGACAGTGAGCTGTCAAAAGGTTTTTGACACTCTGAAGTAAGCAATGTGCTCAGTACCCATTCTAAAAGCTCAAAATTATTCAAAGCAGTTCATGGTGCAGACAGATGCCTCTGAACATGATGTTGGCTTGGGATAGGACCGATCCTATGATGATAGCAGTGACCAACCTGTTGCCTTCATTAGCAGAAAGTTACTTCCCAGAGAGCAGCGTTGAAGTGCCATTGAGAGGGAAGCCTTTTCTGTGGTCTGGTTCCTGAAGAAGCTGAGGTTGTACTTGTTTGGCTCTCACTTCCTTGTTCAAACTGACCACAGGCCTCTCAGATGGCTGATGAAAATGAAAGGTGCCTAGGGCCTGAGGAACTAAAGAGGGTCCCCAAAGGCTGCAACACGAATTGTGCCAACCTTACGGACCCCTCACGAAGCTCATGCAAACTTCCACTGCAGGCTGCATGTCTTGTGCAGACAAAAGTGAAAAACAAGACATGACACACATCCCTGTGTGCCAGGTCTGCTAACACTGCATGTAATATTTGTAAGTCAACCCTACAGCAGGCCTTACAGTCCAACAGCAGTGTGCCTTGAATTACATGTGAGGGAATATCCGCATGAGCAGATATGCCCCTGTGCTGGTCAGTTCCATTACTGCCAGTACAAGTGAACTGGAAAGATATTTTAAGACATGTGTGCTGGACACTTGTGACAACGAGTGCCCCAGCTACATGATGGCTTCAATGAAAAGAGGGATGCTTGGTATCAATCATCTCGTATTAAGAAGCCCACAGTGATGCCAGTGTCAAATTTAGTAATACATGGACCCAGAGGGCACCTGAAAATCTGATTGGGCAGGGGGTGTTTTCACCTCCTCTCATGGAATGACCTGTAGATTAACATTCCAAGGCAAGGGAGCTTCAAAGCTTCAAAGCCTTTGGTATGTGAATTTGGTTTCTCTCACAGGAGAAGAAACCAACCTCCTTTGTCCAGAGACATTTGCACCTGGACAGACAGGAGAATTATCTAATCAGATAGTCCACCCTCATTCTATTGTCACTCCTAAAGTTGGCTACCTGAAGTGGAGGTGACTTTTCAAAGTTAGCCATATTGGTGAGGGCAAAATCATTAATGTTCGGACAGGGTTATGACTACCTCCCTCAGGAAGTGGTCATAGAGGGGGCATAGTGACCCTTAGGGTAGGTAGCCCATAGGCTACTAAACTACACCCCCTCACTAAATTCTGAATTTAGGGGAACCCTGACATCAGGAAATCAGATCCTGCCGACTGAAAGATGAAGGACCAAAGAGCAGTGAAAAGCAAGAACTGTGGAAGAAGCAACAGACTTGGCGCCAACCCTTCCGGCCTGTAGTTGTTCCTGATGATTGCACCAAAGTCAACTCATCCTGCAAGCTGTGGTGTCTCCAAAAGCCTGAAAGGACAGCCAGTAATTCTATCAAGATGCAGGAATTGCCGTAGAGCAGTGGAGCTGCTTCCCTGCATCCTGCAGGCACCCAAAGAGAATTGAGAGGACTCCGGACCACCAAAACACGACACCAGAAGGAGCCACTGCACCAGTGCCGCTTAGCCCGAGCTGAAGTAGGTCAATTGTTGCAGTGTGGTCCCCCGGCCTTCCAGAGACAAAACCCACCCAGGACTTGCCCACTGTGGACTTCCCGAGGCCGCCTGCAGCCTCTGTTTTGCAGGCCCCCTCTACCACGAGAAAATCCGATGCCTGAAGACACCTCTGCACCCGTTGCCCCTGGCCATTGGAGAAGAGGACCCACAGTGTCCCCATTTCCCCAAGCATCATGAGACCTGAGCCCCCCTTGTGGTTCAGACCGACTGGCTTCCCAATCCAAGCCTGCAGCCTCTTTTCGATTGGACCAATCCCCATTGGATAACATTGGGTACCCAAACCTGAAAAGCACCTCTGCACCTGGCCGCCCCAATGCCATTCGAGGTGACCTGTGGGTTCTGCCTTGGACCTTGCCACATACTCACATAAAGACTGGCAGTTTGGTCTTTTAAGTCACTGTACTGTACCTGAATGCCGTACTTGTTTTTCCTCCCATATGATAACATTGCATCTTCTGAAAAATGCCTTGTGTCACCTTTTTAAATGCAAAAGTATTCCTCCTCAAAAACAAACTTATGTGACTGTCTTGATTCTGGTGCCTCAAAACATATAAGGATGCGTGTTATTTTTATAAATTGGTATGGATCTCCATATTGAATCATGTGCATCATTTATTGACTATTGTGTGTATTTGCAGATGTCTATCACTTCTTTCTGATAAGCCTAAGGCTGCTTGACCACACTACTCTCTAAAAGAAAGCCTTCGGATTGCTAGAACAAGCCCCTCCCCATGAGTAAGGGAATTCCTGGAATCTTTGCACGGTATACCTCTTTTTGGTATACCATTTAAAGAGCCAACTTCCTATAATAGAGTCCCAGGTTTAATTTCTTCCCTATGACTGCAATGCTTTTCTAAGGTTTTGACTAGCCTGGATACAATGGTGATCAAACCACCAAATATTCTTTTTATCGGTATCCTTGTTTGTCACTCTTAGTATATTGGCAATTGCAGAGGGTATTTTGCCAAAGGCTGCTAGTATCTTACCTCGGTCAGCATCCCATTCTGTACAGTTAATATATGTATCTAAATTCTCTTTTACAATCCTGTCTAAAAAGGCAGTTTCATTTACCCCCGTACATTTAAGGCTTATGCCCAATGGTTCAATGTTTGCTGCTAATTGTGGCCCTTCCAAATTTTCAGTTTCAATATTAAAAACAAGTATTCAGAGAAAGTGGTCACTAAAAGTATTTGGGATAACCCTAATTGATTTAAGTAACACCACGCCATTTTATGAGAGTATACTATTGAGGGAATGGTAGGTGTTCAACCATTGATCCTAAGTCTATAGGGGAGCCTTATTTTTGTCAATTATTTGAACCAATAGTAAATGCAAAACGAACAATTGATAGACAGAATGCAGAACAATGTCATACATTCACCCCAGTACAGAGATATGGGCCTAAATCCATCGTGTTTTGCTCCCCATGCCATTCCAGTTTGAACCCAGTCATATGCAAATCAGTCTTGACCCTTGCTACTTTGCCACTGGAGTCAAGCAAGCCTGGCTGATGAGGGGTGTTACCCCGAAACCGGTCCAAGGGTGCTTCTTTCTGGTCCAGGTAAGACCTGGCGTGGCAGTTCGCATAAGGAACAGGGTCAAGACTGATTTGCATATGGCTGATTCTGAACTGGGGTGGGGAAGTGAGCTAAAAATTGATGATGGGTTCAACCCAGATCTGTGACTGGGGTGAGTGTCTGAAAAGTTTCAGCACTCCGTCCATCTCCTTGTGTTTGATTCGTACCAATAGTGTAAGATTATATTTAAATATCAGCTCACTTATAGCTTCCCAATATGAGTCATGCAGAAAATGCGACTGGCTGCTACCTATTCCATTGATGCATTCACAGACCTCCCTTGGTGCAAACGGGCACACACCCTTATACAGATACAGTCTGTCACATAGCCTCTCATAAAATGTTCCAGTTCATTTTCGAGGTCAACTATTACCGTATTTCTAGTTTCAATCAATTTATTGTTATAGAAATGTATAAATACAAGATCCTCTTTCTCAACAATTTGAAGAAGTAAAAACTAGAAAATGAGTGATTCAGTATAAGATTTTTATATGGTTAATGTTGCTGTTGTTGATATTAACACTGCCATGCCTTCCTTAGCCCATCTGCTATTCGATGGCATTGTTGGTGAGACAATGGAGGCAAAGCCTTCGAGTTTAAAACCTCCCACTTCTCATGTTTCCTGTACGGACACTAACTGTGAGGTATTTTACAGTGCTCAGCCATTCTTTATCCGCTATTTTATTTTTGATTCTGGCCACATTTAAGGATTTAATTACTAATATTTTACTGGATGTCTGCAGACAGATATGCGATTTTGTCTCCCTCTTTACATGTTGATCTTTTTTTCCCCCAATACCATGTTGGCAGCCCCTGTCTCGTTGTCCTCCAGTTGTCAATCCAACTCATTACAGCTGTAGAATGGGGCGAATCTTTTGGAATTAATCAGGCTCATATCTCTTTTAACCATTTGCTCATGACTTATTCGAGGATAAAGCAAAGTCAGATATTTTTTCTCTAAAAAAGAGCCATTATGATCCATTAGGTGAGAAATACGTGTGCACATCGGACACCTAATATGCCCCAGAGCAATTGTGCTTGAACAATTATTTTTTTAGATCTGGCATTCGGAAATACTTTATTTACCATGCAGAATATTGTTTTCCCCCCAAATCTTATACAATATACATACACGAGGGGAGGTAGGGTTTTACAGTGGGAACTATCCATTGGTCTGTGAACTTGTCATTCAAAAAATTTGCTTCCGGCCACCATTGCATACAACATGGGGCAGTGGGTCAGTGCACCTTACCCACTAGTCCTCTCAATCTGAGTGACTGCACAAAGCATTGGCAAACAATTCAACGTGTGCTTTATTTTATTTATTTTTTTGTATTAACTTTTATTGCCAGCTGTTTATTTGGCCTGTACTCTTTTTTATGTTTACGTTATGTAGTATATAATTGACATTGTAACATTGAATCCACAATTTGAATCTTTTGTTGAACAATGATTTTTTCTTGTCTCTTTCACTATTTCTACTACTACTACTACTACTACTACTACTACTACTACAACTACTACTACTACTGTGGAACAGGAAAATATGGCGGCTCCCATGAGCATTCCAGAGGGTGCACAGGTGTGTGCAGAGCCGCAGGGAATTCATCTTGGTTGGAAGGGTGGTCATAAGTTTGGTTTGCACAAGGAAAGGGATGGCTTTAACAGCTGCTGTAGATCTTTCAGAGCAGCATTCATATCCTAGGCAACTTCAGCCGACGTAAACCCCGTCATGGGCTTAAGGCTTGTTTGATTCCAGGAGATACTGACTTTCAAGCCAATCAGTGATTCCCCGTACTACGTTTTTGAACACTGCGAATTTCGTTCATCGCATGGGTGCGGTCTACTGCTGAATTGTGCCTGCTGGCACGCATGTGCTCCCAGCTACCTTTGGGTCTTCCAGTCCTGTTCCCACTGTTTTCATGGAAACACGAAGAGTCAATTTCTTGCCCGGTAGAACTGCTAGGGTTAATGCTCCAAAGCCGAGGGCTGAGGTTACAATCCTGATTTGTGTACAGGTTTGCACCAATATTCATTATGACCGGGAATGAAGGATAATGACCAATAAGAAAGGGAGATTGGAGGTATTGAAATTGATTAGGTTAAACCTATATTCTCATAGCTTCAAAAAGGTATAAACAGGAACACTTCTGAAGGCTTTCATAAGTTACATGAATTTGGATTGGGACTATTGATTTGTTTTTCAATGTAGCAAGGTGTATTTTCTCACAATATTCTTGTTAAAATATATATTTTATTTTTCAAGATTGATAGTCCTTTGGTATAAGGAAGTATCTCAGGATGAGAGTGGGCTGGCTTCAGAGTATTTTGGATTGCCTTCAGTGTGTTTTTTAATAGTCTCCTTTAAGGGTCCTACTAAGAAACATTCATTGGCACTGCCCATGATTTGTGGCCAGTCATTAAGAACCAACTTTAAATACCAGAAATAGTTTAATAATCTGTTAACGAAGCATAATTTTGCATTGTAAGTGAGATTTAGCATGTACTGTTAGTTGTACTTAGTGGTTCCAGAATGCTAGGCATCCATCATGTCAGAACTGATGCTCACTAACACTTGTGGGGATTATCAGATATTGTTTCTGAAAGCATATTACCCCTGACCGTATGCTATTTGTATGTATGTGCTTTTGTAGTCAAAAGACGTGTGCAGTCAGTGAGCAATAAGAGAGGTAGCTGGGTTCTGGGTGCAGAAGTGTACTCTTGCTTCATTGTTAAGTGCCTCTTCAAGCATTTCCTATATTGGAGGAGTGTTGGGAGGCTCCTGGTGTAGACAGGGATGTTGTTACAGATCCTGGATGCATAGATAGAAAAGTCCTGCTGGCTTGTTTTTTCTTTTTTACACCTCTAAGTCTCCTGACCGATGGTGTCTCGGTGTAGGGGTTCAGAGAGCCACCAGAGATGGTGAGTTTATCTGCAAGATATGTTGGGAATCTGGTTGTGATGGCATTGTAAATGATACAGCTGGTTTTGAAGATGTTGTGGAATGGCAAGGCTAGCCAATATATTTTCATCAGGATATGACTATATTTCTTCTTTCTCTGGATGAAGCGTCATGCTACAGCATTTAGGGTACTCTTAAGGGGCAGGGGCAATGGCCTAGAGGTCGTTGAACAAACCATTACCATCATCCAGATGTGAGAGTATGAGGTCTTAAACAACAGATGGGAAGTTTATTAGTGAAATCAACTTTTTTTCTTTATTTTTAAGAGAGAACTGGGACCAGTCCATCTTTGTTTTTTGGCAGTGTTTTCCTTGGGGTAGAGTGCCAGGGAGAATCCACATCACTTGACATTTGATGAAAGTTGGGGTTCAATGCTGGAAGGTTCATGTTATTGAAGTAGGTTTGCATTATTTCTTGCTTATTGTTCTTGGTAAATTACAGGAATTCTATCTTTGTGGGTTTGAGCTTCAAGTAGACACTGGACATCTGAACACAGTGCAGGCTGTGTTTGAGGCATTGGATGTCTTGCCGGTAGAGACTTTCAAGTAGATTTGTATATTGTTGGTATATTAGAGAATTTTGATGCTGTTAGATGTATGTAGAGCCCCACAGGGTTCTATGTAGAGTATGAAAGTGACAGGGACCAATAAGGAGCCTAAAGACTCTAAAGGTGATGTTGATCTTTTGGGACCTGGACGTACCCATGTGAACAAACTGGTGTCATTTGGAAAGGAAGAGGAGAACCAGTAATAATATGGGTATATATATATATATATATATATTACCTACTGGCGGTCACCAGTAGGTAGTTATAGTTAGGACCTATGATCCATAGGAAAATCGTAACATTCTATTCCCAATAACTTTGATACCGGTTGACGAATGTTCGTGAAATTTTCGAAACTAATGGCCTATTCCAGTCAGCTTCTATCCTGAAAGTTTGGGGGTGATTCGTCAAGCAGGGGTCAAGAAAAAAGGGGGGTCCCAAAACACGTTTTCCCCATGTTATTTCACATAGGAAATTTTAGACACGGCTACAACCTGAACTGCTGAACGGAATTACACCAAGTTTTGTAGAAAGGTAGCCCTTGGTTCAGAAAGCACCCTTCTTTTTAAATGATGTAAATCCATTCAGTAGTTCCTGAGAAATTCAAAAAATAGTGGTCAAACAAATCATTTTCCCATAGGAAACTTTAGACACGGTTATAGCAAAAACTGCTTAACAGAATTACACCAAATTTGGGAAAAAGGTACTGCTTGGCTCAGAAAGCGAGCTTTTAAAAAATTGTGTAAATCCATTCAATAGTTTTTGAGAAATAAAGCAATAAAGATAGTGATACATATGGCCGCGGAGGATCTGCGCACCCTCCCGATCATAAGCTTCATGGTAATTGGCTGTCAGCACTCCAAACCAGGAAGTGTTGGCAGCCATCTTGTGCCTCGGTAGAACCGAGGCACAAGAAAACAGAAAAATAATCGCAGAAAAAAAGAAAAGGAGGCAGGGTAGAAACACCCTGACCCCCTAGGCCTGCTCAGGGGATCCCACAAGGACCCCCAGGCCCAAAAAAAGCATTTTTTTAAAAAACAAATCGGCGAGATTTGTGCACCCAGCGTGAATTTCGTCTGTCATTTAAAAAAAAACTAAGCCCGCGCTTCGTTAATATTTCGCCCCCGGATGGGCCAAGTCCCGGGGGCAATCTCTATATTGTAATGGGGTGCCCAAAGGGGCCCCCCAGCCTTGGGGACCATCACCCCCAGGGCTTTTCAAAAATGTGTGCGGAGGGGTCTCACAGCCTCCCCAGCCCCGGGGACCGCCACCCCCAGGGCTTCTAAAATAAATGGGTGGGGGCTCAAAGGCCCCCTCAAGCCCCAGGGACAGCCACCCCCCAGGGCTTTTCAAAAATATTTGCGGGGGGCTCACAGCCCCCCCAGCCCCGGGGACCGCCACCCCCGGGGCTCCTAAATTAAATGGGTGGGGGGCTCAAAGGCCCCCCCAAACCCCGGGGACCACCACCCCCCGGGGCTTTTCAAAAATATTTGTGAGGGGCTCATGCCCCCCCACAGCCCCAGGAACCACCACCCCCGGGGCACTAAGTATGCAAATTTGGGGTCTGCTAATGTTGAGAGGGGGGCCCACCGCCAGGACACTGCAGTTTGCTATGGCAGGGCGGGAGCCTCGCGGCTCCCGCCCTGTCACAGCAACCTACTTTGGTTTTTGGAAGAGCGAGCGAGAAATCCTGCTCTCTCTTCCAAAAACCAAAGACGATTGCTTTTCCACACGGGTAGCTGCATATTAGCAGCTCCCTGTGTGGAAAATCAATGCCGGCTCCCGCAGGACGCAGGGAGACGGCGGGACCGTGGGGGGATTGGGGACCTCCCCACGTTCCCCAACAGATAGGGCTGGCCCGGGGGTCGGGATCCACAGGGCTATAAGTGGCCCGGGAGGGGGCCCTCCCAATTTATAAAAAAACCAGAAAAAAAAAAAACGGAAAGACCAGCCCCGGGGGATAGGGTACCCGGGGCCATGAATGGCCTCAGGAGGGGGAGCACACGGCCCCCTTCCAATTTTTTTATTAAAAAAGAGGGGTCAGGCCCTGGGGGATGGGGCCTATTAAAAAGGAAAAGAAGGGGGCCACACAGCCCCCCTTCTTAAAAAAAGAAAGAAAAAAAAGACCGACATTGCGTCAGAGGCCCTGCCCCCTCCCTGCAGCACTCTCTGGCACATTTGCAGATGGAGAACTAACTTCCCTTGAATACTGGGGGACCCTGGGGGCCAACTAGCCCACCAGGAACCTCCAGTATGCGCCAGGGAGCTGCGTTGCAGAGAGGTGTTCAGAGGCCACGTCCCTTTTTACACCTCTCTGCAACTCAGCTCTGTGGCACTTAATGGAGGTACCTGGTGGGCTAGTTGCACCCCAGGGACCCTCAAGATTCAAGGGGACTTAATCCCCCAACTTAAGACGTGCCACGGGGTGCGTTTGCACAGTAGTGAAGGGAGGGGGTGGGGCCTGAGGTGACATGTGTGCAAACACGCCCTGTGGTGCGTTTTAAGTTGGGGAATTAATTCCTCTTCAACCCTGGAAGCCATGGGGGCTAACCAGCCCACCAGGTGCTTTTAGTAAGCGCCACTGCGCTGTGGTGTAGAGAGGTGGTCCAGGCCGTGACCCTTTTTACACCTCTCTGCAATACAGCTCTGTGGTGCTTACTGGAGTTACCTAGTGGCTAGTTGGACCCTAGGGCCCCACAGGATTCAAGGGGAATTAATCTCCCAACTTCAAACGGCCACGGGGCACGTTTGCCACATTATCACAAGGATGATGTCATCAGTGATGTCATCAGTGATGTCATTTGAGATGTCATCAGTGATGTCATGAGTGATGTCACTGACCATGTCATGAGTGATGTAATATGTGACGTCATCAGCAGTGCATTGTGGGAGCGCGAGTTATAGTTAGCTGAACTAACTATAACAGGGGAATTTCAATGGTTTTGTATGAGTGAAATGTCCAACTGGCTATAACGCCCCTGAAACCTATGGTTTTTTCAGTGAATTTCTACGGTTTTTTAAATGCTAATTTCTAACTATAACGTGCTTGAAACCTATGGTTTTTTCAGTGAATATCAAATGTTTTTGAAATGCTAATTCCTAACTATAACTTGCTTGAAACCTATGGTTTATTCAGTGAATTTCAAAGGTGTATTAAATGCTAGTTTCTAACTATGCCTACAGAGGTAGGACATATGAGGAAAGAATAAAGAATGCACAGAAAGAAGCAAAAGAAATGCAGAAAGATGCAACAGAAGTCCACAAAGACGAAGAAAAGTGCAGGAAGAAGCAAGACATGTGCAGAAAGAACCAACAGAGGAGCAGAAAAAGGCCTTGTTGCAAAATCATCCTGTGCCCACAACTTTTTCTGATGGGTACTGGTGGTAACTGACTCTGACTAACCAGGCCTAGAGCCAGTGCTATGCTAAAAGACACTTAGAATACAGTGAAAACACCTACATACAGTAGGGAGCACTATGCTTTGGGGTACCCCTGTGATTAGCATGACCTCCTCTGTATGCCCCTAGTACATAATAGAGCAGGGGGATTCAAATTATCTCAGAGGAGCAGAAATATGCTACTTTAACTAGTAGTCACGTTTGCAGAGTGGTGGAGAAAGGGTGCTGGGCGTCCAACCAACGCTCAGGAATTCCGCTGCGTAGGACTTACAGGAGGTACCAGGAGGGATTCTTGGCCCCCAAAGTCCCTCAGGACTAAATTGGACTTCATCCCCATCCTGTAGTCTGCCACGAGGCACATTTGCAGAGTAGTAGAGAAAGGGGGTCATGGCCTCCGAAGACATCTTAGCAAACCCACTGTTTGGGACTTACTGTAGGTAACATCCTTGGGGGCCAACTTCCCAAACTATTACCTCCAGTCAGTCCCACACAGCAGCATTGTTAAGTACTCGTACCAGGCCATGGCCACTTTGCCCACCACTCTACAGACGCACTCCCTGGCATGCTCTTGGATGTGGATTGAAGTCCCCTTCACTGCTGGGGGTCCTTTAGGGGCCAACTAGCCTACCTTTTACCTCCAGTAAGCCCCACGCAGTGGGATTGGTGAGAGGTAGACAAAGGCCCTGCCCCCTTTCTCCACCACTCTGCAAACATGCCCCCTGGCGCGTTGTAAGTTGGGGGATTAAGTCCCCTTGAGTCCTGAGGGTCCCTGGGGTCCAAATAGCCCTCAAAGTGCCTCCAGTAAGCGCCACAGAGCTGCGTTGCAGAGAGGTGTAAAAAGGGGCGTGGCCTGGGCCATCTCTCTGCAATGCAGACCTGTGACGCTTACTGGGGGTACCAGGTGTCTCGTTGGACCCCAGGGGCCCTCAGGATTCAAGGGGACTTAATTCCCCAACTTAAAATGTGCCGCAGGGTGTGTTTGCACACATGTCACCTCAGGCTCCGCCCCCTCCCTTCACCACTGTGCAAACGCGCCCCGTGGCATGTTTTAATTTAGGGCATAAAGTCCCCTTGAATCCTGAAGGTCCCTGGGGTCTAACAAGCCCACCAGGTACCTCCAGTAAGCGCCACAGAGCTGCATTGCACAAAGGTGTAAAAAGAGGTGTGGCCTGGACCACCACTCTGCAACGCAGCCCTGTGACGTCTACTGGAGGTACCTGGTGGGTTAGTTGGCCCCAGGGACCCCCAGTATTGAAGGGGAATTAATTCCCCAACTTAAAACGCGCCACAGGGTGCGTTTGCAGAGTGTTGCTGGAAAGGGGCGGGGCCTCCGGCACCATGGTGTCTTTTAAAAAAAAAATCTTTTTTAAGAAGGGGGGCTGTGTGGCCCCCATTCCTTTTCTATTTTATGGGCCCTGGGGACCCCAACCCCAGGGCCTGACCCCTATGTTTTAAAATTGTTAATAAATGGAAGGGGGTCGCGTGGCCCCCATTTCGAGGCCATTTTTGGCCATGGAGTTCCTATTCCCGGGGCATGGACAGTGTTTTTAAAAAAAAAAAATTATTTGGAGGGGGGCTGCGTGGCCCCCCTTCTAAGGCAATTTATGGCCCCCGGGGACCCCATTCCCCGGGGCCAGCCTTTGCGTGTTTTAAAAAAAAAACTTATTTTATTATGGGGAGGGGAGCCATGTGGCCCCCCTCACTAGCCACTTCTGGCCCTGGGGACCTCATCCCCTGGAGCCTGGCCTCTCGTTGGGGACCGTGGGGGGATCCCCAATTCCCCCATGTCCCCTGCCGGCTCCCCGCATCCTGCGGGAGCCGGCATTGCTTTTCCACATGCGGAGCTGCTGACATGCAGCTCCCCGTGTGGAAAAGCAATGTAGTTTGGATTTTGGAAGAGAGAGCAGGTTTCCTGCTCTCTCTTCTAAAACCCAAACCACAGTTTGCTATGGCAGGGAGGGCGCCGTGAGGCTCCCGCCCTGCCATAGCAAACAACAGTGTCCTGGGGGTGGGCACCCCGGGACACTGCAGCACCCGGCCCTGGGGGGTGATGGTCCCCAGGGCCATCACAGGCTCCAGGAGGGGGGCAGCGCGCCCCCCTCGCACCATTGGCAAAGCCCCAGGGAGGTGGTGGTCCCCGGGGCTCGGGGGTCCATGATGGACCCCCAAATTTGAATAATTAGTGCCCTGGGGAGGTGGCGGTGCCTGGGGCGTGTGGGGGGGCTCCAGTCCCCCCACACAGGTATTTTTTTTTTTTAAAGCACCTGGGGTGGTGGTTACCGAGGCAGCAGGGGGGCCGTGTGCCCCTGCAAATTAATCACTAAAAGCCCCGAGGGGTGGTGGTCCCCGGCCCCACCCATTCAAACAGAAGGCCTGGGGGTGGCGGTCCCCAGGACTGCAGGGGGGCTGAGTGCCCCTGCAACTGATTAACCAAGCCCCGGGGAGGTGGTGGTCCCTGGGGCAGTGTGGGGGTATTGGGACCCCCCACACTTATATTTTTTCTGCCCCCTGGACCTCGCCCACTCGGGGGCTATATAATAATGAAGCGCAGGAGCCCGCGCTTCGTTTTTTATTTTGTGGCCGGATCTGCGGATCCTCCATGGATTTTGCTGATTTCTTTTTTTTTTTAAATGCATTTTTTGGAACTGGGGGTCCTTGTGGGACCCCCTGATCCTTGTGGGACCCCCTAAGCAGGCCTAGGGGGTCAGGGTGTTTCTACCCTTCCCCCTTTTCTTGTTTTACACCTTTGTTTCCGTGTTTTCTTGTGCCTCGTTTACCGAGGCACAAGATGGCTGCCAACACTTCCTGGTTTGGAGTGTTGACAGCCAATTAGAATAAAGCTCATGGTCTGAAGGTTCCGCTCCACTGTCCACCTTAAGGCGCCACCGCACTCTTGATGATGGGTGCAGACGAAAATGGAGGTGGGTCCATTCTAGCATCAAATCTCCTGTCTCCTTACAAACAAGCTGCTTTCACGGGGTTCATTCAAATGATTTATTTGTGAGGACGTGTTACGGCGTTCTGCCTTCTTCTAGTTCACATTTCAAAATAACAGCATATGCATGACGATGGCTTTCAAATTAATAGCTGGTTTCCCATTGGTCAGAGTCAATGAAAGGAGGAAGGGGATTGGTCACTTACCAATGTCATTGCCCCTCCGTTTTTATTGCGGGGAATTTATAGTCCATGATACACTTTGGGAGTTTAAATTGACAGTTCACAGTCTGGACGACTAATGTAGGTGTTACATTGTGCGCCACCACATTGGCAGTCCCATGTTCACAGTTTGTTGGATTAGTCATTATTCCTCCCTTTGCTGTTGCTTCTTAATTCAAATCACCTCATCTCACTGTTTATATGGCGCCTTGCACCGCTAGGAAGGCATCCTGGGTATCAGCGTCGATGCTGTCGCCAGTCATTCAGACTGATGGGGAAACGGCTAGCTACTGACTCCTGCGCTGTACACTATGGAGCCTTATTGTTGACGAGGGCTTCTCCAAAGGAATCATCTAAACAGAGAGATTAGGTCATTTGAATTAAGTGACAGCAGCAAAGGGAGGAACAGTGACTAATCCAACAAACTGTGAACTTGGGACTGCCAACGTGGCGGTGCACTACATAAATATATATATATATATATATATATATATATATATATATAGATATTACCTACTGGCAGTCGCCAGTAGGTAGTTATAGTTAGGACCTATTTTCCATAGGAAATCCGCAACATTCTATTTGGAATAACGTTTGCGTCGATTGATGAATCTTCGCGAAATTTTCCAAACTTTTGGCCAGCTCTGGTCCGCTCCTATCCTGAAAATGTCACGGTGATTCGTCTAGCGGGGGCCGAGAAAAAAGGGGGATCCCAAAACGTGTTTTCCCCATGCATTTTCCCATAGGACCTGTTGACGCAGCTACAGCCCGAAGTGCCAAACGGAATTACACCAAATTTGGCAAAGAGGTAGTCCTCAGTTCAGACTCGTGCCTTTTGCTTAAATGGTGTAAATCCGTTCAGTAGTTCCTGAGAAAATCAAAAGTAAAATCACATATATATCTGGGCGGAGCCTAACCACACCTCTCATCGTGAGATCTGATTGGCTGTCAGCACTTCATCCAAGAAGTGTTGGCAGCCATCTTGGGAACGATATACATGATAGCACCTCATTAAACTCCTGATTGCTTCATTCGCCGTGAGGGGAACAGCCGATTACCTGATAACTCTTCATCATTTGGCTGGCATTGTTTACTCCCAAGCCGTGAGGGGAACAGCATTAACTTTGCGGCGATAAAGGACCACGACTCCCAGAGGCCCTAGCGCTACCAGCGCGCAGGACGTCAGCTGAGGGCAGGAAGCCCTCATAAGCCCGGGGCGCTTCCCGCAGCGTGGGACGCGAACTCCTGATTGCTTCATTCGCGTGAGGGGAACGGCCGATTACCTGATAACTGTTCATCATTTGGCTGGCATTGTTTAGTCTCAAGCCGTGAGGGGAACGGCATTAACTTTGCGGCGATAAAGGACCACGACTCCCAGAGGCCCTAGCGCTACCAGCGCGCAGAAAGTCAGCTGAGGGCAGGAAGCCCTCATAAGCCCGGGGCGCTTCCCGCAGCGCGGGACGCGCGCGGGCTAGCCCGGGCCAAGGGCGGGCCAAGGGCGGGCCCATCTCGCGCCCGTCAACGCCAGGAAGAGGCAGGGCTGGGCCTTCCCCTTATCTGCGGCACCTTGCTTGCGCCTCTAAGGTACTGTTGACTGTTCGGTGTTTCTCCTCTACTGTTGAGGCTTTTGGACTGTGATTCTTTGTATACTGGGTCTGCAGAGGGTGGTTGTTTGTTTGCTAACTGCCATTCTAGCATTTTTTACCCTGTGAACTCTGTGGACTTTACATTTGTATATTAGGGGTATTACGATTAGGGGTGGGAGGAATTTGCGTAATTGCGTTACGCAAATCTCCGCGAAACGGTAAAAAATCTCCGCGAACACGCGGAAATTCCGCGAACAAGCGGAATTGCTTGTTCGCGATTCTTTTTTCCTGTTCGCAATTGCTGCTTGCGTGCTCGAGGAGAAATATCTCGCGAACATGCATTTTGAGAACGCGAACAAGCAAAAATTTCGCGAAATCGCGGAAAGCAGACTTTTGAGCAATTTCGCGTTCTCCGCGGACCGCGAAATTACGCAAATTACGCAAATTCCGCGAGCGGAACGGAATTTGCCACCCAGGCCTAATTACGATGCTCAACTTTGCGGCTACATAAGCGCTTTATAGAACCATCAATATTGTTAGTTCCATTTTTTATGCGCCATTGTCCTCTCATCATAGTTTATCACCATATAGTAAGTTCTTTGGTCTTTATTCCAATAAACGGTTGGGTAAATGGTAGGGAACGGAAAACGCACTGGGGGGTGGTGGGACAGTTACTGGCACATTAGACCAGTTTATAACTAGGGCTGTTTCGGTCCTAGAGCATGAAATCGCCATAACTGAGCGGCGACCTTCTACTGAGCCAATGCAAGCTAGACGGTCATCTATTGGGCCATTAGCATTAGCAAAATCTCCTATCAGGCCAGTAGGGCTTGAAGAGAGTAATCCACCCCAGTTTGGGGACCTTGAGGCAAGCCCTATTATCTTTCAGGATAGTTCGAGGATTACTGAGGCCTCTGGTGAGGTCGCCTTTGTAAACGTAAGTCCTATAAGAACTGAAGTAGTATATCCTCAGACAAGGGCTAGCACAAAACCAAAAAGACCCACCAATCCAAAGAGGAAAAGAGGTGGGGATACTCAAGGTGGGAGGCAGCCGAAAATTCCCCAAAAATTGGAAAGCCCTACCAAAGCACCTGGTGTCTTACCAGTTGGGGACTGTCAGGTACCTGGGGTGGGTAACAAACGCCCCCCTGATCAGCCACAATCTGGTGAAATGATTTCCCAAATAGAACAGGTGGTTCGATCACTAATACTCCCCCTCCTAGAAAGGGTTAAACTGGCCAATGAAAGAATCGAACGTCTTGAACAGACGATGCTTGACAATTTTTGCTCTTTAAAAAATTTCATTAAACTAGTAACAAATGAGAGAGAAAAATTTAATTCTAATCCAGTATCTTTGGGCGCACCCACGCTGATCCCTACACCTACTCCCATTGTTGATCCTGTTGTAACCATAAAGGATAGATTAGGGGCTGATTCACATAAGGTCCTGGTCAATGTTAACCAAACCAATCCACGGCTAGGCCAAACAAGTAAAGAACCTGGGGGTATTAATAATAGTGAGAATATTAACAGGGAGAATAAGGGTATGAGTGAAGGTGTAAGTAGAGAGACTCATGATAAACCTGTCAAATCTTCCAATGTTCACATTCATCTTCCCCCAGCTTCTCTTCCCTATGTTGTGGTATTAACTGGTGTCCCTGAATTAAAAGGTGGCAAGTCTGAATCCTTCAGAGAACTCAAAAATAAAGTGACATTTTGGCTAAATAAGAATAGACCAATCCCGACAATATGAACGGGAAGATTTTATTTGTCAGAAGGGTCAGCTGGGTTGGATCCAGACCAAAAGACGTCTTGGGCGATTCTATTATCGTGAACTTTCAAGATAGACGCCTAGTACGTTTTATCTGCGATTGCCCACCTTCTGGGGACCGGTCTGGGATAGGGGTGTTTGACCTAGGTTATTTTTATAATTTGGCCCCCTATCAAGGTGGAAGTACTAGACAACATTGGGTAGGGGAGAGAATACCTCCTGGGTTTATTATTTCCTCTTCCAACTATTACAATGATTTATGCAATCCAGATTACCTTGATTGACCGGAATCACTGGCCTCAAGGGATGCCATCGTAGTCGGAGATGTGCCCATGGTTGGAGCTGATGAAGTGGACTTCGTCCCTTCCGGGACGCTTAATTTAATAAGGGTCCCACCTTTACAAATGCACCCAGAGTTCCAGAGCCAACACGAAGAAAGCCCTAAAACTAATTACCAGGCTAAAAAGCTGGGATTAGGGGTGGGTTCAATGATCTTGTGGAATGTTGCTGGTCTGAAGGCAAAAATGGACTCTGAGGAGTGGGTTGAATTTATTGGTAACTTTGATGTTTGCCTTTTTCAGGAGACTTGGTCCTGTGAGCCTCAGTTTTTGCTGGGCTATTTGAACTTTTATGTTCCCGCCTCCAAGGGACCCAAAGGGCGCCCTGTGGGTGACTTAACAATTTGGGTACGCCAAGATCTATTCTTGACGGCTAATGAGTTACCAGCAGGGTCTCCCGACATCCAATTAGTCAGATTATCCCTGGGCCCACTGGGTGACATGGATATCTACAATTTGTACCTTAGAGGGACCAAAGGGAAAAGGTCTCGGGCCCTGGCTATATTGGACTCCCTTATTGAGCAGCACTCGAGTGAGAGGGGAGTGCTTGTGGTGGGGGATCTGAATGTAACCTTTGAACCTCTCTTAAACCCAGATTTTTGCTGGGGACTCGATCCTGAGCAAGAACACCTCTGGGGTATTCCTGAACTCGAATTAGAACCAATTAAAAGATGGACAGAGGCCGTAGTGCAGGTCAATGCTCTCTGTTATGAGAGAGGTTTGAGGGCATTGAATGGGAGGACGCCGAGGACAAGGATGGGGCCAACACTTTTGATAATGGCCGCCATGGGAGCAGGATTGATTATGTCCTCTAGTCTTTAGCATGAAGTTATGGCAATTTGTAAAAGCCATGGTGGTCGAACCAAGACCTGAAAGCGACCATAACCCTTTATGTGTAACGCATTGGTGGTGGAAGAACGGTAACATAAAAGAAGAGGAGTTGAAATTTAAGCTACCTGAAGTACTCCCCTCCAATGACATGCGCAGGCTTAAGTGGAGTGTGGTCAAGACCAATGATAAGGTCATTGATAGTATTGATAATCAGTTGACCAAAACTATATCGGAGCTTGAGAGTTTTAAGGCCACTGCCCCAGGCAATGCACTAACCACTGGACTTCACGCAAAAATTTTTGAGGGAATACGCCAGCATTTTTTTAAACCTGCAAGGAAAGATAGGAGGGCACCACTTAAGCGTCTACGATGGTATGATAGTGACTGTAGGAGAGCAAGAGCTGATCTTGCCGCCGCCCTTTCTAGTGGTCATAATAATCATGTGCGAAAGGCTAGACAAATATACAAAAAATGTATAGGACTGGCTAAAAAGAAATGGGACGAGCTCTACTGGTCTGACCTGAAGGGTGCTAGTCAAGCTAGGGATACCAGATTATTTTGGAACATCATTAGGTGGGATAGAGGATGGTTGCCTGACAGACCCTCAAATCATGTTTCACAAGAGGATTGGGTAAAATATTTCAAACCCCAATATGCATGTGACCTCCAGTCTAACCCCACTTGTGAGATAATCCACGTTTTCTATCGCCACAGTCCTTTCAACATCGAAGATGCCCTAATGGCTCTGGGATCCGTAGCACGTAGACGAGCTCCGGGACTAGATTGGGTCCCGTCTGATCTTTTCCTCCATAACAAAAATTGCTGGAGTAAGTATATTACCTTATTGGCAAATGCTGTTGCCGAAGGTGCCCCAGTCCCTAAATCCTGGGGGGGGGCTGTCATAATCCCAGTGTTTAAGAAGGGTGACAAGACATCACCTGGTAACTACAGACCAATCAGCCTGATTGATACAATCCAGAAGGTTATAGGGAGGATGGTTCTGAATCAGTTGCTAGTGTGGATCGAAGACAACATGATCTTGTCCCCTTTCCAAGCTGGTTTTCGCAAACAAACCAGCACAGTGGATCAGGTTTTTCGCTTTGTGCAACTTCATTGGAAGGTAGTGACTTTGGGGGAAAGGCAGTCCCTATGTAGCTTTTGGGGACTTAAGAGCTGCCTTTGATCTCGTGCCTCGTCTGAGGTTGTGGGCAGTGTTAGAAAAACTAGGGCTCCCTGCAGAAATTTTGACTCTTATAATGAGGCTACACGAGACTAATTTTGCTAAAATCCAGTGGGGAGGATCAGGTGACGTTACCCCTGAGTTTCCGGTAGAACGTGGTGTGCGGCAAGGCTGCACCATGGCCCTTACGCTTTTTTCGCTAAATATTAATGGGATAGTTAAATCCATGCTTAGCGCCACCACAGATGCCCCTAAGCTCGCCGGAGTTATCACTCCGATATTGATGTTTGCGGATGATACGCTTATCGTATCAAAAACTCAGAGTGGCCTGCAAAGAGCTTTACTAGTTTTTGAGGACTTCTGCCTTGGTCATGGTCTGGAGGTAAACGTGGCCAAGACGAAACTTATGGCTTTTAACCCACATCCAAGTTTCAGAGGAAGAAAGTTTTTTATGAATGGGCAACCGATAGAGATGGTCACCAATTTTGTTTACTTAGGTATACATGTAACTAAAAACAATAAATGTGGCAAGCACATAGAGATGTCTGCCCTGAAACATACGCAAATATCGGGAGCATTAACTAGGGAGCACAAAAAATCTTTTACTAAGCCCATAAAACCTGTGCTCCAAGTTTACGAGGCAAAGGCACTAAGTTCAGTTTTGTATGGGGCAGAATTATGGGGGTTCGATCGGCTGACTGCTTTAACTACAGCCGAAAATACATTTTTCCGTAGCATAATAGGTCTTCCTCAGAGTACCCCTATGGTTCCCCTAAGATATGAGTTAGGTAGGAAGGCCATTGCGGACATAGCCAAACTCCGCCCGGTTCTATATTGGCGAAGGCTCTGGACTACTTCGGAGCTTTCACTGTATGCTAAAGGGCTTATGGATGTCATAAAACTAGACATATTTCATAAGATCGAATGGCTGGCGAAGCTTCGCCAGACCCTGATAGCCTTGGGTATTTACAAATGACTTACTGGGAACGAGTCGAATATCAAGTATGGAGTGGAGCTAACTCCTCTGGGATGACTGGTCGCTATCTAGAGGTAAAGATTACACCTGCCCTAGAACAGTACTGGGATCTGATCACGAAACCCGGAGATAGGAATCTCTACTTTCAGCTTAGAGCTGGTTCCTTACCACTCAAGTCTCTCACAGGTAGATGGTCTAGTTCCAGTGAGGAAATATGTCCTGCTTGTGAGCTACAAGCAGAATCGATTGCCCATTTCCTGTTTGTCTGCCCAGTTTCTGCCATCCCAAGACGAGTGTGGTTGTCTCCTATGTGTAGAACATTAGGCACTAGGAGCTGTGCTGTTGCTTTAAGAATCCTATGCTCTAGCACTTTACCAATTATCTCTATATCACTAGCAAAATTCCTGGGTTGGGCGTGGACTTTGAGGGCCCAAGCCTCTGGTAAACATGTGATGCATCCTCATCAACCTATCTAAACTGATGCAATATGACGTGAACCTAATTAATTGATACTCTCTAACTCCCTAGTCGATGTGTGTGTTTTTAATTATGTTATTTTAACTCTGTAGCCATCTTGAACTGTTTAATGTTTTTTTTACTACTTTTTAAGTATTTATTGATGGACTTTAACAATTTTATTGGATTTTATATGTCATGCTTGGTTATATGTTTGTGTCTTTTATGATTTTTCAAATCGAATAAAGACTAATAATAATAATAAAAAAGCATTGCAGTTAATAGAAGGTTTTAAGACTTTAGTTACATTATAATTCATTTGTTGATGGTACCATACTCATTTTAGGAATTGTGGTGTGTTCTAAGGTGATTTTACCATGTGAAAAAGCCTTCTGCTGTGATATCATGAATCATGTTTGAGAGAAAACTATTTTCTCATGCTTTTCCCACAGAGGTTTGGAAGGTGATCTATAAGCAAAACTGAGAGCATATTTTCTGTAAATTCACATTATCTTTCTCAGTCATGTGAGAATGAAGTCTGACATTCTCAATAAAACATGTACATCCAACAAGGGCAGAGACTGTCAGTTGATTCCTTTGTGTTCTACTGCAGCTTCCCAGAGTGTTCTAAAGAACAACTAGAGCATAAGTCATAAGTAGGACTAACAGTCCTACTTATGACAAACGTATGGCACACCTGAAGCCATCTTGGTTGGAATAAAGTGGTAACTCTTAAAACATTTAATTTAAAAAGGAACAACATGAGGGAGTTCGTTTTGCCAGAGAAAGTATGATTAGTGCTGCAGAAAGAAAAATTAGGGCACATTTTGAGTGACTTCTCAAATCCTCTTCTATTTGATAAAAAAATTCTGACATGCAGACTGAAACACGCACTTTGAATACCAGCAGCAGACTTCCCTGGTGAGCAGTAGCTTTACTACAGTGATCTAATGAGCAACTAGAGTGCTAACATTCAGAATTCATGGCAAATGTGTGACACATCTGAATGCCTTCTTGATGGAACAAAAGTAAAAAACTGAAAGTATTTCCTACTGAGGAGACTGCAGGAAATTAGGAAACTTCATAACAAATAAATCTCCCAAGATGGCCACCAGAGACAAAAGAGCCCAAATGTAGCCCAAATATCACCCAGATATAGCCCAAGTATAGCCCAATGACAGAATGTTCCAGAGTGTTCTAACGAACAACTAGAGCACTAACAGTCTTACTTATGACAAAAGTAAGGCACACCTGAAGCCATCTTGATTGGAATAAAGTGTTAACACTTAAAACATTTAATTTACAAAGGAACAAAATGAGGGGGTTCATTTTGCCATAGAAATTATGATTAGTTCTGCAGAAAGAAAAATTAGGGCACATTTTGACTTCTCAAATCCTCTTCTATTTCATACAAAAATTCTGACATGCAGACTGAAACATGCACTTTGAATACCAGCAGCAGACTTCCCTGGTGAGCAGTAGTTTTACTACAGTGATCTAATGAGCAACTAGAGTGCCAACATTCAGAATGTATGGCAAATTTGTGACACATCTGAATGCCTTCTTGATGGAACCAAAATAAAAAACTGAAAGTATTCCCACTCAGGAGACTGCAGTAAATGAGGAAATTAGGAAACTTCATAACAAATAAATCTCCCAAGATGGCCACCAGAGACAAAAGAGCCCAAATGTAGCCCAAATATCACCCAGATGTAGCCCAAGTATAGCCCAAGGACAGAATGTCCCAGAGTGTTCTTAAGAACAACTAGAGCGCTTACTGTCTTACTTATGACAAAAGTATGGCACACCGGAAGCCATCTTGATTGGAATAAACTGGTAACACTTAAAACATTTAATTTAAAAAGGAACATAATAAGGGGGTTCATTTTGCCATAGAAATTATGATTAGTGCTGAAGAAAGAAAAATTAGGGCACATTTTGAGTGACTTCTCAAATCCTCTTCTATTTCATAAAAGAATTCTGATATGCAGACTGAAACATGCACTTTTACTACCAGCAGCAGACTTCCGTGGTGAGCAGTAGCTTTACTACAGTGATCTAATGAGCAACTAGTGCTAACATTCAGAATTTATGGCAAATGTGTGACATATCTGAATACCTTCTTGATGTAATCAAGGTAAAAAACTGAAAGCATTTCCTACTGAGGAGACTACTGTAAATGAGGAAATTAGGAAACTTCATAACAAATAAATCTCCTAAGATGGCCACCAGAGACAAAAGAGCCTAAATGCAGCACAAATATCACCCAGATGTAGCCCACATGGAGCCCAATGACAGAAGTGTGCAAAACACTTACTTTTTGTGTATTTGCAGTTTTATATAGTGCAGACTTGTCAGGTATTGGAGTGCTTTACATGAGCATTAGTTACATCACACAAGATCAAATTCATTTTGGTGGTAGACATGGGGAGATTAAGTGATTTGACCAGAATTACAGAATGTTGAGCTGAAGCAGAAACTCCAACCTGGTTCCCCAGTTGCAAAGTCTGCAGCTCTGGAAGTAACACCACATCCTCTCCCCTAGGTGCAACATTTAATCAAGTGGTCAACTGGATAAAAAACATAAAGATTACTAATAATTTAAAAGTTTTTTGTCGCTATTTGAAAACTCAGAAAATATGTCCTCATTTTAGTTTTTTAGAGCACTAACCATAATTTTGATGCAAATAACACCCTCTCATATATGTAATTTCTAAAGGAAATACTCAAGGTATTACAGTTTTGATTACATCAAGATGACGTCAGGCGTTCCACACTTTTGTAATAAATATAGAATGTTAGCAATCTAGTTGTTAATTGGGATACTGTTGAGAGGCAGGGGCCAGGGGCACGGACTCTGAAAATTGAAGGCAGGTAGGAGAGTACAGATGCAACAATTTGACCACACTGGGCAGGCAGGAAGGGCAGTGGCAGCACAACAGACTATGGAGGGCAGTGGAAAGGGGGGCAGGGGCAACAAATCAACAATACAGGACTGGCAAGAGAGGCTGTGGCAATATAATAGACCATTGTGGGCAGAAGGAAGAGGCAGTGGTAGTACAACCATACATTCCAACAGACCCGTTTCAGCCAGGAAACGTCCAATGATTTTAAGCTCAAATGGGCTTTATTTGATCTGTCTCCTGTCTAAAATCTCCTCTTTTTCAATGTAACTCAGAGGGGAAAATCAATATCACAGTTTTTTTTCAAAATCTCCCTCTTACCAAGTTCAAAATGTTCGCAAGTATGGTACATTGGATCATGGTAGGCAGGAGGAATTGGGGTAGGGACATGGACTCGGATAACAGAGGACAGGAGGGACATGGAGAGGTGCACCAAACTGACCCTACAGGGCAGGCATCAGGGTTTGTAGCAGCACAATACACCACACAGCGCATGCGGGACTGGAGAGCAGCACGTCAATCCTTAGAAAACAATAGGGAGGGGACAGGACCATGCACATGGACAACAGAGAACAGAGGGGAAAGAGGCAATGGTAGCTAGCTGACCATAATGGACAGACAGGAGAGAAAGCTGCAGCATAACAGACCATAAAGGGCAGGAGGGACGGATCAGGGGCATTACAATGGAACAGACAAGCCAGGAGGGAGGGAATAGGGGTCTGCACATGGAAACAGAGGGCTGGGGGCAAGGGGGCAGGGCAGGAGCAGCAAGATGACCATGGAGGTCAGGCAGGTTGGGCACTAGAAACAAGACACACCATGGAGAGCAACAATGAGACTATGATGGCATACACACAGACCATGAAGGGAAGGAGGGAGGGGGTCAGGGGCAGCTAGCTGACCACACAGGGAAGGTGGGAGGGGCCATGGCAGCACAGAAGACCATGCATGGCAAGCGGGAGGGTTAGTGTCAGCACAATGGCTATGATGGGCAAGAAGGAGGGTGCAGGGGCATGCACAAAGGACCATAGAGGATAGAAGGGAGGGTCAGGACCTGGGCACAGACAAGAGAGTTCAGGGGAAGGGGCCTCACAACAGACCGCGTGGGGCAGGCAGGAGGAGCAGTTGCAGCACAACAGACCAAGGAGGACAGAAGGGTGTGGCAGTAAAATGGACCATGGAGGACAGGAGGAAGGGGATAGGGGCCTGGCATGTGGACAGGCAGGGTGGAGGTGGCAGGGACAGGTTACAGTCATCTGACAAAGCTAGGCAGGTGGGAGGGGGGTGGCAGCTCAACAGAACACTCAGAGTAGATAGGAGTGGCAGGTCCATGGAACATGGTGGGCAAAAAAGATGGAGCAGGGGCATGCACAAAGACATCAGAGGGCACGGGAAAGGAGAATAGGGGCAGCAAGCTAAGCACAAAGGCTAAGCAGGAGGTCAATGATGGGCCATAGAATTGGGCAATGGAGGGCAGGAGGAGTGGACTGGTACATCATGCTAAATGGAGGGCAGTGGCAGCACATCAGACCATGCATGGCAGGAGGGAGGAGGCTAGTCCATGGATTCAGACAACAGAGGATAGGGAGGAAGTGGATGGGGCAGCAAGTTAACTGATCAGAGAAGGTGGGTATTAGGAACTTTATTGTTTTTAAAATGTGTGTCTGTGCAAACTACTTAAAATATGAACAAGTATGCAGCATAATCTCACTTTTATTCAGGAAGAAGAGGACGTTTGTGACTGTGACTCTGGGCTCACTTGGCAGAAACACCCCCTGAACCTCCACCCCCCATCGCACAATGTAAAGCCCATGAAAAGGGTAGGTGGACGCAGTGTTATATAGAACATAGTCCTGAGAGCACTATTGAAAATGAAAACTAGATATAGTATATGGTATAAACTATGCACCAAAAAGTGTGATATAAGATGAACCGGGGCGTGAAATATAATATGCAATACATTGTGCGCAGTGACAGATTCATTGGAGAGCGCGAGATAGCACAGGCACTAGTGTGTGCTATGCAATATGCGCCTTGGAGTGTAATATGCACAGGGCAGTGTTGTGTAACCTAACTAGTCTCTAAAGTTGTCATATAAAATATGTGCTGGGGAGTGTAACGTTGCATATGCACTGTGACAAAGATATGGATCCCAGATTGTAATATGTATGGCATAGCGCTGTGCGTTATAACATAGGCATCGAGGAAGGCACGTTAGATGGGGCAATATAACCTGTGCGAAGGCAAGTGTGGCATGACATATTCACGGGGTGGTGTTACAGTGCACATGTGCTAGAGAGTGTCATAGCATACGCACTAGCTGGTGGAATACAACACAGAGGTGTGAGGCACTTGGCGGGCACTGGTGGGTGTAACACAGCATTGGGCTCAGCCAGGAGCACGCTGTGACTCTCAAGTGAGGTTCGTCTCCTTTCCAGAGAGTAAAATAAAAAGTATTACACATCCGGTGATGGATGTGTGTTTTATTAACCATGAGGGGGGTTTCTTGCATAGTTTGGTCGAATTTTTGTCGAATCCCCTTTGAATGGCTTGGTGTGCGTGTATATTAAATGTACCCGTCAATAGCTACCCATGTTTGTATAAATAAACGACAAGGGTGTCTACTTGGAGAGTACCCACCGGCGGGGGCGCCGGGATTAGGCACAGTAGGGCGTCAGACACGTCAAAGCTTCACTAGCGGTGTAAATACATTCCATGTGGATTCATTCTATGCATAGTCGCCTTTTAATGAATATCACGCAAATCGTCATGGTGATAGGTACATACGGTTTGTCCAGCATGTGCTAGGTGTTTCTATAAATATATACTTTTTTTTAAATAATAAAAAACAAAGGCCGGCCCCGGGGGATGAGGTCCCCGGGGCCACAAGTGGCCTGAGGAGAGGGGCAACGCAGCCCCCTCCTAAAGAATAAAAAAAAAAAAGGCCATGACCCGGGGGTTGGGGTCCCCGGGGCCGATTAAGGCCTTGGGAGGGCCAAATTTATTTTTTTCAACAAAAAAGATTAGGGTGCAGGCCCTGGGGGATGGGGTCCCCAGGGCCAGTAAATTAGAAAAAGAAGGGGGGCCACACAGCCCTCCTTCTTAAAAAAATAAAATAAATAAAAGACCAGCATCGCGCCGGAGGCCACTCCCCCTGCTTGCAGCACTCTGCAATCGCGCCCCCTGGCCAGTTGTAAGTTGGGGAATTAATTCCCCTTCAATACTGAGGGTCCCTGAGGGCCAACTAGCCCAACAGGTATCTCCAGTATGCGCCAGGGAGCCGCGTTGCAGACAGGTGTTCTGTGGTCACGCCCCTTTTTACACCTCTATGCAACGCAGCACTGTGGCGCTTACTGGAGGTACCTAGTGGGCTAGTTTGACCCTAGGGACCCATAGGATTCAAGGGGACTTAATCTCTCAACTTAGAACGGCCACAGGGCGCGTTTACACAGTGGTGAAGGGAGGGGACGGGGCCTGAGGTGACGTGTGCAAACACGCCCTGTGGCGCATTTTAAGTTTGGGAAATAATTCCCTTTCAATCCTGAGGGACCTTGGGGGCCAACTAGCCCACCAGGTGCTTCCAGTAAGCGCCACTGCTCTGCGTTGCAGAGAGGTGGTGCAGGCCGTGCCCCTTTTTACACCTTTCTGCAATGGCGTTTACTGGACTTACCTAGTGGGCTATTTTGCCCCTAGGGATCCTCAGGATTCAAGGGGACTTAATCTCCCAACTTAAAAAACGGCCACAGGGCGTGTTTACACAGTGAGGAAGGGAGGGGACGGGGCCTGAGGTGACATGTGCAAACACGCCCTATAACGCGTTTTAAGTTGGGGAAATAATTCCCCTTCAATCCTGAGGGCCCCTGGGGGCTAACTAGCCCACCAGGTGCTTCCAGTAAGCGCCACTGAGCTGCGTTGCAGAGAGGTGGTCCAAGCCGTGCCACTTTTTACACCTCTCTGCAACGCAGCTCTGTGGCGCTTACTGGAGGTACCTAGTGGGCTAGTTGGACCCTAGGGACCCCCAGGATTCAAATGAACTTAATCTCCCAACTAAAAACGGCCACAGGGCGTGTTTACACAGTGGTGAAGGAAGGGGACGGGGCCTGAGTTAGCATGTGCAAACAAGCCCTGTGGCGTGTTTTAAGTTGGGGAAATAATTCCCCTTCAATCCTGAGGGACCCGGGGGCCAACTAGCCCACCAGGTGCTTCCAGTAAGCGCCACTGCGCTACGTTGCAGAGAGGTGGTCTAGGCCGGGCCCCTTTTTACATCTCGCTGCAACGCAGCTCTGTGGTGCTTACTGGAGGTACCTAGTGGTCTAGTTGGACCCTAGGGACCCTCAGGATTCAAGGGGACTTAATCTCCCAAATTAAAACGGCCACAGGGCGTGTTTACACAGTGGGGAAGTGAGGGGACGGGGCCTGAGGTGACGTGTGCAAACACGCCCTGTGGCGCGTTTTAAGAGGTAGTTTTAAACCCCTGCCCCATTATATACTAGGGGCTTACAGAGGAGGTCATGCTGAGCACAGGGGGACCCCAACGCATAGTGTTCCCTAGTGTATGTAGGTGTTTTCACTGTATTCTGAGTGTCTTTTAACATAGCACTGGCTCTAGGACTGGTTAGTCAGACTCAGTTACCACCAGTATCCGTCTGAAAAAGTTGAGGATACAGGATGATTTTGCAACAAGGCTTCTTTCTGCTCTTCTGTTTGTTCTTTCTGCACGTTATCCTTCTTCCTGCACTTTTCTTTGTCTTTGAGGATTTCTGTTGCTTCTTTCTGCATTTCTTTTTTTTCTTTCTGTGCTTTTTTCTTCTTTCTTCACATGTCCTATCTCTGTAGGCATAGTTAGAAATTAGCATTTAAAAAACCTTTGAAATTCACTGAAAAAACCATAGGTTTCAGGCACGTTATAGTTAGGAATTAGCATTTAAAAAACCTTAGAAATTCACTGAAAAAACCATAGGTTTCAGGGGCGTTATAGTTAGCTGGACTTTTCACTCGTACAAAACCATTGAAATTCCCCCGTTATAGTTAGTTCAGCTAACTATAACTCGCGCGCCCGCAATGCACTGCTGATGACGTCACATATTACATCACTCATGACATGGTCAGTGACATCACTCATGACATCACTGATGACATCTCAAATGACATCACTGATGACATCATCTTTGTGATAGAGTGGCAGACCTCCTCTCCCCCTAATATAACCTTTGATACACACATTCAAAAATAGAAACTAAAATTTTCAAAAAAATGGACATACCAATATCAGTTACAACAACCTATTCAGTAATTCTAAGATCCACATACACACACGCTCATTCACCAACAGTCCTATACAGTCACTCATACATGTACTCACTCATCATATGTACTCATACACCTATACATCCTGTTACACAATGCCACTCATCCATAGAGTTACTCACACACATAGTCACTCATGCTAGTAAAGAATCAAACATCCATTTACTTGCATATACAGTTATACACACACCACCACACTTACTTCTACAGAAACTTACACATACTTAGTCTTTTAAACAATCACTTATAGAAACACATACTTATTCATACAGGAACTCTTTCAATCTCTCACTCTCACATATACTCACTTATATACACCAATAGTCACATATACTAGTTTAAAACATATGTAGTTACGGTATACAACCTTTACAACGCAACTTTTACAACGCACTACACTTACAACGCATTTTTTACAACGCAACATCCACTACAACGCATTCCATTACATCGCAGGACACTACAACGCATTTTTAAAAACTACCTTTACAACGCATTCCATTACAACGCATACTACCTTTACAACGCATACCATTACAACGCATATTATTACATTAAAACCCCTACACTATCCAACACTTACCCTACTGTTGCACCCCCTGGAGTTAGAATAGTAATTTTTACCCCTATACTATCCAACACTTACCCTACTGTTGCACCCCCTGGAGTTAGAATAGTAATTTTTACCCCTATACTATCCAACACTTACCCTACTGTTGCACCCCCTGGAGTTAGAATAGTAATTTTTACCCCTATACTATCCAACACTTACCCTACTGTTGCACCCCCTGGAGTTAGAATAGTAATTTTTACCCCTACACTATCCAACACTTACCCTACTGTTGCACCCCCTGGAGTTAGAATAGTAATTTTTACCCCTACACTATCCAACACTTACCCTACTGTTGCACCCCCTGGAGTTAGAATAGTAATTTTTACCCCTATACTATCCAACACTTACCCTACTGTTGCACCCCCTGGAGTTACAATAGTAATTTTTACCCCTATACTATCCAACACTTACCCTACTGTTGCACCCCCTGGAGTAAGAATAGTAATTTTTACCCCTATACTATCCAACACTTACCCTACTGTTGCACCCCCTGGAGTAAGAATAGTAATTTTTACCCCTATAGTATCCAATACTTACCTTAAATGCAATGTAATATTATGCGTTGTAATGGTATGCGTTGTAAAGGTAGTATGCGTTGTAATGGAATGTGTTGTAAAGGTAGTTTTTAAAAATGCGTTGTAGTGTCCTGCGATGTAATGGAATGCGTTGTAGTGAATGTTGCGTTGTAAAAAATGCGTTGTAAGTGCATGCGTTGTAAAAGTGTGCGTTGTAACGACGTACATCCGTAGTTACTCATAAAGACACTATTGAGACAGTCATTCACTTACTAACACACCCATGCACACACTCATCCACCCATACAGTTCTGCACACATGCTGTCTTCAACACAAACAGTGAGTCACTCATTCATGCACCTATGCACTACGTAATACCCCCCACCGAACCATACAGACACTCAGACACTGATACTGATACTCAAAAAACCAACTAATAACCTATATAGACACTCATGTAGCTACTCACCAACCCATGCAGCCACTTATACACAAAGTGAGAGACTGATACAGATATTTACATATTTAAACATTACTCACTAAGCCATGTATTCACTAAGATACACTTAATCAGTTTTACAATCAATTTTTCAAAAACAAATCATCCATTTAGACACTTATATTCCCATTTATTCTTCCATCGACCTTGAGATATACATATATAAAATATATGTAATTTTCAGAAAAACACACATTCACTGGATGATGTCATCAGTGATGTCATCAGTGATGTCATTTGAGATGTCAACAGTGATGTCATGAGTGATGTCACTGACCATGTCATGAGTGATGTAATATGTGACGTCATCAGCAGTGCATTGCGGGCGCGCGAGTTATAGTTAGCTGAACTAACTATAACGGGGGAATTTGAATGGTTTTGTACGAGTGAAAAGTCCAGCTAACTATAGCGCCCCTGAAAACTATGTTATTTTCAGTGAATATATATATATTTATACTTACTGGTTTAATTAAACTAAATTAATAGATAAATATTTATCTTTTTAAATGAATAAAAAATATTATGAACACATAGACATATGTATAGCTTTATCTTTATGTATCCATATATAAGTAGATCAATTTCAATTGTCTATTTAACTTTATTATGATACGGAACTCCGAAGGAGGATTCATGAGACTTTTTCAGGCCAATCATACCCATTCGAGTTAAAACATGGGGAATTTGCCAACACCGCAGTACTAATACCGACCAATACAATTTTTCATCAGTAATGCTGTTTTTCGTATTATTTATTTATTTTTTAAAAACTGTACATTTGGGATATTTGTGGTACTCAAATTTGGTTAATTTAATAGAAGAGAGAATACTCAAGGTGTACATACAATTTTGGCAGTCGTTTTACCAACTTTCAATACATCTAATCCTGCTAATCACATCCTATGCTGTTCTCTTGCCCCTCATCTCTCATTCCGCGCTCTTCCCTCCGCAACGGAAATTATATTTCCGCAAGACAGGAAACAACCTTGTGTTTAATTTCTGCAATGGTAGCGTGGAATATCCATAACATCTCCATTTCAGTGGTCTAGTATTACCCTATCAGTGACTGCCACCGGAGCATGAACATGTGAGTGGCACTTGTGGCGATAATTATCTGTCCTTAAAAGGGCAATGTGACATACCGATGGTAACTCCACTCATCCTCGTGGGAGACAGTGATGTTTGGTGGCGCTTAAACGTTCTCAGAATTGTAAGGGTTGTTAATTAATGGAGGGTCCCCAGGTGCTTAAATAAGTGAAATGAACAAATGCAAGCATGGGAAGCTGTGCAAATAAAATATCAGCACATTGGGAACATGATAATAATGTGTCTGTTTTTTCAGTGATAATGGTATGTAAGTGATAATATAATAAGTGACATGTTGCACAATCCTATAAGCAACTACAAATCAAGAGGGGAATGAAAATGTATAACTGTGACTTCCCAGTGGGCTGTAGGAGGATGATATATTTTCAATGTAATCTTACATTGTACTAAACTTGCTAATAATTGTTATGAGGTTGACTGCACTACCGACCTGTTAAACATCGGAAACATTTTTTGAAGTTAGGAGTGACATACATTTGTTAGCATAAACAAACAATCCATTATGGTAAATGGAAATTGCACATTTTATGGCATGAACAAGTCATTCAAATAATACTTGTAGTTCAATGTTGAACTATTCTCTTTTTGCTTGTTTTCTATCACACACTTATGTTCATAAATCTGAATATTATAAAAAAAAGGCTTGACAGGAGACATATGTGTCAAAACTATTTACATAAATAAAAAAGAAGATGCAACTATAAACATTCATTATATATATATGACTATGTAAGGAAACTCAATGGAATGTATGCCTGTCCATAGGGTTTTTAGCAGTACAATGGCAGAAAAGAACTGAGAAAAAAATCTTTTTCCGTTCCCTATTCTCAAAAACTAGATGCTTTCAATTAAATATGACCTGGAAAGAATAGACTACACGCTTCTGTGTACGTGTTCATATCATGATGTGCAACGAGATATCTGAAATGTGCTGCAATGTGTCTTCCTGTTAATACTATTTCTGCCCACCAATTAAAATCTCAGTTTTACGCTGGACACGATTCCCAAACTTCTTTGCATTCAGTGCACTGATAAAAAGAAAATGCGTTTTGTTATTGGTGGTATCCAGAAAAGGGAAATGAGCAACTCTCAATGTTAAAAAATTAATTAGGCAGGAGCAGTTTCTGCACTTGCACTAGGTACAAGGGTGTGCAGAAGCAAATACGTGGTCATTATTTATTGTCAAAGACGGGAGGAAGGCTTTGCACCTTCAATAAACCACGACTACAGAGAAGTATGCCTTGACCAAACATGGGACTCATGCAAGACAAGGAGTAATAAATACGTGGGGGGAAAAGGGGGTATCCCCCTGGATGCATAATAATCTTCGGTAAGTCAAACTGATGCAGGGTACGACCGTCAATGTACAGGATTACTTTCATAGTTCTATATTAGGGTTAGGAATGAAATCCTTTATATTTCTCTAAACAGAACACTTAAGCACTGCCCAGACAAATTTGCTTACTTGACCACAAGTGTGGAGTCCTGGATGGGTACGTGCATGAGCAGATCCCTGTGCTTTCCCCCACGTTGATATGCGAAATTATTTTTGTGAGTATGTGTGGATTACTCTTAGAGTATTCCTCTCTTAGTCTTGAATTTTCAGGGGTGAGTCAAGAGCACTCCAAGAGCATATGTCAGCAAAATCATTGTGAATCAGACCCATGGAATTGTAAAGTAGAGGACATTTCCCTGCTCCTTTGGTATTTAAGGAAAGCACTAAGGGGCAGATTTCTGTTTCCTGGCGTATCTCTGCAAATCAGCAGGGATGCGCCAGGAAACTTGCGACACGCATCTCAATCCTTGCGCCACCACGGATGCACCGCATTTACAATGCAGCACATCATGACGCAAGGAAATGCAGATGCATGTCGCATCTGCTGCCGTAAGGTTGGCGCAGTGCTGGAGTTGTGTCACGGGCACGACGCAACTCCAGCACTGTGCCAAACCTGCCTATGTCTAACATGGTGCGTCAAGCCTTTCGCCTGCCCCTAAGTTTGCAGCAATTGCATGGTCAGTCCGACCCTTTTATTACACCAAGAACCTGTAGGAAATTGGATAACTAGGTGAGGGTGGTGAAATTCTACTCAAGCGGCAACCACAATCTTTGTGTGGGTTAAACACAAGCAAACCCCAAATTAACCTGTGCTTAACCATTTGTTAACTTGGTACAAAGCAGTAAGGCTTAACATAGAGGTGATGTGTAAAGTATTTATTCCTCACTTCAAATAGTAATAAAGTGAAAACACAATGCAAGAAAAACCTAATTTAGAAAAACAGAGTCATATTTCATTGATTACTTGAGACTAAAATGACAAAAATCCAATTAATAGAACCAGAGATGAGCAATTTAAAAAATATAAGGAAAACCTCGAGACCATCATACTACATGCCAGTAAGCTGCGAAATTCTAAACAGTTTTCGGCAAAAATAAATCTCATGCTTAACGGCAAACATCGGCAGTTCAACTCAGACATGACAGATCAAATTTGGAGCACTCACATCGACGCAACATACAGTACCACACTGGACATGCGCATAGACAGCATAACTGACATTTCAACAGAGCTCAAACAGACTCTCAGTTCGAGAACAACACCAGAAGGCAGGAATCCCAGCAAGCAAAAAGGTTCACATTACACCCTCCGTCTGGTATCAGGGGAAGCCTCAGCCGCGGACCCAAAAAAGCCATTCAGAATCAATTCACAAATGACAAATAGAGAAACCTATAAAGAAAGTAGTAAGCTTGCCATTCTTGAGCACAGGGAAGAAACAGACCAGATAACTCCAAAGCAGGCTCTGAAGACAATAAACCACTTGATAACGGACGGGGCTCCCGGACCAAATGGCCTACCTAACGCTCTATTTAGGCAAGATCCTACGTTTTGGTCCAGCTTCTTATCCCCCTTGTTTTGCAACAGCTTAAGGACCGGGAATATTCCCGACTCCTGGCGGGGCAGCATCCTTCAACCGATTCACAAATCAGGGACTCGCTCAGACCCAAGCAACTATAGGTTAATAGCCCTAATAGACGTTGAGGCCAAGATCTATGCATCCAACCTACTGGCAGACGTGGAGACTTGGGCCAGAAGCAAAAACCTGATCCCAAAGACACAAACAGGATTCCGGGCCGGCATTGGCACCCTAACAAACTTATCAGCATTAACTCTTCTTGCTAAGAAAGCAATTGACAACTCTAACATCGTATATACATGCTTTCTAGACCTCAAAGCAGCTTTTGATAAAGTGCCAAGAGCCAAACTATGGGCTAAAATAAAAGCTTGGGGCGCCCCTCCTAACCTATTGGGAGCAATCATCAACTTATATTCGCATACCTGGGTCCAAATAAAAAAAGGGGACGGTCGGCGTCTCACAAAGAAATTTCCAACAATAAATGTGTTAAAGCAAGGATGCGTGCTGGCCCCTAGCCTATTCAACATCTATGCTGCCGACCTAGAGAGCAACCTACGCACAATCCAGGGTGACCCACCAAAATTGGGACAAACCACCATAGCGAGCCTGCAATATGCAGACGATATCCAGCTTCTCTCTCAAACTCCACTTGGCTTACAACGGCTGAATTCACAACTCGCGCTGTACATCTGAAGCGCAAATTTAACAATAAACCTAAAACCTAAAAAAATCTAACGTCCTATGCTTCTCGAGGACTCGCAAAAAATGATCAAAATTTGTTTGGAGGATAAATTCTTGTAATTTAAATGAAGTGGATGAATACAAATATTTGGGCATCCTACTAGATCACCAATTAAACTATAAACATCATTTAGACCTTGGGAAAACAAATTCACTTTCAAAACTATACAAAAAAAAACTACGTGGAAGCTCAACCAGTCACTTACTAAACGTTGTAACAGCAAAATTTCTGCCCTCAATCACATATGGCTCGGAAATTATGGACACCAAGGACTCTAAAACGCTAAATCTTGTCCATTCAAGATTGTTAAAAAAACTTTTCTTAATTCCGCTGCATATTTCCCAAACGCAAATACGCCTGGAATACGGATTAACAAACCAGATACCAGTCAGACAAGGGGTCCTGGCCAAATATTACTGGCGAATTAGGGCCGCTGAAGACAACACGCTAGCCCGTCACTGTTGGGAAGAAGTCGAAAAACAGGCTAGGCAGACCAATTCCACATGCTAGACTCTTAGGCAAGCTCTTCTATCGCTAAACTTGGAAAAAGCTTGGCATTCACCAATGTCATATTTTGCTTTTAAACAAATCACCAACAAGGCCATTAGACAAGCATCATTGCAAATAGACAAAGCATCAGTGCCTGGCAAAAGTCATGATTGTGATGCCAACGTATAAACAACTGAAACAGCAATCCTATTTACAAGAATGCTTCAGGGATCACTATAAGAGGAAACTAAGCTTACTGAGATTGGGGTGGTTTCCGATCAAAGACCTTACCCCAAAACGGTTACGGATTTGGACATCTCTGGATTGTCGCCTCTGTGACAAGGGAGAAGAGCTGCTATTACATCTATTATGTATTTGCCCGGCCTTACACAATCTAAGGAAGATCCTTCTGAGGCTAACCATAAGAGAAACACAAGTCAGGACCTGCAGGGCGGCTGTGATAAAATGCCTCAGTGGGTCTTTGATACAACTTTCCTGCAAAACAATAAAATTCCTGACATTTGCGGCTCAAGAGCTCGAAAAAAAGGCAGCAGCAAAACAGGAACTGGGCCATATGGACACTTTGCAGCTGGACCCAGATCCTCATTGATGCACTTCACAGCCTACTCTCCTCCCTCTTTTCTTTTATTCCATGACACTGCAAGCACTTTAGTTGAGACAGGGGGGACAGACACATTTAATCAAATATAAGCCCTAACGTGTACTGCATCTGTGGTGATGTCATGGTATTAGGTCACATGTGGAACTTTGTTAGGTCATTTAGAGTGTTGATAGATTCTGTGTGTTCAATGTACTTTACTGCCAGTTGGTTTCCTGGGCTGGTGATGCAAGGGACGGCTCTCTGTGTCCGAGAATAAATCTACATTACAATCACCGTGTTCAAGTCATCATTTCATTGGCGACAGAAGGATGGGATTTCGCTCCACAAGCTACCACCATACAACGAGGTGCCAATTCTGACTCGCTTACGCTTGAATACAGTGTGCTCTTATCTCGTGAGATTGAACTTCTACTGTGAGTGAGTTCGTTTTGCTTTAATTTTACTCTCACAACACGTCTTCATTATTCAGGACGCGGACTTTTTGACTTTTAAATGGAATGGGAGCAGAGCCTTATTTAAACAGAACGAAAGCAGAGAGCCGTGCCCTTTTGAACTCTGCTCCGAGTTTTTTTTTCTTTCCGCTCATTTAACTAGACTCGCTTTGTGCACACTGTTTAAAAGCCTGTAATATTTAAAGATACAGTTCGATCGGCAGTAACATTTTATTTTTAATTGTCGCGCTTGTATTGCTCGAGCTCGAGCACAGTTTGAAAACGCTCACGCGGCTCACCTTCGTCAATGTTCTGTCATTCTTCGTCTACCGAACTTCTGCTGCTCTGAATTCTTCGGTAAGAACGCACAGAACCTCTTGACGTAATAGCACTGTGGAACGCATCATCAAGGAAGCCTCACATTCACGCTGATGCGCACAGCGTATGCGCGTCAGTTTCACTGCTCTACAGCACTGTGGAACGCATCGTAATTGTCTTCATCAAGGAAGCCTCACATTCACGCTGATGCACACAGCGTATGCGCATCAGTTTCATTGCTCTACAGCACAACAACCGAGCGTCAGTTTCGTTTTTTTTTTGTTTTATTTGTTAACGCTGATACGCACAGCAGGAGCGTGTCAATCTCAAAGAGGATCACGAAGTTGCATATCGCGCTGATGTGCACAGCAAGCACGTTTTGGCTCAAATCAATCAAAGGATTTATTTTGCATCGCGCTGATGCGCACAGCTTTGTCTGATATTACTAAGAACTTTACATGACAGTGTTCTAGTGTTTGCGCTCTATCTCGTCAAACAAATTACTCATACATTATAAATAAAGTATCGTAACAGTTGCAGTTCCAATATTGCAATTATTATTTTTTTTCTCTCTTCCTTTTTCTTCTTCACTTATTTTTTTTTTTACACTTTGCAGCATGCAGAGTGTTACTCCTCCGGCACCATTTTTACAAGAACCAGGTGATCCTCCACTTGAATGGAAACTATGGATTAGATCTTTTAAGGCTTATCTTGGTGCAATTGATGGTCAGAGGTACAGACCAGAAAGGAAGAAAAATGTAATGTACTATCACTTGGGGGTAGAAGGTCAAAATGTGTTTGATCATCTTCCTGACTTTGAGGCACCTGAAGGGGAAGATCCTGATGATTTTGATATTGCAGTTATGCACTTTGCGAAAACTAAAAATATAGTTGTTTATAGATACAATTTTTTCACTAGAGCGCAAAAACCTAACGAAAGCTTGAATACTTTTATAACTGCTTTGAAAGTTCTTGCTGCAAAATGTGAGTTTGACAATTTTACTTCGCAGTTGATAAGGGATCAACTTGTGGCTAGGTGCTATTGTAAAAAAGTCCAACAGAAATTGCTCACTTGTAAAGATCCCACTTTAGATGAAGCAGTAGATATCGCTAAAAGCATCGAAAGGTCAATGGAAGATGCGAAACAACTTGAGTCTGCATTATCGAATTCAACTATTTCTGGAGCAATCAACTCTAAGCCTTCATCTTTTGGTTCATCGTCTGCTCCAAGAAGACCCATTACATTTAGAGGTGGAAGAGGTTTTACACCTAACAGGGCTGGAAGAATGTTCACACCTAATAGACAAAATAATTATAACATAAGCTGTTATAGATGTCGATCATCCATGCATGTGTCATCTTTTAAGAATTGTCCTGCACTCAATCGTCAATGTACTAAGTGTGGTAAAATAGGACATTTTGCAAATGTTTGCATGGGAGGTAGAAGAGGCAATGTGAGATGTGTAGTTAATGATCCTGTAGGGGTATCTAATGATTTTGACAGTCAATTCAGTGATGAAGTTACTAATCAAGAATATCTTGTGGTTGTTAAAAATTGCACGAACAATTGTGTTACACTAGATATTCCTGATCCAGAGGTTGATGTCATCATTGACAGCAATCACATTCAACTTCTTGTTGACACTGGTGCTCGCATCACCATAGTGTCGCAAGAAAAATACCTTGTGTATTGGTCCAACAAGAATCTATTACCTCCTGACATACTCACGGTTGCCTTTGAGGGCAGTAAAATTGACCTCCTGGGTTATTTTTGGGCAAGTATTAGTGTTTTCGACTCAACTATCAATGGTAAGATTTATGTAGCCAAACAGGCATCAATGTCCTTGGTCTTTTACATCAAGCAGAATTTGGTCTCACTATTAAACCTGGTCTACCAAATCCAGTTTTCATTGACAAGCAAAGTCACGCTAATCTTGGTACTAGTATTGGCTCTACGGTTGTCCCTCAATTAAGTACCTCTTGGGAAAAGAAATATTCAAAGATTTTTGAGGATAGATTAGGCAAAATTACAAATTTCCAGCATTTTATCAAAGTTAAGGATGGTTCGTTACCAATTAAACATAAACTTCGCAATGTTCCTTTAAGCATTAGAAGTGATCTCTCAAAACATTTGCAATCCCTGTGTGAGCAAGGCATAATAGAGAAGGTTGAGTCCACACTTTGGCTTTCTCCCATAGTTTTGGCTAAAAAGAGATCTGGGGCTCTGAGGATGTGTGTTGACTTGAGGAGTCTCAACGAAGCTATTTGGGTTGATAGTTTTCCTCTTCCGCGTATTGAAGATCTTATCGCCAAAATAGGGAAGTCTTCTTGGTTCACCAAACTTGATCTCAAAGCGGCTTATCACCAAGTTGAGTTGCATCCTCAGTCCCGACATCTGACAGCGTTTGTTACTCCTGATGGGGTTTTTCAATTTTGTCGTCTTCCTTTTGGTCTTGCTTCAGCTGCGGCAATATTTCAGAGATTAATGACAGAAATGTTTAGTGATGACCCCAATGTAGTGGTTTTTCAAGACGATATCCTTATTTTTTTGGAAAATGAAGTTGAACATGATGCTGTGATTGATAGAGTGTTCAATGTTTTGTCGAATAGAGGTGTTACTTTGCAAAAGAGTAAATGCATTTTCAAAGTAAGGGAAATTGAGTACTTGGGGCATGTCATCTCAGAACAAGGAATCAGACCCAGACCAGGCCTTATTAAAAGTATAATTGAGGCTCCCTCTCCACAAAACAAAGAACAACTAATGTCATTTCTAGGCCTTTGCGAATTCTACTCCAAATTTATGAAAGATTTTGCCAAAACCACTGAATGTTTTAGGGCATTACTTAAGAAGGGTGCAGATTTTATATGGTCTGAAGAGTGCCAAAAAGGTTTTCAAACTATTAAAGATCACATTGTCAAGGCACCTGACTTGCAGGCATTCAAGGAAGGAAATCAAACTGTCATCACGGTTGATGCTTCTGACTATGGTTTAGGAGCGATTCTCTCACAGTTTGCTTGTGGGAGAGAATATACAGTTGGTTTTGCTTCCAGGACTCTCCGTCCGGTTGAACGGAAGTACTCTGTGATTGAAAAGGAGCTTCTAGCCTGTGTGTGGAGTGTGGAAAAATGTAAGCAATATGTTTGGGGTAGATCTTTTATTTTAAAAATTGACCATAGACCCCTTGTAGATATTCTCTCTGGCAAAAATGTCAAACGTACCACTGCACGCATAGCACGCCTGTCAACAAAACTCATTCAATACACTTTTAGTGTAGAATACATTCCTGGAGGAAAAAATTGTAGAGCTGACTGTCTGTCGAGACTTCCTATTTCTGACCCGGATGATCAAGATTGGGAAAGTGAAGTTGAGGAATGTTTTGTAGCTCTTATTAGTCAGGAGAATTTATCCTTTGCAGAGGAGGATTGGATTATACAAACTGACAAAGATCCGGTTTTAAAAGAGGTTGCATCTTTAATAAGGAAAGGGTGGCCGAAAGAGAAGTGTTTATCACCTGAACTTCAAATGTTCTGGAAAATCAGTAGTGAACTTTCTGTAGAAGGTGGTAAAATAATTAGGGGTGACAAACTAATTCCTTCCAGTATTTATCGTGAGAAAATTGTTTTGGCCGCGCATTCTGGTCACCTTGGGTCAACTATCACTAAAAGAAAAGTCAGGAATGATTTCTGGTGGCCCAGGATGGACATTCAAATAGACACATTGGTTAGAAATTGTTCACGTTGCAATACCAGCGACAAAGTGTGAGTACTTGAGGGTACTGTTGAGTCTCCTGTGGTTCCTCCAAGTAGAGCGTGGCAAAAAATTGGAATGGATTTTCTTGGTCCGTTTCATGTTCTTCCCTCTACTTCAAGGTATTTTTTAGTAATTATTGATCATCTCTCCAGGTGGGTTGAAGTTGAGCCCATCTCTGCACCAAATTCGAAAAGTGTTATTAATTGTTTGAACAACATTTTTGCTAGAGAAGGCTGTCCGGAAAAAATTCTTACGGACAATGGGGTGCAATTTGTGTCACATGAAATGACCACTTTCTTAAATTCCTGTGGCATAAAACATACTAGAACTCCTTTATATCATCCACAGAGTAATAGTAAAACAGAAAGATTTAATAGAGTTGTGGTAGAATGTGTACAAGCAGCGTTCAGATCTAGATCTTGTGTTTTTAAAGCTGTTAAAGATCTTGTGTGGTCGTATCGCACATCACCTCATGTTACTACAAACCTCTCACCGTTTGAACTTATGCGAGGAAGAAAAACATCTAGCCAAGTATATCCTTTCTGGATGGTTAAATCTTATCATCAGGGTTGTGATTTGAAATGTTTATGGGAATCTGCATGGAAAACTTTGAGTGATGCTTCATCTAAATGTTGTCATTCTTCAAGTAAAAAGGAGCCGCATAGATTATCAATTGGAGATTGGGTTAGAGTAAAAAATCCAGTTTCGGTAAGAAAAGGATTTACTAAATTTCTAGAGTCACAACAAATTATAGATGTATGTAAGAATGCTGTGAAATTGTCAAATGGTAATTGGTGGAGTACTTCTCGCATAGCGAAAGATCCATCTTTCTCTTCTAATTTTAGCAAATGTAATCAAAATGTTTCAGGAGGGGATAGTGTTAGGAAAAGCACTAGAATGTGTTCTAGACCTCGTAATTTGCAGGATTATGTATAATTGTCAGTAATTGTTTTTTTTGTTGTTGTCTGAAGAAAAAGTTGTTTTATTTAAGGGGGGAAGTGTGGTGATGTCATGGTATTAGGTCACATGTGGAACTTTGTTAGGTCATTTAGAGTGTTGATAGATTCTGTGTGTTCAATGTACTTTACTGTCAGTTGGTTTCCTGGGCTGGTGATGCAAGGGACGGCTCTCTGTGTCCGAGAATAAATCTACATTACAATCACCGTGTTCAAGTCATCATTTCATTATATAAGCCCTAACGTGTACTGCATCCCTTGTTATAACAGTCATTTGCTGGCCCCAATCTTCTAAGGGCCATTGCCTTATAAAGTGCTACTCCTGTTTCTATTCTTCTTGTATATTTAAAAGCGCTCTCCCTGTTTTTACTTATCATGTACGTTTGTGCAATGCTGCCAAACACACAGGGGCATGTTTTATTCTATATGTTGTTTACCACATGGTGGTATGTTCCACCCTTTTACAATTTTAACAAATCAAATTAAAGTATTTCTTCTTTTCTCTCGATATCTTGGAATGTTTCTAGATAATACTGAAAATACAGAGAGTCATGGTAAGCATGATATGTGCAATGGTCTTCAGAATGTTTCAGATAATGTTCTAACTGTTTCTGAACTTTTTGCATGATCTGAAACAAAAAACTTTTTCTATTCTTAGCCAAACAGAAAACAACTGTAGATTGATGTTTTTTTCTGAAGAATAGATTTGTTTCACTGAGTGGCGATATCCATTTCTACTGGAAATCCCAGCTGTGTTAACCAGTTTAATAACTTTAATAGTTATTTTAACTATTACCGAACATTTTAAGGGAATATTTGAAAATCAGATTAATGCTCTTAGTCTGACCATTATTTTGTGGGTGATTACTGTGAGAAGTTGGCCTGGTATATGCTGTCCCGAGATACCCGTGTTACCTATCCCAGAGGAGCCGGTGCATAGGGGTCAAGTGATGTTGGAAACCTTCGTCGTTTTCAATGGCGTGATGCGGAAAAGTGCTGCAGCCATGAAGATGAAAAGTTTCCAGTGTGATCCAAGCCTGGATCTGAGGTGAGAAGAATCTGAAAGCAGAGGGGACAGAGTCTGTGTCACTTCACAGTGACCAAGGGCAGGATAGACGAATGTCCACAGATGTCGGGTGTTTCAGGTGAGCAGAGGTAAAGCTTGACTCTGCAGCCACAGGGACCAGGAGACGTCGATGATGACTAAAATCCAGAGGTGAGGTGTTCCTTCAAGGATGTCGAGTGCTGGGGGGTCAGTGTCCGGATTGAGCACCAACAAGCCTTGGCAACTGCAACCCACGCGGGCAGAGGAAAGAAGCTTCAGTGAGGAGCAGCAAGGTCCTGGAGCCTCTCCAAGCTATGGAGAGTCAGGTCACGTCTGGAGCAACCAGGAAAGCCCATGGAAAGTCAAAGTTACCTTCACAGGGACCCACAGGCCAACGGACCATGGATCGCGAAGGGACCTCTAGCTGAATCACGAAATATCAGCCCATGGAAGACTCGTGGAGTGTGGGCCAGAAATCTTCAGTGGAAATGCTGCTCAGGGTGAGGACTACAAGAAGCCCAAAGCACAGCCTCAGGGATTGCCAAAAAGCACATGCTGCTGCAAAAGTACACAGTGCACAGGGGGTTTAGGTTGCACGGTCCCCATGAGGGATACGGGCCTCAGAATTGGTGAGAGCGCAGATTAACCTCAGAGACCTTGGGAATCCTCCTCCTGTGTTGCAGAAATCTTCGGAGTCCTCGGGAGCTTGGGAGATGCAAACCGGTCAGATGCATTTAGGTGCCTGCCTTGCAGGGGAGTAACTCCTTTACTCCAAAGGAGATTCTTCAGTCATCCAGCGTCATGCAGATCGTCAAAGTACTTGGTTTCTGTAGCAGAGTTTAGTCCAGGTAAAATTTAAAGTCCTGTAGTCAGGGGTTTCTACTTTATACCCAAGGAAGGGGTAGGACAAACTCCAGAGAGCCACCTATGGGAGGGTCAGGACAGAGGGGTGGCTACACCTATGTCCTTTGTCCAGTTTCACGCCAGAGCAGGAGCAAATGGATCCTGCAACCGGTTTGACATAGACTATGCACAGGGACACCAAATGTGCCCCCAGTGCAGACATCAAAGCACTCTCAGACTGCACCCACCCAGCTCCAATACACTAATGCCTGTCTGGGAGGTGGTTCCAACTCCCTGTGACAGAAAGCCTATTGTCAAGCCTTCCCCTGCTCGAGTTTGGCTCAGCAGCAGGAGGGCAGACTCGGGTCTGTGGCTGGCAGCCTCCATTTTTGATGCTCAGGTCGAGAAAGCTGGTACCGGGTGTACCGATGTGTCGCATATGTCCCTTTAGGAGGGTGGAATCATACCTCCCCTGCCAGTTACTGGTGGGAAGGTATGGTTCCAAGGTGTTCGACACCAAACACGACATGTTTCAATGCAGCCGTTTTAAAGTTAGCATTTACCGCGAGGTTATAATGCACTTAAATATATATGGTTGGCTGCATCACAAAAAAACCCGGAAAATAGGTTCAGAAGGCTGCAGAGGGGCTCTGCTCATGCAGGTGCACCCTCTCACATCATACCCAGCACCCTGCCTTCAGGATTGATAAGGCCTGCCATAGGGGTGACTGAAAGGTTTATATGTGCAGTTATATAGCATAGATATAGTGAACCTATATCTAAGTAAGGGGTGCAAGCACCACCTTACACAGGCTGCTGTAGCAGACCTGTGGTGTCATTTTGAATGGTCTCTCAGGGGTGGCACAATACATGCTGCAGGCCCTGGGAGGCTTGTGGGGTACTTTGGCCCTTAGTACATAGTATACTATATACTAGGGACTTATAAGGGTACTCCTGAATCCAATATGGAGTGTACCTATAGTACATGCAATCAAGTTATAGGAGAAAACAGCTAGACTGGGGTCCTGGATAGCAGGATCCCAGTCAGACTAAGACGAAAACAGTGATACATCAGCAAGAAAGTGGGGGGGGGTAACTATAAGAAGCAGATCCTACCCTCCTACACAACCCTCCCCAAATGTAAGGACATTAAACTAACCTTGACCAGTTGAGTCTTCATGTTCTAAGTGGAAATATCTGGAGAGTCCATCTGCAGTGGCATGGTTACTCCCAGGTCTATGTTCCACTGTATAGTCCATCCCCTGTAGGGAAATGGACCACCTCAAAAGTTTGAGGTTTTCACCCTTCATCTGTTTTTGCCATAACAGAGGCTTATGGCCTGTCTTAACAATGAAGTGAGTGCCAAACAAGTATGACCTCAGCTTCTTCAGAGCCCAAAACCGCAGCAAAGGCCTCCTCTCAAAAGCTGACCAACATTTCTCTCTGGGGGTCAGCCTTCTGCTCATAAAAGTTACTGGCTGATCCTGACCCTCATCATTCAGTTGTGATAACACAGCCCCTACCTCCAACTCAGATGCATCAGTTTGAACAATGAATTGTTTGGAATAGTCAGGACTTTGCAGAATGGGAGCAGTGCACATGGCCTGCTTCAGGTCATCAAATGCCTTTTGACAGCTAACTGTCCACTGAACATTTTTTGGTATTTTCTTGGAAGTTAAGTCATTCAAAGGGGTCACTATGGTAGGTAACATCTCCATTTTGTTCAATGATTGTATGAGGGCTACTCCACTTGTCTTGGAGGGCTGCTGGGGCCACAGTCTTAAACACTCATACGTTTCTGTCCTGGCTGGTAAACAGTCAGCACAGCCTTTTGGTCATGCCAGGCCTTTTGCAATTCCTGGCTAGCCTCAAGGCTTTTGGTTGCCTTCTTCATGTACTCAGCCATCCTGGAGCAGAGACCAAATACATAGTCCACAATATCTTGTTTAGGGGGTTTGAGAGGTAACTCTCATCCCTCCTTCACTAGACTTAATGGACCCCTAACTGGATGTCCAAACAGAAGTTTAGAAGGGCTGTAACCAACCCCCTTCTGAGGAACCTCTATGTAGGCAAAGAGAAGGCAGGGCAAAAGTATGTCCCATCTGCGCCTAAGCTTTTCTGGGAGACCTTTAATCATGCCCTTGAGGATTTTGTTGAACCTTTCAACTAACCCTTTGCATTGTGAGTGATAGGGGGTGGTACATTTGTAATTTACTCCACACTCCTTCCACATAGTAGTCAAGTAACTAGACATGAAGTTTGCATCTCTGTCTGATACTTCCTCCTTAGGAAAACCCACCCTGGAAAAGATTCCCAGGAGGGCTCTAGCCACCACAGGAGCTGTGGTAGTTCTAAGGGGAATTGCCTCTGGATACCTAGTGGCATGGTCCACCACCACCAGTAAAACCAAAGGAAATGATGGACGCAGTGTTGAACATTGCAAGCACTCACCCCCAGTCAACTGATCTGGGTTTAATCCATCACCGTTCTTTAGCCCACTCTGCCACCCCAGTTCAGACATGGCCATATGCAAATCAGTCTGACCCTGTGCCTCATGGGAACAGTCCAGCCCGAACTGCCAAGCCATGTCTTCCCTGGACCGCAAACAAGCTTCCTAGGACCGGTTTCTGGCATTTCAGCCGTCTTCAGCCAGGCTTGCTTGAATCTAGTGACAATGTGAGCAAGAGACTCACGTCTGAGCATACCCTGCCAACTTATGGCGAACAAAGCAAAACCAAAGGAAATGATGGACGGAGTGTTGAACATTGCAAGCACTCACCCCCAGTCAACTGATCTGAGTTTAATCCATCACCGTTCTTTAGCCCACTCTGCCACCCCAGTTCAGACATGGCCATATGCAAATCAGTCTGACCCTGTGCCTCTTGGGAACAGTCCAGCCCGAACTGCCAAGCCATGTCTTCCCTGGACCGGAAACAAGCTTCCTAAGACCGGTTTCTGGCATTTCAGCCGTCTTCAGCCAGGCTTGCTTGAATCCAGTGGCAAAGTGAGCAAGGGACTCACGTCTGACCATACCCTGCCAACTTGAACGGTGATGGATCAAACCCAGATCTGTTGACTGGGTGTGAGTGTTTGATTGGTTCTGATGCTCCGTCCATCACCACCCCCTTTTGTACTGCTTTGTTCACCATAAGTTGGCAGGGTATGCTCAGACGTGAGTCCCTTGGGGTGGCAGAGTGGGCTAAAGAATGGTGATTGATCAAACCCAGATCTGTTGACTGGGTGTGAGTGTTTGATTGGTTCTGATGCTCCGTCCATCACCACCCCCTTTTGTACCGCTTTTTTTGCCATAAGTTGGCAGGGTATGCTCAGACGTGAGTCCCTTGCTCACTTTGCCACTGGATTCAAGCAAGCCTGGCTGAAGATGGCTGAAATGCCAGAAACCGGTCCTAGGAAGCTTGTTTGCGTTCCAGGGAAGGCATGGCTTGGCAGTTCGGGCTGGACTGTTCCCATGAGGCACAGGGTCAGACTGATTTGCATATGGCCATGTCTGAACTGGGGTGGCAGAGTGGGCTAAAGAACGGTGATGGATCAAACCCAGATCTGTTGACTGGGTGTGAGTGTTTGATTGGTTCTGATGCTCTGTCCATCACCACCCCCTTTTGTACCGCTTTGTTCGCCATAAGTTGGCAGGGTATGCTCAGACGTGAGTTCCTTGCTCACTTTGCCACTGGATTCAAGCAAGCCTGGCTGAAGACGGCTGAAATGCCTGAAACCAGTCCAAGGAAGCTTGCTTCCGGTCCAGGGAATGCATGGCTTGGCAGTTCGGGCTGGACTGTTCCCATGATGCACATGGTCAGACTGATTTGCATATGGCCATGTCTGAACTGGGGTGGCAGAGTGGGCTAAAGAACTGTGATTTATCAAACCCAGATCTGTTGACTGGGTGTGAGTGTTTGATTGGTTCTGATGCTCCGTCCATCACCACCCCCTTTTGTACCACCACCACCAGTATAAATATGTGCCCAGATGCAGTTTGAGGATCCATGGGACCAACTATGTCAATCCCAACCCTCTCAAAGGGAACCCCCACCACAGGTAGCAGTATCAGGGGGGCCTTTGTAGTACCACCTACCTTACCACTGGCTTAACAGGTGAAACAGTAGTGACAAAATTCCTTGGTGTCTTCTGACATGTGAGGTCAATGAAAGTGAAAGATAATCCTGTCCCAAGTATTGTTTTTGGCCTAGGTGACCTGCTAATGGGATGTCATGTGCCAGCGACAATAGGAAGCCCCTAAACTTCAGAGGTATACTCAACCTCCTTGTGACACCAGGCTTGGGGTCTCTAATCTCTGAGTATAAGAGTCCATCATCCCAGTAGATCCTATGGGACCCACTGGCACTCCCAGCAGCCTCAGCAGAAGCTTGCTATCTAAGGGATTCAAGAGAGGGGCAGCTCAGCTGTTCCTGGCTCAGATCTGTCTGGAAGGGCCCCCTGTCCCCAAGAACTCAACCTGATCTAGCTCAAGCTCCTCTGAGACAGTTCCTTCTTGAGGACTAAGATCATCTCCCTCAAGAGACTGATCTGCACTCTGAGTCAGGGGGAAGACACTGCCTTACCCCTTACTGCTCCTCCTCTTGGAAGGCACCTGGTCCATTTTTCCAGGATCCAGGGGCTGTTCAGTTGATGACATTTTTGCCTGTGACATAGTCATGGAAAAACACATCTGCAGGGATACCCAACATTTTGGCATGAGTTCTACTTCAGCCCAAGCTGAAGTTTCTAAATCATTGCCCAACAAGCATTCAACAGGGGGATCTGAACTTACCACAACCTTCTTAGGGCCAGTTACACCTCCCCAGGTGAATTTAACAACTGCCAAGGAATGGTCTGTCCTGACATTGCTTGCATTGGTCACTTGGTATATCTTATCTAGTATGATTTGCTCAGGGGCCACAAGATCGTTTGTCACCATTGTGACACTTGCACCTTTGTCCCTGAATTCCAAGTCATCTTTTCCATTGATCAAAGGCTGCTATCTGTATTTGCCCAGATTACTGGGACTAACAAATAAGGAGGCAATATCCGTGCCTCCATCACAGATCAACACAGCTTGAGTTGGAACTCTGACCAGGCCAAAGTCCATCTCATATCCCAGGGTTAACCCTACTACAAAATATCACAAAAAGAGAGACTAGGGAAAGGAGCCTTCTCTGACTCCCCTATCATATATGAAAACTCACTAAACAAAGAAGTGCTACAATCTAATAAACCAATAGTTCTAAAGATAGAGACTTAGAAGTGTGGGACTATAAACTGTCCTCTACACTCTATGACAGTTAGAGGAGGATGATATACAACAAGAAAGACAACAAATGTCTTAGTACTGCCATCACACACTTTGCAGTGTCATGCTTCATCATAGGGCGCATCTGACGTCCAGGTGCAGACCAACACGCTGGATGGGGCGCAATTAGCGGAAATTAATACAGAGTAAACAATATCCAGGCACTGTCCGGCCTGATGAAAGAAGGTAATATACTCCAAATAGGGGTTTAAGACCAGACAACGAGGGACCAACACCCTGACGAAAGCCAGAACGACCTTCTTGGGCGTGAATAATTGGCAGAAACATGCTGGTATCTGCAGCAGTGTTGTAGGGGTCTTTACCTCCCCTGAATATCCCAACCTTTTAATCCTACCAAGGGGCCTCAGGAATAAAGGAGAATGATGGTATTCCTCTTAGGTAGTTTTATCTGTATATGTCTGCCCTTTTTTGGTCCTGTTTGAGGAGGATACTCTTCTCCTTCTATTGTTATGTTTTCTTTATATGTTTTGTGAATGTCTGTTTAATCTTTCACATCTTCTGTACCCTCACCACTAATCTTATATACAAAATAATTGCGCTTCGTCTAGCGTGTTGGTCTGCACCTGGACGTCAGATGCGGCCCTATGATGAAGCATGACACTGCAAAGTGTGTGAGGGCAGTACTAAGACATTTGTTGTCTTTCTTGTTGTATATTAACCCTACTACACCCTTATTCTGTGTACCACCACTTGGAGCTGAACTAGGGGGAACAGTTGCCTTAGGGGCAGTGGTGGTTGGAGTTGAGTCCTTGGACTTGGTACAATCACTTGTTCAATGGGTCATCTGTTTACAGATTTGACACCATGGCTTCTCCTTGCCTTTACCCTTGTTTGATTGTGACTCCTCACCAGATGAAGATTTTTGGGGCCCTTGATGAGAGTTCTGGTCTTTAGCCTTCTCCCCATCCTTATCTGAGTTTTTAGAATCTTGCTTCTTGGAGTCACCCCCTTGGTTCTGAACTTTCTGCCTCATCCTGTTACTGACCCATTTGTCTGCCTTCTTGCCCAATTCTTGGGGAGTCAGATCAGAGTACACCAGGTACTGATGCAACAGCTGATTTTGACCATTATTAAGGATCTGCTCCCTCATAATTAAACTGTACAATCCTTTAAAATCACACACTTCACTGCCAAGTAACCCGCCTTCCAGAGCCTTACTAGCGCAATCTACAAAGTCAACCCAGTCCTCAGTCTGTGACTTTTGGGTGTCTCTGAACATAATCCTGTATTGTTCAGTGGTTAAGCCAAACCCACCAATCAGAGCACTCTTCAAGACTTTGTAATTATCAGCATCCTCTTCTCTTACAGTGAGGAGCTTGTCTCTACCTTTGTCTGCAAAGGAGAGCCACAAGATTGCTGTCCACTTCTCTTGAGGGACCCTCTGTAGTTTACAGGCCCTCTCTAGTGCAGCTATCCATTTTTGGATGTCATCCCTACTCTGGTAGGGAGGGACAATCGTGTTCAAGTTCCTATGGTCATGAGTATTTTCTCTACCTCTAGGAACACTGTTGCTGCCACCATGTGGCTCTAGCCCCAACCTTTTGGAAGCTCTCTGGAGCTCCAGGGATTCCCCATCTACGGCCAATCGCTCTCTCTTGATTCTGAGCTTAGCTCTCTCAAACTCAAGCAGTTGGCACTACTTCTCATGAGAGGATTATCTTTTGTGAGAAGCAGAGGTCCCCACAGAAGTACCAGAATGATAATATTTCTGAGAAGGAGATCTTGATTTTCTTGGTAAACTGTTAACTTGTCCAGGTGGAGTGAAGAGAGGGCCACTGGGGCCTTCTTCCCCACGTGAGGGAAGAGTTGGTTTGTCCAGGTAAGAATCATCTTTTTTTTCTTTTCTTTTGGTCCTCATTTTGCCAATTAACTTGTAGGCGATACTCCATTTCTCTTACTGAGGGCTGGATAGAAATAGAGTCATTCCACACAAGAAATGTAGCTGCTTCCACTCCTACCCCTCACACACATGGCATGAGGGGGACCAGAACCAACAGCTATTTATTGACTTAATCATTGGACCCCATTCCTCTGACACCAATCAAGCAATATGGCCCATACTTGCTCTTGACTTCTAGGGTCACATGCCATATCCAGTTGGCTTATACGTATGATACCATTTTTACACTCAGAGAAAAGGGGTGGAACAGCCGATTTCCAAGCTTTACAGATCTCTCGTCCGCCCAATAAAATAACATAAAAAATTAATCTAGCGGCCCTTTTATTTGAAGCCAAAATACTTTCTTGGCCTAGTCCAAAAAATATAAGTACCGGTGTTACTTCTATCTGGATTCCTGTAACATCCGTCAAAAATTCACATATGTCAATCCAAAATTTAGTAATCACTAGGCAAGTTAAAAATATATGGCAGTCATTCGCTAAAGGGTCTTGGCATCTTGAACATAGATACTGAATTCCGGATAATTTTGTCAACTTCGCAGGGGACCAATAAACCCGATAAAGATTAAAAAGATGCGCAGTTTTGACTGTCTCTCGGAGCAACGCAAAGGAGCCCAACCACGCCTCGGTCAGATGAATATTTTCCAGATCATTTCGCCAAAGCTTTAGGATATCCTGATTCATGTCATCCTCTGCTTCAATCAAAGTACGGTACCACAAAGCCACTTCTTTATTAATTTTCCTCATTTTCATAGCTTGAATTAGCCAGGCATCATCCTCCTACTCCTCCCAATGTTGCCTAGCCCACCAAGCAGAGAGTTGGTAATATTTGAATCTAGTTAATTGTCCATGAGTACATAGAATCAAAGATTCCCAAGTAATCAGATCCGCTCCTGTTTTTAAGTCTCCCCACCGAGAGATACCCGCCTGCTTCAATGGTAGGCTGAGCAAATCATCCAGACATTCTGGAGTGCCTGGGGAACCCCAAATCGGCAAATAGTCAGAGTAATAAGATACACCCAATTTATTTTGTATATAAACCCAAGTCTTCACAGCCTGTAACAAGATCTTAAGTCTAACCTTTTAAAAAAAATGTGGGTCCCCAAACTTAAAAAGAAACTGCTCCTGCTCATCCCCCAAATCACTAAGCATTGCTCCATAAATGGTATCTAATGCAGAATCGTCTGGCTTATTTAGTAGCATCCTAAAGTTCTTGAATGAGCATAAACCCATAAATCTGGCAAAGCAAGTCCCCCCTTCTCCAACTTTCTCCTCAACCTTTTCCATGATATACGGGAAACTTTTGATGCCCATACAAAACTTCCAATCTTGTCCTGTAACGTTGCTACCTCATTCTTATCAAATGGAAGAGGTATATTATTAAAAAGAAAATAAATGTTTGGGAGCACAATCATTTTGATCAAATTGACCCTACCATATAAATTAAGGGGGAGATATGCCCATCTAGTCAATAATTTCCTAACCTCCTGATTAATCTTCCTCAAGTTAACAGTAGGAACATCAACTAACTTTTGAGTAATTGTTATACCGAGGTATCGCATCTGAAGTTTCATCCCAGGGGTCTGAGATGATTGATTCCACTCGATAAATTCAGTTTTATCCCTATTTACACTATACCCGAGACCTTCCCAAACAACTCTGCTTTAGCCAACAAACTGGGGATAGTGAATTAAATCGTCAGCATATAGTGCTAGCTTAGCCTTGAAGTTCTTATATCTAAATGGGAGAATGGTAGAATCTTGTCTAATTAATGCCGCAAAAGGTTCAATGTAAATATTAAATAACAAGGGGGACAACGGGCATCCCTGCCTTGTACCCTGCATAATACTGAACCAATCACTTAATTCCCCATTGACTAGAACTCTAGCTCTAGGTACTCTATAGAGTGACTGAACTGCTTTTATTAAATTATTAGGAAATCCCAAAATTCTAAGAGAGTCCCAAAGGTACGGCCACTGGACTTGATGGAACGCTTTAGCAGCGTCAACTGCCACCAAAGTAACTGGAAGGTGAAAGCATTCTGCTAGATCCACTATACCCAGCATTGTACATGTGAGTTCATTAAGTTGCCTTCTAGGAATGAACCCCCTCTGATCACTGTGAATGACACTTTTTATAATCTTAGCGACCCTGGCCGCCAATGTCCCCGTAAACACCTTATAATCCGTGTTCAGAAGGGATATAGGCCTATAGGATTCAGCTACCAACGGATCCGTATTTGGTTTTAAAATTAGAACTATCGTAGCCTCTGCCCAAGATGCCGGCGGTTCCTCCCCATCTCTCAGTATATTACCAATGAGCTCTTTAAGGATTGATATTATATTGTCCTCCAGAGATAAGTACAATTCTATTGGAAGGCCATCTGGCCCAGCCGCCTTTCCTCTTGCCATCTTCCTCATCTGTGCACGGATTTCTTCTTCCCTTATTCCAGAAGCCAATATTCTCTCTGATGTTCATCTAGGGAAGGAAGCTCAACATTCCCCAGAAAATCCTTAATCTTTTCCAACCCGGGCCCAATCTCCTCTCTATATAATTTAGACATATATCCCCGCACTTCGGCTCCAATTCTTACATTAGTATCTAATATCTGACCAGTAGAGCTCTTTTTTAAGCTGCTTATTTGATTTCGGACATTAGCAGATTTGGCCTTCAAAGCCAGAAGCCTGCCACTCTTCTCCCCAAACGAAAAATTCTGGAGTTTACTAACCTTCCATCTGTTTATTAAAATGTTATCCAGGTGACCCTTATATTCTAATTGGAGATTCTCCAGTTCCTTAGTAAGGAGAGGTACCTTACAAAAGGACTCTAAAGAGGCCCTCTGTAATTCCAGTTCCTTAATTTGAATATTTTTCAGAAGATCGTTCTCTCTCTTCCTGGAGCTGCAACTCTTCCCAATCATAATACATGTAGCCTCAGCCCTTAAAAATGCCTTAAACACATCCCAGATAACCTAAATTTTTGCTGAACCCATATTATCTTTAAAAAAGTCATAGCCTCTTCACGCATCTTTAATTGGACAGCCTCATCCAACAAAATTGTCTGGTCCAGAGTCCATCTTGTTACACCTCTCTTTTCTTGAAATCTCAGAGAGAGGCATACCGCAGAATGCTCGGAGAGGGTAGCAGGCTGATGCTTGACCCTTTCAAACTCCACACATAAATATTGATCGATTAAAAAGTAATCAGTGCGGGAGTGATGGGCATATTTTTTGCTATAAAAGGTGTATCTCTTCTCATCACCCATTTTAGCTCTCCAAACATCTACTAAATTTAGTTCTTTTATCAATGTTTTAAGTGTAGCCATTGAGTGTAAAGTGGTGTTATATTTTATTTTTGAAGTTCTATCCAACTTTGGTCTTTGGACTAAATTAAAATCGCCTCCAATGATCACTGGACTATTAGTTGACAAAAGAGCAGCCTCCCATTTAATTAAGGGATCTGGGTTATCCTGGTTTGGACCGTAGTAACTAACACATACAATCGCCCTGTTCTGGATTTTAATGTTAGCGAATATCCACCTCCCCGAGGAGTCTGTGGAATGACTTTCCATTCTAATACCACTATCTGATCTTATAATTATACCGAATCCTCTTGTACTACCCCTCTGATTTGAGCTAACGATATCCTGAACCCAAGCCCATTTTTTAAACATTTTCAAACATTCACTCTCTTCTAAATGTGTCTCCTGTAAAAGGATAACATTAGCCTCGGATTTTTTAAGGAACTCCATAATACGGGCCAATTTTTTCATGGATCTCACCCCATTCACATTCCATGAGGTGAGATGCACCAAGTTCTTACTCATTAATGAGTTGAAGAGACTCCTGCCCTTCCAATCCATAATATGAAAAAATCATTAACTCATGATATACAAAAAAGGGCAAGAAATTCACCAAAAGAATACAAACACTACATGGCTGATTGAGGAAACTACTTTTTTCTCTTTTCTCCCACATGCTCCCAACACCCTGTGACCTCCCCCTCACACCCCCAGGGTACCCCCCCAGCTATCTCTTAAGGCGTGAGCGCCTACGAGATACCCCCATGCTAACGAAACAAGTCCAGATGTTAAACCCAAAGTTAACGCTCACATAGCCACATATTCACATATTTACAGAAATAACACTGTTGCTTTACTGCCTTGATACCATCAAGTAAACCATTCAGCTAATAGTTACATGTATCCTTAGCACCTTAGCAGTGTTTATCAGTGTTTTATCAATGCCGGCAAACCTCGGCTCCATACTATCTACAATTATTTACAAAATATCTTTCTTCAAGGTGACCTGACATAGATCTACACTCTTTTCTGCTGCCCCATCTGCTTTAATAGGGTATCTACTTCCTCAGGCTCATGAAAGTTATACATTTTATTTTTCCACATGCTCTTCAACATAGCAGGAAATTTCATATGTACTTGCGCACCCCGGAGCCTGAGTTCATTCATTTTTTAGCCTAAAAGCCACTGTCGCTCCGCTGTTCTTTTGCCCATATCAGATCTTATTAAGTACATAGAATCCCCAAATGTCAATGACCGTTCTTTTAAAGCCCTGGCTAAGACAAGCTCCTCAATTGAGTAAGTAAGAAAATTGACAAGTATCTTCCTCGGGGCTTTCCTCCCTGGCTGTATCCTATAGGGATCTCTATGCACTCTTTGGAGCTCCTTTGCCCAGTCTATGTCCGCTCTATCTGGAAATAGCTCACCCAACAACCGACAGAAGAAACCATTTAAATCTGCCCCTTCTGCATTTTCATTATTTCCCAGGAGCTGTATATTATTTTTCCTAGCCTGGATCTGGAGCCTTTCCATTTCCTGCTGTAATTCCTTGTTTCCTTGTTTAAGCTTCTCGATCTCTCTAGCATTAGAAGCAGTGGTCTCACCCAGAGCCTTCACCTCCTCTTCCAAGTTCTCAGTTTGTTTAGCTAGTCCGTCGATCTTCTGCTCAAGGATCTCCCCTCTGTCCTGGATCTCCTTTTGATTACTTTCAGAGGTCTCAAATTTAGCTAGAATTTCTTGTCTCAAACTGTTCAGAAAGCTCACTAGCTGACCGCCAGAGGTCCCTGAGGTGTCTCCCTCTTGTATAACATGCGAAACAGCAGGACTCATAGCTGGTGGTAGCTGGATCACGGTGTCGGGAACATGGCGGCTGGCTAACGCCAGTCGGGAGATGCCCTTTGCGAGACAAGGTGTGCCCGGGGTTTAGAACCAGAAAATCGGCTGTGAAATGACGACGACCGGCATATGTGCGTTTTTGTGGGTGGACGCTGTGAGTTCGAGGAATGTAGCCAGCCGATAGTTTCTCTTTTGAGGCTGCAGCAGGAAACAACGAAAAAAAAAAACCATTTGAAGCGTGGATTGCAGCAGTATACAGCCTCTTTACAGCCTTCTACATTTGTGATATCCTGATTGCTGGTTACTACTATAGCTGTTTTACGGTAAGGTTGTGTGGGTCCGAATTCTACCCCCTCTACCCCGGCTGCCGAGAGACATGGCTCCACCCCTTTAGGGAGTTGGAGTCGGGCGGCGGAGAGCTGGAAGAGATACCACACAACTGAGCTACTGTACGTAGGTAAGCGCGGTATTTTTGTTAACCGTCTTTATAAAAAAGGCAATAAGGATTTCGAGAGCAACAAAACTCTTAAGTTTAGAGCTGGCAAATTGGGATTCTCTGAAGAGCCAGGAGTGTTTGGACAGTCTGAGTTTGTTGTGGGCAAATCTCGAAGGTTAATTTCTCTTCCAGTAGGGCCAATACAGAGGAGGGACGGGGTTAAAATTAATTTTACATGTGGGGAGGATTGGATGGAGAGTGAGCCCCGTCCCCGAGTCTCAGTATCTAACATATTTCTCTTACAAGTTTGTCTGAGGGGGGAGCTAAGGTAAGCAAACCAGACCATATATCCTCAGACGACTTAAAATCCTGCTTTGAGAATAATAATACAAAAGGAGCCACCTCTTCGTCAGTAAGGAGTAGGTATCAACTTCAATCAGATCCTGACAAGATCAAGAAAACTACAGCTAAAGATAAGGGGAGTGATCCTCCGCGGGTGGTGACTCCTAGGACCCCTCTTAAAAAGAACACTAAAGTTCCAATAAAAAAGTGTGGGTCAAGAAAAGTGCAGCCATCATCTAAACCACTACCCTCCCTTAGGTCATATTTCAAAATAATGTAGCAGGTTGCAGGGTCTCAATCAGTTGACGGAGCTGTTGGAGGTGATAAGAGCTTATCAAATACTCCGGGAAAAATAGTATCCCCTAATCATCAGGGTATTCCATTGAGACTTGAGAATCGTTTTTCTCCACTTGCGGAGGCCCAGGAGAATCCAATGGAGCCATTTCAGAAGGGGTCTGAAAATGACACAGATGAGTTCAATGGAGCATGTCTGAGAGGAGCTATGAGATAAGAATCATCTTGATCCTCCTGGCCAGCATCTGAGTCCAGGTCATAGAATGTTTCACTCCTTGGCCTTTCCTCATCTGCTGTCCCACCCAACTTGTCTGCCTCATCAGACCCTAGGGTCTTTCTGAGGTCATCTAAAAGCAAAGTCTCTATGAGACGTTAGTGCTTGCATATCTCCCTGTCTTCAGTTTCCTAAATGTACACATATTTCTCAATTCCTGAAATGAGAGATGGTCATACTTAGTTGGCAAGGAGGCACTGGCTTCAGGCCTGGAAGACATACTAGAGTTATGTGGTGTAGGCACCTACCTAACCTAGTGGGAGCTACACTATCATGAGTTGGAGAAAGGGTGTGCTAGACCCTTGACTACCCAGCTCCAAGTTCAGTAGAACTTACTTATTCTAGTCTTGATTTATATGTACCCAATCTCTTTAGTGGTTTTCAGTTAATCACTCAATGAGATGTATCTGGTAAAACAATAGCAAGCTTGAATCCCAATCGCTTGCCACCAATGTGAGAAGTTGGGCTGGTTTATGCTGTCCATTGGTTAAAGTGGGCACCTTGTACCAATCCAAACAACCCGTACTGATGATTAGATTAAAGACAACCTTTATTGAAAGCTATCCTAGTGGTAGCTATGGAGAGCAGCCTTCAGGCTAAGTCTCGAAGGAATGTAAAGCAGCTTGTTTTACCAGATTACAACCTCCTGAACGACCAAATGAAAGGAGAACCACACAAGGAATATATAAAATATATGTATTTATTACTAAACAAGCTCTACTAACCTCTTTATGAGATTAGAGAACAAAGCACACAACATGAAATCACTAGAACGACAGTAAATAGCACAATACATAGTGGGCTCCAAAGGGAGACCAAACCATATACTAAGAAAGTGGTATAACAACCACGACTTGACTAGACACAGTTCCTAGAGCATGTAGAATCACTGGGACCCAAGGAAACGACCCAAAGTAGTGACACAGGGGACCCACGGAGGACGGGTGCAGTGTGTGAACACAGGCGCGAGCTCCGTACAATCCTATGGGAAAGCCGCGGTTGGAATTTTAAAGATTAAGAACACTTCGGAGAGGACTTTAAGCAAACCAAGTTAAACATAGAAGGTTCTAAGGCCAGCACCCTTGAGAGTCCCAAGATACCCATGTTACCTATCCCAGAGGAGCCGGGTGCATAGGGGTCAAGTGATGTCTGGACCCTTCATCGTTTTCAATGGCGTGATGCGGAAAAGTGCTGCTGCCGTGAAGATGAAAAGTGTCCGGTGTGATCCAAGCCTGGATCTGACGTGAGAAGAACCTGAAGGCAGAGGGACAGAGTCTGGGTCACTTCACAGTGACCTGGGGCACGATAGACGCATGCCCACTGATGTTGGGTGTTTCAGGGGAGAACAGGTGAAGCTTGACTCTGCAGCCACGGGGACCAGGAGACATCAATGACAACCAAAGTCCAGAGGTGAGCTGTCCCATGAAGGTTGCCAAGTGCTGGGGAGTCAGTGTCTGGATTGAGCACCAACAAGCCTAGGCAACTGCAACCCACGCAGGCAGAAAAAAGATGCTTTGGTGAGGACCAGCAAGGTTCTGGGGAGTCTCCAAGCTATGGAAAATCAGGGTACATCTGGAGCAACCAGGAAAGTCCAGAGAAAGTCAAAGTTACCTTCACAGGGACCCACAGGCCAACGGATCAGGGATCGCGAAGGGACCTCAAGCTGAATCACGAAATACCAGCCCATTGAACACTTGTGGAGTGTAGGCCAGAAATCTTCAGTGGAAATACTGCTCGGTCAGGAATACAAGTAGCCCAAAGCACAGCCTCAGGGATTGCCAAAAGCATATTCTGCTGCAAAAGTACACTGTTCACTGGGGTTCGGGTTGCACGGTCCCCACAAGGGATACTGGCCTCAGAATTGCTGAGAGCGCAGATCAACCTCAGAGACCTTGGGAACCCACCTCCTGTGTTGCAGAAAATCTTCAGAGTCCTCATGAGCTCGGGAGATGTAAATCGGTCAGATGCGTGTAGGGGCCTGCCTTGCAGGGGAGTAACTTCTTTACTCCAAGGGAGATTCTTCAGTCATCCAGCATCGTGCAGATCATTGAAGTACTTAGTTTATGTAGCAGAGTTTAGGCCAGGTAAAATCTAAAGTCCTGTAGTCAGGGGTTCCTACTTTATACCCAAGGAAGGGGTGGGACAAACCCTGGGGACCCACCTATGGGAGGGTCAGGACAGAGGGGTGGCTACACCCATGTTCCTTTGTCCAGTTTCATGCCAGAGCAGGAGCAAACGTCTCCTGCAACCAGTTTGAGCTGGACTATGCACAGGGACACCAAATGTGCCCACAGTACAGACATCAAAGCACTCTCAGAGTGCACCCACCAAACCCCAATACACTAAAGCCTGTCTGGGGGGTGGTTACACCTCCCTCTGACAGGAAGCCTATTGTCAAGCCTTCCTCTGCTCGAGTTTGGCTTAGCAGCAGGAGGGCAGACTCGTGTCTGTGGCTGGCAGCATCCATTTTGTGATGCCCAGGTCGAGAAAGCTGGTACCGGGTGTACCGGTGTGTCGCATATGTCCCTTTAGGAGGCTGGAATCATACCTCCCCCGCCAGTTACTGACGGGGAGGTATTATTCCAAGGTGTTGGAAACCAAACACGACATGTTTCTATGCAGCCATTTTAAAGTTAGCATTTACCGCGAGGTTATAATGCACTTAAATATATATGGTTAGCTGCATCACAAACAACCCTGGAAAATAGGTTCTGAAGGCTGCAGAGGGGCTCTGCTCATTCAGGTGCACCCTCTCACATAAAACCGGGATTGATAAGGCCTGCCATCGGGGTGACTGATAGGTTTTATGTGCAGTGATATACGATAGATATAGTAAACCTACATCTAAGTAAGGCGTGCATGCACCACCTTACACAGGCTGCTGTAGCAGACCTGTGGTGTCATTTTGAATAGTCTCTCAGGGGTGGCACAACACATGCTGCAGCCCCTGGGAGGCCTCTGGGGTACCTAGGCCCTTGGTACATAGTATACCATATACTAGGGACTCATAAGGGTACCCCAGAATCCAATCTGGAGTGTACCTATAGTACTTGCAATCAATTTAGAGGACAAAGCAGCTCGACTGGGGTCCTGGATAGCAGGATCCCAGTCAGACTAAGTCGAAAACAGTGATATATCAGCAACAAAGTGGGGTGACTATAAGAAGCAGATCCTACTCTCCTACAATTACTGACATGGTGTGTTGACTATACTCCCACTATATTATCCACAAAATGACGGGTTTGGAATGAAAACATTGGGTTTCATGAAAGTGCCTATGTTTATGGACAAGTCTGGTGCATAATGGAAGACTTGTAGTAGCTGAAGTCTCAGCCAAATTATCTTATACTCAGTAGCATTGTATGGAATACTAAATACATGTTTGAGACATTGTTTTTAATATAATGAGTATATTGACAATCTAGGTAGCTCAAATTTGATTGTAGCATGAGAAAAACAACAGTGCAAAGAAGAATGTATTTCTTTTATTCACCACAGCTGATGGCTACTGCTGATAAGCTGCACCTTAGGAGCCTGAGACCAAGAATCATAAGCACTTGTAATGTGAGGAACCTTAAAAAAAGTGGGACAGCCAATAACAGAAACGTAAAGAACCAAATCTCATGTAAAAAGAAGGAATGCCATAAACGCAACTGCAACAAGAGACTCTGGGAAATGGTAGGATAACCAAATGTTCGGACAAAACTGGCCAGTGAGCAGACCACATTTTGGGTTTCCCTGTGCTTAGAGATTGCAAAGTATCAGTGTCAAGATTATAAGAGCGTGGAAGAGTTTGAACTTGGCCACATCTTCTGCCAGTTTCATTTATTGGCCAGGTTCTCTTTCTCAGTGAGATAGTGTCCTGCAGTTTTTAATATGGGCAGGAGGAAGGATGTGTCCAGATCAAATCATGGCTTGGGGGGGGGGGTAAGAAAAAATATACTTTAAGTCCAATCACATTTTTTTGTTACAACATGCTGTCAATGTAATTTTGATGAGATTGCCAATGCTGAATTTTACATTGATGGCTCACAAACTTGCATTTCAGATGTTCCAAGGAATGCCAGTGCTCATAACCTGCTAGTTAACACCAGCTAGATGCATCATCCTCCAGAACCTGTTTTGTTCAATGTTGACAAAGGCCCTCACTATGCTACTTGCCCAAGGTAATCCAAAGACAACTCTACATGAAGTTGTTTTAAACTAATTTTAATCAAATGTTATTTAACTAATTGGATTACTTCTTATTTTTAATGGAAAAAATATGATAGTCTTTCTGCTTTTGAGGGTAGAATATTAAAGCAGGACATATTGTTTGGAAAATCAGATGTTGACTCTCAAACTGAAACCCATGTTGAAGCTGTGATCAAGGCAGGTGGTCTTTGTAACAACCAAGCAACCTGTATAAGCCGAATCCATGCTGGTTTACAAGATAACATTATTGATAATAAGTCTAATTTGACTGCAACCTCAACGCTGTGAGGCTCTTTGGTAAAGCTGCTTATATACCCCCATTAAATAATCACCATAACCAGAAAATAAGGTGCTGGAGCAGGGTTTTCTATTTAAACCCGAACATCAGCTTATATGTTTATATGTCGTAATTAAGATTACTAATAATTAATTACTAGTTATTAAGTTTTGTCGAGTGGTTTTGACTAACCAACCTTATTAATGAAAGAATTACACGTGGGAGTGCATTGGTGTGGCTTTAATTAATACGTGAACTAAGTTGGTGAGCAAACTAATTAAATACGTGTGGTTAATGAGCTGTTTGTTGTGTTATGTTATTTGTTTTAAGCGCAAACGCTTTGAAATAATACGCTTTAATGCTTCTTTATGTCGCAAATGGCTAGATAATTACATACACATAAGGGTTTAAGTGGGAATTAACACTGTATAATCATTACGATGTAGTAACGTTGTTTTGTGTTTCTTTTAATTAAGATTATCCATTTTGGCCTATTGAAAGATGGCCGACATCTACAGCCTGCATTTGAGTAGATGAAATGTGAAAAGAGGCCTCGCTGAATTTGGTTGAAAATTTGACCTCGGCCTCTGTCGGAGCTAAAAGTTATGAAAGAACAGCAGCTCCGGGCTCGACGCCAGTTATCCTTGGGAGAGAATAAAAGCCACAATGAACATTCGATAAACTTGCGGTGGCTTCATTATGATTCCGAGGAAGAGCATTCATGAATGTTGCATTTTTTTGTTGTGTTTCCTTCTTCCGTGTTTTTTATTTTTGAGATATTCGAGAGCGGAGGTTTTTTCTAAATGTTGCGAGTCAACATCCTTTCCTGCTCGCTCTGCTCAGCGGACGTTTAGAGCTTGTTTGTAACTTTTAATGTGTAAGTTTTGCTATAAATATTGTTAGACTAGAGAGGGACTGAGGCCACTTCTTCCTGAACTTATTCTCGAGAGGATCGATGCTGATTGAGAGGACGGCGACTCAGGAGACTTTACTGAGAGACCTGTCCTGACCTGATTATGATATTTAGCTAGAATAGGTAACTATGAGAATAATGATTTTGCAATTGAATAATTTTCCCATTGAACTAATTAGATAAAGTAATTACTTGTTTGAATATCAGTGTCGGGTGGTTATTTCTTGTCATTTATTGAGATCTCAAATGTGTTTATATTGTTGAAATTATGACTCAAGACAAATCATTTAGGTTGCATTGACCTCAGTTTAGATGCAGATTGATTTAGGTGTTCTCTATTAGTGTGGATAGAGTAATAGAATGAATGTTGGTGTGATGGGCCCTAGTGTATGGTGAGTGTATGTGCGTATGACTGTGGAATTACTCTATCCGTGGGAGTAGGGAGAATATATAAGCTCTGATCTGCAGCAGTTTCCTGGTAGCAGTATGATGGTTTTGATTATTGTCTTGATTTGGTAGATTGCTTGTACATAGGCTTTTGGATATATTGATTTTATTGATTGATGTTTTTACATGTACTAATACTAAATGTTGAAGTCATTGTATTGAGTTATATGTAGTCTGTACGGCTTCTGGAATGTAGGGAGCTGGTGACAATTTTGTAGTAGGGCAGAGGGAAGTGTGTGCTGCTCTCGGGAAAGACGGGATTGTTGGAATTACCTGTACGTATGCAGGGAAAAGCGTGTGACAATTGAAGTTGCGCGTCGCATTGTCTGGGTTCGGAATCGGTGACATCGTCGTGTGTTACTACTAGAGATATATTTTCTGTATAAGTGAAGTGTGTATGGTTGCGAAGGTTATCTGTGAAGTTCTGGTTTTAGGTACCAGGGATCCTTTTGGGATTGCCGTTATCGCTTATCACTGGAGAGGTAATAGGTATTCTCTGAGCTTGTTTGAAGGACTGGGCAGAGGTAAGCGCTGCTTGGTTAACGTATGTTATAATTCTGTAGCAGGACGGATTGTTCGCTGTTCTCGGGAAAGACAGGATTCTGTGTAAATGTGCTACATTTTCTGGTGTGAAAGTGGGTGAATGTATGAGCATTTAGTTGATTGTGAAACTCTTAGGAGCATTCCGAGAGAAAACAGTTAATGGATGCATGTTAGAAGGGCAGAGTAGAGGGATGTGCTACTGTATCAACAAAAGTAATAATTCCGTAGTGGAGCAGAGGTAAGAGCTGTTCTAGAGAGAAGCGGGATTCTTGTGAGAAAGACCTTTCTTTACTATTCTGTGGTTAGCGAAGCAGACAATGGAGATGTTTACATGTTGTAACTAATAGATTTGTAAAGTCTGAAACAAAGCCTACTGAGAAGGTTTTGTAAAGGAGGGGTAGACAAGTGACAGAAGACAGGAGTAGAAGCGACTGCAGCGACTACTGACGTCAGGAAGACCGCGCTGTGATTGGGCAGTGGGTTAGAACAGTGCTCGTGCTGTGATTAGTGCGTTGGTGTGAGCCACGCAGGGATTGGAAGGAGTACAGGGTGACGTAGACGCTCCAGGATTGGTGCGTTGGTGTGAGTCGCGCTGTTATTGGACAAAAGATCGTACAGTTGCAGAAGGGACTAGAGTGTTGTGGTAAACGTGAAAATGTATTACCAAACAGAAGAGAAAAAGAAGAAATCCTTGTTTAGTAAAATTAAAAGGTGGTTCGACAAGGATAAGAATATAATAACTAGAGAGGGTGAGTTACTACCTCCGACGAGAACCCCTGCATCCTTCATGGCTGCGAAATATGGGTATCATACCTGTATATGGTTAGACAATTGGGCTAAGTACACTAGAGAAGATGGTGTTTTAGCATTCCCGGAACATGGTTCATTTAATTTGGCCGTGTCAAGAAATTTACGGGAGAAGATGATGTGTCTAGAGCCTAGACCAAGGCCGACACAGTTTGAGGCGTTGGTAGAATGGGAAGATGAGGTACATGAGCGAGAAAAGCAGAGGAGTGGAGGTAACTATAGGTATATTTTTGGGAGGAAATATGATCGTGAAACACATCATGATCGAATGAGGAGATGGCAAGATGCTAGTATGTCAGAGGGACTATATCCTATGAGAACTGTTGAGGAAACGGAAGGGAGGAAGAGTACGGAAAGGGTACCTGATGCAGAATTGAGGAGGTATGGGGCTAATGAATATGAGGATGAAGTCTTGGATGACATGATTTACAAGAGACCACCTCCATATAGACCAGAACCAGAAATGAGAACACCGGTTGCTACTCCAATAAGGGATACTTTGAAGATCATTAAAACAGAAGGTGTTACACCTGATCTGAAAAGTGGTAGCTCTTTCACAGAAAGGGAGAGAGAGAGAGAGCGAAAAAGAGAGAGTGCAATTGGGAATGACAAAACAAGAGAATTAGCAAGGACCACGTCTGAGTTAACAGAGACGATTAGGGAACTGACCAAGAATCTAGAAGCTGTTACAGTGCCTGTAACCATAGGTCCGGTAATGCCTATTTTTGATAAACAAAGAACGAGTGAAAGTGGTTTGACAGTTCCATATGTAGGAAATGGACTAGTTGATTCTCGGGAAGAGTCAGGATTGAAGACGGGAGACAGTCAGTTGAGACAGCTGAGACATGACACATGTGTTGGAGAGTCAAATGTAAGGCCTAATTCAGGATTGAATACTGATTGTTTAGGAGGATCAATTTTGGAACCACAGAGGATGGCAGAACAAGCAGGTACAGTTAAAAGGTCTACAGAAATAACGGCTGAGGATTTGAATGATTGGTTAAAAGTTCTTCAAAAGAAGGATAAAGATTCTCAGGCAATTGATGTAGCCAGGTTGCGCATAGAACTGGAGGAGCTTATTGCAGGAACAATTCCTACAGAAATACTGAAAAATCATCATGATGGGGAGTTGTTATTTATGTGCAAGAGTATCACCTGGAGGGCTAAGAGTACACATGATAGGTTAAAAGGAATAGCGAGTGAAATGGGAGTTGACATGGATAAAGTGAAAGCTTTGCAGAAACCTTACAGGGTTGATTTTTCTGACAAGGACATTGAGAATCTAAATGATGCTGGTAGAACAGGACAGATTAAGGAAATGATTTCTATATTGCGAAAATGGGGTGATGTGGAAAAGTGGAAGGATAGATGGTACAAGAAAAAGGAAGAACCAGTGGACAGGACTTACTCAGCATTTCCTATGAGAGAGAAGGAAAAAACAGTGGATGCCTATCCAATCAGAGAGATTCCTGGAGGAGGATATGTACATGTCCCGTGGACTAGACAGGATAATTTGTCATTTACGAATGATTTCCCTCGACTGAGAGAAAAGCCCGTCGAGTGGTATAGGCAGGTAGATAGGTTTGTGAAATTGTCAAAAGTGCTGTGGATTGACCTGAATAGTCTGTTTGATATAAATGTTCCAGCAGACTTTTGGGCAGAGTGTAAGATAGTCATAGATTGGCCCACTAAAGAATACCCGAGGGATCAAAAGACAGGAGCTCCAGACCCGGAGGTAATGAGAAAGTACGAGCAGGTCATAGTGTTCCTGAAAAATAAGGTACCTCCTAAAGAGACAGATTGGGTTAAGATAGATCGAACACACCAGGAAGCAAAAGAATCAGGTCATGCCTTTTATGAAAGGTTGATACTGGCATTTAAACAGTTCAGTGGAGATGAACACTTGGGTGATAAGGATTTGAGTCATTTTGTATACAGATTTGTATATGGCTTGAGACCTGAGATCAGTGACATGATACGTGAGCATACGGTTGACTGGCAGAGTAAGAAGATTGATGAGATCTTGAGACATGCAAAGTACTTCAGTGATGAAATTGAGGCGAAACAAAGAAAGCTGAAGGAGAAGGCAATGTGGGCACAGGTGAAGGTTGCAGAAAGACAAGAAGCACAGCTGGTGGAACAGGCAAACAACCCAGGAAATAGACCTAGATATAGTGCAGGAAAAGGAAAGGGGAATTTAGAAGAGGCCAAAAAAAAGTTCCCATGTCACAACTGTGAACAATTGGGGCACTGGAGATCCGAGTGTACGAATCCACCATTAGTGAGTAATGAGAGTAAATCTTTGACTCAGCAGGTGCAGAACGAGGGGTGTAATCATCAGCAGCAACAGCAGAAGGTTGTCAAGCAGCAGAATCAAGAGCCGAAACCGCCCTTGCCGCAGAATAGAGGGTCTCAGAAATAAAACCAGGACTCAGGATTCTACAATGACGAGCAGGTAATCAAACCGAGATGTAGTAACCCAGTACAGCAATACTGGTTAAAGAATGAGGGGAGTGAGTCTGAAGGGGACTACTGACAGTGCCGAAGAGAGGAGGAAGAGTGCATACTTGGAGCAACTCTAGAAATAGACCAGGCAGTACCATTTGTAGATGGGAAAATAAATGGGGAAAGTGTTACTTTTTTAGTAGACACAGGAGCGACGAGATCAACTGTCAGGTCAGCAGATATAAGAAATCTTCCTCTCTCGGATGAAGCAATCCAAGTGGTTGGTGTAGCTAATACACAGATTAAGACTCGTCTTACCGAACCAGTAAGGGTAAGTATAGGGAGATTTTCAGATATGCACAGGTTTGTGGTCTGTGACACTAGTCCACTGAACTTGTTAGGTAGGGACTTATTGTGTAAAATGAATTGGACAATTTTTTGTACTCCGGATGGAATAGCTTTTGAGACACCGGATGAGGATGTTTTGTACAGGATGACTCTAGATAATAGAGAAAATGAAATTGTTGGAACATATGCTGTATTTAATCCAGAGGATTTGCCTCAAGAGTTGAGAAACACAGTAAAAGCAGCAGTTTGGGATTTTACTGGAGAAGATGTGGGACTGATGAATAATGTAGATCCAGTAAAGATTACTGTGAAAGAGGGAATCACTTATCCTAATATCCCACAGTACAGACTGACACCAGAGATAATTGAAGGAATAACACCTATAATTGACAAGATGATTCAGCAGGGTGTTTTGAGAGAGTTACTGAGTAGCCCATGTAATTCACCAATAATGGGGCTGAAGAAACCTAATGGGAAATTCAGGATAGTACAAGATTTGAGGAAAGTTAACAAAATTGTGGTGTCATGTTGTCCCATTGTGCCAAATCCATCAGTGATTTTGTATCAGATTCCTCATGATGCTGAATGGTACACAGTAATTGATTTGTGTCATGCTTTCTTTTCAATTCCATTGCATCATGACAGCCAGCCGATTTTTGCATTTCGGTTTGGACAGCGTATTTTGGCATGGTGCCGAATCCCACAGGGGTATACAGAGAGCCCTTCAATATTCAATCAGTTGCTGAAGAAATCTCTAGAAAGTCTGACTATGCCTGAAAGCTCAGTACTAGTGCAGTATATCGATGATCTACTTGTGGCATCGAAGACACGTGAAGCTTGCGAAGTAGATACCATAGCCTTATTGAATCATCTGGCAGATGGAGGGTTAAAGGTATCTCCAGCCAAATTGCAGTTTTGCAAGAAAGAAGTACATTATCTTGGACACAATATTGAAAAAGGTCTAAGAAAAGTGACGAATGACAGGATCAAAATTATCAGAGGAATGAGAGCACCAAAGACCCAGAGAGAAGTAAGAATGTTTCTGAGAATGGTGGGGTATTGTCGTCAGTGGATAAGTAATTTTTCCTTGATAGCAAAGCCACTGATTAAATTGACTAAAAGTGAAGTAAAAGATCCATTGGAACTGAATGCAGAACAAATGGCAGCATTTGAAGAGTTAAAGAGCAGATTATGTGAGGCTCCTGCTCTATGAATGCCAGACTATGAGAAGGAGTTCAAACTGTACTGTAGTGAGAGAAATGGATGTGCACTTTCAGTGTTAATCCAGAAACATGGACGTCTGAGAAGGCCAGTTGCGTACTTCTCATCAACACTTGACCCAGTAGCTGTGGGTTTACCAGGTTGCTTGAAAGCGGTAGCTGCTACATGCAGAAGCTTGGAACAGAGTGAGGGTATAATAATGGGATATCCTGTACGGGTATTCGTACCTCATGATGTGGCAATTCTTTTGACAAGAAGCAGAACTCAATATATGTCACATAGTCGGCTGACTAAATATGAGAAAATCATTCTGGGAGCATCAAATGTGACTCTTGAGAGATGTGTGAATGTGAATCCAGCGACATTGTTGCCAGATGCTGAAAATGTGAGTGTGAGAGATGATGTTGATCATGATTGTTTGGATGTGCTTGATTACTGTACAAAACCGAGACCAGACATAAGAGATCTGCCACTGCCTGAGAGTGATCATGTGTTGTTTGTGGATGGATCATGTCTGAGAACGGAAGAAGATGTGTTGAGTGCAGCATATGCAGTGTGCAAAGTTTCAGAAGTTATGGAAGCTTCATCTTTGAAGGGAGTTAAGTCTGCTCAGGTAGCGGAATTGGTGGCACTGACAAAAGCTTGCAAGATTGGGAAAAATTTGAGAGTGACTGTAATGACTGATAGTCAATACGGATTTGGAGTTGTTCACGACTTTGGCCAACTTTGGCTACAGAGAGGTTTCCTGACCTCGAGTGGAACTCCTATAAAGAATGCTGAGGTGATTGAGAAATTGCTTGAGGCGATACAGCTGCCTAAAGAACTAGCAGTTGTAAAATGTGCTGCTCATGGACAAGGAGATGATTTTGTTACTCTTGGTAATCGGTTCGCAAATGACATAGCACAGTATTGTGCAAACAACAATAATTCGATTAACAAGGGAAGAGAGAAGGAAATGTCTTTTTGTTCAGTGATGTTTACTAATGTCCTGGAAACATGGGATGAGGTGAGGCAGTTGCAGGATGAAGCAGGAGATGAGGAAATGAGAGATTGGATCAAAGCAGGTTGTGCTCCGAGAGAAAAAGATCATGTTTGGATTTATAGGGATGGAAGACCAGTCATGCCAAATAGTATGTTGTCAACAATGGCAAGAATGTATCATGGCCAGGGACACCTGGGAAGGGATGCTATGATTAGATCCTTTAAACAAACCTGGTACAATGCAAAGTTCAGGCTGATTGCAGAGAGCAGCTGTCAAAGATGTTTGATTTGTCAGCAGTTCAATACTGGAATGAAAACAGTGGTGAGCCTAGGAACAATAGGCAGAGAAGGAGGTCCTTTTACCAGAATGCAAATTGATTTCATTGAAATGCCCCAAGTCAATAGGTTGAGGTATGTTCTAGTGGTAGTCTGTTTGTTCTCAAGGTGGGTGGAAGCATATCCAACTAGGAGAAATGATGGAATAACAGTGGCCAAGTTGCTGTTAAGAGAGTTGATTCCTAGGTACGGGTTCCCAGTGACAATTGAGTCAGACAGAGGGGGACCCTTCTACAATGAACTCATGGGTTTAATTTGTGAAGCATTGAGCATACAGCAGAAGCTACATTGTGCATACAGGCAAGAGGCTTCTGGCGTTGTTGAGCAAATGAACGGCACAATCAAAAACAGAATTGGTAAGATGTGTTTAACCACTGGAATGAAATGGCCTGATGTCTTGCCTCTAGTGCTAATGACTATTAGATCTACTCCAGACAGAACTACGGGGTTGAGTCCACATGAAATATTAATGGGACGTGCAATGAGACATGCATTCGTGCCTGTCAACAAGCTGATGACTATAACTGATGACATGATTTTCGATTACTGTAAAGGCCTGGCTGACGCAGTTCATTCTGTGTTTCACCAGGTTGGAGAAGACGCCACCACACTTGAAAAGAAGCAAGCCCATGAGCTGAGTCCAGGGGACTGGGTGAGAATAAAAGTGCACAGAAGAAGGAATTGCTTGGTTCCAAGGTGGGGAAGGCCAAGACAAGTCATTCTGACTACTACGACTGCTGTGAAGTGTGCTGGAGTAAAGAACTGGGTTCATGCAAGTCATACTCTGAGAGTTCCAAATCCAAAGGATGGGACCAGGAAAGAGTACTTTGACGAGTCGGATTCCAGTGATGTCGAGGACACGGAAACAGTGAGAAGAAAAAAAGAATCCTGAAAGGGGGGAAGGAGAAAGAGAGTCAGGTGATTCTTTTTTCTTACCAGAAGAAGTTTCAAGAGTTTCAAGAGGAACATTGCGAACCTCAGAAGAGAGATCAGATTCTGGAAAGGTGCCTGAAGTTTCAACGAGCAGTGGAGAAAATAAAGAGAAAAAAAGAAAAGAAAAGAGCAGTTCCACAGAGACTATACCTGAGTCAAATGAAAGGATTGAGAATCCACCTGAGATTACTTCTGAAGAAGTAGTGTCAGAAGAAGATAGAGAGGGACAGATTGCGGAAGACCCCCGAGGAGGTGTAGGGAACATTCCTGATAAGCTAGGTGAAGGGACAAGTAGACAGCAAGAAGACTGCGTGTCGGAGACCCAAGGAGGGACAGTAGCAGGGAAATCTCAATCGGTGGAGAAGAGGACTGTGGAAAAAGAGAAAATCGTTGATGCAAATGAGACAGAATCTGATGAGAGCGAGAATGAGATACCTGAGGGTCGAATTCTGAGGAAGAGAACTTGGATTGGGGAGAGAAACAATAAAGAAGCAAAGCAGAAAAGAAGTGTAAGAGGAGATCTTTGGCCTAATAAGATAAAGAGGCTGAGATATCGATTGACACGAGTGAATTCATCAAAAGCTGAACAGGTGAACGAGGTGTCAAGTCAAAATCAAGCGAAAGAAGAGGAACAAAAGAAATCAAAAGAACCAGAGGAGATCAAAAGAATCAGAAAGCCCAACCAGAAGTATAGGTCACCGGAATGGACGTATGTGGCACTGTCTGAAGGAGAAGAAGAGGCAGAAAGTCAAGGAAATCCAGAGGGGACCTTACGGAGAGTGGTTGAGGAAGAGGAAAACGTTGGAATCCTGAAAGTTATCTTGACTGACATTGGAGAAGAGTCAGATGCTCAGGATATTGAGGATTTGATACAGTTTGATGTTGCTGAAGAAGAAGTGAAAAGTGATGAAAACCCAAATTGAGTGAGCTAAAGGAGTCACTTGGAGAAGAGTGGAGAAGAGTTCTGAAAATTAACAGACTGTAGAATCTAGTGTTTTAGTGATACAGTGGTGAAGTAGTAGAGGCTGAGTCAGAAGACACGGTCAAAGTAATAAAATGGCTACCACAGAAAATAATCAAAGTAGATGTATCTTTCTGAAAAGATGGTGTAGAATGTGCTGCTGCTGTACAGGATTATTAATGCTAATATGGAGTGTACTTGCTCTATTAGTTACTTTTAGAGTTACAATAGATACTTTGGGAATACATACTGAGAATATGACTAATGTAGGGAAGAGTTCACAAAAAGTAGTGCCAACTAGAATTAGTAATATATACATACACAAAGATAGGTCAATTAATGATTTTTCTAGCAATGTTTTTTCAAAATTATTGTATGAATACGTGAAGACAATGGAAGTAAGGGATTGCTACGTCTGTATGCAGTTACCTGCATCCGTTTCAGAGGGAGTTACTTATCATCATCTTCCAGCCACGTATGGGATTTCATGTAGTGTGTTGATTAGTATTTTTTATCTGCTAGGGAAAATGGATTATGAGATGTCTAATAAGAATAACATTTTTGGGCAATTGCCTATGAATAAGAGACTTAATCCTGCTAAAGAAGCTAACATTTTAGGTGAGATTTTTATTGAAACAGAAGAATTAACATTGGATAACATTTTTAGAAACAATTTAACTTGTAGTTTGAAGGAAGAAGAAAAAGCTTTCCTAGACATGGTAGAGGAAAGAAGAGTGGGCATGCGTGAAAAGGCAGGAGGATATAAAATGGGTGAGACAATTTGGGACATTGAGATGGGAAAGGAGTTGAAGAATGGGGCCAGTCCAACTTTGGCTTTAGTTGCACCACAGAAGGGTAAACTATGCATTACCAGAAGGAAATCCCAATATGATACTTATTTTGTTGGGACTAGTGTGTGCCATGATACATACTTCATTGCAACGGGATTGGGATTCAAAGGAGGAGAAGATCCGGTTTTCCCGGGAGTGTATTATATTTGTGGGAATAGGGCTTACTACAGGTTGCCTGACAATTGGTATGGCACATGTTATGTTGGCCTGGTCTTTCCAAAGATTTTTAAAAGAGACCCACAAGAAATCGAATTAGAAGAATTTAGAGAGAGCATGTATTTAGAGACTAAAAAAGATAATGTAAGAGAATCTGGGGTTTAATGTGTTTCATGCAGAAGCAAAAAGACATTTTGAATTTCTCCTAAGAAAAGGGAGATTTGAATATCAATATAGAGTCTGGCACCTTAAATCAACTAGGGAGTGTTTATACGGGGAGGAAGCCTAGGGTATATCGTGCTTTAAAAAACTTAATAGATCTGCATGGCTTAACGGATGCATGGGCTTTTTTTTATCCGGCTGACCCCGGCTTTACATATTTTTCTGCACCTCATAGGATATGTTCAAGGCTGGATTATTTTTTTGCTTCACCCGTACTACTTCAGGGCTCTGGTATTTTTAGATTTCCACGAGTAATGTCTGACCATAATCCGCTCTTGCTTGAAATAAACACTATGGTCTGTAGGACTCAAATTAACGCGTGGACGTTCAACCGTGCATTACTTAGGGATACAGGATATATTGATAATATGTCTGTATGGATTACAAGGTTTTTAGAAGAAAACATTGATAGTACAGATATACAGAATGTCTGGGATACATTAAAGGCAGGGGTTAGGGGTGAAACAACACGGTTTGGCTGGGAATCTCAAAGGAAAGAAAAGGCCGAACTGCAACGATTATATACAGCACTCGCAGAAGCAGAGCAGAATCTGGTTAGTCAGATACGGACGGGTGGTGATAGCGATGTTGCCCAAAATCGGATTATTTTAGTAAAATCAGCTATAATTGAAATTTCTCAGGCTAAGGCAGCCAGTAAATTTTTAATTTGGAAATCCAAAATGTTCGAAAATAGTGAGCGAGCAGGGCACTTGTTAGCCTCAAGAATCAAGGAAAGAGAAATAGCCACGCGTATTCAAAATATTCAAGATCCAGATATTGGTTTGGTGTCCGGGGATAAGGATATTCTGTTTGCTTTTCAAAAATTTTATCAAAATTTGTATAGTGAAGATATAAGTGATAATGATTTGCATCAGAGGGAAATACAAGAGTATTTACGGGAGGTTGTGGTTGACACACTACCTCCGGAAGAACGTGACGCATTAGAAGCTGAAATAAGTATGGAAGAACTTTTGCAAGCTATAGATCTGCTCCCGGGCGGGAAAGCTGTTGGTCCAGATTACATACCAGGAGAGTTCTATAAAGTATTCCGCCTTCAATTGACTCCTGTTATGTTGGCTCTATTTAAGATAGTCCAGATGGGGGAATCTTCCCCTGAGTCCTGGCAAAAGGCCCGAATTATAACATTCTTAAAAAAAGATAAAAATCCTACAGACATGGGCTCATACCGTCCTATTACGCTTATTAACAGTGATGTCAAAATCTATGCCAAGGTGCTCGCCATGAGATTCTCTGGTGTGATCAAGTCGCTGGTTTCTGTTTATCAACACGGCTTTGTCCCAGGTCGGGAAACAATCAATCATATTCGTCGCACTATTACACTTTTTGATTATACTAGGGTTTCAGGGGACCCTATGGCCTTAATTCTGCTAGATGCGGAGAAGGCGTTTGATAGGGTCTCCCGGCCCTTCTTATGGGCGGTTTTAAGATATTATGGGTTAGGAGAAAGATTCATTACTGCAATACAAATTATGTATAGACAACCCACCGCGCAAATCTCAATTATGGGCACACAATCGGGAACTATTAATATTTCAAGAGGTACTCGACAGGGTTGCCCCTGTTCCCCTTTATTATTTGCCATTTATATAGATCCCTTAATTAGAAAATTTCTTTTGAACAACCTGATCAGTCCAGTAAGATCTAAGGGTGGTGAAACTAAAATACTGGGCTATGCAGATGATCTTGCTATTTTAACAGATTCACCCGAAACCGCTTTAGTGGAAATTCAAAAACTGACATTTCAATTTGGCAAATTATCTGGCTATCATCTAAATGAATCCAAAACCCAAATTATCTGTAATGATAAGATCTTACTGGTGGACTCTAGGGTTACTGAGACTGCTAAATACCTTGGGATTTTAATAAATTCAAATCCAGAGGTGATTGTGGAGATTAATTTGAATCCTTTGTTGGGTAGGATTGAACAAGATGCCCGGCGGATGAATAATCTTTACCTAACACTTATGGGGAGATGCAATGTTATAAAGATGCTTTTTATGCCAAAGATATTGTATCTCCTCAGAGCTATCCCCGTTCTATTCGATTTAATATGGTTTAAAAAAATCGAACGTATTATTTCATGGTTTCTTTGGGCAGGGAAAAGACCCAGACGTGCCTTTAAATTTATGACTTTACCAAGAGAAAGGGGGGGCTGGGCTGTGCCTAATTTTCAGATTTATTATTGGGCTATCACTTTGAGACATATTCCTGTATTGCTAGATTGCCCTGATTTTGAGGAGCGGGAAAATTCAATATATAAACTGGTGTATGGAGAGGAAATCTCAGGGGTCTTATTTAAGCATATAGATTTTGCATATTTTAAACGTGTGAGGTTTAAAGGTCTATTTGCGGCTTTCAAAATCTGGACATCTATCCGCAAATTATTTAATATTGGTAGAATACATTTATACACTCCAGTTAATAGTAATACTCTTCTGCCCCAAATTTTTGCTGATGGATACTTTAGAGAATGGAGGGCCCACGGGGTCAATAGGCTAGGGGACTTGGTTTCGGTGGATGGGGTAAGGACTTTTGAATACTTAAAACAGAAATTTACTCTTGGTAATCAACATTTTTTTAAGTTTTTACAGATCCGGGATTTTTTCTCTCGGAGGATGGTTAGCTGGACTGCTATTTCGTTACTCGAGGCTATTAAAGGTGGGCACTCCACAATATCTTCAATTTATAAAATGATTAACGAAAAAAGAAAAGACGATTTGGATAAACATTTTGGCAGATGGCATACAGGATTGCATGTTGGGCAGGAGGTCTGTGAAAAATCATTACGGCTTAGCTACATCTCTACCCTATCCGCAAATCTCCAAGTTCAATGCTTCAAAACCTGGTATAATTTGTATATAACCCCACAGCGTATTCATCAATGGGGGGGGACTTTGGGAGCTAATTGTCCCAGATGTGGTGAGTTTGCGGTTGATATTATTCACATGTTCTCTTCTTGCCCCAATTTGCTTCCTTTGTTCAACAAAGTTGAACGATGGCTGGATATATTGTTTCACCGTGTAGTTCCACTCTCATCACAGGCAGTTATATTAGGGGTAACTGAAGTGGATATGACGCCCCACGAGCAAAAGTTATTTTTTGTCTCAATGGCTGTACTCCGATTATGTTTAGCGACTGTTTGGCTAGATCCATCCCCTCCATCGGAACATGAATGGTTTAGCAAATTTCTAAATATAGGGAAGTGGGAGCTGTTGGTTTTTAGAAGGAGAGGCCCAAGAGCCCGCAGAAATGGGGAATTGATTTGGGCTCCTTTGATTAATTGGTTGGATTGTGTAAACCATTGATTCTTGAAATGTAGTATGATAGCAATGTATATTAATTATGTTTGTATCATGTATATTATCTAATTAGTTATGAATTTAACGGGATGTTTTCTTTCTTCTTTCTTTCTTTTATCTCTAGCTCTCAGCCCTCAAGGGTAGCTGGGTGGGTTCAGGGTGGGGGGTGGTCAATTCTGCTAAAATCAGAGTCATGATGCAGATAATGTATTTGATGAAAATTATGGTTGAGTGTATGAAGGATATCTGTGTCATGTTACTCGTCAATAAAAAAAATTAAAAAAAAAAAAAAGAAAAGGGATCTAAATTTTTGGGTTGGATTTTTGTGGTGATGATATATCATCAAAGGGGGGATTGCTGGAGCAGGGTTTTCTATTTAAACCCGAACATCAGCTTATATGTTTATATGTCGTAATTAAGATTACTAATAATTAATTACTAGTTGTTAGACCTGTCAGCCCTTTGGGTGGTCCCTCCTCATCATTATTTATTTTGTCCCACTTTTGCCTCAAACCCTGTTAGTATTTTTCCTTTTTGGGAACCACCAGACTTTTTAGTGTTGATGCAGGGTCAGGGAGCCATTTTCCCTACCCCTGGAACTTCTGTCTGAGGGCCTGAAACACAAAATGGTGGCCACCCATTGTCACCTGAGACATAGCTGGAACCTACTAGTACCTTCCAGAACATTCTAGAACCCTGTGACAGTGTGAGGCAGGTTTAGAATGTTGGGAAGCCAGCTCAGAGTTGGCAGTTGGAGTAGGCAGTTGGCATCTGACTAGAGAGGAGAGAGGACCAGTTCAGAAGGAGGTCGGAGTAAGGCAGCAGGGGTGGAAACCAGTGCTTGGAGTGGGGTCCAGAAACCCACCCTTGATGCTAGTCCCTACTGACCAAGCCCAGCCTAGAGCCCTGTGTGGGATCAAGACCAGAAAAACCATCTTAAGGACCTAAATATTGTGAAGAGGCCTTAAAGAAGAAGACCAGCAAGCTCCTGACCTGTTTAGCGGTGTCCTCCTGGAGTCCTGACGTCGAGAAGCCTGGAGACCTGAGGCCTGAGGTGGAGAAGCGGCGCTGACAGAAAGCAGACATCGTACCCGGAGCCGTCAGAGGTCGTGATAGGGCACCGACGGAGGTCGTGGAGAGGCACCGGAGGTCGAGTAAGGAGTCACCTGAGGTCGAGGTGAAGCGCGCCGTAGGTCGGGAGTGGAGATCGCACTCCGGAGTCGCCGGAGATCGAGGTGAAGCGCGCCGGAGGTCGGGAGTGGAGATCGCACTCCGGAGACGCCGGAATCTGAGGTGAAGCGCGCCGGAGGTCGGGAGTGGAGGTAGCACTCCGGAGACACCCGGAAGCGGGGAGACCGTGACCCTGCGACGCCGGAAGGCGACATCGAGCCGGAGCAGCCCAGCGACATCGAGCCGAGGCCGCCCAGCGACATCGATCCGGAACAGCCCAGCGACATCGAGCCGGAGCAGCCCAGCGACATCGAGCCGAGGCCGCCCAGCGACACCGAACCGAGGCCGCCCAGCGACATCGAACCGGAGCCGCCCAGCGACGTCGACCCGGCGCCGAGCGGAGCCGATCATCGTGAAAAGGGCAGTAAGTGGTAGAAAGGGCATCTGAGGCCCTGTGGAGCCCTAAAAGACCATTCTAGGTGCTAGAGGGGTGTTAGAACCAGCCTGGGAGTGCCAGGGGTGAACTGAGACTGGTGCAAGGCCCTCTGTGAGGGGTTGTGTATTTTGGGAGAACCAGATCCTTAGGTTACCCTTATTCTACCTCAGTTCAGGCCCAGCCTTGACCAATCTAGGTGGGACACCCCCCATGTCATCCAAATGACCACAAGCTGTACTTGGGCATAGTAAAACCAAACTACCTCAGGAAAGTGATGTGAACTGTAATTGTCAGTAATTGTGTTATTTAAGTTATTGAAGATGCTTTATTTATTGACTGTATTTATTGTCTGACTGTATTTATTCCTGCATTGTATTTATTGTCTGACAGTATTTATTAGCCATTTGTATTTATTGCACCCCTATTTATTCCGTGTTTATTTATGACCTGATCCTATTTATTGAAACCCCACTGTGGTATTATTTATTTGACCTGCCCTTTTAAAGGAGAATCTTCTGGTACTGTATTTATTTTATGAACCCTGCAACTAAGAGAAAATAAGATAAAGACAAACTACTTTCTTTCATAATTTTTACGGTGTAGTGTCGTTTTTGGAACGGATGAACGCATGGTTATTGTGAGGGTGTGACGTACGCTTAACACGGTGCCTGACCCCCAACCGCTCGAGCCAAGCTACCATTGTGCTGGGAACCTGGTGACTACTAACCCGGTTGCCCGGTTTCCAACATAAAATTGGTGTTCAGTGGTGGGATAGAGCTGTGCTTGCGTCCACTCGACAATAACTGTGGGTTGTCCATAGGCCTACACCGGGAGTTTTCTCAAAGCGGACTTCCTAATTTTGAGTTTTGTTTTTCCAAATTTACTTCTGGTGGTGGGAGGAGGTATTACAAAAGGTTCCCCCCCTGCATAGCTTCTGTAAGCAACTGTCTTCTATCCTGAGTGGGCAAAATGGAGTTTGTGTTGGAGGATGTGGAAACCTACACTGTGGCCCAACTCGGAGAGTTTTGTGAGCGTGAGGGGGTGTTTTGTCCCCAAGGTGCAAAGAAAGGTGAGCTCCAAACCAGCTTGAGGGCTTGGGGGGAGGCACGACGAGAAAGTAAGGCTGAAAAGGAGGACAGGGATGGAGAGACTGACCGCGAGGGGGCTGGTTTGTACCAACCTGAGGTGGGGAACCTAGTAGAGGGGCCCAGAACACTTTCAAGGAAGGGCAGCAGTGTCTCTAGTGGCGGCTTATCAGAAGTAGAATTAACTGACCGGAGGGAGAAAAGACAGCTCACATGGAAGTTGGCGGAGCTGGAGAAAGAGAAGGAGGAACGGAGGATGGCTCACGAGTTGAGGCTCAAGGAGATGGATCTCCAGATCCTACGAGTCGGGGCACAAACCGTTCCTAATGGTGGCAGCAAAGACAGAGAAATCACCAGGGAACCCAAACCCTATCTGCCAAAAGACATAGTAGCTAGCTATAGTGCAGGGGATGATATCGCCAAGTGGCTAGCGGCCTATGAGGTCTCTCTAAGAGCCCATGGGGTTCCAGAGAAATATTGGGGAGGGGGATTGTATAAATACATGCCTCCAGCTGGCAGGGATACATTATTGGCCCTGGAGCAGGATGAGCAGACCCACTACCCCACCATGAAAGTGGCGCTCGTAAGAAAGTTTGGACTAACACCCGAGAAGTACAGACAGAAGTTCCGGGGTAGCCACAAACTGGGCACACAGAATTGGGTGGATTTCCTGGACTATGCAAAGAAGGCATTAGAGGGTTGGATACAGGGCAGCGAGGTGAGGGACTACGAGGGGTTGTTTGATTTGATGTTGAAGGAACACCTGCTCGAAAAATGTTTCCCCAAACTGCGTCAACACCTGGTGGATAGCAAGCTGACCAAACCCCGGAAGCTTGCTGAGGAGGCGGACATTTGGGCTAGTACCCGGGTGTCCACAAGGGGGACTGGAGGGGACTCTCAAAAGACCGGACAGGGCGCCCCCCCCAGAAGAAAGAGGGAGGGGAAAAGAAAACAGAGTTCTCTAAAGGCCCCCAAAATAATTTTCAAGGGAAAGGAACGGGATTCACCCCTAGGGCTAATCCACCCAGAAACCCTAATCCTGGCCAGAGTCAGCAGCCAAGGGTTGTCCATTGCTTCGAGTGCGGTGGTGTCGGACACTATAAAGGAGATGTGAAGTGCCCGAAAAGACCACCCCCTCCCATCGGAGGAAAGGCCCCCGGAGTAGCTAGTGTAGTGCTTGGGGAGGAGATGCCCTTAGATAAAGGAAGGGAGTGGGCGGGTGTCACTTTAGTGTCCCTGGGAGAACGGGAGATGGTTCCTAAGATCCAGGTGCCCGCAAATACCACAAAGTATGGGCAGTGAGTCACCATCAACGGCCAAAGAGGGGATGCTCTGAGAGACACAGGAGCCAGTATGACTATGGTACGTAGTCAACTGGTGTCTCCAGAGCAGGTGATTCCCAATGTACTCCACCCTGCCGCGAAGGCTGACGGCAGAATGGGCCACTATCCGGTGGCCGAGGTTCCATTTGAATGGGAAGGGGTTGCAGGTTCACTTCGAGTTGCCGTAAGCCCTGCCGTGCCAGTCGATTGTCTGCTGGGGAATGACATGGAGCATAATGCTTGGAAGGAGGTGGAATACCGGACTCATGCTGAGATGCTGGGTACACCTAACTGGGCCTGTGTCAGCACAGGGTCTACGACTACCCGGAGGGGGAGTTCGTTTAGGCTGGAGCCTGGAACAAAGGCACAGCCGGCTGCTGATCAAGGGAAGAACCGAGGACAGGAGGAGCCTGCCTCGGCATCCGCGCCCCGTGAGACGGATAGGCCACCGGAGGTGGTGGACCAGGAGTCCGCGGAGGGGGATGTTACCGAACTGGGGAACCTACCCATCCCGGCCGAGTGGCACGTGGAGGGAGGGCCGACCAGGGAGGAATTCTGCAAGGGCCAGAGGGAGTGCCCTACCCTTGAGGGACTGAGGCGACAGGCCGAAGCCCAGGCAGCAGGGAACGTTGAGGGGAACTACAACATTTACTGGGAGGATGGCCTCCTCTACAGTGAACCCAAGGCACACATGCACGGATCATCACGGGCCTTGGTAGTCCCTCAATGTTATCGAGCCTTTCTCTTGGAGTTGGCTCATGAGATCCCCTTGGCAGGACACCTGGGGCAAGACAAGACCTTTGCCCGTCTTGTCCCACACTTTTATTGGCCTCAAATGAAAGTGTCGTCCGACACCTACTGCCGGACATGTGTGTCTTGTCAAGCCAGTGGGAAAACAGGGGTGAAGCTGAAAGCTCCCCTGGAACCACTTCCTGTCATTAGCACCCCCTTTGAAAGGGTGGGTATTGACATTGTGGGTCCGTTAGATCCGCCTACTACAGCTGGTCACAGGTTTATCCTGGTTCTGGTGGATCATGCCACACGGTACCCAGAGGCTATACCTCTGAGGACCATTACTGCACCTGGTGTGGCTAGGGCCCTGATGGGAATCTTTACCCGAGTGGGTTTTCCCAAGGAAGTTGTGTCTGACAGGGGGACCAACTTCATGTCAGCATACATGCGGGCCATGTGGAAGGAGTGTGGAGTGACCTACCGGTTCACCACTCCTTACCATCCCCAGACCAATGGTCTGGTGGAGAGGTTCAATAAAACCTTGAAAGTCATGATCAGAAGTCTGCCTGAAAGCCTGCGGAGGAAATGGGACGTCCTCCTACCCTGTCTATTGTTTTCTTATAGGGAAGTGCCACAGAAGGGAGTGGGCTTCAGCCCCTTCGAGCTTTTGTATGGGCACCCTGTGCGTGGACCTCTCAGCCTGGTGAGAAACGGATGGGAAAGAACTCCCAGGAAGCTTCCCCAGGACGTGGTGAGCTACATGCTGGCCTTCCGGAGCCAAATGGCTAAGTTGTGGAAGCAAGCTTCTGACAACTTGGAAGCCAGCCAAGCAGTAATGAAGGCGTGGTATGACCACAATGCTCACCCGGTGGAATTGGAGCCTGGCCAGAAGGTGTGGGTGATCGAACCAGGAGAGCTTAGCGCCCTCCAGGATCGCTGGTCAGGACCCTTTGAGGTGTTGGAGAAGAAGGGTAAGGCTACCTACTTGGTGGATCTGAAGACCCCTCGCCAGCCCCTACGGGTGCTGCATGCCAACCGCCTCAAACCCCACCATGAGAGGCCCGAAGTCATATTACTGATGGTGACTGACGGAGCAGAGGACGTGGAAAGCGAGCCTCTCCCCGACTTATTTGCGTCTCAAGAGAAGGATGGGTCGGTGGAGGGAGTGATTCTCTCCCCATCTCTAACTCCTGAACAGCAGGAGGACTGCCGCCAGGTCCTGGGACAGTACTCTTCGTTGTTCTCCCTTGTTCCGGGTAGGACTCACCTGTGCGTCCATGATGTGGACACAGGAGACAGCCCACCTGTGAAGTCCAAGATCTACCGGATGTCAGACAAGGTGAAGGCCAGCATTCACAGTGAAGTCATTAAGAGGCTGGAGCTAGGAGTGATCGAACCTTCCAGCGGCCCCTGGTCCAGTCCGGTGGTGCTAGTACCAAAAGCCGCACCACCGGGTGCCCAACCGGAACTGAGGTTCTGTGTGGACTACCGGGGACTGAACTCAGTAACCAAGACTGATGCTCATCCGATCCCAAGGGCGGATGAATTGATTGACCGGCTGGGAGCTGCCCAATATCTAAGTACCTTTGACCTTACTTCTGGGTACTGGCAGATCTCTCTGACTGACGGAGCTAGGGAAAGTTCAGCCTTCTCCATGGCCAAAGGCCACTACCAGTTCTGTGTGATGCCCTTTGGGCTCAAGAACGCACCTGCCACGTTTCAGCGTCTGGTGAACCAGATCCTCACTGGAATGGAGAGTTTCTCTGCTGCTTATCTGGATGACATAGCCGTCTTCAGTAACAGCTGGGAGGATCACTTGCGTCACCTGCAAGCTGTTCTCCAGGCCCTGAGACAAGCTGGTTTAACGATCAAGGCCAGCAAGTGCCAGATCGGGCAGGGGTCGGTAGTGTACCTTGGACACTTGGTGGGTAGGGGAGCGGTGCAACCCCTCCAGGCGAAGATCGAGGCCATCATGGCCTGGGAACCCCCCAAGACTCAGACTGAGGTCCGAGCTTTTCTGGGCCTCACCGGATATTACCGCCGCTTCGTGAAGGGATACGGTACCATTGTGGCCCCCCTCACGGAGCTTACATCCAAGAAACAACCTCGACGGGTAGTCTGGACAGAGGCTTGTCAGCAGGCCTTTGTAAAACTGAAGCAAGCCATGTGCGAGGCCCTGGTCCTACGGGCCCCAGACTTTTCCAAGGAGTTCATTGTCCAGACGGATTCATCGGAACATGGCATTGGGGCAGTGTTATCGCAACTCAATGAAGAGGGTCTGGATCAACCCGTGGTCTTCTTATCCCGGAGACTACTTCCCAGGGAACAGAAGTGGAGTGCAATAGAGCGTGAAGCCTTTGCAGTGGTATGGGCTCTGAAGAAGCTGCGGCCATACCTGTTTGGCACGCACTTCCTAGTTCAGACCGACCACAGACCCCTTCGTTGGCTGATGCAGATGAAGGGGGAGAATCCCAAGTTGCTAAGGTGGTCTATCTCCCTACAGGGAATGGACTTTCAGGTGGAACATCGGCCTGGAGTGGACCACGCCAATGCAGACGGTCTCTCAAGGTATTTCCGCCTTAGTGATGAGAACTCCCAAGGGGTTGGGTAGCTCTCCCCACTTTCAGCTGGGGGGGACGCGTGTTAGACCTATCAGCCCTTTTGGTGGTCCCTCCTCATCATTATTTATTTTGTCCCACTTTTGCCTCAAACCCTGTTAGTATTTTTCCTTTTTGGGAACCACCAGACTTTTTAGTGTTGATGCAGGGTCAGGGAGCCATTTTCCCTACCCCTGGAACTTCTGTCTGAGGGCCTGAAACACAAAATGGTGGCCACCCATTGTCACCTGAGACATAGCTGGAACCTACTAGTACCTTCCAGAACATTCTAGAACCCTGTGACAGTGTGAGGCAGGTTTAGAATGTTGGGAAGCCAGCTCAGAGTTGGCAGTTGTAGTAGGCAGTTGGCATCTGACTAGAGAGGAGAGAGGACCAGTTCAGAAGGAGGTCGGAGTAAGGCAGCAGGGGTGGAAACCAGTGCTTGGAGTGGGGTCCAGAAACCCACCCTTGATACTAGTCCCTACTGACCAAGCCCATCCTAGAGCCCTGTGTGGGATCAAGACCAGAAAAACCATCTTAAGGACCTAAATATTGTGAAGAGGCCTTAAAGAAGAAGACCAGCAAGCTCCTGACCTGTTTAGCGGTGTCCTCCTGGAGTCCTGACGTCGAGAAGCCTGGAGACATGAGGCCTGAGGTGGAGAAGCGGCGCTGACAGAAAGCAGACGTCGTACCCGGAGCCGTCAGAGGTCGAGAGAGGGCGCCGACGGAGGTCGTGGAGAGGCACCGGAGGACGAGTAAGGAGTCACCTGAGGTCGAGGTGAAGCGCGCCGGAGGTCGGGAGTGGAGATCGCACTCCGGAGTCGCCAGAGATCGAGGTGAAGCGCGCCGGAGGTCGGGAGTGGAGATCGCACTCCGGAGACGCCGGAATCTGAGGTGAAGCGCGCCGAAGGTCGGGAGTGGTGGTCGCACTCCGGAGACACCCGGAAGCGGGGAGACCGTGACCCTGCGACGCCGGAAGGCGACATCTAGCTGGAGCAGCCCAGCGACATCGAGCCGAGGCCGCCCAGCGACATCGATCCGGAACAGCCCAGCGACATCGAGCCGGAGCAGCCCAGCGACATCGAGCCGAGGCCGCCCAGCGACACCGAACCGAGGCCGCCCAGCGACATCGAACCGGAGCCGCCCAGCGACGTCGACCCGGCGCCGAGCGGAGCCGATCATCGTGAAAAGGGCAGTAAGTGGTAGAAAGGGCATCTGAGGCCCTGTGGAGCCCTAAAAGACCATTATAGGGGCTAGAGGGGTGTTAGAACCAGCCTGGGAGTGCCAGGGGTGAACTGAGACTGGTGCAGGGACCTCTGTGAGGGGTTGTGTATTTTGGGAGAACCAGATCCTTAGGTTACCCTTATTCTACCTCAGTTCAGGCCCAGCCTTGACCAATCTAGGTGGGACACCCCCCATGTCATCCAAATGACCACAAGCTGTACTTGGGCATAGTAAAACCAAACTACCTCAGGAAAGTGATGTGAACTGTAATTGTCAGTAATTGTGTTATTTAAGTTATTGAAGGTGCTTTATTTATTGACTGTATTTATTGTCTGACTGTATTTATTCCTGCATTGTATTTATTGTCTGACAGTATTTATTAGCCATTTGTATTTATTGCACCCCTATTTATTCCGTGTTTATTTATGACCTGATCCTATTTATTGAAACCCCACTGTGGTATTATTTATTTGACCTGCCCTTTTAAAGGAGAATCTTCTGGTACTGTATTTATTTTATGAACCCTGCAACTAAGAGAAAATAAGATAAAGACAAACTACTTTCTTTCATAATTTTTACGGTGTAGTGTCGTTTTTGGAACGGATGAACGCATGGTTATTGTGAGGGTGTGACGTACGCTTAACACGGTGCCTGACCCCCAACCGCTCGAGCCAAGCTACCATTGTGCTGGGAACCTGGTGACTGCTAACCCGGTTGCCCGGTTTCCAACACTAGTTATTAAGTTTTGTCGAGTGGTTTTGACTAACCAACCTTATTAATGAAAGAATTACACATGGGAATGCATTGGTGTGGCTTTAATTAATACGTGAACTAAGTTGGTGAGCAAACTAATTAAATACGTGTGGTTAATGAGCTGTTTGTTGTGTTATGTTATTTGTTTTAAGCGCAAACGCTTTGAAATAATACACTTTAATGCTTCTTTATGTCGCAAATGGCTAGATAATTACATACACATAAGGGTTTAAGTGGGAATTAACACTGTATAATCATTATGATGTAGTAACGTTGTTTTGTGTTTCTTTTAATTAACATTATCCATTTTGGCCTATTGAAAGATGGCCGACATCTACAGCCTGCATTTGAGTAGATGAAATGTGAAAAAAGGCCTCGCTGAATATGGTTGAAAATTTGACCTCGGCCTCTGTCGGAGCTAAAAGTTATGAAAGAACAGCAGCTTCGGGCTCGACGCCAGTTATCCTTGGGAGAGAATAAAAGCCACAATGAACATTCGATAAACTTGCGGTGGCTTCATTATGATTCCGAGGAAGAGCATTCATGAATGTTGCACTTTTTAGTTGTGTTTCCTTCTTCCGTGTTTTTTATTTTTGAGATATTCAAGAGCGGAGGTTTTTTCAAAATGTTGCGAGTCAACATCCTTTCCTGCTCGCTCTGCTCAGCGGACGTTTAGAGCTTGTTTGTAACTTTTAATGTGTAAGTTTTGCTATAAATATTGTTAGACTAGAGAGGGACTGAGGCCACTTCTTCCTGAACTTATGCTCGAGAGGATCGATGCTGATTGAGAGGACTGCGACTCGGGAGACTTTACTGAGAGACCTGTCCTGACCTGATTATGATATTTAGCTAGAATAGGTAACTATGAGAATAATGATTTTGCAATTGAATAATTTTCCCATTGAACTAATTAGATAAAGTAATTACTTCAGTGTCGGGTGGTTATTTCTTGTCATTTATTGAGATCTCAAATGTGTTTATATTGTTGAAATTATGACTCAAGACAAATCATTTAGGTTGCATTGACCTCAGTTTAGATGCAGATTGATTTAGGTGTTCTCTATTAGTGTGGATAGAGTAATAGAATGAATGTTGGTGTGATGGGCCCTAGTGTATGGTGAGTGTATGTGCGTATGACTGTGGAATTACTCTATCCGTGGGAGTAGGGAGAATATATAAGCTCTGATCTGCAGCAAAGGCACAAGGGATTTTTTTTTTAAATCTATCTTTTGGCTGAATAGCAACTTTGCTGTAAGCAATGTGTGTTTTTCAGACAATCTGATGGTTAAATGTTGCCATTCATTTGGGTCATTTCTGAAATCTAATGCTAGTGACTCTATTATACTACTTTTAAGGAACCCTTTGTTCACAAACAGTTCTTTCTGGTTTCCTGCTCTCTGAACCCATACTCGAACACTGTACCAGTACCATTTTTTCTATAAAGCCTTGATCTAGGCATCAGGCTCAGGCACCTTTTTACCACACTGGCAATCCAATTAGTATTAGTTGCTTATGAATGATTTTGAATGATTGGCATGTCTGGAGGACAATGATTGACACCCACCTTTACCATAATTGCTATCCTAGCCATCCCCACTGAATATGCAAACAATTATGGGCCTTCTTGATGAGGAAGGGCTGTTATCTTCAGCCCATTTCTATTCACTTATTTACAATCCCGCTAACTAGTCAGTCTTACACTCATAATCAAATTTTGTGGAGACCTCTACACTTAGATCAAGTCATGTCCGTTAACCAGTATTACATATTGGAATGTGCCAAGTCTGATATCTAAATAAAAAAATGATAGATGGGTCACTTTTATTAAAGCTCATGGCATAATTTTACTTCAGGAGGTCTGGGAATTACTCTGTTATTTGGATGGGTATTCAAAATGTTATATCCCAGATATTCCTTCCCCTGTGGTGAGAACGAAAGGGGTGTCATGTTGTCTGAATTGAAGTAAACATAGTTTGTTCAATTTAAGTTCTAAATTCACAATGTTAGCCTTGGAGCTTATTTTAGCTAGCAACTTTAATATGAAGCTAAGAGGGAGGGGTTATGATCAGTTAGGTGAAGTTTTGTTTGAGGATCAGCCAATTTATATTTGTTTTCACAATGATCTACAAAGTGAGGCGTTGACTGAAATTTTGAATCAAGAAAATCTGATTTTTTTTTTGTTCAATGCTTTTGTCGAGGACTAATAATGTAGCTTCATCTTTCTTTTCGAGAGCAGCAGTTTCTTTCATCAACAATGTTTGCATCTCCTCTGACATACTCAGCAGGATATAGGACCTCTAAAAGTCAATTGTATTTGCAGTGATCATAATACATGTATTACTTAGTATTAATTGGCTTAAGTACTTTTTTCCCTTGGTCCTCTTCTGATTTATACTTAGGACTGAAACAGTGGATTTACAAGGAAAATGTAAAACGTGGTCTCCTATTGTTTCCCCTGTCATTATAGAAAGATTACTGTCAAGATCATGTAGCAGCATGTTAACCTGCCTAGATCCCACTGCACGCAGTATCAAGGCCCCATCAGCATTTTCATATCTTACTCAAACTGTGACAGCCACTCTTAAGTCTTCTTGTCCTGAAACAAAACTATCAGGGGCTTTACTATGTATAGGGCGCACTTTCCCTGTTTGCGCCTGGCGGATCCTTAAAACAGGTGCGACAGGCACAAACACGGAAAGTGCACTCTATTACATAGAATGCGTTGCCCCCTAGGGCAGTCACAAACTTGCGCTGCCCTGGAGGCAGCGCATTCAGTTGAAAAACAGAGTGGCTTTAAAGCAGGTGCAACTTGTTTCACTGTGCAGGCGGCAGCCTGCCTGCACTTTTAAAGGGGATTAGAGATCCCCTTGAAGGAGGGTGTAGTGAGTGACTGCACCCGCCTGCAAGGGGATGTCTGGGGGGGTCCATAGGAACCCCTGTTGAGTGCTAATAAGAGGGGATGCACTGACAGTGTGCACCTTTTAGGTGGCGCTCTGTCAGTGTGCCCTCATACAGCTTCTTTGCACCTGCATCTATAATACGGCATGGGTGCAGAGGCAAAGGAATTCATTCATTTGCATGGGGCCACGCCCCCATGCAAATGAGGGAACGCCCTCTTGAGAAAGCGTCAGCGTTGTATGTGCACTGGTGCTTTCAGTATTACAGAAGAGGCCATACAAGCGTCTGCGACCCCTTTTGTAATACCAAAGTGCCCCAGGGGCGTGCAGGCACCAATGTCCGTTATGCTCCAGGGCACTTTGTGTAATATGGCTCCTGTACTCCATTGCAGTGCTGCCAGCAAAAATCTGTGCACTGTTTTGAAATGTTTGCCCAGAGTTCCTAGAAGTGATCCACAAAGCCAAAATACACTACAATAACTGTATTAACATTTAGAAGAGGACTTGCAAACATTTTTTTTAGAGCAACTCACTGTGGCCACATACTGCAATGGCACAATGTCCTTTGCAAAATTGTTAACAGTCTCACTTCCCCCTCAGAATGAGGACCACTTAAAATGACCATTTAAGCTGCCACATGGTTGGAACGTTTCTCAACATGACATGGCTCAAAACCACAGGAAGGAGATCCTTGTGTTTACAAGGCTAAATCTCTGCTGTTTCTTTTATTTGAGGTCATTGAAGTCATTTTTCTAATGCTAGCAAAAAAAAAGTTCCAGGACCAGATGGTGTCTATTTGGATATCGTAAAATACAATGATACGTTTTGTACTCTTGGCTTTCCATCCTGTGTATGAGAGGATGATTTTGCTTGTTCATCTGTGTTTTTATTCTTGGGTTCTGCTCTTAACGAGTGTTCATGGCTGTAAAGCTGAGACAATCATAAAGGTAGATGCCACCTTGCTCTTTTAAGACATTTTCTGCTTGTGGTGACTCTTGGGATTTCTTCTGCAGAATCATTTCAAAAGACTCTCCTCACATCCTTGGACTTTTCAAAGAACGTCCTTGCTTTCTTTGAACTCTATTCTATCACTGTGTTTGAAGCCTTCACGGTAACAATGAGCTCATGAGAGATAAATAGATGTGCTTGGATTGTGAGACTACTTTTGGATTCTTGATCTGCCCCTTGTACTTGTCAGAATTATTTTCAAATGTGGAGTAAACCTGTGGTTCTGTCTGGTGCCTCAAATGTGGAGCTTTAACAAATCTGCATAAGACAATGTAATAGGACCATTCTCATTAAGGATCCTTTGGCTCTAGCAAGATAAAGGTTTTTATGCCTTTGATATATTGAGTGGTACTATAATGCTCCTGTGGCTAAGATGAGTCTTAAATACTATTTCTGGTACTGTAGAATGTTGCCAATCCCTAAATCTTGCAAAAGAAAAAACAATTGAAATTGATGTAAGATCAGAGACTAACAGTAGCCTTGTGTTTTGTTTAGTATAAAGTAGCTGCTATGTGTGTGAAACTGTGGAACACCAAATAGAACCGCAATTTTGACAGAACAACGTGTGTAACTACAACCCAACGATGTCTCATGTGCCTTCTCTCATATCTCTGTCCGGATTTCCCCATCCCTATCTTCTCCATCAGTATCAGGCACAGTCTTGTATGTGTTTGACGCTGTCGATGGAAAAGGAGGCTGGTGGGTTCCACATCATTCCTGCTGCAACATTCGAAACTACAAGTTAATGCCAGCTTGAATCTGGCATTGGGCATCCTTGCAAAATTTGGTTTTAAAAAGTATTATTGAGTTCACTTTTTCAGACACCTAATGCTATTAATATTCCAATTTATAAACCACTAAATTACCATCCTGTATCCATTATTGACTCCACTATCACATTATGGGTGTATGTTTCTCACAAAACTTCAAGATTTCTTCAATCCATCTTGCCTTAATGGACCTAAGTTCTAATTTTGATGTAGTCATTCTCAAGAAACTCTGATTCAGGATGGCTTACATGGGTATTGATTTTCATTAATTTCTTCCTGCAAGGGCTGGTACAGGCCAAATGGTGAGAGTATAAATGCATTCATGTCAATGAGAGTGGTCCAACAAAGCTGACTGTTAGAACTTTTTTGTTTAAGAATCAAAGTTATGTTTGGCACTCACTCCAGGTGCCATAAGAAAGTGACAACATTTTATTGTAACATTCCCATCATAAAGCTTGCTTATGTATTTTTTGTTGACATGTTTTCTCATGGACAACATAGCAAATTGTAATTTTCGTGCCATAAGTGCGCTGTGCAAAACATATCAAACAGACTAGTGTAACAAGATGTTTGTAACGTTTGCGCCATCTTGGAATAGTACAGCGTACCTATGAATTAACATATTTTATTTGATACCAGCTACATTTTACAAGTTGTGTTCTATGTTAAAACTAATCATTTCAAATTGGTGACAAATATTTATCCGTTAAGACTCCATAAAACCATATAAAGTTCTTGAGGTGTTGGTATACCATATTCGGCCTCTTCACAAACTGTAAAAATTACAGAAACTTAAAAAAACATCACAGGACTACATGTTGGTTAGTATAAGATCCAATTATGCCAGCCGCGGCCCGTGGAGGGAGTTCCGTGGGGCGGTAAGGCAAGGCGGGGGAGGGGCAGGCTGGGGGGTTCTAAAAACCGGAATATGGATAATTACAGGTAAGTAAACAAATAAATTTAAAAAACGAATTTCGTAGCGCACGCTGCATCGCATTTTTGCTCTAAATACTAATATTTATGACATTGATAGTGCACTGGAGTCTGCTTCACAGACTGTGCTCGCTCCCAAAACTGTTATGTTCAACTTTCTTGCCGCAAATTGGCAAAGCCTGTTCCCCTTTAAAAGTCCCTAGTTTAAGTTGCCAAGGGCATAGGTGGTAATGGAGTCCCCAGGGCTGTAACACAGCGTTGTCCCACCCTAAGTGACCCAAACAAAGTGCTTACAGCCGGCCTGCCCATGAAGATTGCAGGAGCAAGGCAAACTACTTGAACTCACAATGCACACTAACTTTAATATATGTCAGGCACCTCTAAGGAAGGCCTCCTCAGCCCAGGAGGCAGGGTGCAATATATTATAGGTGAGGACATAAAAGTGCACGCCTATATGTTTCTATAATGATCTATCCCATTGGAAACTACTATAAGTGTTTGCGCTCCATAGGATAACATGGGCTGCCACCCAGGCATTCTCGAGGCTGGCAGCTTCATTATGGTACCACCAAAATATGTCATGTTAATATCATACAATGTGCCTTTTCACCCCTGACATGAATCTTGTGCCCTGGGTGATGTGGCATGCTCCCAGGTGGCTGCCTTATAGGTTTCCCACCTGGTTGCGCCAGCTTCTCTGTGCTCAGGCTGGTCCACCCTTTTCCGTGTCTATTGCCATCAAGAGAGGAATCTAACCTCCTACCAGGAAGCGTTATCACACCTAGGAGTCAGAAACAAAGGCTTGGGCAGGGAGGAGGTCACACCTCCTTCCTCCCAAGCAGGCTACTGAAGTGGCATATCAAGGTGGTGAGCTTCAAAGGCTGTATCACCTCTGATATGCATCAGAACTCACTCACAGTCAGGGAACAGCCCTCCCCCTGCTCCAGGCACATTTTCTCCTGGGCAGGTGAGAAATTAGTTAGGTAACCCCAGAAGGCTAGCCACAACTCCAGTGGGACAGCCCTGTTTGTATGCTAAATTTTGTTTTCTGCCATCTTTAAGAGTGGCAGAATCAAGTGTGCTGGGTAGTAAAGGTGACCTACACCCTCAGTTGTGGTTACCTAAGGGGCAGACTAGGTGCAGGGACTAGTTGTCCATTGGCTAATAGCTCTCACACACCTAACCCCCTAAATCTATGTTTTATGCGACCCCCCCTGACAGCTGAATCTCAGTCCTAAACAACTTGCATCAAGGAAGTACCAAGATGAGACCCGTGTTGCCAACAATAGGACTTTGCCTAAAGAAAAAGAGAAATACGTTGTCCCTGTGGCAACAGACTTGGAACTGCATGATCAAGCCTTGTCCTTGGCTAAAACTTGGCACTCCTTGGCAGAAAGACCCATGTGGAAGCCAGAAGCACCCTCAGGTTCCCCTGGAGTAGGAGCACTAGTCCCCTGCAAACTTCAGGTAATAAAAACTCACCAGACCTGAAGAACTGCTGGCCATCAGGCCCTCTGCTGGATTGCCCAAATCCGGGTGGTACAGTGTAGTGTAGTAGTTGTAGTCCTGCCTGCCACAAAGTTGCAGGCCACTACCTTGCTCCTGGTACCATGTGAAGTGTCAGTACCTTTTTGGTGGGCTTCGCTCTGCCAAGGCTTGTTGTGCCCAACTAACCCCCACACTCGATACTGCATTGACAGGGAACACCATGCAACCTTCATCTGACGTCCACAGCTGTGCATCCATTGTGTTTTTGCATTCTGATTTCTTGCAGCACAGTGTAAGTTTTAAAACCAGCATCTCACGGTTCCCGTTCAGCACCACGGATGGAGAGGACAACTCTACACCTGGACTCCACGGGCAAGGGAAAATTGAACTGACCATCATGGTTTGGTCCACGGGCCTGCATGACCTTAACCTTGTAATGATTCCACTTAATTTGGCCTGCAAGTGTCTGATTGTCAATAGTGTTTTTTACCATTGACCGCAATGTTATGTTTTCTATGTATTATTTTGCACTGATTTAATATTGCTACGTAAATCCATGACTCCAGTTATAGGTGTGCTATTTCATTTGTTTTGGTATCTAAATTAGAATAAAAATAAATTTTAGTTTTATAAATGTGTAGACTTTTATTGAGTCTTGTCAATTACTTATCTTCCATGCTGGTACTCTGAAATGCTTAACACTTGTTCCATCAGTAAAGCCTGACTGCTCTTTACCACACTACCAGGATTGAGCTAAGGATTTATTAATGTGAATCAAAGGACAAACTCTGGGGTACTGTGATAGTATTACATGGTAGTTGCTGTGGGTCTGTGGTGGTCCCTCCGCCGTAATCGTGTTACAGCGGGTGGACCGCCGAACTTGTAATCAGCCCCTTAGTTACCAGGGGGCAGATTAATCAAAATTTCACACAAAGTAACACAGCAAGACACCTTGCTGCACTGCATGAAAAGGAGAGGGTAGTAATGCACCATATTGAACATTATATGGCACACTCCTGCCCTCTCCTTGTGCTGGCACATTTTTGGCTTCCTAGTGCCAAAGCAGGCACAATTGCATCATGAAGCAAGGGTGCCAGCATTACAGGCAAGGTTGTTATTGAGCTGGAGGGGACACCTTCCTGTTCAAAAACAATCCTCTGAAGCTTTTTCCTCTCTCTCTGGGTGCTGCAGATGTAGAAAGCAGAACCAAACAGGAGAAATAAAGATATTTTCCATGTAACACCTTCCCTGAGAAGGTGTAGCATTTTGATGCATTCCCATGTCTACCACTCATGGAAAATCTAGGATGCCCCCAAAATATATGCCTTGGGTGGATACATGAGAACACTCATGCTCTACCCATGGAACACCTCCCTGGGGCAGAGTAACGCAAGGCAGCAATGTGCTGCCTTGCCTTAATCCAGATTTAACAAGCACCACAGGCCACACAAGTTAGCCTTGCATGAATTGGAAAATCTGATTTTAATGTTGCGTTGCCTTTGCATTAATTTGCGTGACACAAGGGCAATGCAACACTTTGATAATTCAGGTCTATAAGCTAACTGAATTCTAACTGTCAACAATAGTAATTCTCTATTGCCATCCTGTTATTGTGTGGGATCCATGGAAATGCCTTACTTCCGGGAAATGTCTATCACTGTGAGTAATGATCCTTTTGTGTTCTAGTATCCTTTTCTTAACAGGGTGGATGGTGCTGCAGTTATTTATCTTTTCATAAAAGGGCACATCAAAATATAGATGACATTGCATTCACGTATGATAAATTGCTTTATCAATTGTTTGCCCTTATTGAAGGGAACCTCATATTTTGTATATGTGTTTGCTGTACTTCCATGCATTCCATCTGCCACATACAGATGTGGTAGGTGGGTGGGTACTGGGGCTCAACAACTTACTCTGTCTGTAGGTGATCTTAGAACTCTTGTCAGTAGAGTCACATTAGGTGTTGTTGCTTTTGATTCCCCAGTGTTTCTTTAATGATGCCTGCCTGGCAGCTAAATTTGGTAATTATTCTTATGCCCGCACTGTGTGCATCATTGGCCATCTATGGATTCCCATAAAGTGTCCCCTCTCTTTACTTTGCATTAACTCTCTGAACTGTCCAACCAAGCACCCACTGGTGATATCCCCTTTACTTGAACCTTCCAATCATAATATTTTGCTCAGGTTTGAAATACTCATCAATGATACAGTTTCTCCCAATCTTAGTACCGCTCTATGAGGGATGCCCCACTGAAGAAGGTCATGCTGACTACTGCAAGCACGTATTACACTTTTCCTTACTGTCAGTTCGTGATTTAATTTGGTGCCAATAGACTGCCCAGTTACAATAATCTCAATATCAAGAGAAACAATACTGGTATAAGTCACATTACATGTACATGTTAATGTTCGATTCAAATGATTAAAATTGAGTTTTTATGCAAAGTTCTCAAAGATATACTAACTATACCACTGATCAAAATACTTGCTTTTCCCAACATTCATTCAGCAAATTTTTGTAAGCAGAACTTGAGCAAACCATGTACCTACAGCAGTAGCTTTTTGTCATATGTATTTTTCATGCCTGTAATGTATAAAGAAAAACATTTCTTTTTATACTGCAGCAGCCATTTTTAAATGCTTTCATCGTGTTTCGAGCACATGCTTGACCGTAACATGGACTATTCTGAGGCCACACTATAGAAATGTGATAAAAGAAAGCAGTTAGAAGGTATATGAGGTGAGCACATGCTAATACCAACACCACCAACAATATCAAACGAATACCACCATTTCCACCACTAATGCCATAACACTACCACCATCATCAACGGTACAATCACTAGTACCATCAGCAACACATTAACTCCCCAATATCACCACCATCAGGAACACCACCACCACCAATGCCACTGCCACCACTATCATCACCATCAACTTCTCCGCAATACCACTAACACCCCCACCAATACCACCATAATATGAGCACCATCAATAACACCATTGCGAATACCACCATCACTAATAGCACCATTGCAACACTACACCACCAGCAATGTCATCATCACCTACACCATCACCAAACCTACCACCAATACCATTACTACCAATGCCATCACCTCAATATCACCATTGATACCCAAAGCATGGCCACCAATACTAAACAACCAATACTACTCCACCATTGCCTTCACCAGCACGATTACCACACCACCAACACTACCAAAAAGGATTACCTGGAGGTGAGGACAGAACAAAAAAGCTGTATGATCATAACCTTTAAATTGGGTGGATGGTTGAATGGCTAACGTCCACTGGCCCATATCCTGTTGGACTAACAGAGGATTATCTCGACAACAGAACCAGAGTTGGCACTGTCATTGGCATACTTAAAGTAACCCCACCTCTAAATTTAGTGGATGGATCTCGAATTTGGCTGAGAGGGTACTCTGTCACCCTTGTGACCAACCTCTAAATCAGCCCCCTTCCTATGCAACCTTTCAAGTACACGATTGCTCTGTATCATTATGTAAATGTTGATGATGATTGTGGATGAAGGTTTTAATCCATTATGCGGGTGCGTCCGATATCCTCCTATTCTCTGATTCTAATCTAAGGGATCTTGTCATCTATTGAATAATTCGGTATCGAAATGCAGCTTGCTTTCTGTTGTCCCAGTAGTGTTGGTTCTGTTACCTGGAAGGTTCTGAAGCCTAACCATCACCTGGAGGCGATGTTTGGAATCTTTCTAGTCTAGAAATGAGTTAAAGAACACAGGGGGATATTCACAATGAAGTGGCGGTGAGAGGCGTTAGCTTCGGAAACACGAGGCTGCACCCTATTCTCAAGAATGTGTTGCAGCCTTGCGTTTACCCCTGCGATGGCGCTAAGTTTCACAACTTAGCGCCAACGCAGGCACCTTTGCACCGCAGTGCAAGGGTGTCTGTAAGCAGGGAGGTTTGTTTATGTGCAGGAAGGTGTCCCTTCCAGCACATAAACTAACTGAAAATGCCAGTCTGTAACTTACATGTGTGCTGCCTCGTGCAGCACCCATGTAAGTTACAAAACGGCATTTTAAAAAAAGGTTTGTTTATGTACAGGAAGGGACACCTTCCTGTACATGAACAAACCATGGCATTTAGCATTTTCCATGTGTGCTGCACAAGGCAGCACACATGGAAAATGCAAAAATTAGGAGAAATGAAGCATTTCTCCTTGTTTCGCCTACTTAAGACCAGGATTTTTCTGGTCTTAAGTTTGGCGCTGCCACCTATTATCGCCGCCCTTGATAATAGGTGGTAGCATCGATCACAATGGGTGTTGCGGTGGAACGCCCACCGCAACACCTACTGCTTGCCCCTTTAACGCTAAATTTTGATTGAAAGGGGCCTTACTCTCAAGGCTTAAAGCCACATTAAGTGGGTTAACGCTGCCTTGAGAATAAGGCGCTGAACCTATCGCCACGGAAACGTCAGAAAAAGTGACGTTCCCGTGGCGATAGGGGCTTGAGAATATGCCCCACAGTTTAATATTGACTGACAAGTTTTCCGGTTTTCTTGACCTGGTTGTCTTTCTTTTATCCGGGGACAATGGTTGTGCATTTACATTTATCGGAAAGAGAGCCCTTTGATGAGAAAGCATTCACCACTCTTCACGCAATGTATGGGGCTATATCCATCCTTCATGTGAGATGTTTTTGAAGTTGTGAAAAGTTGTTAAATATAAATACATGATCAAAAACTCAAGTACGCAGAGTTCCTTCTGACAATTAACAGTGTAAAATACTGAACATCTGTGCTACGATTTAGCCCGTTAGTGTGGTTCTATAACTGTTTTCTAAGTTTTAACTAATTGTGCACTGTAACAGATTTAATTAAACATTTCCAGAGTAAATATTGATATCTATTTACACCGAAGTAGTCTCAAGAGAATTATTTATAATTATGAAACATGATTATTTAACAGCTTCATAGTAATGACTTATTTCTTTCTCAGTGCACTTGTAAAACTAATGAGATTGAGCCAGAAAGTGTGCGTGTTGTAAATAATTAAACATTTTCTATGTTTAATTGTTTAGATAGATTTATCTATAAACCTTTGCTACAATTTTCCTGTATTGTTTTAGAAAAAAGATACACTGGAGCTACCGGGCTGAATATTCAAGATTGAGAATTAGCAGAATAATGTAAAGCCTCTGTTTCACAAAAGCAAAATTCTAGAACCAATTCCAGTATAAAAAGTTCATTCAATCAGTATTTTTATACTGTGTTGCAATACTAAAATCATGGTAAGTAATTTAAAAAAGACCACTCTTCCCTAAAACAACAGTGCCTTTGCTGTTTACCTGAATGACAGGAGTTCAGCGATGCCTCTCGTGGGAGTCTATTTCAAGAATCTTTTTTCCATACACATTTAGGTGACAGCCGTACCTGGTACATATGCCACAAATGTTTCAATCAGATATTTAGACCAATCGGCTATTTAGACGCCTTCCTTGAACTATCTTATGTGTGGGCACTAAGGGGCATATCAGCAACACCCGGCGATAACTATCACTCAGTGCTCTTAGCGTGAGGATAATTATCGCTGGGTAACGTTGATTTTTATCGCTGAGATAGCGTGCTATTAGCAACGCTTATCTCCTCAGCGATAAAAATCCTCACGCTAACTGCCTAGCGTGAGATTATCGCTGGAAACCTAGCGATAATCTCACCTAGTGTGGTGTTAGCTTGCTGATAGGGCCTCACATACTTAGCCATGATATCCACCCTCCATAGGATATCATGGCTAAGTCAGTCCTGAAGCAGGCGTAAGGAAAGTAGAGATAACAGGGGTTATCGCTACTTTTCCTGCCGCTATGCTTCATAGCGTGGGGCTTGATGATAGGAGAAATGTCGCTTAGCGACATTTCTCCTGTCATGTTAGGTCAGAAACGCCCACTTTGCATCTCATTAGAGATGCAAACCTGGGCGTTAGGAATCCCCACGCTAAAGCAAGGTTTCACGCGTTAGCGTGGCCTTTCTAATTAGGCAATAAAATTATCGCCGCTTTTTGGCCGAAAACGTCTGCAAAAGCGGCGATAATTTTTTATCGCCAGCTGGTAAATATGCCCCCAGGATTTAAATTTTCATGAAAGGTAATCAATGCAGTATGTTTAGTGGAGTGACACATGCAAATTTAGCACTTTTCTGGGGCTCCTTTCTACCTGAAGCTTTTTACTTTTGCTGTAAAGGGTCCAGCAAACAACACCTTTCAATGATTTACTTATGATTTAGATTGGGGAGTCGCGGATGGCCAAACTCGGATGATCCATACTCTGTTGGACCTTTGGAGGAGTATATTGGCGATGGGGCCGGAGTATGCTTCGATGTCAATATACGAAAGGTTCAACCAACTCTAAATTGGACAGGCAGAGCTAAAGGTTAATGGAGAGGTTAGTCTGTTGTGATGGAGTACTTTCTCCACTAAACACCTATGTTGCCCCTATGTCCTCAATTGTCTCAAATTTTTTGGTGACTTCTTAGTCATCATCTGTGAAAAGCATGTTTTGTATTTTTTCACTGCAATGCCAGAAGTGTGTTGGGTATGCCCAGATGAAGTTTTCATGTTCACTGTGCCACTGGAACCAAGATGCACAAGACTGAGGAGGCCCAACTAAGTTGAAACCAGTCTTGAGAAGCTTGTGTTCTAGATCAGAGAAGACCTGGCATGGCAGTCTGGGTTGGACTGTTGCCATTGGAGCAGGACCCAGGCTGATTTTCACCTGGCGGGTTCTAATATGCGTGGCAATAAAAGACAGGTCTAAATCTAAGTGTAATGAGGTCATGAAATTGTAATTAAATGTACTAACCTGTCTTGACATGCCTAGTGAATATGACATTCAAGCTGGACAAGTGCACGCCAGTGCTTTCAGAGCAAGAACCCTAACAAATTGACCCAAAACAGTTGTTAAGGTTTGCAAAACAACTCGGGTCATATTAATTACATGAAAACATAACTATCATTGTCAAAATTAAACGTTACATTTCACATCGCAATGACTGTGCAAAGATTAAATACAATGTAAATTCAGGCAATTCAGAGGTAAAACAAATGCAAAAATATAAAGTACACTCACGATTCGTATCCCAACTCGTCTGTTCCACAGCTCATATCACATTACCCATGCCAAGCCCATGCAAGATTTTCAAATTCCCGCTGAGAATCTGTCACTGTTTTTGAAAAATGTTCCTAGGCAACCAGGTGGTAACATAGCCCTCTGGTACATGCCTATCCCTTTGCACCCCATGGGCTGTAAGCTGATTATTCTGGGCAGTGTCAAACCAACCACATAATCATTTCCCATGCCCCGGGTATTAAGAAACCTCTAAAGCCCAAACGTGGAGCTAATACAAACCAATAAATATGGAATTTGTCAAGTTATAAAAATGATGTCCACATTACCTATGCAAATCATGAGCCTACACTGCCAGAGTCTTACTGAGGCCTACTAGCCATTCGACCTGCTGCCCAAATACACAATTGTTCTTATGTGAAAGAAGTCCACAAACATATCACTGTCCAGAGGGAATACTTGAATACCATCTCCGTGGAGAGCCTGCTTCCATCTCAGGCAGCAATGCAGGATACATGTTGAATGCTCAATGTTAAGAAGATCTGACATAAATCTGAAGAGACGCTTCAAAGAATTGTTAAGTCCTTTAACATAGGTTCCATGTCGCCACATTTTATAATAATGTGAGACCATGCTATGTGTGAACTGGGTACCTTAGACACCAGCCCAACATGTTTATCAGCAGCAGCTTAGTGAGACCCCTCTTGGAGATTTCAGTCAAAAAGTTGCTTCCAAAGCATACATTTTATCAGTTTAGGGAGCATAAGACCCATGTTTGGAGTCTATTCCAGGAGGCACCTACGTTGACCTACTTGAAGATTACCAGTGGTGAACCACTAAATCCTCATCTTACCACCTGTTGCCCAACATTGGCGGTCTAATTCACAATAAAGTTAATCACTCAAATGACTTGGCTAAAACAGGACCACCCTCACCTACTCATCAGTACGCACTGCCAATCTTTTCCGTCTGTCCATATTTTGATAGCTGTGTCCCTCCTTCATAAATTTTCCACAAGTACAATTGGCACATTTGCGACCATCACTCTGTACATTCTGCAGACAGGACAAGGAATGGATACAAATGCGGTCTGAATGCCTTTTTGACCCACTGTCAGGTACTGTGAGCCTGGGCATAGTTTGTGGAGTTTTCCTACGCGGAACTCCGCAAAGTCACAGAAAAACTCCGTGAATTTCCACAAGGTGTGGAGTGCAGTGCAAACCACCGTTCACGCCGGTCTTCCTGCCACTCGGGTAGAAATTCTACCCAAGTGGTAGTGGTAGCTCACGCACTTACCGTGAGCGGGTAAAAAACTCTGCTGCAGTCCGCAGATCATGGAGTACAGAAAACTCTGCAAACTCCATGAACGGAGTGGAGTTCACCGCCCAGGCATAGTATTGTGTCCCATCATTAATACCCACACACAACCTGAACTTATCCAGACAATCGGAAGTAACTCAGTCGCCTGTATGAACAATACAGGATCATATGCTGGACATGGCACACTGCCTATAGGCAATCTGGAAGTGCTGGAATGGCTGGTCTTTCAGATCAGTATGTGGGATTTGTGGGAGAGGTTTGTGGTCTGGTGGGCCGGTTTTTACAGTTGATTTCTCTGATATTAGCAGAAACATTGCCTGCAACAAGCACAAATGTAGTCTCTCATAACAAAAATACTCAAATATAATGTCCCATACCTCACAAAGCAATTATTCAGCGTGGCTTTACAAGTTCAAAGCTGTCCCAATTTGCAAATGTGAGCACTTTTTTAGGTATATGATTCACTAATAGGGCCAAATTTAATTCGGTGCCCAGGCCTACTTTGTATCCCATTCCGACCTTTACATTGGAATTAAAAAACTACAGGAACACATCTGCAAAAAGGAAAAAGTCTCAGGAAATGCAGGGTGGAGTAAAACATGTGAAATATATACCCGCACTGATTGCTAATCCTATTTTTGCAGTCATTGTTGAGAAATGTATTAGTGTTTTGATAGTTAAGTTCGAGGAAGGGTTTCACATGTGGGGACAGGATCCATCTCACTAGAAACTGTGCACCCAAGTAATGACACACACCCAGTCACAGATTCAACGAAGCACTACAGCGTGTAAGAGAGGTGAGTTGAACTAATAAATACCCGGCACAATACTCTTTTTTTAATTTCACAAGCAAAGAGGTAGAGATGCAGGTACTTTCTGCTCATAGGGAAATGATGCAAATGTCAGAGAGGCTGTTCCCCCAGAGTCAGGGTGTGACATTAGGCTTGCTGTTCCAGACATCAAGATAAAAATACCTGAAGAGATCAAATATCATTCTAAGGACAGCTATGTATGTGTATAGAAAGCAAGCAGCAAAATAACTGTGATCAAAAGAAGCACAAAGGAGGTGTAGTATATTTTTTCAGTCCAAGAAACAGCAAGAGAATAAACCTAAGCTGTACTTGGCATTACAGGATGGAGCACATAACATTGAGGATTGTTCAGCCAATCAAGGAAATGTATAAAAAAGTAACAACGGGTGACCATAGACATGTAAATATGTATCTCACACTTTAATGAGTGTCGCATTCATGAGAAAATAATTTTATGAAACTGTCATAAGTCATTTGAGTGATAAAGTTAATCACTCAAATGACTTGGCTAAAACAGGACCACCCTCACCTACTCATCAGTACGCACTGCCAATCTTTTCCGTCTGTCCATATTTTGATAGCTGTGTCCCTCCTTCATAAATTTTCCACAAGTACAATTGGCACATTTGCGACCATCACTCTGTACATTCTGCAGACAGGACAAGGAATGGATACAAATGCGGTCTGAATGCCTTTTTGACCCACTGTCAGGTACTGTGAGCCTGGGCATAGTTTGTGGAGTTTTCCTACGCGGAACTCCGCAAAGTCACAGAAAAACTCCGTGAATTTCCACAAGGTGTGGAGTGCAGTGCAAACCACCGTTCACGCCGGTCTTCCTGCCACTCGGGTAGAAATTCTACCAAAGTGGTAGTGGTAGCTCACGCACTTACCGTGAGCGGGTAAAAAACTCTGCTGCAGTCCGCAGATCATGGAGTACAGAAAACTCTGCAAACTCCATGAACGGAGTGGAGTTCACCGCCCAGGCATAGTATTGTGTCCCATCATTAATACCCACACACAACCTGAACTTATCCAGACAATCGGAAGTAACTCAGTCGCCTGTATGAACAATACAGGATCATATGCTGGACATGGCACACTGCCCATAGGCAATCTGGAAGTGCTGGAATGGCTGGTCTTTCAGATCAGTATGTGGGATTTGTGGGAGAGGTTTGTGGTCTGGTGGGCCGGTTTTTACAGTTGATTTCTCTGATATTAGCAGAACCATTGCCTGCAACAAGCACAAATGTAGTCTCTCATAACAAAAATACTCAAATATAATGTCCCATACCTCACAAAGCAATTATTCAGCGTGGCTTTACAAGTTCAAAGCTGGCCCAATTTGCAAATGTGAGCACTTTTTTAGGTATATGATTCACTAATAGGGCCAAATTTAATTCGGTGCCCAGGCCTACTTTGTATCCCATTCCGACCTTTACATTGGAATTAAAAAACTACAGGAACACATCTGCAAAAAGGAAAAAGTCTCAGGAAATGCAGGGTGGAGTAAAACATGTGAAATATATACCCGCACTGATTGCTAATCCTATTTTTGCAGTCATTGTTGAGAAATGTATTAGTGTTTTGATAGTTAAGTTCGAGGAAGGGTTTCACATGTGGGGACAGGATCCATCTCACTTGAAACTGTGCACCCAAGTAATGACACACACCCAGTCACAGATTCAACGAAGCACTACAGCGTGTAAGAGAGGTGAGTTGAACTAATAAATACCCGGCACAATACTCTTTTTTTAATTTCACAAGCAAAGAGGTAGAGATGCAGGTACTTTCTGCTCATAGGGAAATGATGCAAATGTCAGAGAGGCTGTTCCCCCAGAGTCAGGGTGTGACATTAGGCTTGCTGTTCCAGACATCAAGATAAAAATACATGAAGAGATCAAATATCATTCTAAGGACAGCTATGTATGTGTATAGAAAGCAAGCAGCAAAATAACTGTGATCAAAAGAAGCACAAAGGAGGTGTAGTATATTTTTTCAGTCCAAGAAACAGCAAGAGAATAAACCTAAGCTGTACTTGGCATTACAGGATGGAGCACATAACATTGATGATTGTTCAGCCAATCAAGGAAATGTATAAAAAAGTAACAACGGGTGACCATAGACATGTAAATATGTATCTCACACTTTAATGAGTGTCGCATTCATGAGAAAATAATTTTATGAAACTGTCATAAGTCATTTGAGTGATAAAGTTAATCACTCAAATGACTTGGCTAAAACAGGACCACCCTCACCTACTCATCAGTACGCACTGCCAATCTTTTCCGTCTGTCCATATTTTGATAGCTGTGTCCCTCCTTCATAAATTTTCCACAAGTACAATTGGCACATTTGCGACCATCACTCTGTACATTCTGCAGACAGGACAAGGAATGGATACAAATGCGGTCTGAATGCCTTTTTGACCCACTGTCAGGTACTGTGAGCCTGGGCATAGTTTGTGGAGTTTTCCTACGCGGAACTCCGCAAAGTCACAGAAAAACTCCGTGAATTTCCACAAGGTGTGTGGAGTGCAGTGCAAACCACCGTTCACGCCGGTCTTCCTGCCACTCGGGTAGAAATTCTACCCAAGTGGTAGTGGTAGCTCACGCACTTACCGTGAGCGGGTAAAAAACTCTGCTGCAGTCCGCAGATCATGGAGTACAGAAAACTCTGCAAACTCCATGAACGGAGTGGAGTTCACCGCCCAGGCATAGTATTGTGTCCCATCATTAATACCCACACACAACCTGAACTTATCCAGACAATCGGAAGTAACTCAGTCGCCTGTATGAACAATACAGGATCATATGCTGGACATGGCACACTGCCCATAGGCAATCTGGAAGTGCTGGAATGGCTGGTCTTTCAGATCAGTATGTGGGATTTGTGGGAGAGGTTTGTGGTCTGGTGGGCCGGTTTTTACAGTTGATTTCTCTGATATTAGCAGAAACATTGCCTGCAACAAGCACAAATGTAGTCTCTCATAACAAAAATACTCAAATATAATGTCCCGTACCTCACAAAGCAATTATTCAGCGTGGCTTTACAAGTTCAAAGCTGGCCCAATTTGCAAATGTGAGCACTTTTTTAGGTATATGATTCACTAATAGGGCCAAATTTAATTCGGTGCCCAGGCCTACTTTGTATCCCATTCCGACCTTTACATTGGAATTAAAAAACTACAGGAACACATCTGCAAAAAGGAAAAAGTCTCAGGAAATGCAGGGTGGAGTAAAACATGTGAAATATATACCCGCACTGATTGCTAATCCTATTTTTGCAGTCATTGTTGAGAAATGTATTAGTGTTTTGATAGTTAAGTTCGAGGAAGGGTTTCACATGTGGGGACAGGATCCATCTCACTTGAAACTGTGCACCCAAGTAATGACACACACCCAGTCACAGATTCAACGAAGCACTACAGCGTGTAAGAGAGGTGAGTTGAACTAATAAATACCCGGCACAATACTCTTTTTTTAATTTCACAAGCAAAGAGGTAGAGATGCAGGTACTTTCTGCTCATAGGGAAATGATGCAAATGTCAGAGAGGCTGTTCCCCCAGAGTCAGGGTGTGACATTAGGCTTGCTGTTCCAGACATCAAGATAAAAATACATGAAGAGATCAAATATCATTCTAAGGACAGCTATGTATGTGTATAGAAAGCAAGCAGCAAAATAACTGTGATCAAAAGAAGCACAAAGGAGGTGTAGTATATTTTTTCAGTCCAAGAAACTGCAAGAGAATAAACTTAAGCTGTACTTGGCATTACAGGATGGAGCACATAACATTGATGATTGTTCAGCCAATCAAGGAAATGTATAAAAAAGTAACAACGGGTGACCATAGACATGTAAATATGTATCTCACACTTTAATGAGTGTCGCATTCATGAGAAAATAATTTTATGAAACTGTGCTCACTTTAATCTCTCAGCCTAAGGTGTGGTCTAGAGCAGTGGATCCTCTCATGCAGCTTCTTGGCTAGACACACCTTGTCACTTTAGTGTAGCAGTAGTAAATTGTATTGTCTGAGTAATAAAATTCATTACAATATATTTACATATATAGATGTATATATAAAAACATTAATACAACACTTCACACAGCAGTGCATTGGTCGCAATCAAGATAAAATGTAGTGATTGGCTATAACCATTTGCAATTCTGTAAAAAATCACTTCTAAAACAAAAGCTATCATTGTGCAAAGATTGGTGAAAAGTAATGCTAAACTTCTTCAATGATTACTATCCATTCTAAAATTTTAGACAATGGATCGACCTTCCTTATTCCGCTCAATACCGCCACTATTTGTTACAGATTTCGAAATTACAGGTTTGAACAAATGTCAACAATTCTTAAAATGTGTCAAGTCATTCTAGATAAAGCTATCACATTTCATTACATTACAAGTAGCACTAAGGTGATGTACTTGTACTCCATGGCAGTCTATAAACGTTAAGGGACTAATTTCAACATGTTATCCACCCAAATCAAGAACTTGATAAATCGATAAATCAGAGGGATTGATTTTCCAGATAGGCAAAGTATATTGGCCTGACAGCATGTTCTCACACCAGATTCAATAAACAATGGTTTCAACAAAGGTTGTCCTGCTTGGAATAGGCAAGGGCAAACACAGACTATAGGCAATAAAGATTCTTTCGAATTGCTACAAAGTCTGCAACAGTTTGTTGGCCATTATTGCACCCACATTAGGGTGGCATCCTTAGTTGAATACCTGCCAAGTCTTAACTTGAGAAAGACGTCACTCATATATGATGGGAGGTGCGCCCATAGATAAGGGTGGACCTCAAGCTTTTCAAATGAATTAACAGCAGTCCAAGCATGCTTTTTGCCGCTAATCAATCAATCAATAATGCGCCCTTATCCATTATAAAAGATAAAAGATTTGTAGCTCGATTTAAAAGGATCTTAAAAGAGGCTTTATTTGTGTCTGAGAGCCCAGATGGCTGGTATTTGAAGGTATGAAGGCACACTGATAAGTAGGATCTTCAAACACTTGTAAAATCATGATTAGTAAGTTCTTCCTAACATTAATTAGCTAGGGAGCTGTGTTCGGATATAAACAGGATATGTAAACGTTTTTTAAAAAGTGGCCTGTCTCACTAGAATTTGGCTTTGTCGGCCATACTCCAACCAAATTTCTGCATGACCTATGTTATTTGTGATCTTAAAGACGAATTTGAAAGCTTTAATTTATAGTCGGTCCAGTAGTTTGGCATCAAGACCTCAAACATTACCGAGCCATAGGCTAATGCAGGAACCAGCTTAGCCTGCATGATTTGTACTAAATGCCCGTGGCATAGGGCAGACTATATGACGTTACAACGCAAACAATTACAACGCATGCTTTTACAGTGCATTTTTACATCACAACTACCATTATATTGCATGATTTTACAACACATGCGGTTACAATGCATTTTTTAAAACTACCATTGCAACGCATACCATTACAACACATACCATTACAATGCTTAAAACTTTTAGGTCAACAGTAGGGTAAGTGTTGGATAGTGTAGGGGTAAGAATTACTATTCCCACTCCAGTGAGTGCAACAGTAGGGTAAGTGTTGGATAGTGTAGGGGTAAAAATTACTTTTCCCACTCCAGTGAGTGCAACAGTAGGGAAAGTATTGGATAGTGTAGGGGTAAAAATTACTATTCCCACTCCAGTGAGTGCAACAGTAGGGAAAGTATTGGATAGTGTAGGGGTAAAAATTACTATTCCCATCTACCCGAAACCCATACTCACCCTAAAACTAAAAAATCTCTATTACTTACTGTTGGACTTGGCCCTTCTGGCAGGTTCACCCCTGAACTTTTTGCTTTTTATTGGCGACTTGGTGTGGTGATTTCTTGGTTTCTGCGCACTTTCCCTGTGTCCCAGGGTAAAGTGCGTGCGCGCTCTGAGTGCATGTGGTGAGATAGGCCTGCCCTCCCATAGGAATGCATGGGGAATGTATGTGTCCCTAGTAGTTCCTGATGCGTGGGGTGTGCAGGCCCGAGTTTGGTATGTGCGGACTCGTGGGAGTGAATGCTGCACGATGATGTGTGCGGTGTGCATGTACCTAGTGTGGAAGTGCCACTTCTGGAAGTGGGCACTTCTGTGTGCAGTGTGTCTGTCGCGTGATTGGCTGGTCATGTCATGTGACGGGCTAGGGATTCCCCAGAGTCAGGATGAGTCACCCAGTGGTGAATGGGGAGATCAGCAGCTAGATGGGTGGGAGGAGTACACCTGGGTCCTGAATAGGACAGGGTTTTCCACACACAATGCTGGCCCCGCCCCCTGCGGTGCGACTGACGACCCTAGCCCTGCCAATGAATAGAGTGAGGGGCTGAGCACATCAAGGGTGCTCCCCAACCAGCTGCGACTGGTTTTCCCCCTCACCCTGAACCCAGAACAAAGGGGTTCGCTGTATAAAAATGGGGCTGTGTCCCCACAGAAACTGTTCTCTTTTTGGATCCTGACAGGGGGGGGCTTGCTGCTGGTGGGGCCCAGGAGGGACCGCCATGGGGGCTACCTCCCTGCTGGAGGGCCCTGTGTGCTGGCCCCTGGGCCCTACCTTGCCCCCTGGATGCCCTCAGGACCTTGGGGACCTTTTTGCTGGTCCTTTTGCTTTACCAAGGCTTGTTAGCCTGCCAAGCGCCCTGAGAGCGCGTGGGCCTCGCAGAACGGCGCTGCACGACGAGCGAGGAGGGAATCCCCAGCCTAGGGATTCCCCCATGGTGTGTGCCTTGCGGGTGCCCACCCCGCGTATTTGATTGCTTAGGGTGCGCAGGTGCCCACCCTGCGTCTTCGTTTTTGTTTCCTGGTCGGTGCGGGAGCCCACCCCGCACACTTGTGACATCGCGGGTGCCTACACCGCTTTGTTAGGGAAGAGAAATCCCTAGCGGGTGCCCACCCCGCCAGGGACCTGGCCGCTGTCTTTATTTTATCCTGAAGCAAGTGCCCACCCCGCCAGGGACTGTGTGATTAATCCACGGGAGCCTACCCCGTATTCCTGCCACCGGGAACACCGGGCCGCCGCGCTGGCTGCGGCGACCCGGAAGGTGTCAGTGAAACCCTGATTGTGGGCGGAGCTTTTGGTGACGCGCCCCCCGGAAGTAGACGGGCCTCCCGTGAGCTGGGGGAGACCCGGGATACTGCCAAAGAGAGGCGGGAGCCCACCCCGCTCTCCCGACCAGAGAAGCCTCCAGGCGGGGCTCCTGTGCGGAAGGTGGAGCCCCGCGTGTCCCTGCCTGATTCGGAGGAGTACAGGAGCCCACCCCCTTCTCCCAAAGCAGACAGGAGAAAGTCCCGGGTCCCAGGAGGGGGCCCGGGCGAAGGCAAGTGAGCGCGGTGACTGCCCCACCGCCGTAAAGGAGGCGCCGCATGCCGGGAAGAGGGCCCACGCGCAGCTGCCAGAGTCCGGTGAGTGGGGCTCCAAGCTGACCTTGTTGGGGCCGCATTGCTTGTTTAAGAGCCGGTTGAGGCTCCAACGCGGGGCGCATTATTGTTTAGAGCCTGCGAGGCTCAGGGGGCATTTCTTCAGTGATAGAGCGGCCCCAGATGGCAGCGGGCTGCTCCCACCTTGCCCCACAGAGTTGTTCAGAGCCGCGGAGGCTCTAGGGGGCATTTCTTGTTGTAGAGCCCAGAGGGGCTCAGGGGGCCACGAGGATTGGGTATTCAGAGCCCTGGAAGGCTCCAACGTTGGCCCCAGCGTCTTCCCAGCTGCCCAGCACTTAGTGGGCAGCTGCAACGTTTAGGTTGTGGCCTTTACGCTTTTTGGCTTGCGCACCTGGCGCAGCCTTGCTGGACATAGGGCGTCCTAGCCCTGACAAGGCCAGTTGGCCTATGGACTGCCACAGGTGGTGGCTTATGTGAGTTCTTGCGCAATTGTGTTTCCCTGCACCTCTGAATGTGTTTTTGCGTCATGTGCTTTGCTTTACACCTCTGAATGTTATGCATCATGTGTTTATGTGCTTAGACCCCTACAGGTATTGTGATACTTAGGTGGTTGTTTTCTCCCTAGTACAGGTGGTGCCAGTGAGGTCCTGATTCCCTGCGCAATATTTTCCTAAGGTGGTTAGGGTTGCGTAGGTGGTACTTACCTGATACCAGTAGTGACTGGTTGTGTGCTAGGTGTAATTTTGTGCAACAGTAATTTTATTTCCTATGTTCTAAGAGTGCTAATTCCGGACAGTGGTCCAGGTGGCCCTGTCCCCTGTATATATAATCCCTTGTAAATTCTGCCCGTGCCTGTTGGCACATTGTAGAGTGTGTGTTTTTATCTAATGTGTTGTGTATAATACAAAGGCTATTTTTATAGAATACCTTGTGTGGAGTTTCCTTTGTGGTGGGCCTTGGGTGTTGTTGCTGGGTGCGCGCGCAAACGCTTTACACATCGCCTCAGAGATAAGCCTGACTGCTCGTGCCAAGCTACCAAGGGGGTGAGCAGGGGTTATCTTTGGCGTGTAACTCCCCAGCCCTGACTAGAGTGGTGGTTTCTGTCTGGCTTTGGCGCAAGCCCTAGCCAACCAGAAATCGCCATTTCTAACATTGGTGGCAGCGGTGGGATTTGGACTTGCGTTTGCGCTGTACCGCAGCGGCAACTGGCCGCACTACAAAACTCTGCATTTAGATAAATCACATGGTATAGGGATTATTGTTTTAAAGTTTGCTTTTAAATGTCATTTCTTTGGAAATGTGTTCTTGTGCACTGTGAGTTAGGTGTCCCTAGCTCGGGAGGGTAGATCATCCCCCTTAGTGCATTGTGTTTTCTGGATTCACCAGAGGGTGGGATCCAGTGGTGGCAGCAGATGTGTGTCCAGTGCATGTATTCCCATTCCCAGTTCCAGGGGTAGTGGTACCTGTGTCACGTGGTGGTCAGGTTGAGAAATCAGGGGCGGTAGAAACTGTCTTACCAGTCTTGGGAGGGGTTTGGGGATGAATGTGTAATGCGCTGGATGAATGTGAATGTCCCATTCCCAGTTCCCAGAGTAATAGTACCTGTGTCACGTGGTGGTCAGGTTGAGAAATCAGGGGCGGTAGAAACTGTCTTACTAGTCTGGGGGGTGTGAGTGTGGATGAATGGTGTGAGTTCTCTGAAATAAGGAGCTTGCTGAATACTTTGGTGTGAGTTCTCTGAAATAAGGAGCTTGCTGGTTGATTGGGTGTGAGTTCTCTGGGATAGGGAACTTGCATTGGGGAGTGATTCCAAAAGTAGTGGCTGAGGTGTCTTCCAGCCCAGCGTGGTGGAAGAGGTTCAGAGTAGCCCAGCTAGGTCTCGGTGTAGGGGCTCACGGCCTGTCTCTGCGGAGAAGGAGTGGGTGGGACTGCGTGTCTCCAGGTGCCCGAAACCCAGTGTCAGGGCCTGGATGGTTTCTTTAGGGAACATCAGGTCGGGGGCCTAGGCTGTACCAATAGGTCATTTGAGGAGGATCTCCCAGTGTCTAGAGGGCGTGGAGCGTCTGTAATCAGAGCTCCAGTAGTCCTGGTGTCTGGCGGTACCGCTCCAGTTGGGAGGGTGCGGAAGTCCAGAGGGAGGGGTGAGAGGGGGAGGGATTCCCCAGTGGGAACCAGTAGGTCAGGGACCAGCCGGGAGGGCTGTGTCGCCACTGAGTGACCGTGGTGTCGCCACTTCTGTCCTGGGGGGTCTGCACGCACTGTCAGATGGACAGGAGGTCGTGAGATCAGCGCCAGGCAGACTGTCACACGACCCATTAGGTATGTGTCACCCTCGTTAAGTCCTGGTTCGCCAGGCATCTGACCAAAGGGTACGTCCCTCGGTTGGGGAGCCAGTAGTCGGTGTTTCCGGATCTGGACGTAAGGGCAGCTGTAGTCCTGAGGGCAGGTGGGGCTCATCTTAGGTGAAGAGACCCTGCTCTACAGTGGAAGGGGGTGCAGAGGGAGGGAGTCCTCGCCTCTGACCCCTTGGATCCCAGGTGGTAGACCAGTTGGTGGAAAGAGGTCCTGAACTGGTGGGAGAGTTGTGTTCTGGTGGGTGCTTCCCTGGGAGGGTGCGGAACCCCAGAAGTAGAGGTAGGGTGGGGCATTCTTGCCCGTGACCTCTGGTCAGCCTGAGGGTGCGGACCCTAGGTTGAAGGATCAGTGGGAGTTGGGAACTACACTGAGAGGGAGAGTGGAGAATGGCTTGTATGCCAGGGGTTACTACCCCCCACTCTGGGTTTGGCAAGGACCAGTGGTATCTGGGTGGCCTAGGGCCTGGTCCTGGCCGTGGACAACTAGGTAGTACCAGTGGGGTAGCCTAGTTGGGCCTGAGTTCTTTTCGGTTGTGTTTTTTTCAGATGGAACCATGTTGATTGAGAATGGCGTAGAACCGGAGAGTGTCCCTGCAGTGCGGGCCTGCGTCCGTGTTCTATCGCCCCAAGCAGGGAAGTCCATCACGGTGGTGATTGGTCTGCCCTGCGTTTTGGCTGGAAGGGGGTTGTGTTGGACTTGGCCCTTCTGGCAGGTTCACCCCTGAACTTTTTGCTTTTTATTGGCGACTTGGTGTGGTGATTTCTTGGTTTCTGCGCACTTTCCCTGTGTCCCAGGGTAAAGTGCGTGCGCGCTCTGAGTGCATGTGGTGAGATAGGCCTGCCCTCCCATAGGAATGCATGGGGAATGTATGTGTCCCTAGTAGTTCCTGATGCGTGGGGTGTGCAGGCCCGAGTTTGGTATGTGCGGACTCGTGGGAGTGAATGCTGCGCGATGATGTGTGCGGCGTGCATGTACCTAGTGTGGAAGTGCCACTTCTGGAAGTGGGCACTTCTGTGTGCAGTGTGTCTGTCGCGTGATTGGCTGGTCATGTCATGTGACGGGCTAGGGATTCCCCAGAGTCAGGATGAGTCACCCAGTGGTGAATGGGGAGATCAGCAGCTAGATGGGTGGGAGGAGTACACCTGGGTCCTGAATAGGACAGGGTTTTCCACACACAATGCTGGCCCCGCCCCCTGCGGTGCGACTGACGACCCTAGCCCTGCCAATGAATAGAGTGAGGGGCTGAGCACATCAAGGGTGCTCCCCAACCAGCTGCGACTGGTTTTCCCCCTCACCCTGAACCCAGAACAAAGGGGTTCGCTGTATAAAAATGGGGCTGTGTCCCCACAGAAACTGTTCTCTTTTTGGATCCTGACAGGGGGGGGCTTGCTGCTGGTGGGGCCCAGGAGGGACCGCCATGGGGGCTACCTCCCTGCTGGAGGGCCCTGTGTGCTGGCCCCTGGGCCCTACCTTGCCCCCTGGATGCCCTCAGGACCTTGGGGACCTTTTTGCTGGTCCTTTTGCTTTACCAAGGCTTGTTAGCCTGCCAAGCGCCCTGAGAGCGCGTGGGCCTCGCAGAACGGCGCTGCACGACGAGCGAGGAGGGAATCCCCAGCCTAGGGATTCCCCCATGGTGTGTGCCTTGCGGGTGCCCACCCCGCGTATTTGATTGCTTAGGGTGCGCAGGTGCCCACCCTGCGTCTTCGTTTTTGTTTCCTGGTCGGTGCGGGAGCCCACCCCGCACACTTGTGACATCGCGGGTGCCTACACCGCTTTGTTAGGGAAGAGAAATCCCTAGCGGGTGCCCACCCCGCCAGGGACCTGGCCGCTGTCTTTATTTTATCCTGAAGCGGGTGCCCACCCCGCCAGGGACTGTGTGATTAATCCACGGGAGCCTACCCCGTATTCCTGCCACCGGGAACACCGGGCCGCCGCGCTGCCTGCGGCGACCCGGAAGGTGTCAGTGAAACCCTGATTGTGGGCGGAGCTTTTGGTGACGCGCCCCCCGGAAGTAGACGGGCCTCCCGTGAGCTGGGGGAGACCCGGGATACTGCCAAAGAGAGGCGGGAGCCCACCCCGCTCTCCCGACCAGAGAAGCCTCCAGGCGGGGCTCCTGTGCGGAAGGTGGAGCCCCGCGTGTCCCTGCCTGATTCGGAGGAGTACAGGAGCCCACCCCCTTCTCCCAAAGCAGACAGGAGAAAGTCCCGGGTCCCAGGAGGGGGCCCGGGCGAAGGCAAGTGAGCGCGGTGACTGCCCCACCGCCGTAAAGGAGGCGCCGCATGCCGGGAAGAGGGCCCACGCGCAGCTGCCAGAGTCCGGTGAGTGGGGCTCCAAGCTGACCTTGTTGGGGCCGCATTGCTTGTTTAAGAGCCGGTTGAGGCTCCAACGCGGGGCGCATTATTGTTTAGAGCCTGCGAGGCTCAGGGGGCATTTCTTCAGTGATAGAGCGGCCCCAGATGGCAGCGGGCCGCTCCCACCTTGCCCCACAGAGTTGTTCAGAGCCGCGGAGGCTCTAGGGGGCATTTCTTGTTGTAGAGCCCAGAGGGGCTCAGGGGGCCACGAGGATTGGGTATTCAGAGCCCTGGAAGGCTCCAACGTTGGCCCCAGCGTCTTCCCAGCTGCCCAGCACTTAGTGGGCAGCTGCAACGTTTAGGTTGTGGCCTTTACGCTTTTTGGCTTGCGCACCTGGCGCAGCCTTGCTGGACATAGGGCGTCCTAGCCCTGACAAGGCCAGTTGGCCTATGGACTGCCACAGGTGGTGGCTTATGTGAGTTCTTGCGCTATTGTGTTTCCCTGCTCCTCTGAATGTGTTTTTGCGTCATGTGCTTTGCTTTACACCTCTGAATGTTATGCATCATGTGTTTATGTGCTTAGACCCCTACAGGTATTGTGATACTTAGGTGGTTGTTTTCTCCCTAGTACAGGTGGTGCCAGTGAGGTCCTGATTCCCTGCGCAATATTTTCCTAAGGTGGTTAGGGTTGCGTAGGTGGTACTTACCTGATACCAGTAGTGACTGGTTGTGTGCTAGGTGTAATTTTGTGCAACAGTAATTTTATTTCCTATGTTCTAAGAGTGCTAATTCCGGACAGTGGTCCAGGTGGCCCTGTCCCCTGTATATATAATCCCTTGTAAATTCTGCCCGTGCCTGTTGGCACATTGTAGAGTGTGTGTTTTTATCTAATGTGTTGTGTATAATACAAAGGCTATTTTTATAGAATACCTTGTGTGGAGTTTCCTTTGTGGTGGGCCTTGGGTGTTGTTGCTGGGTGCGCGCGCAAACGCTTTACACATCGCCTCAGAGATAAGCCTGACTGCTCGTGCCAAGCTACCAAGGGGGTGAGCAGGGGTTATCTTTGGCGTGTAACTCCCCAGCCCTGACTAGAGTGGTGGGTTCTGTCTGGCTTTGGCGCAAGCCCTAGCCAACCAGAAATCGCCATTTCTAACACTTACCCTATAATGTGTTGTAATGGCATGCAAAGTAATGGTATGCATTGTATTGGCATGCGTTGTAGTGACATGTGCTGTAATACATGTGTTGTAATGGCATGCAATGTAAAGGCAGTTGCTTTGTAACAGCTGCATTGTAAAAGCAGTGCGAAGTAATGACTGTGTTGTAATGGATGTTTCCCCTAGGGCATGATAGCTTGTCATGCAGAGCTCTTAAAGCAAAGATGAGAGAAGCAGTTTTAGCCCGTAGGTGTTAAAAAGGTACTTAAACAACACTCTGTCATCAAATGTGATGCCTGGGTATTTGTAGGACCTGACTGATTCAATAGACATTCCACATACTTTACATTTTCAGGGTCTCGGACTAAATCACCTTTTTGACATTATTTTAGTTTTCTTCATGTTTATCTTTAGGTGGTTTGCTGTTACATATTCATCAAAGGACTCGATTAACCATTGTAGGCCCATTGGTCTATGGCTAAGTAGTATGGCATCGTCAGCATTGTAAGTATTTTATATTACAACCTGCGAAATTGGGGAAGTGAGCATTTACGTTATGCAGATGAGGAAATAGATCTGCCAGAAGAGGTTAAAGAGACATGGTGCTAGCACTCTGCCTTGCTTCAGGCCACTAATGGTGTTAAATCGCTGACTTTCAAATCTACAAAGCAGATGCATAATGTTTGTCTTGTGTACGTTGCTCTCTCTACCACCAAAGTAAGAAACAATACATTTGCAATTGTTGACTGGCCTTTTCGAAATCCCGATTGGTAAATTGGTAGTATGCTGATGCTGCCCACTCTTTGAGATCCTTAAGTAAACATGATGCAAAAACCTTCGTCGTAACATTTGTTACGGCCATAAGTCAATAGTTTGCTGGATTTTCCAGAGGGCCGTTCTTGTAAATGGGCGGAAGAATACTCCCTTGCCATGATTCCCGGACCAGTCTAGTTGCTACGATCACATTAAATAATGGGGTCAACACTGATGCCAACAGCTCTGAGTTTGCTTAAAAACAGCATTGGGGAGACCGTTTGGGCTGGTGCTCCATTTAATCTGATCCTATTTAAAAGGATAATAATAATTTCCTCATTTATTAACTCAGTTAATGAAGTCATTTCTGTGTAAGACTCCCACTTGCCAAGGAATTTTGGTTTAAGTCACTTAATGCAACTGGAGTTATCCACAGTATGTCTTGTTCTGTATTGAATTCAGAATGCTCACCGTACTGGCTGGAGATGAAAGCATCCCAACCGAATTATGTAATATTAGCACTGTTAGCCCTGCAACCAACCACCATTTTCCAGGTCATTGATAGTTCCCGACAATGTGTTAATTTTTTTTGTCCTACTGGCATAATGTAGTTTAGACCATATCTCCTCATGGTGCTCCCTTTTTACCTTCCAGGTCTCTTGTTTGTATGCCCTTCTCAGGGATTTCAATATGCTATTCCATGCAGAATTTGTGACTAGATGTGCTTGTCAGAAGGCTGCTCTTGTTGCTCTATTAAGAGCCTTTTTTTTGCTGGTAAAGCTTGCACAAAAAACACCTATTATAGGTGGATGTAATGGGGATTCCTCTTCAGGTAGTTCTAGCCGGAAAGCTTTCTATTAAAGATGAACATATTTGATGACAAATCTCAACCTAGTCCACTTATTAATATCACCTTCCTCTCTCACTGCAGTCTTTATCACAGCACCTCTCACACAGCTGTGAAAATGTTCAGAGAAACAATTTGACATTGCACTACATCAGAAAGCTCAATTTCCCCCAAGCCACATGTTGGTAGCTCACACACCTTGCCGGGAGTGGCCAAAGTCTTCATAGTGGTTTAACGTCCCTGTCCCAGAATGGACACAGCTCTTGGATGGAGCATCTCCGTGGACCATTCCAGCAGAGATGCACTCATGCAGTGTATGTCCAGCATGTAACCAGAGCCAAACATGATCAAAGCCCACCATCAGCTCAATCAGCATGGGCTGCAAAGCGGATGTGGAAACAAGTTTTTGAAGCGTTTCTTTTTTTTTTTAAACACAACCTGTCTCCCCAGAGGACCACCACCATCACTGTGTTGACAGTGATTTATAGTGGGTCACAATATAACCTATCCCATGCATTTTAATGAGGTAGTTCATATTGTGACTAGCTCCGAATCTGAACTTTGTGAACTAACATGTTTGAACAAATGTTGATTCACAAAAATCCAATACATTGCAACAACTGTTGATGAATGCTTTGTTTCAACATGGCACCCTAAATCATTTAATTTTGTTTTTGTGATGTGCAGATTCAAGTTAAACAACTCTTGGTCCTAATCCAGTGGATCGTACAAATACATTGGAACCACCGCAGATCACGTTGAACAGTTAATTTGAGGCGGTTTGAGGTAAATTTGACCTGTGAATCTTATTTTCTCATGATGATCCAGACCCCTAATCCTGTGTTCCTAAATATGGAAGCAAACATAGAGTATTTTAGAACAAAACAGACGTTCATTAAGGATTTGTCCATTATCAGCCAGCTAATTTTGTAATCTATCCACTTGGTTAGCTATTTTCCTAGGCAAGGCTATTTCCTCTTATTTGCCATTATAATTGGAGAAGCACCTTTTCTCTTCCCGGTAATAAGAACGGTAACCACTAAGGTAAGAGTGTAATATCTATCACTACAAACAACTGTAAGTCATAAAACTCTCAGACATCAGGCCCAATCTATAAGATCCATGCACTAACTAATATTTTGATCATTCAAAAGGAAGGGCCCATGTTGAAGGAATAATTGTCCAAGTACCTTGTAGGTATTTGTGTGGCATAGGCCTTTGTAGCACTTCAATATTGACATTGGCTTAACTTTTGACCATAAGTTCCCCTCATTTAAAGGCCCAACCAGTATTTCGGACAGACCCAAAAAGACTGCATATTTCTTTGGCCACATCTAAGAAGGAGCATATATGACCTTATCAACAGGTTTTACTAGAGAGACCTACTATCTAAGGTCATACTCAGTTTTGTAGCACAAGCTCCTAGTTCCCTGCACCCCAAAATGCTAGGTTGTATCCCTTGTTGCTTAGCAAACAGAATGCTTCCACAATGGAGGATAGAGTGAAGGGCTGCTGCTCTTTGATGCGGCTGCCACTTTAACCTTTATTTTTGTTGCATTTCCTTTCCACTGCCTTAGTAGCAGTTGTCACAAACATTTTCTTTTTAAGGCGGGCAAGTAGGAATGACCACATAGAAACAGTGGACACACCACTACCAATATGGTTAAATCACAAATTAATTGATAACGGTGGTAAGTTGAAAAATATCAGCATTGTTGTAATCCTATAAAAGTACACATGTAGAAGGCACATGAGCTTAGAAAAAAGTAAACACATTTTGAAATTTGAGTGCAAAAGGAAGTTTAGAAAATCTATTAAGTCCTATGCATCAATGTTGCACAACCAGAGGTAGAAGTATAATAGTTTTGGGGCTATGCAGAAAATACGCCACCTCACACATAAAGTCCTGCCTGCAGTATTACGAGTTGGGTGGTTTGACTGCCACAGGACCTCTGCGTCCGACGTGCATCCAGGATCCTCCGTTAGTCATGCAGCAGTCCGGGAGATGCAATATGCTGATAGTTTGGCTGCTGCACTGCCAGGCATATTTTGAGTTACCTGTCCATCACCACTGTCATGGCGTTGAGCTCGCCATGAATAGGGTGATGGAGAGGCAACAAGGGGGCCCTAACAGGGCCTCCGTGCTGTAACTGTGCCTGGGGGTGCATGCGTGGGGTAGACACTTGTTATGCTCCCCTGGATTTCACCCCCAGTTCATTCATGATGTGGCATGGATGCCACACTGTACAGAAACGTGCAGTCAGCAATCTCATGCCGGTGGGCTGCATGTTATGCTCCCCTATGAGCCTAACAGCCCACCATCATGAGACAACCGCATCACCGCCCATCCGAGCAGGATTTAGCTTGTAATCTGGTAGGCAAGCACACCATGGCTTTGGCAGTCCTCCAGCAGACGGCATGGTGGCAGCGCTGCTGGACGACCGCCAAAGTAGTAATAAGTCATTTAAGATCAAATTTACAGCTAGAAAAAAAGGATCTACTTTACTGACTCCTCTTATTTACTAGTCACAACACATACCAATTTGAATCAGCCAACATTGTGATTTACAGAAATGGAATTTGACTAAATGAAGTAAAAAGTAAAAGATCTATATCGGAAAATGGCACTTATTTGCCTTCTTCCCTGATCTTGATATAGTCAAGAAAACTTTTTGATTGTAATTGAGGGTACTATTTTTTTTAGGTTTCCATTCAGTCGGGAACTTTTTCTTTTTCAGTATATTATACACTTAGCAGGATAGGGATAACTGGAAGGTTTATATAAAATCAACAAACTTTTTAAATATCATTGGCCGTATGTAGACTGAAGAAGTTGAATTTGGGCATAAAGTAGATAGGTATAACTCACACCTTCCATCAGGAAACTTACTAAAAAACTATATTTGTGTTTTGGACACACAAGCAACAGTATGTACACATTTATTTGCTTAATTCCAGAGGGATTTCTTTCACACTGGCTAACTGAGACTTTGTGAACTATATGAGGCCTAGAAGATCCCAAGCAGGGTTTCCTGCATTGGGAAAAGGATATCTAACATTGAGGAGAATGTCAACTCTGAGGTGTTTAATGACGATATTCTTCACACATTTAGATTGACCACTTTCTCTGTTGACAATGCATTGAAGGATATTTTTATGTGCCCAGGGAGTGATTAGTAAATACTGGAGAAGTTGTTGAAGAGTTTTGTTCCTGGAATTAGTATGACTCTTTTTGTCCTGCTCCCTTTGTCAGAAGATTGCTCATATCCGGATGAGGGGAAAATGAAAAGCAAGTCTATACTTCTTAGGTGCTTAGAGACTCGGGCCCAGATTTATAAAAAAGTACCTGATCACATCTCACCAGCCACAAATGCTGTGCTGCATTGCATGACAGGGATGGAGAAGGAGAACACCATATCTACATATATCCTCCCCTCTCCATAGTGCTGGATCTGATTTCAGCTGCCATGTGCTATACTAGGCACACACTTTAGCGCCATAGTGCTAGTGCGCGTGCCTGAGTCTACCATAGATTTGTACTGGAAGGGTATTCTTCCAGTACAAAATGCTATACGTAGACACACTGTAAAACCTTTCCTATTTTGCATGACCCACAACCAAGCAGCGGAGTTGAACTGGGATAAAAATGAAGATGTAGTACAGCATTCATGTCAGGTGTCCAAGCGTCACCCAAACGGTGTCCTGCAGTGAACTTCTAACATGGAGTTTCTTAGGAGTTACAAAGCAACGACAGAAAATCGAGGACAAATGAAGGCATAGGCTTCTGTCCCTGCTTGATGTTAAATAGGAAGGCACGAACATAGAAAAGAAGGGAGGAGAGGCGTATTTGAACCCAGATCTCTTCACCTTGAAATGCAAATCCCAAGATTACTTATAATTCTTGTGAATATTTTAAGGAAAGGCCTGTCTGGCTATTCCCAGTAAAAGTGAGACTTTGTGGTTAGTAAGACACGCTCAGCGTCTTTGTAGGTACAATCACAGCATTCAAATTGGGCACAGTGTGTCACTGCCCTCTTCTGCTACATGGAGTGAAGAAAGGAACGCTTATCATGTTTTTTGTTGGGCCATCTGTGTCGCATGTAGCTGCCTGCATAAATGCTTGTGTTGACGACGAATAGGACACTTTACCTGGCAAGCGTTTACAACGCGTGCCATTACCCTGCATTTTTTACTCCGCAAAATATTTTACAACGCAGGGCTTTACAACGGAATCCATGACAACGCATTCCTCATTACAACGCAATTTACTATTCAAACTCCACCGGGCGTTACTTTGGGGAATGCGTTGGAATGGTCTGCGGAGCAAAGGCCTGCGTTTTAAAAGATTTTGCAGAGTAAAAAATGCAGGGTAATGACATGCGTTGCTGCGCATTCATTGTAAAGGATGTTTACCGTTGCAGACAACACCATTTTTCATGATGAGATGCACAACTGTACACTATGCTGGAGACTTATATTACTAGTGAACATTGGCAAAATTCTGGGGCCGCGTGACACTTTGCTAATTATGGCCTAATTTAAAAGTAATGATCTAAAGTGATAACAATAGCTTTCATATCTCAAAATATAGAGCAAAGTGACATTGTCATAGAAGGAAGCAATAAAAATATGTGGCCCAAATCTTGACATGTGTTGAATGAGGTCTACAATATATAAAAATTATTTGAGTTGTTGTTGTTCTTCGTAAAACAGACTAGAGGTTTTCAATAAATTGAGGACACTATGGGCCAGATATACAAAGAAGTCAGTTTGTGATTTCCTAGTTCACCCATATTACAAATGTGTCTTAGACACATCTTGTGATTTCCAGTGGGTCGCAAATAGTCCTACCTCATAAATATTCATGAGGTAGCCCTCGCTTTTGAGACCTATTGGTAATGGCCTGCACTCACAGGGATGGTGGCCTGCTGGGGTCAGCAGACCACAATGTCTGTGATTGCTTTTTAAATTAAAGCAATTTGTATTGTAATGCAGCCCATTTTTTGTAAAGAAAAACGGGATGCATTTAAAAAATAAAAATGAAAAGCTGCCTTTTCATTTTTAAAGAGTAGGCAGTGGTACGTGGCAGCACTGCCTGCTCTTAAAAAATGTTGGCACCCACATTCATAAAGGGGAAGTGGTCCCTTGGGGACCCCTTCCCGTTTGCGAATGGGTTACCACCAACTTGAAGTTGGTGGTAACTGCGATTGTTTTGCAAACACATTCTCAGTCGCAAAACATTCCTACATATCAGTACGACTCGCTGTTAGGATGGGACACACTTTACTCACCCCTTCCTAATAGCAACACGCAAACCCTATTTTGTGAGTCGGTAATAGATTGGTACATGGCAGAAAGCATTTTACTAATTGCAGATGGACCGATGGGCCATTTGCGACTGGTAAAATGCTTTGTACATCTGGCTCATGTGCATATAATAAGCACAATTCTGTGAATAGTATTGCATGCAAAATAATAAAGATACACAGAGGTCTTTTTTTGGGCTTAGATATTAGTATCCAGTGAGTGAATTTCTTTGGAAATGGAGGGTTTCTGTGATTTTCTCCCTGAGAGTCTCCAAAAAAAGTTATAAAATATTCACAATAAACAACATGTACTGTTTTCTGACAAGGAGAACTTGGCCAGATAACTGCAAAGTTTATTGGTTCCAATTATTATTTTAACTTCTTGCCTGTGTTTCTGTAGCTTTGTTTCGCAAGAATGAATGAACTTGAATTTTTGCTAAATAAACATGATAAGTGGAAAACTAGAAGAAAAATATTTAAAGCTGAAATACTTGAGCAACAATAAATAGCTTTATTAACAGCAATCTCTAAATACAGGAGGTACCATAAAATAAAATGTTGGAAGGAAAATCAGAATCAAATTAGTGAACTGGCTCAAGGACCTAAAGGTATTACCCATATTTGTAAAGGCAAGCTCTATTTAAAAGAAATACCTACCAACACCACTTCACATTCCGAAAGAATCCAATTAAGCTCAAGATATAAAAAATATAAAGAAGTATACCTAATGTTTCTGAGGTAATCCCACCTGAATATCCAATGTCCCCTTTACAATAGTCTGATATGTATACACTAGAGAAAGCTATTTAGAGAACATGGAAAATAGGTGATATTATATTGAGCAAATATCTTTGGAATAACACAGTTCTAACTAGTTCATTAATGAAGATAAACATGAGACACACAAACACTCCAACACCCAGATAACTGCTTTCAACACACACATCTACTTTATCCCTGACATGTAAGTACTTTTTGTAGGTTTTGCAAGAGATCCTGAAGGTAATGTTAGTGGGAGAGGGAGCTACTTGCAGCATGAGTGTTGAAATGATCCTGTGAAAGCTAGGGATCCCTTTGATGAGTTGTGCTTCGGCAAAGAGAATATGTTATAGAAAAAAAGCATGTGGAAGGTGGAACAAAACTACCAATTGATCTGAAGACGATATCTTAAAAGACTTGACTCAATATGTAGAGCATCCAGTTGATGCCAGGTGGTCTTGGTCCATTGTGAAATATGTGTATTGAATCTGAGGTTGGATTTGATTTGGAAGCCCAATGATTCCATGCAGTTGACCAGTCATTGAGTGAAGCTATCTAGGTTCATCTCACCAAGCGCAATGTTTTATTCTAGAGCTCATGACATCATCAGTAATGGGATGTACAGCCTTTGCAAAAATGGTGGTGCCTCCATGCATATCATATTATTTTGCTAATATGCTTGTAGTACCACAAAGGGTGTGTTTTGAGCTCCTGACTATATTTTTAGTCCGGAATATGGAATACAGATAAATAGTGGCACTGAGTAAACTGAGATTATTGACAACAGAGGGTGGCCCAGGAGTCTGAACTATGTTGCCTAAAAATAATGATAACACCAAGACGTCTTGCATATCTTAAGCATAGTGAAGGTGACATATACCCTGCCAACAATATAGAACATATTTGGAGAAGGATCCCACACCCACTTTGAATATTTGTACAAGGTTCTTTCACCTACTTTTAATTTATCATTGAGTACTGTCCACATTCCTGTGATATCATTGCCAGAACAGGATCTAGCACAAATGGAAGCTCTTGTATATTAATGCAAGATGATTGGGGAATTAGTAGGAAAAATTACTTAGTGGATTACACACACCTATTTTCTAGACTTTGCCCCTGATAAGGGTAAATCAAAGAGTGGATGTATAGGAATCTCAGTTATTCTACACTCCTACCATGTTGCAGCAAATATTCAAGCCTAAATGGGTCATTGGCCTTCCCCATGACATAGGATCCTGGTGCAGGGTAAATTGTGATGATTCACTTACTGGAAAAGAGGAAAGAATATACATGCTCTTCTTTGGAAGCATACAGGTATTAATTACTTAGTAGAAACAGGGCAGAGTCTTTGTCATACATACATATTCAAATATTTTAGGCACAATACACCCAACAAAACACAGAAAGCATACTTACACTGATGGATCTCACTGCAACCGCACACAATGCCCAATATTAAGTGCATAGAGATAGTCTTCACTTACCCTAATTCAAGGATTGTTTGGCCCCCTAGGAGAAGGAAATGTGTGATTCACCGTAGTCAAGTACTGCAGTGCTTATTAGGAGGCAATAATGAATCAGCCTTGAGTAAATAACAATTGTTTGCATGGAGTACCCCCAAAAGATTACCTTGACTATTTCTATTTGCCAGCTGTAGACCTCTGTGAACATTATCCCTGCTAACCAGTGTTAAAGTGACTGTGCTCCCGCTTCCAACATGATGATATTGGCATACCCTGAGTTCCATTTTTAACGTCTCTATAAGTCCCTCACACAGGGTACAAATGTTAAATGTCACCAGTGGACTGCGGCACCCATTGCGACTTCCACCACAGTAACGGAGTAAACATGACAGCATGACCTGCCATGTGTAACTTTTCTGTGCAGTTCTAAAACTGTAAATTCAACCTGTCAATATGATACATTTTTACAGGTCTATACCTTGCTTTTAATTACTAATACGTTACTCCTAAGTATCCCTCACTTCTCTTAAGGCAAGGTTTGTGGTGTTCAAAAGAAGGACATGTACAGTTTTAATGTGTAACATATCCTTACAATGAAAAAGCCCTACAATGTATTTTCCATGTAGCAGGTTTGCTTGTTTTATAAGAGAATATTGGGATAAAATATTGAATGTAATACTGTTATTGCCGGCTAGGAAGCAGCTACAAAGTTTTTGTGGGATTGTTTGAAATATGTATTACAATCACACTTCACTGGTGAAGTTAGATGTGTAATAAATATTTTAGAAAATTACTTTTAGAATGTCACCTTTACCCTGCTAAAGGCCTCTAGAGGCCATTAGCATGAGTTACAGCTGCCACCCAGTAGCTAAATATCCCCGATAATGAGGTGTGAACTTGCTCACACAGTTTAAACAAAGTCCTTGGGTGTTAGGAGGTGTTTGGTTCCTATGACAGGATGACGATCTTAGCTATGTTCAGAAGCTAAATTAATTTCAAAGAGACAGATGTGGCTAACACTTGGGTCTGCCCCTCCTGTGTTTCCCCCTAGTCAGCCAGGCACTAATACCAGTTGTAGAGGAGCTGCTTCAGGTCCAATTGTGAGTGACCTTAGAGAAGGGGTTGATCATTTCCTTGCCCACACTTCTAAGGTGGGAACAGGAGCTCTGCACAGGGAAAGAAATATTCTGCCATTTTGATATCAGGTAGAGAGGGGCACTGTGGTATTGTTTGCAGTAGGGTACACAGTTAATGCTGTAAAAGTGTTTTGGGTCACCCTTGGAAGCTTGTACCAATTGGTAAGGTAGTGGCCAGGAGTTTCCCAAACCCAGAAGCTGATGCCATGCATATGGCTGGCACTCCCAGGACCCTCCTCAGAACACTTTCAGGACCAGCAGAAAACCTGAAGTGGACTAAACCTGCTGTCTGTTACCTGATAAGATCCTAAAATACTGGACCAACTCTCCTTCTTGTACCAAGAGTGTATGTGAAGACTGGACTCCAAGAGTCATAAGGCTGTACTTGTGTTCAAAATATAGAGACACAAGTAGCTACAAGAGGCTTTTCTGCAACTGCCCACCTGACCAGTTTGAGCTGACCCCGCCCTTGATCCTGCTGCTGGCCTCTGCTGGAGTGAGACTTGACCCGCACGTTTTTTGTCCCCAAGGTCCTGGACCCTTAGCTGGTGTCGAATTCTCCTCCTAACTCTTCCTGAAACCTGGGACTTAGAAACTTTTTGTCTTCAACAAGCTCCAGAGGACGGGGCTAATCTGCCAAGCCAGTCCAAAGAAGGTCCATCCCTGCTGGGCCAGAGGTTCAGGTTGCTCCTTGAGCTCCTCTCAGTTTTTCAGCAGTAGTATTCCACATACAGCACGACCAGGTGGAGAAGGTTTTCGGCATTGTGGGGTGCTGCTCAGCTACAGCCTGCCCCACTGGAAGAATCTGAAGTTTGTAATCTTCAGTGGGTGAAGGTACTAAGATTATCCGGCCAGCGAAGGACCTTCTCTGGGTGCAAGATCCACATTTCTCTCACTCTGTGCTTCACAGTCAAAAGCCAATGCATTCACGGGGACCTTGTCCAGTAGCTGCCTGATGATTTGGAGCCTTCCTGTGCCACAGCCTGCTGTAATGTCCCGCTGAGGATTTTAGACTTCTATTTCAGACACTAAGGACCTCATTTCATGTTGGCCGACATGAGTAGCCTTACCATCACCATAATGGCCTGCCTGCCAGATTTAAATGTTTGTTGAGTTTAATCCCCCATTGCAATAACAAGAAAGCCAGTTGCAACTTCATATATCTTGCCTTGCTGCTAGTGAAATGTAAATAACAATGACTTGGAATCAAGGGTGCAATGGCAGCCCACATGTATTGACTGTGAACTTCCTTTTATATTAGATTACCTTAAGCAGAAGTGCAAGGCAACAAGTTTAGTTATGCGTTAGTTGGAACCTGGATATTTGACCATACATGGCTTGAGTTCTTATTAATATATAGGCCAATGTTTCTTAATGCCACTGTCTGATATATTTAACATTAAATCGATGCCATTTAATGAGATTCTATGACTGATTCCTTAGATGCTAAAGAAATGTATTTGCACTTGCTTTGGTTAAACCTGTGTTTCCAAGTGTGAGACAGTGCATTATTTGTTGGAGTCTATGGTAGTCCTCATCAGGTAATAATGTCGCTATTACTGATTGGGTCCAATAAGGTCTCAATAATATAAACCTGAGCTCACCCATTCCTACTAGCTTCAGCACAGAGCACATATGCTTAACTTATGAGAAATGTGAAAAGCGTTTGTCAATACCAAACAGTTAAAAAGTAGACAACACAGCACAATACAAATCACACTTGAATGCATAAAAACAGAAAAAGAAATGAAGGAGCAATAGACTCTAAGTTTAGATGTTTCTAATGCCATAAAGCAGAAACACCAGCCGCGGGTATCTGATCGCGCTAGACCGGGTCAACATCAATAGTTAAGGAAAAACAAGATGGAGCACAGGTCGGATAAAGGGCCCAGGTCCAGTGCAGTGAAAAGGTTTACCTTTTGACTTTGAAACATTTTTGGAAGCAAAGATCCTCAGCGTGGCAAAGCAGCAGTTATGGCTGAGATGGGTTCAATGAGGCCTGATAACAGTCTTACAAATTGCTGGTGAAGCTATTGATTTTTGATAGGAAAGTTTGGAGCAGGAGAAATTAAAAGCTGGTCCCCTTGGAAGGTTCATCGCTGGCCAAATACTATCAGTGTCTTCTTCTGGTGAAGATTTCTATCTTTGGACTTAGAAACTTCTAGAGAAGTCAAATTTTTTTTTCAGTACAGTAAACCAGGAAGTTGAATCTGACCAGCAATGTGATGTTGGTGGTTGTAGCTCAGCGGCAGTCAGGAAGTAGTCTCTCGTTTTTCTTAGAAAAAGTTTGGAAAAAGTTTCTAAGTGTCCAGTTTTGCAGTTCTTGTTGGGGAGAGAGTCCAAACCTCACCTGCCAAGGGTCCAAGGATTTGCGGGCATCGCTTGGGAGTTAGGACTCAATCTCCCAGAAGCCACCAGCAGGGTCCAGGTGAAATCAAGATGGGACTGTTCAGCCGGATTCAGAAGAGTCTGTGGCTTCTTGCAGCTTATGTGCTCTTAAAGAATAATAGGAGGCTAGCCAACTAGCCCTTGCAATCCACCGTCATTTCCCGGGTTTAATTGGGAGCAGGTGCAGACATGGGGGTTTCATAACAAAAGTTACAGCAGGTGCATTCCTCTTTCTGAAATCCAGGTTCAGCAGATGCAATCCTTTTTCTGCCTGCCTCAGGCTCAGAGGTGTTCTGAAGAAGTTATTAGGGGTTCCACTTATATGCCTGGCAGTAGCTTGTCTGTGGGGGTGACTACCTAACCAAATAGGGGCAAGGTTTCCATGGGCATCCCTACCCACTTTAACATAATGTCCAGGAGGTTTGACCCTAAACAATGCCACACATGCCTGCTCTGCCAAAATATAACATGACAAATTCTTTCTTTCCTTGGTCAGAGCTCTGGGCGCACCCCAGGCATGTGCCAAGGTAAATGAAGACCCCCCTGCAATATCAGTTGTGGGTCAGGTTCCCCTCCAAAAGGATTGGTGGTGTATGGCTAGTTGGACAATGGCAAGGGCAGGTCTAGGTGTGAGTTACATCTGCCAGTAACAGGGACTACCCCTCCTCCTAGCCAAGGACCCTTTGTTCCCTTTCTTGGAAGCAATTCACACCTCCTAGCACACTGCCAGGTGAAAGATGGGTGTTATCTCTGAAAGGGCAACTCAAAGCTTTTATCTAGGAAAATGCCACATTTCTAAAAGTAAAAAGAAGAACACCTGATGGACAGAATGTTGAACAATATCAAACAGTCACCCCAATACAGAGATCTGGGCCTAAATTCATTGTTGTTTTGCACACCATGCAATTCCACTTTAAACCCAGCCATATGCAAATCAGTCTTGACCCTGCTCCCAATGGGAACATTCCAGCCCAAACTGCAAGTCCAGGTCCTCCCTGGACCAGAAACAAGCATCCTGGGGCCAGTTTTGGGGATTCACCCCTTATCAGCCAGGCTAGCTTGACTCCAGTTGCATGGGGAGCATGTGATCCACGTCTGGGCATACCCGTCTCACTCAGGTGAAAAATGCAAAAAGAACAATTGATGGACAGAATGTTGAACAATGTCAAACCTTCACCCCAGTACAGATATATGGGGCTAAATCTATTGTTTTTGCTCCCCATGCCATTCTAGTTAAAACCTAGCTGTATGCACATCAGACTTGTCCCTGCACCCCGTGGGAATAGACCAGCCCAAACTGCCATGCCAGGTCCTCCCTAGACCAGGAAGCAAGCATCCTGGGATCGGTTTCGGGGTATCAACCCTCATCAGCCAGGCTAGCTTGACTCCAATGGTATGAAGAGCACTGGACCCACATCTGGGCATACCCGTCCCACTCAGGGTGACAAATGTAAAAAGAACAATTGATGGATGGAAAGCTAAACAATGTCAAACATTCACCCCCGTTACAGAGATCTGGGCCTAAATCCATTGTCTTACCCCTCACCATGTCATTCTAGTTCAGACCCAGCCATATTCAAATCAGTCTTGACCCTGCTCCCGACGAAAACAGTCCAGCCCAAACTTCCAGGTTAGGCCATCCTTGGACTGTAAACAAGCATCCAGGGACCGGTTTTGGGGTTTCCCCCTTATCAGCTAGGCTAGCTTGACTCCCATGGCACAGAGAGCACAGGACCTTTGTCTCAGCATACCCATCCCTCTAGGGTTAGAAATTCAAAAAGTTTGGGCGAGGCAGGCAAAAGTGCACTGGCACAAGGAAAGGACAGTGATGCGTTGTATTATGTTAACAACAGCGCATTCCTGCCCTTTCCTTTTCACACAGCACAGCAATGAAGCTTTCTGCACTGCATGAATGTTTCATAAATATGCCCCTGATTCTGTTGCGTTCATGTGAAATAAAGTACCATGATTTTGATGCATGTCATTCATCGTGCTGCACTGTCATGTAGAAGTCAAACAAACTGTCTGTATGCAGATTGCTCAAAGCACTGTTGTTCAGTGTCAAAGCAGCAGCTGGAGTATTTTATAAACTGCAGCAAGGATTGTGAAGAAGAGATGCTGGCAGGTGAGCCAGGTGAAACTCTTCCAGGCTGGTGGTACTCACTAAAGTCTGTTGTATTGAGAGCTACAGTTGTCTCACACCAAAGGAGCTGATAATTAAAGTGCAATTTTGTATTGTATTACATTGTGCTGGGTGTTAGCTCTATCAAGACTAGAGATATGAGACTTCAGTCCCTTCAACTTGTAAGAGCACCACTGTCTCACAGTGGAGAAAAGAAATAATGCTATAATTGTGGATTATGATAACAAGCCTTTGGGTAAGAGTGTGAATGTGGGGGTGTAGGGGTCTAGTGGGGTAGACCAAGAATATCTGCAGTCACTGGCACTAGATTATAACCCCAGCCTCATCCTAAGGTTTTGGAGCATGAATGTAAGCAGGCAATCCAGATTGTACCAAAAGAAGCCTAGGAGCCAAACCATCAGAACACTAGGCTATGACTCCAATTTCCTTAGCTCTCACTGAACTAAACAGTGGAATCTGTAGACCTTCAATAAAGTGCCATGACAATCCTTCTAGTGAGTCACTCCCAGAATCAACCCCACTGCAATAATGACCTGGATGTTTCCCACAGTAATTCACAGATCCCCTGTAACTACTGTCCAAATACCTAACACAACAGAGTCTTGGGTGTAGGCACTATGTTGTTTCTACTTCCACACGCTTTGAAACGGCGCAGAGTAGCCAAATATTGATAATCTGCTCTGAGCCCGCTCTGAGCCTTTTCCTGGCCCGTCTTGAGAAAACTGAGGACATAGTGACCAATTTGATCCTCTCCTTTGCAGAGAATCAATCTATAATGGCACCTCCTGTCGTTTCTGCGGGCCAGCAATCTGCCTCATTGTCATCTAGCCTGCTGCATGCATCATTAGACTCACACACCTCATCTATTGGGCTATTGGACCAAGCAAAGGGGGACAGAAGCAAACCTGCAGAGAAGGGATTCATATCTCAGGTAGACTGGATGGGAGAGGAGGTGCTCCAGAGCAAGCCCATAGACCTTCTGGTTCATTGGGCTACAGACCTTGCTGCTTCCAAGAGCCCTTATTCTCAATGCTCCCTAATTGCAACTACCCCCATAGGCAACCACTTTTGTCTTGATTCAGGAAGGCGTTCCTCCTTTGAGACATGATATATGGGAGAATTATGACCTGGATTAATGGCAGGTTGGGGGCGAAGGGCTACTTCTCAGTCAGATTACCTTTGTCAGGAGAGTCTCATGTGTAGGCAATACCCCAAAACCTGACAACAATGACTGCATTGTTAATAAATTTAAGGACAGAGCGATGACTAATGACACTCTGAGAAGGCTCAATTTTACCATGTTCACTTCCTCCTCAGTCGAAACACTCCCGCTGGGCATTATTTTACAGACCAATCTGAAAAATGACATCGGTGGTCATTAATTCTCCTCATCCCATATCTGTGTCAAACAGATTCATGCCCATTTTCACAGTTAGATCAGTTGGATTGACTCTCAGATCATGCCGCTGCTCCTAGACAAAGTTGCTTAATTGCTGGCCCCAGTATGGAAAGCCCTAGAGCTGGGTTAACAAACACATCTACCTTTAGTGAAAGAACCATCTTTGGTATTGGCCTTGAGAATGATACAGGCAAATCCATAATGATAGCCTCACAGAATATGGCTGGCTTGGCAAACAAGTTGGCATATTTAGACTGGCAACACTTTATGCAATGCTATGTTCTCTGCTTACAGGAAGCCTGGCTAACTGACACTTTATCCGATGATGTTTTTGCTACCTATTTTACTCCTGTTGTTCCAGGATCGATGGACAGGGCCAAGGGAGGACTTATCACTCTTATCTTCACCACGTTTCTGGGTCAGGTTATATGGACGAGCCTGTGTTCTGTACACTCATCCTGTTTCATTGTCTAATGAAGAATATGTTATTGATACATTTCTATAGCAATGTTTTTGATCCGAGCAGTGCTGCAGTGGTGAAATCACTGCATAGGCACCTGAACGTAGTGTAAGAAATAAAAGGGACAGCTATGTGGTTGTATAGTTGGAAGATTTTAAAGTGGATGATTGTCAACTACCTTCAGTTGAGTCTTGTGGGCTGGTGGACGATGATGGGGACCCCATTACCCATTTTGTCCATAGTTCATTTGGCGATTAACCTACTTTGGCACTTATGAAATATAACATAATATTTTGCATTTGACTCCCTGAGCTCGGATCCAATTATCCCCCCTACTTTTTTCAGGACTGTAGTCACAGTCTAACTGATTTTATCCTATTCTACGCAAGTCTAAGAGCATAGGTAGTTGACTATTTTTTATCAGAATCTCCCCTTATCAATCACAGGCTTCTAACATTATCAATTTATGACACCTTTCATACTAAGAGACAGCTGGAGGTCAGTCCCCTATTGCTGACATATATGGAGAATAAAGGGGTGAGCATGAGGTGGACTAAGGTTGATAATGATTCTTTCTTGTCTGTTTTATTGGGCTCAATACTCCCTGATTTCCAGCTGTGCCTTGGTGAAAATATTAATATCAAGGGGGTCCGAGTGTCTAAACAGATTTGACAGAATCTGTAAAACGCTAAGTGATATGCTGACAGTCCCACTTAGTCCCAATAACAGGAAGCCAACTAAATGGTTTGATGACAACTGCACTAAGGCTGATAATCAGCTGTTGGGAGCACTTAAAGAAGCCCCCAGGAATTTGGAGCAGTTACGCAGTTGCAGGAAGGTGTAGAAGAAGGCCTTAAGGGCCTGTAAAAAATAAGGAAGCTTATCACTCCCTACTACTGGCTAGTGATCTCAAATATAGTAAAGCTTTCTAGAAGATGGTGAATCATAACTTTCGAGAAAACCCAGGAATCTAATCTTGATAGAGGGATTCCACTGGAAGGCTGGGTAGAATTTTTTGCTCACCTATACTCTGGTCCTGCCTCTATGGAGTGCTCTACTCCTGCAGACACAAGTGCCCCTGCTTCTTCCTTTTCCCCTTTGTCCTCCTCTATGCCATTCTCAGGATTAGAGATTGAATTGAGTGATGTGATAGCTGCAAAAGGTAGATGGCTTGTGGGGAAAGCTCCCAGGCTAGATGGGATTCCGGCAAATCTCTTTTATGGCAAATATGCTCTTGTGCGATCCCATTTTGACAAATGTCTTTAAGACGACCCTATTAATGGGCCCACCTAAGGGCTGGCCCATGTAACCATTGACCCGACTTTAAAAATGGTTCTGAGGGGAATCCGCAGTGCTATCGTCCAAGAGTTTTGAGCAGCTCAACTGACAAAATATTGGGAAGAATATTGTTGGAGCGCTTACAAACCTGGGCGAGTGAGCATAATGTGCTTTCAGAGCTTCCATTTAGCTTTCTTCCTGGTTTAGGGACAGCTGAGCTGTGCCTCAGCTTATATCTCCTAATAAGTAAGCACACTGTGGCCAAAGAGTGAAAGGTGCATCTTACATTCATGGATCTGAGCTCAGCTTTTGATTCAGTCAATAGATCCAAACTGTGGAGCATCATGCTAGACCTTGGCGTAAAGGCTAATATTGTACATTTCTCCTGAGAACTCCATGCATGTAGGGGTGACTGCTAGTGTGAGGTATGGCCGGGGGGGGGGCGAAAACTGAACCAGTTAAATTTGACAGAGCATACGCTAAGGTTGCGTTCTGGCACCCTTCTTTTTTTTTGTATGCAAATGGTTTAGAAGAGCAATTATTGGATTTTAATGTTGGTTGTCAGTGAGTAGGCAATCTCAGTGTCCAGGCATTGATTTACTCTGACGACACAGTTTTAATAGCATGGACAGCGATTGGCCTGCAGAGATTGCTTGATCAAATTTGCACATTTATAACCAGCTTGGATCTCACAATCAGGCAAAAACCCATGTAATGATCTATGGTTCCCTAAGAAGGAAGGGATAACCTTTAAGGTGAATAATAGTAAAGTGTATACAGTTCCTACATTATCCTATCTCAGGATACCGCTTGATGAGAAACTCAAATCATATCAAAAATAAGCTTTATTCGGAAAGTTAATTTAAATCCATAAAAGCATATACAATATTACAATTCATCTTATACAATTAAAAGAAGTAAAAAAAATTAAAATGTGTGTACAAAATATATAGCAAGGGAATCTCATTTACATAGTTCCAATTAATGTATGTGCAAAAGTAGCAGCATGTGGGCGTGGAAAGACAACATATCATTTTAACAAATTCATAGGTTTGGCAATCAATTTAAAAATTGAACAGTTAAAAATAATGTGCAGACGGTGCCAGTGCTACAGTTAGCAAGTATACTGGACGTTGATTCCAGGTTGAACTATCAAATTATTAATGTGTCAAGAGTAATGAAATTAGTTTACGTCTTTAGAGCAAGGAAGAAAAGGTAATAGCCCCCTACTGCGTTATTAGGATGCATTGGGGGATAAATCCAAAACGTCGTTTGGTATCTATTAAGTACATTTCTTCATTTTTTCATTTTTTTTTACTCTATTCACAATGAACCTGGATCAATACTATTGCGGCATTTGATCAAATTTTTTAGAAAAGCAGCAACGTTATATTTTATACAATCATTGCCAAGACATTGGAGAGCCAAGAATGCTGGGCGGCATTGGCGGATGCCCCAAATTTTAAGAATTGGTAAGATCCATTTCCTTCTCGATTCTTTGTAAAATTTACAGAATACTATAACATGAATAGTTGATTGTTCGGAAACAGAATCACATGGGCAGTTTGGTAATTTGCTTGACCAATTGTTAACGGTTGGGAATGTCACCAGCCTATGAAAAGTATTCAATCGAAAATGGGTGAGAACAAATCTGTCATATCTTTTGTCAGTTTTTTGTAGGTATGATTGCATGCCCAATGAAGTTAATATCATTAGGTTGTGACTCACGGACAGTTTTGTAGCTTCACTCGTAAATCTCAGTCTCTCCATGTGGTTCATACAGCGTTTCTTAAAGTCTTTTTTTGTGATGCCCGACATAGAAAAAGGGTTGTTAAAATATTCAGGATAACCAATGTCTATCATAAAGTCCCTCACATATTTGATCCATTTTATGTCAAGGCAATAGTCCAATTTAAGAGCATCCTGAAGCACTAGCTGGTTAAAACGGTTTATATCTGACTTCCAAATACGATGCCATAATATTACGGGTTGAATTTTTATGAGATCCGTTATGTAGGGGACTCCCAACTCCGCATGGCAGACATATGTAGATGTAGAAGCCGGAACCGCCAATAGGTATCTAAAAAAAGCATTTTCCACTTTCTGCAGTTCGGAAACATTACAATGTCCCCAAATCCCTGCCCCATAGGTTGCTACACTCATACATTTTGCATTATATATTTTGATCAATTCCAGAGGGGGACTTTTTCCTAATTTTTGGGAGAAATTAACGAGAGCAGTGGTGGCTCTCATAAAAAGGAGTTTTCTTGACGTAATTGCTTGGCCCCAAGAGCCCTTATCGTCTATAAGAATCCCCAAATATGAATAGGTAGGGGTGGTAGCCAATTTACTCCCATTTAAAAAAATGTCCTTTCCCTTTTTGTTACCTTTACCACAATTCATTACAAAGGTTTTTGAGGTATTTATCCTCAGATCGATGGCTTGCATATAATTATTGTATGATACCAATGCCTGTTGAAAATCTAAAGGCGTCCTGGCTAAAATAACAGCGTCGTCCGCGTAAAGCAGTGCTGGTATGCGTCTGGGGGCCAAATCTTTTTGTACTTGGGGGACGTCCTGACTTCCTTCCAATAAGGCCTTCTCAAGACCATTGGTATATAAAGTGAAAAGGAATGGGGCCAGGACGCACCCCTGTCTTACCCCTCTGAGCACCCTAAATGATGAGGTGCATTCTCCCGCTCTACCAAACCGGACACGCGCTGAGGCATTGCTATAAAGGGCCTTCAAAAAGTCTATTAGGGGTTCCTCTACTTGCATTTCTTTTAGAATGTGCCATAGTTTCCCATGGGAAACGCAATCGAAGGCCGAGGAGAGATCGACAAATGCTAGGTAAAGTTTTCCTCTTTTCGCCCTCGTATATTTACCCAGCAAAATAGCGAGATTAAGGCCCTGGTCCATTGTCCCCAGGCCTTCCCTAAAACCAAACTGTAGATCAGACAGTATGTTCTTTTCTGTGGCCCAGGTTTGCAACCTCGTGAGGAGGATCCTTCCTGCTACTTTTCCTAGTGAGTCTAGGAGTGAAATTGGTCTGTAGCAGGAAGGATCCTGTCTATTGCCCTTTTTATAAATGGGGACCATGATGGATTCCGTCCAGCTGTTAATAAGGCCCTGCAAAGAGGTTGCATTAAGAACACGTGTCAGAATTGGGGCCCAGAGGTCTGTGTTGTGTTTATAAATATCTACAGGGACCCCGTCAGGTCCAGGGGCCTTAGAACCTTTGCTTTCATTTAATGCTATTAAGACTTCATCAAGTGAAAAAGATATCTCAAGTGGGAGGGTCATAATATGTTCAGGTGAAGATGATGGTAATATATCTGCTGTATCTATCAGCTCCGAGGGGCCAAAGATTTTTGTAAAGTGATTCACCCATTGGGCCTCGTCTATCGTTGCCTCTATGGAGGGAGAATTATCAGAAAGAAGAAACGGAGACCTAATTACTTTCCAGAATGCTTTACTATCATTCTGGGTACTGGCCCTATGTAGGTCTTCCCACAAGGAGTTTTTCATTGTCTTTTTCCTGGTCGAAATAGCCTGCTTATATAGTTTTCTTGCTTGCTGCACCGCTTGTCTATCTATATCCCTATTATGGATCGCTTTTTTTAATGTGCGGTAAGCGTTCGTGCAATTAGTATCAAACCATCTTGGTTTCTTACAGTCACCCTTTTTTCTCTCTACAAACAGGCAGCTTTTTATTATGGCCGTGATGTGGTTAAAACTTTCTAGGACCAGCGAGGGAGAGGAATTCTCGTTCAAAGAAGTCAGAATGTAAGGTAAAGCCTTGACCACCACCGAAGATGTGGTGGTATCGGGATCTACTAGTTCCCATTTCAAAGAGTACCCGTTCATATTATCAATAGCCAGGTTAGGGCAATTATGGTATAATCTGTTCGTTTTGCTTTTATTATGGGAGATAGGGCTTTTTTTCTTAATTATTACAGTTTGTGGAAAGTGATCGCTAATGGCGATCTTATGGGTAATAAATTGCTTAACCCTATTCCCGAAGTTATTGGATACCAGAATATAATCTATTACTGAACCTGTCCCTCTCCCATCATATGTTGGTGTAAAAGCAGTTGGAGGAATTACTGTTTCATTTGCAAAACTCAAATTCAACATAAATATGGTCTCATTCAAAGCACTCCCCAGGATGTTATGGGGGAAGTGGGTTAGAGTGCGATTTTCCTCATCATTCAGGCCGCAAATCTGATTATTTCTGTTGGGGCACAGATTAGCATTAAAGTCCCCTCCCCATATAATCTGGGAGTTTCCTGAACTGACCATCTGAATTTTATATACAACTTGTCTCAATTGGTCTATAACTTCAAATTCATTCTCTTTAGGGATGTTATTATAGAAATTCACAAGTATTAATGTGTCATTCCTATCCGTTATAAGAGTAAGAATTTGGTAATAAGAGTTTGAGATCTCAAGTGTGAGTTTTTTTGCTATCACCAGGTTAGAAACATATATGCATAGGCCTCCCTTTGATCTTCCATGGGTTGAGGGAGAAGCTGGTGTATGAAATGTTTTAAAGCCATTAATGTTAATTTCGTTTTGCGACCATGTCTCTTGGAGACAGAGAATATCCAAGTTCTTAACAAAATCAAGAAAGAGGTCGTTATGGAGTTTAGAATATAGGCCCCATATATTCCAATATGTAATATTGATATGTCCTTCCTCTTTCCAAGGTATTAGGAGTGGCTGGGGAACTAGTCCTGATGCATCTAGATTAGATGGGATGAGATTCATGGATTCCTCACTGGTACAAGAAGAATTAGGAATTACCTGCTGCATTAACTCATTCTGTGGCTGCCCATAAGTGATGTGATCTCGGGCTACTAATTGAAACTCAGGCTCAAATAAGCCCCTTTGAGGTGTGGTAAGCGACCTAATATCTAAGTTTTCGGCTAGAATCTTTGGTTTTTTTATTATCTCTGAAAGTAGTCAATCTAGGTCCTCTAATGAGGTAAGTGCACTAAAGCGGTTATATACGGGGACGCTGTAATTTTTTTTGGACGTGAACGGATGCTGGACCGATTTCATTAAGTCGATGGGAGGGCGATAAAAGAAGCCTAAGGGGAGTATGTTAATCCCTGTTTCGAGTGTACTTTTGGCTGCTAGCCCCAGGATTTTTTCTACTAACCAGGGAGAGCGAAAGGTCAATACCAAACAGTCGCCAGTGAATAATTTCCTAGTTCTTCCGATCCATCCTATTCTACGTATCATCTTAAATTCTTCAAACAGAGTTCTGGTATTGCCCACTCTATCCCCAAGCCAATGTAGTGCTTTATTCCTTAGTGATTCATAGGACTCCTGGTCATCCTGTCGTAAATGTGGAACATTTCCCATAATCACTGTGTAGGGAGTACAGGCTGGAGGAAGATCTAAATGAAAAAAAGGTGGTGACTTTATAAGTGTTGGATTAGAGGCAGATATGGTGTCAATAACTGGATGAGACATGGGGACATGGTTTTGTTGTGTCCTGGTTATCCTGGAGTGGTTTCTGATTTCGGTTATGGAGGTATCGTCCGAAAAATCAGAATGGGACTGAAATTGTCGTGGTTTCCTAATATTATTCACACCATTACTAGTGGGCTTGAGGCTGGGGGATGGAATAGTCTTATGATCATTACAGGAAGGGAGTTTGGCCACAAGGGTTTCGATCCGATCTAATCTTACGCCGATGGACTCGACTGCTTCTCTCACAAAAGAATCCAAGCTTTTTATAGAAGAGAGGATATTATCCAAGTCTATCCCTTTAATGTGTTGTTTTGTACTGTTAGCTGCTGTTAAAGATATAGAGGGGGTTTGTGGAGTGCTAAAAACCTTGTCTTGGCCATTTTTCCTTACTATATTCTCCCTGTCTCTGAGCGCCCTTGGTTTATTTGTCTCCCTTATACCCTTTCCTGGCTTTCCCGACTGTTTCCTGACTGTTTTTTTCCCCTTATTTGGGTGTGAGGGGATTGTGTCACCGTGATTGTTATGCACTATGATGTCACAGGTAGTATGTTGAATACATCCGTTGACTGATGTTCCGGTGGCAGGGGTCACAATAGGAGTGGGGGTTTGATTAGGAGTGAGTTGGTCTTCCTCTACTCTAGCTTCTCCAGTCATTAATGATCCAGCTTCTAGGGTTTGTTCTACTGTAGATATTTGTTTTTCTATTGCCCCCATAGCCCCAGTTAAGTATGTTAAAAGTGTTTGCTTTTTGGGTTTCTTGGTGTCCATCCCCTCTGGTGGATCGCAACTAAGTGCTTTCCTTTTACCCAAATTTAAAAAAAATAACTTTTCTGAACTTGACAGCAAATAAAATTATCACCTTACTTTACAATCAGTCTAAACATTTATGTGACGACAATCATCAAAGTGCGAATCGGGAGGAGTTTCAATTGTGACAGAGATTACCTACGGGGTTAGTCCAGTCCGTGCAGGGTGGTCATATAGGCTGCTGGGGAGATAGTATAGGGCCACGAGGGGGGGCCTGGTCTGGTCCCACGCGGGCACAGACGGGCAAGGACGGGCCCGCTCTTGGCCCGGGCTTTGCCCGGGCGCTGCCCGCGCGCGTCCCGCGCTGCGTGAGCACCTGATTGATTTTAAGGTGTTCCGGCGCTGGGTAGCGTTGTCATCAACAGGCGCTGCAACGAAGAATTCTGGGAAATGGAGTTTACACGGGCCATTCCCCTCACGGCGACAAATCTCCAAAGAAACACAGTCCGGCGACCCCTCTGCGAGCCGTTCCCCTCACGGCAGGTAGGTGTTTGTAAGGCTCAGTGCTCAGTGATCTGCACAAGCGTCCCGCGCTGCGTGAGCACCTGATTGATTTTGAGGTGTTCCGGCGCTGGGTAGCGTCGTCATCAACAGGCGCTGCAACGAAGAATGCTGGGAAATGGAGTTTACACGGGCCGTTCCCCTCACGGCGACGAATCTCCAAAGAAACACAGCCCGGCGACCCCTCTGCGAGCCGTTCCCCTCACGGCAGGTAGGTGTTTGTAAGGCTCAGTGCTCAGTGATCTGTACAAACGAAACTCATTGTTACCCCATTAGGACTGCTGCTCTTGTAAAAAACACAGAGGTGTTTTTTAGCTTTGCACCCAGGTTAGGAAATAAGCCCATCAGCGAGCTTACAGAAATATACAAAAGCAAAATGCTGTACGAATGCCAGCTGTGGGGCTGGGGTTTGGGGATACAGTGACCACCCTGGGTTGGAGAGGGTTGCAAATGGATTAATTAACCCCTTGAGTGCCCATGACGAGATGGTCTCGTCATGGGCCGCGGTTGCGCTGTGCCCATGACGAGACTATCTCGTCATGAGCCCCGCCCGCTAATGAAACGCCCGGCACAGGGCGTGGAAAGGGCGGGGCACTCAAGGGGTTAAAAGGCTGTTGGCAGTGTCAAAGTCCAAAAGCTCTTACATCTGTCACTCCAAAATTGGGCTGGGGTATATTAGTGAAACTATAATCTGCAGCCACTTTTGCTATGGCTTAAGTTTTGATCAAAGAGTGAAAGCTCTTTTAATTGTGCGGTTCTTTCTGACTGTCTAAAGCCGGAACATTGCTTGAAAATTCCTTGGATCTTGTATATCTACAATACTTGTATTGGTTTCAATTTGATAGACATTCTTAAGACTCCAGGAATTTATGAGGCTAGTTTCTTGAGAACGTTGAAGGAAATATTTTAATCCAAATGCAATGAGGAGGGAATGTGGAAAGAATCCAGCAAGCCCACTCTTTTGGTATATGCTGAAATTTGCACTAGCCATGGCATTTAACCATACCCAACCTGGGTTAGCAATTTGCATCATAGGTTTTTTCTAATAAGGTTCAGGTTGACCAATGTCCATTTCCTAGTATCTTATCCTATGCAGGGTACCTATATTTTTAATTGACCACCTTGTCCATGTAATGGCTGCTCCTTACAATACACGTCGCACTTTATGTTTTTTGTGCGTTTTATTAATCATTAAGAAAGTTGTACATTTTACCTCTTTTAAAACAGGCCAATGACAGATATTTCAGAGCTGCTCTAGCTTTCCAGCAGTCACTGTCAACAGTGAGGATTCGCTTTTTAACTGCAAACTTGTATTCACCATGCTATACAGCAGAGAGCATCATTGATCTTGTGATTCAACAATTCCTTTTTTGGGGCCAGTTCCGATGCGGGTAGGAAGGGTTCCGACCGTCGGTCAGTGCCCTCCTGCCCCCATCGGAATGTGGCGTTCGGATTCCTTTTCGACCGAGCCATTCTGATGGGCTTGGCCAGAAAGGAATCCGACTCGGTTTTCTGGATGGCTTACGATGGGCTCAAAGAGCCCGTCCGCCATCTGGAAACCCTTACGTACTCCCCTGGCTGGCTCTTTCCAGCCGAGGGAGTACAATGGCAGTTTCACACTGCCTTTTTGTGTTGGTCTTTCCGGCACTAAAAAAGGCAGTGGGAAACTGTCTTTGTGGGCCCCCGGGCAGGGCCCCATGGGTGTGTTTGGTGGCCTTGGGGGAACCTACAGTGCCCCCCTGTTGATCCCTGCACCCGGTGGCATGGAAACTTGAGGTGCCTACCACGGGGTGGAGAGATAAACTGCACCCCTGCTCTTTCAATGAGAGCATGCATTCCGTTCAGAATGCATGCTCTCATTGAAAGGCATAGGCATGCAACTGAACAGGGTTTGGTCGCATCCTACTTGTAGGTTTGTAACCGTCAACAGGAGGTCGTTCAGTTACAGTTCCTGACCGATGTCGGACAGACTCCAGTAGGTCCGAGATCGAAATCTGGCTCTTTATGTGAAGTTTAAACTTGCATTGTTTTTATATGTTTTATGCTATATATTTGATGCTTCTTTTATAGTCACATGATGATGGAATAAATATTGCTGATGATGACGATGGTGATAATCCGTAGTGATGCAAAGCACTTAAAGAATTCGATAAACTAAATAAATTCCCTAATTAATGGAATGAAACAGATGAGTTAGAAAATGGTCTTAGATTTACTAAGATTTTGCATTGGGGTTGCGTTGCATTTGTGGCGCAGCCCCATACAAAAATCATTTGGGCATTTACTAAGCCATGCAAAGTTGATTTGTGTGGCTTTGCATGGTTTAGTAAATACAAAGTAATGCATTGCAGGACATTGTGCTGCCTTGAGTTACTATGCATCAGGTAGGTATTACATGGGTGGAGCATCAGCTTTACTGTGCATACATCATGTATTTCAGCACAAACACAGATTTCTCCTCCTTACTTGCCTATTAGGATTTAAGGATTGTATTTGTGCATGAAGGTATCCCTTCCTGCATAAAAAACAAACCTCTCTGGACTCCAGGCACCCCTACAACATGGTGTAAGAGTGCCTGTGTTGCAATTAAGCAGCACTAGCGCTAGAAGAAAGCCGAAGTGCACCATATCTTAGTGGATGTAGCACATTTTGTCTTTCTCTCTTTCATGCAACACAATGCAATGCAGCAAGTTGACTTGCGCTGTTGCTTTGTGTGAAATAGTAGCATCTCTGCCCCATGGTGTAAATGCAGGGTCATATTTGCGATAATGTCACACAATGCAGGTCAGCTAGCAAAATTGCAGTGATGCGTTGCATGAGCAGGAGAGATCTAAACAGCGCCATATGTACTTCAAGTGCTGGCGCACTTGAGTCTGCCTAGCCCCAATGCAGACACCCTTGCACCAAGGTGCAAGGAACCTGCAATACATGGAGGATTGTTTTTTGGTGGAAGAGACATCTTCCAGCACAAAAACAATTCAAAGAGGTAATTTCTTCTTTCTGTGTATGCAAAATGCCTCTTGCATAGGAAGAGAAAGTAACAGTGAGAAATATAGATGTTTCTCCTTGTTATGATTCTGTTAAGTAGGCACACTATTTTGGAGCAATCCAGGTATTCTGAAGATTTTAGGTATTTTACCTCAAGCATTTTAATTGCATCCTTTGTTTTCTGTTACTAAAAGCAGGCTGAAACATAGGGCACCCCAAAGTGAGATTGGCAGTGCTGCAAAATATCATCATGAGCATGCGAATAACACACAAAAATTATACAATTTATTTACATCGGGATGCCACAGAGAAATTTTGAGGCAGGCTTTTAATATGAGTAGCCAGTTCAACTGCCCATGAAGGTCAGTTCAACTGACTGAGCACTTTTCTTTTCCATTAGGAATCACAAGATAGTACAAGTTTTTGTGTGTTCTACATTAAAAGTGAAAAATAAAGGAAATTATTCAGCTGGCTCAATACACGCCTAATAAAAACATGGGGGCATATTATCAAGAAACGGCGTTAACATTATCGCCACTTTAGCGGCAGAAAACTGCCGCTAAAGCGGCGATAATGGGCTTGATAATATGTCCTTGAGAATTCCCATAGAAGCCCATATTCTGGTGTCAACATGGGTTTCTATTGGAATTCTCTGCAACATATTATCAAGCCCATTATCGCCGCTTTAGCGGCAGTTTTCTGCCGCTAAAGCGGCGATAATGTTAACGCCGTGCTTGATAATATGCCCCATATGGAGCTTTTTACAAAATTGTTTGCATCACGTTTGCACCACACAACATGGTTTGTGTATGTTGCAAACCTTAAGTAAGATTTATGAAGCCGTGCAAGGCCACTTTGCGTGGCCCTGAGTGACTCCATATATCTGGAGAAAGGCAATGCAGAGCAAATATCTGTGTTGCCTTACTCTGCCCTGGGAAGTTGTCCCATTGGCATTGTGTGAGTGTTCCCATGCAACTCTCCTAATTTTTGACACATTCCCAGATTTACGAGAACTGGTAGACGTGGGAATGTGCCAAAATGAGAGAGGCGTAATAAGGAGACATTTCTTTATTTCTCCTTGTTATTTCCTCCTCCCTCAGAATTGTTTTTGTGTGGGAAGGTGTCCCTTCCTGCACAAAAACAATCTTGCGTGCAACGCACGCACCCTAGCTCCATGGTGCAAAGGTACGAGTTGGCGTATGCTTTCAAAAGAGCGCCAACGCAGAGGAAAAGACAGGAATTTGCAGTAGTGCCTTAAATACGGCGCATTCCATTCCTTTCACTTACACGCAGTGACATGCTTTAAGGTTACGTCCTTACTAAGATTCAGCAGCACCTGTCTTGATCATGTAATAATTGTGTTTTCAAGGGACATTTGAAATCATTTCTTTTCAATGAATTGGTTTGCATTACACAAGCAAACTTCATTTGCATACATGGTTTGATCAGTGTATTCTTCAATGTGTTCTGAAGACCCAGCATTCTTTATCTGATTATTACCGGGATTTGATTCTGAATTTCGCCCTGTTTGCAATACCATGGAGCAACACTGCCACCTTTAGGTGTAATTGTGAAAATAACTTATACTTCAGATCTTTTTCTTTAGGGTTTTTCTGCACGGAAAAGATTAATCGGAAAGCTGCAGCAAAACGTCTTAAACAGGCTGTCAAATGTTACATTTAGCCATTTGGACCTAGTACCAGAGTGGAGTTTATTCAAGCAGCATAATGTGTGTGCAGGAAAGGAAGTGCAGATCCATTTCTGTTCTTATATCGGTGTTTAAAAGTAGTTTAAAAAAATATAAGTATTTTCTCATCTCATAATGACTGATAGTAGATTCCTGTCTTCCACGCGTGCATCGTGGTATATTTATTATTGAATGGAAATCAGTCTAGGCAATATGTCATAATTTAACCATATAAAGTGTTTTGATAACACAGATATATATAAGACAGTAAAACATGTAAATATCAGGACCAAATTTACTAATGCAGTGCCGGCCAAAGCAAAGATCTGATGTGTTTCATCACTCCCACACCAAAACCCACAACAAAATGTTTCTAGCACCAAACCTACTACATGTCAATGATGACAGCAAATGCTCAAAGGTAAATGAGAGGCAACATGATTCACAAACACGATGCACCCAAAAATATCTGTATCAGGACACAAAGAAAAATCCAAACAAAAGCAAAAAAGCACTACATTTGTGGAACAGTGAGAGTAACATGGCACAGTCTGGGAGACAGGTGAGACAGGAACAGCCTGGAAAACAGAAATCAGAACTCTGTGATCAGAGGAAAAAAAATCGAGCTTTACAAAGGAGAGGGTGGAAATAGTCATTAATGAAGTAACTCTGTGAGTTGTGAAAAAATGTAAATGTAGTGCATTTATATAGCGCTCCGCACACCCCCGAAAGGGTCTCTCAGGCACTGTGCAACCCTTCCTGGCCTTTCCCTGTGAAGTGCCCAATCCTGGGCACCCCCAAGGTGAAAGCCAGGCATCCTAGCGCTTTTGGGGCCGTTGTGGAAATTAAGTTGCAGAGTGAGACCCATGATTAGAATAGACACCGAGGCGAGAATTATCGGGTCCGGGGAAATCAAGCCCAAGACCCGCCGAGGTAGGAATTGAACCCTGGTCCGGGCCAGACCTCTGTATCAGAGTCTGCTGCTCTAACCATTGAGCCACACTTCTCCACTTCTCCCAAAGGCATGCGTTGCTTATTTTCATTGAAAAACGACTCCACCTGTTAGACAACAGTTCCTGAGGTGCATCACCCGCATGCTCTCCTTTAGTAGAGCGGATGATCATATAATTCAAGTGTCCCATCTCCAGCGTCATGTCACCATGAACACAGATGGCAATCATTTTCATAGCTTGTCATACAAGTAATAACATATGAACATGTAATTTATGATTGATGGTGTACTTGGTAATATAAAGTATTACAATATCTAATGTTCCTCTTCTGTGCAGGGAGAAACAGTACAGTAAAGTACAATAAAGAATAGCACATAGTCTACTGAACTGTAGGCAAGTGGAGTGTTATGGGTGGGGGGGCTAGAACTCACTATGTGATACTATCACAATACCTCAAAGATTGTCCCTGAACTCACACTAATAAATCCTTAGCTCAGGCTTGTTAATGTGGCAAAGAGCAGTCAGGATTTACTAGAGGAGCATGTTAAGCCTTTCAGACTACCAACATGGACAATTAGTAATTGACATGTCCCTTGGGAAATCCGACACCAATGTATAAAAATAAAGTGCATTTTTATGTTCATTTGGACACCAAAATGAATGGAATTGCATACTTACAACCGGAGGTACAGATTTTACTAATAACAGAAATTCAAGGCAAAATATTACAGTGTGAATTTAACATTGGAGCCAAGGGGAAAACAATTGGGAAACAGCATTTGCAACGCTGCTATTACCACGCAGGTAGGTAACAACGCGGTCATTACAACGACCACGTTGTTACCATGCGTGGCTTTACATCGCAAGTTGTTTCTACGACTTGCGCTAGGTGGCGTGCAACACCAGGGAATGTTTTTAAATCCAACACCTTCCCTGCTGTTGCGCTAACTGGAGACGACCGCGTTGTAACCTACTGCATGGTAATAGTACGCGTTGTAAAGTGCTAATTTCAAAACAACTAGTGACAATCGGTCACTTGCAGGTAAAGCTATGTTGTACCTGTGCAGGGTAATGGTGATGCAGGTCTCAAGACCAAGCCTCAGCAGTCAGTTCAATTTTACCTGGCCCATGGAGCCCTGGTGCAGAGTTGTCTTGGTTGTACTTGGTGCTGAATGGGAGCCGCAGAGAGCTGCCTTTACCACTGAGACGATGCTTTGGGGGAAAAAGATGCAAAAAGACATCAACGGTGTGGTTGCTGACAATGGTTTAAGGTCGGCCTCTTAATGCAGCATCAAGTAAAGGGGTCAGTTGCCAGACTGGTGACCAACAAGCCTTGGCACTGGTAAGCAGTGCTGAAAGTAAAGTCGATATCCTGTGGCCCAGGGGAACGCAGTAGCTGCCTGTAACTTCGTGGAAGGTAACACTACAGATCCCACAATGCACTAGATCATGTAGATTTGCATGATCTCATGGAGAGCTCAATGGTCAGCAATTCTTTGGATCTGGAGTGTTGTTTTATGTGTAGTTTGCAGGGGACTAGTGTCACTAGTCCAGGGGAGTCTGAGGTTGTTCAGGCTTCTACTGGGGTGCCTCTTGCTGGGGGAGCCAAGAGATAGCCAACGAAAAGACTTGATCAGGCAGTTAAAAGGGTGTATCCGCAGGTGCTAAGCATCCCCCTTTTGCTTTGGGCAAGTCTTGTTGTCACTGGTGCTGGGCTCTTCTGTCCTCTTTGATGCAGGTAGTTCACAACTGAGGTTCAGGTGTCAGGGGGCCCTATGTGAGCAGAGGTACCCCTCTAAAAAATACTTGAAAGGTCAGAGAGCTAGGGGGAAGAACACAAAGCATACTAGCTAATGCTCCTCATGACCTGTATTACTGCCTTGTAGGCTAGCTAGAGCTCTAAGGGCTGCCCACCATGAACCTTATTAAAGCATACATGTAAAGACAATGATTTGTATACTTTTTAATATATTTAAAAAAAATATTTTTAATTGCTAGTTTGCATTAGTGCAAATAAAAGAAATAATCGAGTTATTCGTAGTTAAAAAAAGTAAAATTGCAACCCCAGGTTATTCATAATTGCAAATATGCTTATACTTTACATTGTGATGCATCAGATGTGACTTGCATATCATACTAAGATCTAATTGGAAGCTATACAAAAAAACATTAATGATAATGACATTTGATATATTAAACTATGCACAATCATTCTGACTTCATACAGAGAAACACACTCACACACTCGCTTCTAACACTTTGGCACCCAACCACGGAGGTCGGAAAGCAAGATGGCGGCCTCATAGACACATCACGGATGTGCTCTCCCGAGGTCTCCGACATTCCCTTGCTCCTGAGGCTCACAGTTACCTGCTGATTCCACTTGTGCTATCGGACGGACGGCTGGCGCTGCTCTCTCTACACGCGTGTGATCGTGGCATGGTTACCAGACCCCTGCTGCAGAGAGAAGGGAGGATCAGAAATTGGCGTCTGTGTTCGTGCCTGCTATGTGTCGGTGTCTCGGCGTCCTCGGCAGGTGGCGGGACACATCAAGGAGTTTCCTCGATTGGTGGCTGGCCTAAGCTTCGGTACTGCATGGGTGGCTGTTTGCACTAAAATGCCACAGAAGCCGCAAAGATACAGAAGGATAGAAGAGAAGGACCGACAACATCCAATAGACCTGCTGCACACATCCCGGCTCCCAGACAAGATTCATCCCTCGAGCAGCCTACCACAGGGACAGGTAGGACAGCAGATGTCCAGGCAGAGAAGCACATGTCAGGCAGCACGGGTGCTGGGAGAAGGAGGAATCAAGTTGCTTCCAAAGGCATCAGGACAGGGGCTGGCATGGAGGAGGGAATTGGGGGAATTGGTAATGATGTTCTACCTACACCACAACCCTCAATAACTGATTTCTTTGTCATCAAGCATTCTGGTATCCCGCCTTGTCAGCCAGGCACTATTTAGAAACCAAGAGACTTGAGGGAGCTGGATGCGGCTCCTGGAGTATTTGCAGGGGATGCATTGGCAGGAGATGGAGACTTAGCCGGTCCAGGTGAATCTCTGCTACTTGAACAGGTTGTGACATGAGCAGGGGAAGGAGGAAGCAAGGAGGGGTGCCACAAGGAGCTCGGTACAGAGCAGCATGGAGCTACAGCAGTAGCAGTGACTGACATCACCCTGGATGGGGTGGATACATTATTTTCCCTGACTGATGACTCGGAGTCTGAGGCCCCTGACTCATACAATAGTGAATCTAGTGGTACTAACTCTGTAAGCTCAGAGTCCAGCACGCTGGAAGCACCTGAAACTGCGCTTAAATGCCCGAAGCATCAAAGGGTCCATAAATGCAGTACTGAACCTCGGATCCGAAGAACATAGAAATCAACAGGTAGTAGCCTGAAATGGGATTACTCCCATAAAAAGATGGTTGGAACCCCGCCGGAATCACTAGCTGAAAATGATTTGGGACAGCTACCCCACAGCTAACGGATACCATGCCCTTAAATCCTGAGCTAAGTTTAATACTAGAGTCCATTAAAGAACACCGCACAGAGACACAAGCAGATAGTAAAAGGGCAAGGCATGTCACAAAAAAACTGGAAAGGGCTGTGCAGAAGGTCAGGAAGGCATGCTCTGAGATCGCGGAGCACCTGAGAACAGGACTGCGACCTTGGAGGTAGAAGTCACCGAAGTGAAACAGCAAACCAAAATGCATGGGTCCCAACTAATTGATGTACATTGGAAGCTGGAAGACATGGAAAACCAACAACGCAGAAATAGTCTTCGGTTTCTTGGTATAGATGAAGGCATGGAGGGGGAGGATATATGCTCTTACCTTCTGGATCTTCTGAAAACATAATTCCCCGAATTGACAGGATGAGACTAGGCTACGGAAGTTCAAAGAGTGCAAAGGTTCCCGATGACCCATAATAAGTCAACACAGGATGGTAGAAACCCAAGGCAGTAACAAGCTATTCTGTTTTTTTTGGGAACTTTCTGCTCCACCAGGCAATATTTGAAAAGGCCCGCTCAGATGCGAGATGGTCATATCAAGGGTTATCATTCTTCATTCGCCCTGACTTTTGTCATGTTACAGTTGAATGGCGCTTGCGTCTTCGGCAGGTCATTAAGCCTTTTCAAGACGCTAGCAATGAAGCATATCCGTTGGCTCCAGCCAGACTGAAATCTATTGTCCGTGGTGGCTCTGTTACATTTTTTACATCAGAAATTAAGGCCAAATAATATCTGTGCCAATTTACGATGGGCAATGGCAATGCATTAATATAGGGGTAGTATCTAAGAATTTGCTAAGGATTGCTAAGATCTGCCTAGAGCCTATGTTGTATTAGTGGTGGCTTTTTCATGGTTCTCATGGTTTTCTTTTTCTGTGTCTGGCAATTTTTTGGCGGGAGTAAGGGGGGGCTAACATCTGAAAGGGGAGGGGGGAGACACGCGTTGCTGAACTCTGGTCTCCATCACACAGACCAGTTTGGTCTGACAGCTTTCACTAGAGGGGGGGAGGTGAAGGAGGGGTGGGGGTGTGCCAGAGAGAGTGTGGGGGCTGAAAAGGGGGTGGACGTTGGTGATGTGATGGTATGATTTGTATACTTTTTAATATATTTTAAAAAAAAAGATTTTTAATTGCTAGTTTGCATTAGTACAAATCGAGTTATACATAGTTAAAAACATTTTTTTGTAACCTCAGGTTATTCATAATTGCAAATATGCTGATACTTTACATTGTGATGCATCAGATGTGACTTGCATATCATACTAAGATCGAATTAGAAGCTATACAAAAAAACAATAATGATAATGACATGTGATATGTTAAAACACGCACAATCATTCTGACATCATACACAGAAGCACACTCGCACACTCGCTTCTCACACCTTGGCACCCGACCACATGAGCATATACCTCTGGGATTGGCAGAGAGAGAACTTTAAACAATATCTGCAATGAGGTTGTCGGTTGGGGGTTCACAACAACCAGGTCAATGCACGTTTCGGTAGGAATGACAATAACCATCCATCTTTGTCAGGACCACTCATATGTCTGACTCCAGGTTAGTGGTGGGGAGGGTTCCTAATTGGTTCCTTGTGTGTTACTTTCAATCACTTCCAGAAAACCTGGCCTGAGCACCCAAAAAAGAGGGGGGGAGAATCCAATATGTGTAACCCAATGTAGTTCAGTTGATGGCTTTCCTGTTTCAGCTAGTCACACTGATGACAAAAATATTCAAACTTGCCAGACTATTAGAAAGCAGTTATGTGTTCCTAGCTATCATGTCCCTGGTATCATGTGACATAGCTGCACCCTGGTGTGCTGACAACTGGTAATGGAGTTTGCCGTACCAATTTGCATGTTTGTGGTCTCATTTCAATGATACCTGGTGTCAGGGGGTCCTTTAAATCATATATTTAGGGGAGTTAGGGTTGTGGGAGCTACTAGCCAATGGGCAGCTAGTCCCTGCAGATACTTTGCCCCTGAGGTGACCACATCCGGTAGTGTAAGTCACCTTTTCTACCCAGAACCCTCTATTCTGCCACTCCTAAAGATGGCGTAAATCAAACTTCAATGAACAGACCAGGCTTCTCACCCAGGAGGTGTGGCTCGACTTTTAGGATGTATATCTCCTTGCATAGCTAATTTCGTACTTGCCAGGGTCCAAATGTGCCTGAGGCAGTGGGAGGGCTGTTTCTTCCACAGGGAGTCAGCCCTAATGCATATCAGAGATGGTGCACCCTATGAAGCCTTGATGTGCCACTTCACTAATATGCTTTGGAGGGGTAAGGTGTGACCTCCTTCATGCCCAAGTCTTTGTTCCTTACTCCTGAGAATGATCACACTGCCTAGCAGGAGGCCAGAATCCTGTCTTGTCAGCAGCAAACGCAGGAATTGTGAGCTTGCCAGCCAGAGCACCAAGAAGCAAGGGCAACCAGGTGGGCAAACTCTAAGGTCACCACCTGGGTACATGGCATGTCACCCAGTGCATGAGATTTGTGTCAGGGGTGAGAAGGCATGATAATTGATACCGAACATGACATATTTAGACAGTACCATAACAGAGCTGCCAACCTCAAGAATGCCTGGGTGGCAGCCCATGTTGTTCTATGAACCACTAACACTTTTAATAGTTCCCAAAGGGGAACACTACTATAGGGACTTATAGGCTTGCACTTATATGTCTTCACCTTTAATATACTGTACCCTACCTCCTGGGCTGAGGAGACCTTCCCGAGGGGTGCCTGACATATATTAGATAGTGTATTGACTGTGCTACGCATGGTGAGGGCACAGTGGAGATACAGCAGTTTACACTGCTCCTGCACTCTGCAATGGCAGGCCTGCTGCCAGCAGTTTGCTTGGGTCACCCAGGGTGGCACAAAACAGTGCTGCAGCCTTGGGACGGGTTTGCCACCTATGCCCTGGGTACACCTGTTGCCATATACGAGGGACTTATAAGGGGGTAAAGTCTTAGCCTATTTGTGATTATCAAGATGAACATAACAGTTTTGGGGGAGAGCACAGGCACTGGGTTCTGGGTAGCAGACTTCAGTGCATCATCAGAGTCATAACTATTAGCATTTGGAGCAAAAGGTGGGGGTTGACTGCAGAAAAAGAGCACTTTCCTACATGAATAAATTGCGATTTAGTAGCCTGAAATTTCACCACACACTAGTGTTAATACTGTGATAGTGTTGCTGGATAATGTCACTGTCATTAACTGGGAAATACTGGGCCAGATTTATCATTCTTTTATGCAACGTTGCACTGTGTGAAAGGTAGAGGGCAGGAATCTGCCATATCCATAAAAAAGGCACATTCCTGCTCCATGTCTGCACTGGTGCACAATCTGCTGCCTAGCGCCAACACGGGCATTCTCGCACCTTGGTACAAGGGTGCCTGTGTTGCAGGCAGGATTGTTTTTGTGCAGTAATGGACACCTTCCTCCACAAAAACAATCCTCTTAGGCTTGTTCCTATTTCCAATTGTGCTGAAGAATGCAGCACACTTAGAAAGAGGAAACAACAAGGAGAAATAAAGATGTTTGCTCTTATTTGTACTGGGAAGGCGTAGCATTTTGGTGCATTCCCAGATTTACCAGAATTGGCAAATCTAGGAAAGCATCAAAATCCATGGGTGGATGTGTGGGAACACGCACTCTCCACCCATGGAACCAATTCCCAGGGCAAAGTAAAGCAAGGCAGCGACTTGCGCTGCCTTGTGTTAGTGCAGATTTACCAAAAATGCAGGGCCACACAAGGTGGCCTTATGTGGCTTGACAAATCTAACTTAGGGATTGTGGTGCTCTTTTGACACCATGCATTTCACAAGGGCAGCGCAATACCATTTTAAACTGTGTGTTGCTGAAGAATCCTTTAAAGTGATGGATTTGTCTGGTAATATTACTTCATATTCCTTTCCTCACGATCTCTCAACACAGGTGAGGTTTCAAGGAACTCAAGAGTCAACATATTTTCATTGATCAGGTCCCGCTTAAAACAAAAAACCAGGGGTTCAGATTCTCCTTGTATGTTACTGCCTACTTCTTCAGCCTTCTATTCTAATCTCCCGCCCCCGATCTCTAGTTATCTTAAATGTGCCTGAAGTAAATAACAGGGTTTCAAGGTCTTCTGCCACTAAAGACTCTTCTATTTTTTGTCTCTGTGAAAACCTTCACTATAGTAAGCCTGGGTGCTGAACTCTGTTCCGCTCGTGGAGTTTTCCACTCTCCGCATTACGCGGAGCTCGCGGAGTACCGAAAACTCTGCTTCGCGTAGCGGAGCAGAGTTTTTTTCCTCACTCGCGTTCTTCAACCTCAAGTTGGCGAGCACACGTGAGGAAAATCTACCTCCCGGCGACATTTTCCCTCGTTAGCGATCGTCAACATCAAGTTGGAGAGTGTGGAATATCAACCTCCCAGCGAGATTTCTCAACGCAGGTGGTCAGATTTCTCTTACAAGTGGTCGAGTATGCTCGCGACCCCCAGCGTTGAGAAACCATCTGATCGTGTTGAGAAACCTGCCGCTCGAGTAAAAATCTACTTGAGCGGCAGAAAGGAAGCAGTGCTTGCTTGCGCTGTACATGGTGCTGTTTGCGGCGATTGTACAGTGCGGACAAGCACTGAAAATCACCCTGAACAGCATTTATCTAACGCACTCCGCTGCCCGCGGAGCTAAGCGTCGTGCAGCAGAGTTTTTTTTGCACTTACTATATAAGTTTATCAGTGGGGAGACTTTGTCCCTCGCTTCAATAATCCACTAATTGGTTTTGGAATTTGCGATGGTTTAGGGATTGGTTCCTTTTTCTTATTTGCCTACTCATAAGGAAATCTCCCTTAAATATGTTTCCATTAAATTGGCACAATTGCCTTTCCCATTCTATTGTAGAGTCTTTCCTCTTCTGTGTTTTAGTCTGGATTCTTTCCATCATCTGCTCCTGTGTGCTTGCCTATTTTCAGGGCAAGCATCTCCAAGCCATTGTCACTCCTCCACCATCCATAGGAGACTACTATGTTCCCGACGTGGCTATGTCTAGGGAAGAGCAAAAACTTCACACATGTGTGGGCCACCTGAATGGGTTGACTCTGCTTCTTTCCTAGTTCAAAGCTTACTCCACCTGGGCCCAAAACTTCACTTGAGACCTCAGTGGTTTCATAGAACCCTAGGCATCCATGCCCAACCACTCAAACGTGACCATTTATTCTGGTTATTATCTCCCATGTCCTGCATCTGAGTAACTAGATTGTCGGTGAACCTCAACAACCGCCAAACCTCACAATTCCATAGTTGAATCTCCGTGAGCACTCCAGCTGTATGTCTCTAGCCATATATTTCACTTTTCTCTGAAGATTTCCTGCCATGTGGTACATCATAAAGAACAACGGCTGTGGAGAGAGAAACCTTCGGAGCAACATATGGTTTAAATCTTTGTTATAGGATAACCATATCAAAGCACCATGATCAGAGAAAAGAAAGAAATGATGAGCCAAGAGGTAATAGCGTAGTGACTATTTTGACTATTAATTTACCAGATACTCCTTTTCTAACTCTGCATAGTGTAATTCATGTGGTAACAGCTTCATACTGAAGGACAAGACAGAAATGATATCAGTTTTATTCAGATGAGATAGTACTGGCCCAATACCCATCCCTTAAGTGCAGGTTCAAGGTATTTCGGTAGCTAGGAGATATAAACCAGCAACCAGAGGAGAGGATTGTCTTCATGCAAATAAAGGAATTGTGCTTGGTCTAAAAACACCAGTATCCGGTAAGTCATGGAATTTCTTTTAGAGACTGAGGAAGGTAGGGCTGACATCAGAGGAGTTAAGGATGAGACATCTGTAATATCCTCAAACCAAGAAAAGGACATACTTCTTTTGTTTTTTTACTTACCTCTGGTTATCTTTTGTAAGGTAGCAACTTTTTTTGACATTTTCATACATTAATCCTGACTTAAGCTACACCTCATGAATTTCATATATGATACTGCTCTGGTACATTTCACATGAGTATCAGACCTGTATCTTTCAAGGCTAAACATGTTTTTCTAAATGTTGGAGATGGGAGTTCCAGGAGGTACTGATGTTGAAACTGTAATCACCCACTAGATGAAGACCAAGAAGCATATTTATGACTTTGTGGCGCACCACAGCAAGTCATCTTGCTGCACTGCATCACAGGTAAAGGGCAGGAATGTACTATATTTAGCTCAATACTGTGCATTCCTGTCCTTTCCCCAGTACCGGTGCATTATGGATTGCCTAGTACCAACACAGGCACCCTTGCACCATGGTGCAAGGGTGCCTCCGCTGCATGTTGGTCTGCACACATATAAAGAGGAAGTAACAAGGAGAAATAGAGATATTTCCCCTCGTTACGCCTCCCCTGAGAAGGCAAATCCTTTTGGCCCATTCCCAGGTCTACCAGTTCTGGTAAATCTGGGGATGAGTCAAAAACCATGGGAGTTGCATGGGAACACCCGTGCAATGCCCCAGGAACGCCTTCCCGGGGCAGAGTAAAACAAATCAGTAATTTGTGCTGTGGTTCATTGCTGCTGATTTGTGAAACCACTCAGGGCCATGCAAAGTGGCCTTGTGTGGCTTTATAAATCACATTTGTGAGTTGTGTTATGCATGTACCACGTTGCATAGTGCAAGCGTGGTGCAACTGGGCAAATGAAGATGGCCCTAACTTTATAAAGGTGAACAGTAACAAGACCAAAATCGTGATCTTCAGGATGAACACATCACTCCAGATGGTGGCCAACAGAGCCAGGACGACACCCACCACAGACAAAAAGAACCTCGGGACCATTATCAGCAGAAAATTCGACATGACCACCCAAGTCATTCCTGTCACGTTTCATGCTTCTATACCCTGAGGATGCTGTAGAAGATTTTCAAAAGGCATCCAATCAGCACCCAGAAAACCATCATCCATGTCCTGGTCACAAACATGCTGGACTACAGGAACACCCACTATGATGGGATCACTCACCAGAAGGCTGAAGACCATTCAGAACTCAAAGTCCATAATCCTCCTTCTCCTCCTCTTCCTACGCCAAACTCACATCACACCGCACCTGAAGGAACTTCCCTGGGGCCAAGTTCATAAATGAGAAGAATTAATTTTTATAACAATAATTTTGGAAGTAACCAAGCAGTGGTGGTGTTGGCATCACTGGAAAGAGATGTCACTGAGTTACAGGATAAATTCAGTAAACCTTGTAATATAATTTGGCTTGGGGACTTTAATGTCCACCCTTGTGATAAGCTGAATGTGCTGCCTGGTGGAATACAGGATGTAAATGTAAATTGATACTTGTATAGCGTACTACTCACCCGCAAGGGTCTCAAAGCGCTTGTACGAATACCGCTGTGGAACCCATCCTGGCTTTCCCTGTGAGGCGTCCACTCCTGGGCACCCCCAAGGTGGAGGCCAGGCATCCTTAGCGTTGTGAAGATTAAGCAAGCTGATGCCCAGAGTTACAGAGTGGGACTCCATGATTGGAATGGCACCGAGGCAAGAATTATCAGGTCCGTGGAATTTTTGAGCCCAAGACCCGCCAAGGCGGGGAATTGAACCCTTGTCCCGGGCTAGATCTCTGCATCAGGGTCTGCCGCTCTAATCATTAAGCCACACTTCTCCATGAAGTGGACTGTGTCCCCCATTTTTGTCACACGGAGTATGGTAACATCCTAAACAGATTAGTAGCGATAAATAACCTTATTTTTATAAATGTCTTTGATGACTTAACCGGTCAAATAGAATGTACTTTTTTAAACCATTTTTCTTCTTCTACCCTTGATTATGTCTTGGTTTCTGATGTAATGATATGCCTTTTCTCTTACTTTAAGACTGTGTTTTATTCATTTAGTGATCATGCTGCAGTAACCTTTCGTATGCAAACCTCTAAGGAAATTGAGTGTCCCTATAAACTCCCCATAAACCCTGTGATTGCAAGAGAGAACGGTATTGTTTTAAAGTGGGAAAAAGTGGACACTGGGAGATTTTTGGCAAATTTAGTGTCCAAACGATATGGGGAAATAATCAGTTTTCTAGACTTGGATTTACACAATGGCATGCTTTTGGATTTTGAATCAATTTTAATTGATGTTAAAAAAATTCTAACCGGTGTTATCCAGAATGGCCACCTAAACAAATAAAGCTGGTTTAATAACAATTGTGAAGAAACAGCCTGCACGTAGCTTTGAAGGCCAAACCGCGAGACACATCATTGGTAAAAGGCTTGCGTCAAGTCTACAAAAATGCAAGGACCACTAGGTTGAAGTTTTTAAAAGAAGAATGGTGGGAAAATTTGCAGAAGGCTGCTATACTAAAAAGCTCACAAGCCTTCTGGTCCCTGATTAATGCCCCGTTCTTAAAGGATGAGCAGGCTATGACTATAGATACCAATGTCGACCAGGAAACATGGGTGATTCACTTTAAAGCTCTTTTTGGAGTGGACGATATGACGATTCCTCAATCCTTTCCCCATGCTTTGGAGATTGATGAGCCTCCTGTTACCATTACACTTGCTGAAACGAAATATTCTTTAAATCAATGCAAACAAGCAAAGGCTCCAGGTCCAGACGGAGTCCCTATAGGTTTTATTCCTAGATAACCAAGATCTATGGGCTCCACTTTTAACAAATGTTTTTAATAAAGTTGCTCAAACAAATACACCACCATCGTGGATAACAACTGTAATCGTTCCAATATATAGCAAGCATTTACAATGCAATAGGTCTCGCATTTACGAGAGTTTGAGCTATTGGCATTGTAAATGACAATGCCTTTTATTTATGTGTTGTTTTTAAAACAAATAAATAAAAGGCATTGTCATTTGAAATGCCAATAGCTTAAACTCTCGCAAATGTGAGACCTATTGCATTGCAAATGCATTCAGTGCCCGTGCTATAAAAATGACAAAAAAAGCTTTAGGAGAGAGCGTGTCCTGCATGCAACAGCAGGCAGGACAGAGCTGTTTGAGAAAATAGTTCTTGGAGGATGGAATTAAATCCTACTGAGTAACAATACACATAACAGGAGGTGTTGCCATGGGAGGTTACAAAATGAGACAAGGCGGTACTAAGGAGGGACTACTAAGCCTATTGACAAATGAACAGCCACAGTTTACAGTGGACAATGACACATGTCAATGAAAAATATGGGTGGAGAGTGGGTAGAGCATCAAGTCCCTTCCAGAATACAGCATGTCTTACACAGCAGCGCATGCACTGCCCAGGCTCGACCTAAACAGAGTTTGGTTATTATTTTCCTTAATGAGATGTGTCTGTTAAATATCTCATCTAACACAGAATTTTAAGTAAGTGACTCAACTTCTATATATTAGCCAATTATAAGGCTTGCACTTCCAAGCCCTATGGACAACCCTCCATAGATATTCCTGAAATGAGCACAATACTGTACACAATTTTAAAAATGCAGATTTGAATTTCACCATCTGTGAGTCACCCATACATTATACATTCTATAACAATGTATGTCTCACAATTTACACTGAACTTTTGAAAAAATGCCTGCACTTTATAGACCAAAAATGTATAAATAGATTGTCTACACAGACATCAACAGTAGAATAATGTATTGTAAGGAGAAGCTTTAGTTTTAGTGTTTCTCACAATTTTACTGGTGGCTAAATTGTTTATAGAGTAAAAGTTACCATTCTGAATAAGATTTGTCTCCGGTACTAATACAGTTTCTATTTGCACAGCAGAAGCTTGGATGATGTAATGAGTAATGTTATCAGTGAAGTCACTTGAGAGGTCATCAGTGATTTCATCAATGATGACATTTAGCATGTCATCATGAATGATACAATATGCACGGCCACTGGAATTATGATATTCTACAACTGCTGCGTTTTTTTGCATTTTTGTGGATTTGCCACATTTGCCACATAACCCTTTGTCTGCTGCATAATCTGCAGATATTAACAAAAAAATGTTTCTAGCTCAAACGGATCAAAAGTTTCTGAAAACATGGTGAGGTGTTCCTGCACACAAGAAGGCTTATTGATGTCACATGCTAAATTGATACTAAAATGCATATTCAACTAATTTCGCAAGTGTGTTCAGCCTCTCAGGAACAGCTTCGAATCTCGAATTTCAGTTAAACCTTTTGCAATCACACAAATTCAGAATGTGTGCCCTGTAGATGCCCAAAATCAAAACTTGAGAGACCTATGTGAATAAGGTCACTTGCAGGAGTGGCTCGAGTCCGCGACTCCGCGTCGTTCCAGTGGTACCTCTGTCTACAGTACGTCTTGTTCCATCACCAAGGGACTGACCTCAAGATGGCCGTTCTTCCGGCTCCTGCTGCATTTTCAAAGCAAGCACGTGCTCCTGAAATACCATGATGTTGCCTGCTAAAAACATATATACATAACTCTATTTTCTGCACAGGCTTGGATTGCCCTGGTGGTGGTGGGGGAACGAGGCACTGACCGTGCCCATTTTATGACATCATAAGTCACTGACAACAACATGAGCAGAACTCGTACTTGCAATTGATGCTGCCACAAACATAATTTATTTAAGAAAAAGAAAGAAACAAAGAAATGGTGACAAGTTCTTTGTTCCCACTGCGTTTTTTTATGTGTGACCCCTAATTTCGGTGGGAAGGTTGGTGGCTGGGGGTTCGTCCTTTTGAAGCTCTTATTCAGTTTGGGGCTGGGTTCATAATGAGATGCTCTATAGGTTTGTGAGTATTTTCTTTAAAATATGTGCTTTCCGCTACATTACTAAGAGTATCCTACTCTCCTTAAATTGAAGCGAGCAAGTCCAAAGCCATCCTTTCATAATAGTATACTAGTTTATATAAACACACAACACTTGCCAGCCGGGGCGTAAAGCCTCAAATAGATCACGATAAGCTGACGATGGTCTCAGAAGAGAACCCCGCCCAACGCAGTCTTACTATGGCATACAATGTGCACACCTTTAAAACACACTCATGCCTGAAGGGGTATTCGTCAGCTATTGACAATAAATAGTCATGTTCGTTTATTCATTGGTTCTCTTAGCCCTGTGACTTCCAGCGCCCGCTGTCCAAGGGAGAAGTGCGGTTTTAAAAATCAGAGGCACTCGGTTTTATCGACCTCAGAAGCATGAAGGCGTGGGTCTTCAAATGGAATTCTGCAGCAGGTACAAAATTCTCCTGAGCTGCCTACACAGTTCTGTATGCATGGTTTAATTAGTTCCAACTAGCAAAGTTTCCAAGAAAACGAGCATCCTTTTCGAAATGTATCAGAGATATAAACTGCGTAACAGGAAACTTAGGTCTGACTGAGCTTACCTATTGTAGCATGGCGCCTTGTCAGCTAGGAGTGTTTTAAGGCGTAATGCAATTTGAATCAGCTTGAAGAAGAGTTTCAAAATGCTGTCAAATAGGAAGCGCTGTATAAATGCAATTTAAATATATCAAGGCAAACAGGCTCCAATATTGTGCATATATTCCTGTGTCGAGTGTGTTTTCGTTTCTAAATTGCAGACTCCCTCACTTGACAACTCCGTGTGATCCTGAGCAAATGACTTTTGTTTTTTGATCCATATGTGCCAATCATTGGGGCGCCTAGATGCGGGTTAGCTAGCTCTATGCCCTGCAAAGGGACACGCCGTTTTTATGAAGCATTTAAAAACAGAGTAGTTTGTAAATGTTGGCAGCTTGAAATAAAGCTCTGTTAGAACTTGTGTTTTGGTTGCTGTTGTTGAAGTGACCCAGAGGCGCAACTAGAGCCAAATTTCGGGGGGGGGGGGGGCTAAGAAAAAAATTCGGGGGGGGGCTGAATCTTTTAAGCCATAGGCAGAGTGGAGCTGCAGGGGCTCTTAGAAGGGGTGAAACAACAGCAAGGACTCATTAACATGCAAATGGTCTTTTAAAGACCTGTGAAGTGCTCGGGTGCGGCTGTGTGTGCGCCAGGAAGCTGTCTCATCCCGGGCTGCCACACACGACGGGGGGGGGGGCTGAAGCCCTGCAAGTCCAATGGTTGTTGCGCGCCTGAAGTGACCGCAACTCCAATGGAATGGGTTAAACGTGTAAATGTCGGGTTTACTAGCATGTTAGTTAGCCCTGAGATTCGTTGATTGTGTGCATGGACTGTCTTGGATGTTTTGTGACCAAATCAAACCCCCTGTATGTTCACCCTGCAGCTGTAGCTCACATTTTTTTTAAAGACATGTGTATGAGCGTAGGGTCACCTCCTGATTTATCGATTCTGGTTTCATGCAGATTTCTGCTTTTCCAGCCGAGAAATGCAGCGTGCTCAGCTCTGTGGGTCTGTCATGTGTTCAGACGTGAAATGTTTGCCCTGCCTCTGATTTACACCTTCCAGGTGCTTCGAGCCTGCCATACCTGGCCCAGACTCCAAAAACATGAACCATCTCTACAGCCTCCGTTTTTATAAAGCGCGGACTGTACCTGAAGTTGTCAGAGCGCTTTACAATCATACCAGATATATTACATAAGGACTCAGTTTATTTGTACATTATGTAATGATGCATTTTTATTATAAAGCACCCTGACACGTTTGGATGAGGTCTGCACTACATTCAAATACATAAATGAATAAAAGGGCAAATAAGATACAAAGCTACAAATGAAGAAGGAGACGCGCTCAAAGAAGTATACGGGGAATGCACCGCGGGAGTAAAAAGATTGCAGAGACAGGATAGCAATCAGAGGGAGAGAAATGTAGACGTGGGGTTAAGCAAAGGAAGTTGCAGTCAGAAATAAAGTGGGAATTCAGAGGCTGGAAAACACAATGTAATCGGAGAGAGATCACAGAACAGCAATGTTTACACATATGCTGGCTTCATAACCTTGCTCTGCCCGGATTTAAACTCGCTGGCTACGGGTCGCCACTTCCGGTCCCCTACACTCACAATGCGCCGGCAGACTCGACCAGACTCTGAAACAAGGCGGGGTATTATTGCAATACTAGACTCGTGATGTTACAAACTGACGCCGATGGACCGAAAGCAACAAACCCACAGCAGACAATGGGCAGAGGCCAGCGAGTGCTGTGAGGCCGGCGCTATTGTGAAACTTGAAGCACGCATGGCCATTGAAATAACAAGGAGCGAGGGGCGCAAACTAGGCACCATGGAAAAAAAACAAAGTAGTGCCTTCATTAAAAGATACCGCCCTGCAGCGCAAGTTAACAGTAGTTGATCGATGCTGCTTCCTCCCGATACGGAAGAAACCGGAAATGACGTGACGGACCACCAGCCAACAAAGAGCTAGTTAAGAAGAGCAATGCCCACATTTCACCAATGGTAAGTGAGGAAGCAGAGAGAAATGCAATGGGTGGAGTTTAACTACTAATGCTGACTACTTAATGCCTCGCAGAGGCAGCGCATGCGCTGCTCTATGCGAGACCCAAAAAAGGGGATAGGCCGATTCCGAAAAACTATAGACCTAGCTCCTTAATAAACTCTACTGCAAAGCTAATGGGTAGATTGATTTTAAACAGACTGGAGGATTGGGCACTAGAGGAGAATATTATTATCCCATGCCAGTTTGGCTTCAGAAAAGGGAAAGGCACTGTAGATCAGTGTCTGAACCTGAGTCTAATCAAAGCAAAATACACGGCTGCAAAAAAAGGTAATCTCCATTTAGCCTTCATGGATCTATCTGCAGCCTTCGACTGCGTGGCACAGCCTGTGGCAGATCATGGAGGCAATGGGTATTGACCTGAAGATTATTAATATCATTTGTGATCTATATACAGATGCCTCAGCCTGCGTTCGCTATGGGAGGAATGGTGAGTGCACCAGGTCTTTTAAAATTGCAAGAGGTGTGAGGCAGGGGTGCGTTCTTGCCCCCTTCCTGTTCGCACTCTTCACAAATGGTGTGGAGCCTGCACTGTTGAGCTCTACAGCAGACGTCCCTTATATTACTTCAGTGCCGGTCCCAATTTTATTATATGCGGACAACGCTGTTCTTTTAGCTCGTACCAGTAACGCACTGAATCGCCTAGTCTATGATTATACTTAATTTATGTGCAATCTAGGCATGAAAGCTAATTACTCAAAGTCATTTATCTTAGTAGCAGGTTCAAAACATCGAAATTATCCGCAAATCACAACTGAAGGGGGAAAATTGGGGGTTGTTGATTCTTTTAACTATTTAGGAATTATGTTTGACTCTCAATTAAAGTGGCAAACAATGATTGTTAACAGAGGAATTCAGATGGAAAAAAACATTGGGGCCTTAGTAAGTTTATAAAAAAAACTGGTTTAAAACCAATAGACTTAATAAAAACAGTGTATCGAGCCAAGACTGTATCTACCGCCACTTATGGGGCATCTGTTTGGGGCATGAAAGACTGTACAAAATTGCAGATTATTGAAGATAATTTCTTGAAAAGGGTCCTCTCGCTACCAAAGTCATGTGCCAATTATAAGTGTCACATGGAATTGAGGACCCCTTATATTACTGATACAATTGCAATGGCCCCGAATCTAATGTGGCACTCAATATGGAGAAAGGAGACCCTTGCTCTGACAAGAGGCAATATCAAAGATGTTTTGAAACTAGATGGAGCGGATGACATTATTTGGCTAACTTATGTTGAATCAACATTGAAGGTGGCTGGAATACATTACCTTTTTTTGGATCCTACCACCTGTAGTTCTATATCCAAAATTGACTTAACAACCCGACTTCTTTCTAATCGACAGATAAGAAGGGAGACTAAAAACATTCATCTGTCAACAGTTACATCCTACTTGGCCTGTCCCAGTATGAACTTAATGAATCGAAATTTAACATATCTATCCTTTGTTACTAGCCTGCGACATAGGTACATTCTGGTGAGGTTTCGCCTAAATTACATCCCGTTAATGTTGGGTTCTCCCCGTAATGTCTATGTTGTTTCTGAACTCCCACGCTGTACCTGTGATAATCGATCTGCACAGGATGATATACATTTCTTGTTTTTCTGTAAATTTTATCATGATGAAAGGAAATGTTTTATTATCCCTATTATGCGTAGAATGAATTTTAACCAGTGTTGTGTAGCCCTCTACTATCTCCAACTACTACCTGATCCTTTCATTTGTTTTTCTCTAGCGTCTTTTTTATTATCGGCACTAAAAAAGAGATCTATAACCGGCTAAAATGTTATACCTACAAATGAAATGAACTTATTATTGTGCAAATAACTATGAATTTATTTTTTAAATGTAATAGATGTTTAATATTGCTAGTATTTTAACTGTGTTGTAATGCTGTGAAATGTTTTCTTTCTTATATGTAGTATACTTTTTATGCCTACATTGTGTTGGTGAAATAAAGTTATTCTGACTGACTGTGAAGAATTAAAATTCCTCACCAACACTTTCATGGCACTACATAACACTAGGCCAACATACTGAATCAAACCTTCCAGACACCTACATCCATCCTGTCTCCTACTTACACACATCTCAGGCATATGCAAAACCAGTTCTGGCAGTTGAGCCGGGTCCTACATCACTTCTAAAGCATGGAAGGACCTGCTACTTCACTTAAGAGTCTCCTCTTCACTTCTTGAATTCTGCAAGAAGGTGAAGGACCAGCTTTTCAAGTATTCTCACTAGGCTCTGGGGTGGATAGACTTGTAAAGTATGTTGTAGGCCCTCAAGAGCGTCTCTGGGCACGCTGTGAGTTGCTGCAGGATCTTTACTATGCATTGCTGTCATGTAATATTACTTCACATTCTTTTCTCTACAATCCTTGAATATAGGTGAGGACCAATGGTCTCAGAGGTCTGCGTCTCAGAATTGATCAGGTTCCACCATCAACAAAATATTATGAAACTCTTTAGACTAATTCTTTCTCCTCACAATCTCTCATAAGAGTATACTTAACAGAAACAAAATAACAGAGGTTCAAAGTACCCTTTTCTCAGCTGACCCCGCCAAGTTTCTGTCTTTGTGAAGCCATCTTTTCCATGGATATCCTTAGGTAGAGAGAGAGAACAGATGTGGAGTTAAGATTAGTAAATCTATGTCTGCCAATATGAACTTGCCTTCCCCATATGTTGTTCCTCAATAAGTTGCCCACTATATAATGGAAGAACACTATTGTTGTTAATGATATATTGACACACAGCCACACTGCAGCAGTCCCATTGGATTCCCTGAGTCAGTGTCCCACCATCTGAGCCCGACCTCACACTCTAGCATCTTCCTGGTCCCTTGTCTGCCTCACCAGATTGTCAGTGAACTTCGGCAGCTTCAAGATTCTGGAATGCCACAGGTAAATCTCCCAGCGCATCCAGAATTGGCTGTGTCTATTTCCATGTGTCATGAAGCAGAGGGCCTCACTCATATTGCTAATTCCCTTTAGTACCAAAGAACTACTCACATGATATCAGGACACACGGAAAAATAACCATTCATGTGAGTCACAGGTAATCTATGCCCCAAACATTGACCACCACCACATTGTCCATAAAACATGCTACAGGCCTCTGAGTGTTAGACACAGATTGTCATTGTTGTTGAACATGGTCTACAATGCACTAATGCGGACTTGCAAGTGATCCAAATTGATTTGGAACCCACTGAATGCTTTGGCCAAGCAGGTAAAGTACCACAACGCCTTCATGTCAGGTATGGATGATAGCTTAATGAACATCAAAGAAGCCATAGTGGACACTCCAGTACTGACTGCCATTGTGAAGTCCTTTAAGTGCATGCTTGCTGGGTTAGGAAATGCTGTGGGGGATGTGTTAGATGACATAAAGACTGAAATAGATGATATGTAAACTAACATCAAGGAATCTCGTGCGATAATAAGTTGGAACAACAGCAGTCTGACGTGAGCCTTTAATATCTTGGTTGTGTGTAACATACATTTCAACGTCCAAATTTCTACATCAAAAGGGGACATGCCCATACATGGCTTTCAAGTGTTTCTATGAGGTATGGAACATTGTGTGCCCACCTACAGCCTTTGTTTTTTAGGGCAGGAGCGAGATACCAATCTCTGTTCCAATCATCATTAGCCATGAGGGCAAGAGTGCAGACAGAATACCTCTACTATAGAGTAATGTCAGTAGGAGGCAATTATTCCACACTTTGCAAAAAATGGAATCCTGGTTAAATGTTGGCCACAGACACTTTTTATTTATATTACATATCTTACTTGGTTGGTTTCTCTACATCTAATTCATGACAAATGTCATGTCATTCACATGTCTGAAGTGTGCTTTGACAGATCTATGCCACTTTCTCGGAGAGATATGTCTAGAGAGATATGTCTAGGACTCATGTCTCATCTTACTTACATCATTATTTACAGGTCGATTAGGTTTTATGATGTGTTGCCTTCATGGGGGTACTTATGGTCGACTCTATTACATGTAATGATTTACTGATTTGTGAGGATCATATGAAGAAGATTTGCAGAGTCTCAAGTCTCATCATCTTCACCCCTTGCAGTCAATTCAGGACACATTGGATGGGAGTACTTACAATACCCTGAGGAAGAGTTACTCAACACACATGTTGGCGTCTTTCTTGGTATATCATTTATTCATAGAATTAATTGCGTACTGTAGTACTGATAGTAGAGTAATATCCTCAGTGGATTAAGGGTTGACATGCTGAATATCATGAGTAGTAAATTGACTTTCACTCGACACAGAAAGGACACCTGCAGCCATTAGTACAAATAGGATATAAGTGCTCAGCAAAGGTATCAAAATAGTCAAGAGTAGGTTTTGTGTGACTACACACTACTTTCAAATTGCAGGTTGATGGTGCTGTGCCTCAAAATGTAGTACTTGTGTGTACTACGGGGGAACATTTCTATTACATTTGTAAAGCAGTAGTCAGCGTCACAGAATGCCTGCACATTGATGGCCTGCTTATGTTTTCAGTTCCTATGAATGTGTGCCATGTGGCACCATTTTATTGCATTTACTGCCTGTTAAAAATAAATTTTGGGACGAACGAGCAGTCTTACATGGGGCTTTTATCCTGTGCCTCCTAAATGTTTACATCTGTTTGATTAAATGCATGAGTGTCCCATTATACAAAAGATAAAATGAAAACATATGAATATTAACTACATTTTATGAATTAGTAAAGAAATGGAGAATTTTGTTTGCCAGTAATGCATAAATAAATCATGATTGAATGAACTATTGGAGGTCGTTGATTTTAATGCAAGGATCAGAAAGCGTGAACTAAGGATTACATAGACGCTATGTACAGTACTTGAATATTGTCACTCATATACATGAATTATGAAAGAATTAGTGTATTGTATACTGAGAAAGAGTTTTGCAAGTTTACTGACCTCCACCCAGGGTACAGATAAAACATTCTGATGACTTGGTTGAGAGAAATAATGCATTAGGCAGAAGAGGTCAGCTAATCAAAGGGTCTTACGGAGAGTGAATTTAGCAAACACTCTAGCTAAAATAACAAAATATGCTATGAGTATGTAAAATCTATTGTGACACATTGCCATGTTATGCAGCCCACTATCCTGGAAATTATAAAATAACTGTTCAATGTAATGTCTTAAGCCTAAAACATATTTTGTCCCTTGTTAGGATGTCGGTTGGAAAGCCCCCGACCGCAGGTCGGAGGATTTCCAACCAGCATCCTTGGTTTGAATTCTGACCGCCGTATTACGATTAAGGAGGTCGAAATTTAAACCGGACGGTCATTACGGCTGGCTTCTGATGGGCTCAAGGACTCCGTCGGCCAGTCGGAACCGACACCGGAATCCCATGTGGATGGTGATTCTGCTGTCAGGATTCTGATGTTGGTTTCTGACAGGCTTTCCATGTCGGGCTTTCTGATATGGAAAGCCTGTCGGAAAGCGACTATGGAGGGCCCTAGCAGGGCCCCCCTTCTACAGCGGCCTCAAGTTTGCAGCCAAGAAGGCACCTATGGTCCCCCCAGTAAATCCCTGCACCATGTGGATGGCACCTTGAGGTGCCTTCCATATGGTGCAGGGATTTACAGTGAGTCCCATTACTCTACAGGAGCTTGTCGCTACGGCCGGTTTCTGACCGCCGCACAAACTCCCATAGGGAAATGGGAGTTTGCGACTGCAACATGTGTGGTCACGTCATAATTGAGGTTCAGACCGCCAATCTGAGGTCTGTCGGTTTCAAAACTGCATGGATGTCAGTCCGAACCAACTCCGACCGACATCCTAATTAGGCCCATAATGTCTATGGCCGTCTTGCACTTAGGATAGTTTCAGTTCTTTTTAAATATTAGCCACAATATAACTACTTGTGGGATTGCACTGCCCATTTATATAGAAAAAGAGTAATTGTAACAGACTACTTAAGAGATGCTTTAAAAGTGCCTAGTGTACTCCCATAGAAGAGTTACTTGAACAGAAACAAAGAACAAATAACGTTAGAGGGTCCTCAAAGATTTCAAGAATTACAATGCAGAAAACATGATTTATAACACTATATGTCCTAGTGACCAAGTATATATTGGAAAGGACAATCAGGACTATACAGCATAAGTCATGGATACGATGTAAGAACAAGATGGCTACATTGGTTTCTAATTTTAAAGAACAAGGTCACATTGAGTCAGAATTGAGCAAGGCAGTACTTGAAAGAGATACACCAATTGAGAATAGCATCATGGAACATCTCTTGTTAAAAAAAGAGAGGCGTGTATGATCGTAAGGATACACAGGGTTGAGAGCGGACTGTAATAAAGAAGTCAGAAGCCGAGGTGAAGAGTAACTCCTTTAATCAAGCCAACCGCTCTCGCACTGGCGAGTAGCCTGTCAACATTCTAAGGTAAGCTTCAGGTGATACCAAGGGGAGAAGGGGTGCGGGGGTGGATGGAAGGTACCAAGGTGGGAAATAAGAAAGGATACAACACATCTCCTTACCCAACATAACGGATAACAAGGCAAAAAGAATCACACAACACACTGTCTCCGCTAAAGCTAGCGGGTGGCGAAAATCTAAAGTGAGCTAGGGTGGAAACCGGGAAGAGGGAGGATACAGCACATCTCCAACCCCAAAATGGCGGAACAAAGTACTAGAAGAGAATTACACCACAACTCGATCCCCGCTCCATACATGCCCATCCTCCAACTCCACCACATTTCTCCCCATGTTCTTTATTCTTGTAGGAAGGAGGAATTTGCTCTGTCCCACAGGTACCCTAGTGGGTTTCTTTATCACTACCGAATCATTGACATTTGCTTTTAAATTCTTCACACCATATTTCTTGTCATACCACTCTTTGTAACGGGCTTGATGTTGCTGAATTTTTTCCTGACTTTCAGTTCTGTCATAGACAACAGACTTACCCCCCTCGAGCCACAGGGGACACAACTTTGTGCCCGGTTCTCTCCCTCTCAACACCACAAAAGGGGATATACCCGTCACTAAATTGGGCGCCGTGTGGTAGGCCCACAAACAGTCTCTAAGAGAATTGTCTACATTGAAACCATTAGACATTGCCAGTTGGATATGGTCTTTGATCATACGGTTCATCCTCTCCACCAACCCATTGGCCTTGGGACAGTAGAGAGCCGTTTTCTCATGCTTGATGGTAAGGTTCTTCAAAAATAATACCATTTCCTCCGAAGTAAATTGTACCCCATTGTCGGTCACTAACGTTGAAGGTACCCCCTCATAGGAAAATAATGACTTTAGAAAAGCGATGAGGTTCGTGGTCGTAGTGGAGGGAGTAAATTTTACGTTCACCCAATGAGAAGTATAGTCCACCAAAACAAACATGAATCTTCTTTGTGGACCTAGGGCATCCATTGGGCCAATTATATCCATGGCCAATTTTGTCCAAGGAACAGTAGGTACCTCCACGGGGGAAAGGGGAACCTTGTGAGTGGACTTTACCTTGTCACTTTTGGCACAGTTGTAGCAGTCCTTAACCTTCAGTTCCACCATAGAGTCCATCTTTGGGAACCAGAAACTGTTCCTCATTTTGCTTTTAGTGAGGCTCCTTCCCAAATGGCCTTCATGGGCAAGGTCTATTAACTTATCTCTGAGGGCATCAGGTGGCACAATTTTTGAATTGCGATAAATTTTGTTCCCATGGATGTTCAGCTCATTTCTGACTTCCCAGAACCCTTTTAAGCACTCCATGACCTCACCACACTTTTCAGGCCACCCATTTACTATAAGACCTTTGAGTATCTTCATGCTGGAGTCCTTCTCCATTTCCTCATCCCATTCCTCCTTAGAGACGGAAGGTGTGAGAATGGAAAGAACAGGAGTGTCTAACGGGTCAGCCTCACTGTTCCCTGCAATGGGAGATCTGGATAAATAGTCTGCAAGGACATTGTCCTGACCAGGGAGGTATTCAATGCGAAAATTAAATTTCTCCAGCCCAAGGACCCATTTAGCTATCCTAGGGGATTCACACAATACTTTTTTGGATGAAAAAATGTGTGATAAAGGTTTGTGGTCCGTGCGGACCGTAAAAGCACAACCCCAAAGGAAAAGCTTGAAATGGTTAATGGCCCAGTAGCATGCCAAGGCTTCCCTTTCAATTACGGAATAGTTCCGTTCTGGTGGGCTTAAGGTGCGGGAAGCAAAAGCTATGATGGTTTCTACACCCTCTCCCTTCTGTGTTAGAGTGGCCCCTAGACCTTTGTTGGATCTTCTTATGGTCAAACGGGCCTAGTGCCCGTGAGCTGATAATTTCTTTTTTTAACTTAGCTATAGATTCAGAATGATTTTTTCCCCAAATAAATTCGCAATTTTTCCTCAGCAGTTCTCGTAAGGATTCACATTTTTCAGAAAAATTGGGGATGAACTTCGCCATGTACTCGACAAGACCCAAAAAGGATTTCAATTCTTCCTTGTTCGTGGGTACTGGGGCATTTTCCACAGCTTGAACCAGACTTAGTTTAGGCTTTATTCCTTCAAAAGAAAGATTGTGACCCAAGTAATCCACCTCAGTAACTTTGATCTTGCATTTATCTTTTTTTACAGTGAGTCCCGCAATGGTAAGCCTAGAACACACCTTCCTAAAAATGGAATCATGTTCCTCTTCATCCGCACCATATACCAACACATCATCTTGGAAGCACATGCTGTTAGGGATTCCTTCCAGTACCCTTTGCATCATTTTTTGAAATACGGCTGCCGCCGAGGCCAAACCGAAAGGCATTCTACCGAACATGTATGTACCAAAAGGAGTAGAAAATGCTGTTAGTGGCCTAGAATCAGGGTGAAGATCAACTTGATAGTAGGCCATGGAGAGATCTATCACCGAAAAAAAATTTGCCTTCCCCATGGTACTCAACATCTCATTAATGTTGGGGAGAGGGAACCGTTCTACCCAAATGTTTTCATTAAGGCTGCGTAAATCAATACAAAGACGAATGCCTTGTCCATTGGCCTTTGAGGCTATCACGATTGGAGATAACCACTCCGATGCGTCTACAGGATAGATGACCCCTAAATGGCACAATTTGTCGAGTTCTTCCTTCAAAGGTTGTCTTAGGAGTAGGGGAACCTGACGTGTTCTATGGACTATAGGTTTGGCCCCTTGTCTAATTTTTATCTTATGTTGATAGTTTTTCAACAATCCCAAGTCATTAGAGAAAAGTTTGGGGAATTCTTCACAGAGGGGCGACACTTCCGCAACTTCTTTAATTATTTTGACTTGTTCCTTACTGTTGGGGTCAAGGATAATGCCAAGTTCCCTTTGGTGACGCCACCCTAGGAGGTTGGATCCAGAGCTGACTAGGTATACTTTACCCACCGTGGACCTCCCTTTAAAATGTATTTGTGTCTCCACCATCCCCACCAACGGAATAGGATCTTTAGTATATCCATGGGGTGAAATGTCAGGTGTAGATACAACCATGTTGGGTTCCCCATCGATCTTTCTGAAATCATTCATCATCATCATCATCATCATAGTAGTCTTTATTCGAATTAAAATAATTCATACAAGACACAAACACAAAAAACGAATACAAGTAAAACAAGTCAGTTAATGATTAAAAATGTAAAAACTTTACAATAAATAGATAAAAGTTTTATGTAAAAGGGATATTAAACATAGAAATAGACGCGATGATATAGATTAAACATTGATGATCAAGTAGTGCTAAAAAAGTTAATACACGAGTAATAATCATATTTGAGGGCCTACCTATGCACCTTTTCACTAGACCGGAGGGATTTTAATCTAAGGGACCATGCCCACCCCATGTATTTGGCTAAAACTACTGAGTGGAATGGTAAAGTGCTTGTGAGTAGAATTCTAATGGCAACGGCAGATCTCCTTGTGCCCAAAAGTTTACATAAAGGAGAGAGCCAATGACGTCTGGGGGTAACATATGCCGGGCAGACAAACAAGAAGTGAGCAATTGTTTCTTCTTTCGCACCACAAGCAGGACAAGTGCATATAGTTGTACCAAACCACCCACAAGTTAGAGCCCTTAGTGGAAGGGAACCTGCTCTGAGTTGGAAGTAAAGTTTCCTGTCAGTCGGTGAAGTAATCAGATCCCAGTAAGGTTCCAGGGTAGGTGAGGCCTTTGCCTCTAGAAAGCGGCTGGTCATTGTGGGGGCAGAAAAAGAACCCCATACCCTGCGATTTACCTGTTCCCAATATAATGTTTTCAATAGCTTTTTGGCTGGGAACAGGGCACCAACTGGATCATTCCATAGATCTTCCAACCCCAGGGCTTTTAAGGATTCACGAAGGTTCCTTAACCATCCAATCTTGTGAAACTTGTCAACCCGGATTATATCCAAGATACCCCTTGCGTAGGGTTGTAGCTCCGGAGTGGTCCATAGTCTCCTCCAGTATAAAACCGGACGGAGACTGGCCAGATCATTAATACCCTTTCTACCCAGGTCATAGCGCAATGGGACCATTGGCGTACTTTGTGGCAGGCCGACGATGTAACGGAGAAATTTATTTTCTGCGGCTATTAGGGGTGTTAATGGGTCAAAACCCCAGAGCTCTGCCCCATACAGGACAGAGTTTAGGGCCTTTGCCTCATATACTTCTAGCACTGGTTTGATAGGTTTTATGAGCGATTTTTTATGCTCTTTAACCAGCGCCCCCGTAATCTGGATAAATTTCAACGTGGACAATTCCAAATGTCTATTCCACCGATTATTATTGGAGACATGGATGCCCAGGTAAGGAAAATTTGTTACCTCCTCCAGGATTTGGCCGTTCATTAGAAGCTTGCCAACTCTGTAGCTTGGGTGTGGATTGAAGGTCATAAGCTTGGTCTTTGCCACATTGACCTCCAATCCATGATCTTCGCAGAAATTTTCGAAGATTGACAGAGCCCTTTGCATGCCGCACGGTGTTTTGGACACTATAAGGGTGTCGTCGGCAAACATTAATATTGGTATAGGGACTCCTGCCAATTTAGGGGCGTCAGTGTTTGCTTTGAGCATGTAATCAACTACTCCGTTGATATACAAGGAGAAAAGTGTAGGAGCCATGGCGCATCCCTGGCGCACACCTCTCTCCACAGGAAACTCTTGAGTTGTTTCCTCCCGACCACCCCATTGTATTTTCGCAAAGTTAGGCTCATGGAGTCTCCTGATTAGAGTCAAGAGCTCCAGAGGTAGACCAAGCTTTTCTAGAACCCTCCAGAGATGCTCTCGAGGGACAAGGTCGAAGGCTGCTCTTAAATCCACAAAGGTGACATAAAGACTGCCTTTGCCTAGTTCAACTACCTTCCAAAGTAATTGTTTAAAGCGAAACACCTGGTCCACAGTGCTGGTAAATTTGCGGAAGCCCGCTTGGAGATTGGAAAGGATCTTATTAGCTTCTATCCAACTGAGCACCTCATTCAGTACCATCCTCCCAATGACTTTTTGAATAGTGTCAATTAGGCTGATGGGCCTGTAGTTCCCTGGGAGGGTTTTGTCGCCCTTTTTATATATTGGGATTATAATAGCGCCCCCCCAGGATTTGGGTACTGGGGCACCTACAGCCACGGCGTTCGCGATTAGGGCAATATACTTGCTCCAAGAAGCTTTATTACTAAGGAAGAGGTCGGATGGGACACCATCCAAACCGGGGGCCCGCCCTGTAGCTACACAAGACAAGGCAACTAATACGTCGTTAACGCCAAAAGGGCCCGACGAATAGAAAACATATGGAGTAGAGCCCAAATTACTACAGTGGGGTACTCGTGCATATTGGGGTTTAAAATACCTCAACCAGTCGTCTTGGGTGACATGATTCGCGGGGTTGTCAGGGGAACCCCCTCTGCCCCACTTTAGCACGTTCCAGAATAATCTCGTGTCACGGGCATAGCAAGCATCCTTCAATTTAAGCCAAAATGAAGCATCCCATTTTCGTTTAGCTTGAGTAATGCTTTTCCTATAAGAATGTCTAGCAGATTGGATGAGAGGTAGACTCCCCGTGGAAAGGGCATTGGCAAGAGTAACTCTTGCTCTTTTACATTGCTTATCATACCACCTAGGTCGCTTGGACGGTGGTATAGTGACCTTTCTTGATTTTTTAAAAAAGAAAGCACGTAAATCCTCAAAAAATGACTCGTGTATTCTAGTTGCTTGTACATTTTGGTCCTGAGATTTCAGAGTTGCTTCGAGGTTCGCATTGATTGCAGAAAGAGTGGCATCAATGTGAGCCATTACTGAGGTGTTGGTCTTGACCATAGACCATTTTAGCCTCCGCATATCGTTTGATGGGACGCACGCCAAGGGATCCACAGTTGTTTCCTTGGTCAATGGGCAGGGTGAACCCCACCAACAATGGGAGACGCTGATAGGGTTGTGGTCGCTCTCTAGTCTTTTCTCCACCACCATGTCTATGGGGTGACGCCACAGCCTCAAACAACAAAGGACGTAGTCAATCCTACTGGCCGAACGGCCATTATCAAAGGTATATGCTCCCATCAAGTCACCCTTTGTTCTGCCGTTCAATGCCCGTAAGCCTTTTCCAAGGCAAAATGCATTTATCTGGACTGCTGCCGTAGACCACCTTTTGATGGGGGGTAACGAAAGACCTGGAATTCCCCATTGACCGTCCTCGTCGGGGTCAGTGCCCCCTTCCAGATCGGAATCTAAAAGGGGCTCAAAGGTGACATTAAAATCCCCAGCTACGATCAGATCCCTCTGGCACGAGTTGGATTCAATAAGTGAGGTTAAAATATCCAGCTCCCTTGACTTTTTCCCTTTGGTACCCCGAAGGTAGATGTTATAAATATCAAGGGAGCACTTGTGATTAAAAGTTAATCTCACTAATTGGATATCTGGGGACCCGGTGTCAATTGCCACAGCATGTGGAAATAGATCCTGGCGAGCCCAAATAATAAGGCCGCCAGAAGGACGGCCTTTCGGGCCTTTCGTCGCTGGGACATGAAAGCTCAGGTAACCCGGCAAAAACCGAGCCTCGAGGGACCATGTTTCCTGCAATAAGCAGAGATCGTAATTATTTACAAAGCTAACCCATTCGGGGGAGTCAAGTTTAGTGTTAATGCCAGCCAGGTTCCATGACAAAAGGGTGCCAGTATAGTTACCGGGCCGTATAGTGTGGCGCACAGTAGATTGACTATATGAGCTTTCCCTCTCGCACGAGCCGGCTGGAGGTGGTGTTGGGGCTCTAGGTGTTGTTTGGGATCCGGTCCGAACCAAAGTGATGGCCACCGGGTCTATTGGTGTAGTAACAGTTGCCCTCCATGTCACGGGATGAAAAGGTGGTGTCAAGCTATAGGATTGTCACTGGCAAAAGCCTCCAGTGTAGAAGTAGGCTAAATTGTGGGCCTCTATGCTGGATCTAGACTCAAAAGATGTATGCTCAGTAATGAACCTAGGGAGGCGTGGGTCTTTAAAATTGACAATGATGCAATCACCCTGCGTGTTTTTTGGTTGGGGGCCTATCCAATGGACCCTTCTAACAAAAAGATTCCGACCATTCAAGTCATTCGGTATTGGTCTGTGGATGTTAAGCCAATGACTTACTTTATTTTTTAGTTGTTCAAAGGATTCCATTTTGTTAATAGGAAGTTCAGGAACACCCGTTAATACCACGACATATGGGAGAGATTCTTGAGGTAGATGTATTTGGGTCGGAGATGGCCTAGTTACATTACATGGGGGAGGGGTATTAACAATCGCGTTAGATCTTTCTAGGTTCGCAATAATAGGGCCTGAGGGTGCCTTGCGTAGCCCACCCGATTGCCTCGGGGACTGTCTATTTTGTTGCACTCCCTCCCTCCGAGATGGTTGTTGGGTATTTAAGGATGGCATGGAAGTATTCATCGATAGACCAGTGCCTAAGGTAGAGGGGGCAGAATCAGAGGGTTGGCCACATAAAGGTGGGATGGCAAGGGTTGGGCTTGCTCCATAGGTGCAGTTAGTTTTCGATATATCCCTAGTACACAGCTTAACAACATTCTTCAGTGAACAGAAGTTGTCCAAAATGCATTGCTCTAGTTTATCAACTTTAGTTACAACCTTTTCAATCCTTTCCACTAATGGAGAAATAAGAGATCGTACTATGCGTTCTAGCTGTGAGGTTATATTAATAGATTCGAGTGAGGGGGGAGCGAGTGAGCTAGTTTCAACCATGGGGTGGTGTGCGCTAGTACTTGCGGTGACAGGGGGTACCAAGTTTTTTGTTGCCTTGGTTATTTTCGCCTGCCTACCACCATCCTTACCCCCTCCCCTTTTCCTTTTCTGAGTAACTGCACCAGTGGATGTATTAGATCTAGCCCCTGCTCTAGTCTGGGGGCGGGGGGCACTAGGGGAGATTCGAGATGCAACTTCCTCCTCTGGCACTATATCCATATTTATTGGGGGATTTATCAACATCCCGGTTGGGGATGACATCTGCTGGGATGAGTCAGACGTAGATAGTAGTGATACCTCCTCCCTCTGGCTCTGGCGCTCTCTGGAAATGATTGGTGATTTAACAAGAGCAAGCGGGCCCAATGATGAGCGCCGGCCCGACACAGAATCTAACGAGAGGCGTTTTTCAGTCATGGCTATCTCATGTTCCAGTACCGAGACGGCACGTGTAATGAATTGGTCCATAGTCCCGGCTACTGTGGAGGGGGCTGTGAAACGCTTGCCCTTTCCAGCCATGTCTCACAGGGCAACACAAATCAGTGGACTACAACAATCACAGGTTAATCAAAATGTCAGTGATCAGCAAGTCGAACACGGCTGCAACCTACTTCCAGCGTTGTCAAGGGGGAGGCCCAGCCCGGCCTCTTCCGGCCCCGGACGGCCACAGACGGCCCGCCCTCTGCCCGGGCTCAGCCCGGCGACGCCCGCGCGCGTCCCGCGACGCGAAGGAAGCGCCGGTTTTTGAAGCGCCTCCTGGCGCGGGAAAGGTTGTGGGCGGGTCTCTGGCTGCACAGGCTGCTGGACAACGTAGTTTGACCCCACTCGGCGACCGCTGTTGGTGCTTGCGGCGGCGGGGGACAAAGGGTTCAGCAGAACAGGGCGCTCAAGGCACAGGGCACACAATGCGGCAGAAGTCAGTGATACGCCCACAGGTCAACGAACAAGCAACCCGCTCTGTCAAGGAAGCGCCGGTTTTTGAAGCGCCTCCTGGCGCGGGAAAGGTTGTGGGCGGGTCTCTGGCTGCACAGGCTGCTGGACAACGTAGTTTGACCCCACTCGGCGACCGCTGTTGGTGCTTGCGGCGGCGGGGGACAAAGGGTTCAGCAGAACAGGGCGCTCAAGGCACAGGGCACACAATGCGGCAGAAGTCAGTGATACGCCCACAGGTCAACGAACAAGCAACCCGCTCTGTCAAGGAAGCGCCGGTTTTTGAAGCGCCTCCTGGCGCGGGAAAGGTTGTGGGCGGGTCTCTGGCTGCACAGGCTGCTGGACAACGTAGTTTGACCCCACTCGGCGACCGCTGTTGGTGCTTGCGGCGGCGGGGGACAAAGGGTTCAGCAGAACAGGGCGCTCAAGGCACAGGGCACACAATGCGGCAGAAGTCAGTGATACGCCCACAGGTCAACGAACAAGCAACCCGCTCTGTCAAGGAAGCGCCGGTTTTTGAAGCGCCTCCTGGCGCGGGAAAGGTTGTGGGCGGGTCTCTGGCTGCACAGGCTGCTGGACAACGTAGTTTGACCCCACTCGGCGACCGCTGTTGGTGCTTGCGGCGGCGGGGGACAAAGGGTTCAGCAGAACAGGGCGCTCAAGGCACAGGGCACACAATGCGGCAGAAGTCAGTGATACGCCCACAGGTCAACGAACAAGCAACCCCATCATTCACATTTAACAGAGTAAATGGTGAGCAGGAGTCAGCAAACATTTCAAAAGTCTCCCTATTGATTTCAATGTTGCATTTAGGGTAATCATTAGAATTGCTACCAGCCGGACTCTTTACTTGGAACACAAAACTAGGTTGGTCTTCGCTAGGTGCATTGATGGCTTTAACTTGGTGAGAGTCGTTGTCCCTACACACTCTAGCTAAATGTCCCCTTCTGTTACACTTCTTACAATGAGCATTGCGAGCCGTACATGAGGGGTTGTTAGCTAGGTGATTACTACTCCCACACCTATAACATTTGAAATCATTTTGTTCTCTAGGGAACTTAGTAGAAGACTCTCCTCTATGTCTAACTTTAGTACCATTCTTATTAGACGCATCAACTTGTATCGCTGCAACCACTTCCTCAGGAATTTTAATTTCCTTCATACATTTAGCAGTGTGCTCAATTGACTGAGCTATGGAAATAGCTTCTTCCAATGAAGGGTTTTTGGATAACAATTTCTCTTGAATCCTAGAGTTACTAGTACACCTGACCAACTGGTCGCGTATGAGTGAGTCGTTAAGATCTCCAAAATCACACCTTTGAGTAAGACCCCTCAACACTGCTATGTAGTTTTTCACAGACTCACTTTTCCCTTGAGATCTACTGAAGAACTTATGACGTTCTAGGACCACATTTATTTTGTCCCCAAAATGATTGCTTAACTTTAACATAGTTATGTCATAAACATCCAGGTCATCGTCTTCCTCCAACTCGGGCTCTGGCAAGGTTTCATACACTTTGCGCCCATGAACACCCATGTTGTGAAGGAGAAGATGTTGTTTCCTTAGAGCAGAAAATCTCTCCCCACCCATTGCAATCAAGTAGGATTCAAATAATTTAGTCCATTCCTTCCAATGAATATCGGGATCCCCGCTATCATTTAGGAATGAGGGAGGTTGGCAAATTCCTGGAGTACCCATGCTTCGCAAGGAATCAAAATGCAGCCCCTGTTATCAAAGAATGGCCCTCGGGAATCCAAGGCAAGCAAATGAATAGAGTTACCAGCTGTAAGTACTTAATATGTAGCACTACTAGTAGTCAGGCCACCACTGTCATACCTTGGGAATGTAATGCACGATGATTGGCCAGTAATATGTACTGCTGGAGGGAGGTGGATGCCTCAGCTCCGCAATAAAGCACAGTAGTACGTTAATGAATGGTTAATGCAGGATTAGTAGAAGTGGTGAAGTAAATTATACCACAACATAAAGTAGCCAGGGACCAAAATATAAAGGATACTTGCAGCAGCGAGGGTGTATGCCCCAAAAACAGGAAGGAACTGAAGAAAAAGGCACTGACAACACCTTCCACCAGTGCGGCACGGATCACCTCTAACCCACTGCAGATCTCCTCCCAGCTGAATCCGCGAGGCTCCTAGCTTGTTCCCCGCTGTACGTCAGCGCCTGTAGAAGCGAGCATCAGTGGCAACTGGTACCTCACAGCAGCGACAGCCAACAGAACTCGACGAGCACGTTATTTTACCCACTGGAGGCTCGGGGATGCTGTCGCTCAATCCTACGGTGCCGTAATTATTCCGCCCGCAGGTGGGCGAATGAACTGACTAGACGCAGACTGCCTCCAATCTTCCGTCGTCAACCACCACACGGTAGCTCCGCCCGTTATGGGCGTGTGGAAGCAATCCAGAAGATCGTCCTGCACTCCCTGCGAACTCCGCTTGCTGGTGGGCGTGAGGAGGCGTTCACCGTCCGACGGGGAACTGACAGTTCAGATCCTTGTCAGCTGAGATCTTCGAGAGGCGGCTTGTGAGGAGGCGTTCACCGTCCGACGCGGAACTGACAGAGTTCAGATCCTTGTCAGCTGAGAGATCTTCGAGAGGCGGCTTCGTTGTACGACGAAACTGACTAGAAATTCATTCCTCTCACGTCATCTGTCGGGTGACAGGTACAACACGCTCATCAGGATACTAGTCGTCAGCAACTCTCTCTTCACCCGGAGATGGAACACCGTGTGCTGTGACAAAGACACCACTGACTTCCGTGCTGTCCACTCCTGCTCCGCTTTTTCTTGCTGCACAGTACTTCGAGAGCACACAGGAAAGGGGAATTGGCTTGGCCTGCCCCCCACGCAGGAAAATCGTCGCCAGTGTAATAAAGAAGTCAGAAGCCGAGGTGAAGAGTAACTCCTTTAATCAAGCCAACCGCTCTCGCACTGGCGAGTAGCCTGTCAACATTCTAAGGTAAGCTTCAGGTGATACCAAGGGGAGAAGGGGTGCGGGGGTGGATGGAAGGTACCAAGGTGGGAAATAAGAAAGGATACAACACGGACTCCATTAAATTTGTGAAATACAACATGTGTGTCTGGCTACAAGATGAGGCACCGGTGAAAATTGCATTATGCCAGGACGGTTAGCTTGTTTTTGGCAATTTCTCGTTTCTCTTGTAATATATAATTCCCTAAACTAAGCTATTAAGCCACATCACATAATTTCTAGCTGTTCACAGCAAAAATGTATGCCAAATGTGCTGTTTGCAGTAAAAACTTACTGCAAAAGCACAGGAACAATGCAAATAAAGTGTGAACAGCTAGCTAGAAAAGACATTTAGCTACTTATCTCCTTTTATAGTGGCTGTACTATACAAAGGAACCACAGGTAAATCTAGGAATACAATACTTAGAGAACCCACAACTGCAGCTACTAGCACCTTGCTAATCCCTAACATTAGGCCGAACTATACATATAGAGGAAGTCATAAGCAGCACTTTGTGGCAAATTATTAGGTCTAGACTGTTTCACAACCTTATTATATAAAACATTCCACGTACCCCTATATTGATGATGCTATTTAACTTGCTTGATAACTCTGGGCTAACCACTGGCATTATGTGAGAAGTAAAAGTAATAGAAATTTCCAATCCCAGTAAAGATCCAATACTTTGTAGTTTGTTCAGGCCTATTTCTTTACTTAACTCTGATCTGAAGCCCTTTGAAGACGTTTTGGTTGTCCAGGTTGGGCAGGCTTTATTGAACCAAATCAATTAGGTTTCGTATTTACACTCAAAGCATAAGCAACAGTAAAGACATCTTACGTGTACTGAAAAAGAGTCACAAAATTCATTAACATGTTATCCTACTCTTATTAGATCCATTAGATCTGGAGGGGTTTAACCAAGTCAATTGGAGGTTCCTAAAGAGGAAAACTAAATACATTTGTCATTGGAATGAAATGTAGATACTAGATTGTGGCACAGTGTAAGAAACCTACAGGCAGATTAAGGGTTAATGTGGTATTCTCACCATAGTTTAGCATATGTCAGAATATAGTACATTGGGGCATATTTACAATATTTTGGCATGGGAAAGCGCTGCAAGCATTCTAGCTGCCCGATGTCAAAAGAAAAGTGCAGGACTGCGCAGTATCTACAATATATATATACGATACAGTGCACTACTTTCCTTTCTGCTAGCGCACAATCTGAAGCTGAGCGACAGCTCATGCACATTTGCATCATGGTATAAGGGTGTCTGTGTTGTTGGCATGATTGTTTTTGGGGACACCTTCCTGCGTAAAAAAATCAAAGAAGGCCTTTTCCTCAGTCAATATGTTCTACAGAATGCAGCACATTTGAAAAGAGGAAAAACATTTCTCCTCGTTCCAACTGCTTTGGGAAGGCGTTAGTTTTGGCACTGCCCCAGATTTGTGATATGTTGTAAATCTGGGGTAGTGTAAATAACCATGTCTAAAAAAACAATTGTGTGTTGCATGGGAACACCCATAGCAACATCCATGGAACGGCCCTTCCATGCAGAGTAAGGCATTGCCTTACTCCATATTTTCAAGTCCATGAAAAGCCATGCAGGGTGGCTTTGCGTGGCCTTGCAAATACGGGCTAGCGCTCTGTGCCTCCAAGGTGTCACAAAAGTGATGCTCCGTCAGTTTAAAAGTGTTGCAGGGGCATTGTAAATATGCCCCATGGTGTCCCTTTTCATCCTATATTTTTGCTATCACCATGTGATAATTTAGGGAATAAATCCATCTGAAATGTAGCATCAAGGGATTGAAAATTGGTGCGGATGATTTTAAACTGTTCAAGTATAAGAATCACATGTTTATATCACTGACTGATCCCTTCAATCCATTCCCCAATTAATGGAGGAATTAGTAAAATATGACCAATTACCACCAGTTTAACATGAATCTCTAGAAAACATGGGTTCTAAATATATTGGTCAGACAGGACCTGCTCCCGCCACTGAAGACCTGTTTTCCATTTCAATGAGATAGAGGACAGATAATATATTTGGGAGATAAGATTGCACCAATGGTGGTGCTGGTGCAAATAATAACAGCTAACTTCATGGCATTAATGCTAGAATTATAAAAAGACCTTCAGGCTTTAAATATTGGGGTACTCTAGTGGTTTTATGGGTCTTGAGGGTAGCGCTGATAAAGATGGCTAGGTTTTCGGAGATTTTGTTCCCTATATATGGCATTGCCTCAGCAGCTGCCAACTCTTTTTTTAAGATCACTACTCTGAGTAAAGGTGGTTCAGCCATCCCCAATATCATTAGATAATATAAGGCAACACAATTCACATCATAGTGGAATGGGATAAGTTGGAATTAAAGAAACAGTGGTGCTTATAGATCTATATCATTGTAAGGAATCCCATTGACAACGTTCTGTGGCCGGAGATAAAAACCTAATGATATTGGGGTGCGTCATTATGACTGCACCAGCAATATGCTACACAGTGGCTCGTAAACTGGGGCTCACCTTGTTCCCTTTGCCTTTCTCATCACAAGTGGCTGTTCCATCCTTTGAAAAAGATATCCAGAGAATCATATCAAGTGGATCAGATATTAAAACATTCAAAACCAAGAAAAAGGAATGTACTTTGCTTAGGATAAACCACTACCAACCAGACAACTGACCAAGTTTGAGTGGTAGGTCATTGCCGAAGCCATAGACAAGAAACCTTAGGGCAAGATATACAAATTCCTTCAACATTTAGATGACACAGAGAAGACCCACGTACACAATGGAATTCTTTCTAAAAGCATGGTGTCACAGCTTCCAAACTGCACGAATATCATAAGTTGAAAAGAACATACTGTTGGCAAAAGTTTGGGGGCTAGACGTCTTACCCAGTTGCTATTGCACTGGCTAAAACCCCACTTATTTTAAAAGGATTTTCTAAATGCAACTGACATTATGTTTTTGACCTTGATTCCAATATGCTGATGTCCCCGTATAGACTTTAAGGGGCAACTAAAGTATTGAGCCATTTCACACATAGAAGAATTTATTGAAGCTCAACCTCCCATATTATGTTTAGCATTGTGGAAAAATAAGGAGGTAAGCCTTACGAGAGATATTATTAAGGACTGTCTCAGTTGTGATAAATGTCTTGCAATTCCCTGGTTAGCAGGTTTGGAATCTAGTTTTTGTAAGATTGGTTACCAACATGTATTTATGGACCCTGAGTGTTCCATTGGCATTATTAAAAATATTTACAGCAAGTTCTGTACGATTTTGCCCACAGTGAAAGAATGATTATGGAGAGAAGGAGGTTAACTGTGGCTATCTGGAGATGATACCAGATATTCCACTTACAAGGTATCTTTTTGGACCAATAGATCTCTAGGAGCGCAGTTCATTGCTTCGCCATAGGTTTGGAACAATTTAATACTTATTATTCTTCCGATTGGGTTTCCAAAGAAATCTTGATTCAACATCTTGTCTTTGTGAAGGGGATCAAGGCAATCCAAACTGCAATTTCTATTCTTTGGTGGCTTTTACTCAATGTACACCAAGCACTTTTTACTTCCCCTTATAAAAAGACATAGCGGGTGATTTGAAAATCAGTGGGACTGCCACCGACAGGCCATCGGTCAGATCATATTCCCTACAATTGGGGTCTTGCCTGCTTAGGGACTGCTGTAGGGATTAAGTTGTCCCTTTCCAACAGCCTTTCCATGGTGGTCCGACCGCCATAAAAAGGCTATCAAAAAGGGACTTTGGGATCCCATAGCAGGGTCCGCGTCTCTCCTGGGGCTGCACTTTGGGGGTTGGGAGACACACCTTTGTGCCCACCAGACACCCGTGCAACCTGTGCCAGGCACGTCATGGTGACTGGCACAAGGTGCAGGGATGTTTGTAAACATGCCTTTTGCCAATGGGGCTTGCACTATTGCCCTTTTCCGGGCCTCAGCGCAATCCTCAAAGGCAAATGGCAGTGCACAGACAGAATATCGAGTTTTTAATTTCGACCTACCATAATATTGAGTTTTAAATATCGTAGGTCAAGAATATCGACTGCAAGAATATTGTGGTACAGAATATTGATAGGAAGGTAAGAAATATAGTTTTCTTTAATATCGAAGACAGTAATATCGTTTGTAAAAATATTGTTGTAAATAATATCGATATTTATATTAGTGTTCTGTATTTTAGTATGTGTGTTAAAAGTATGTGATGTAATTTTTTGGTATAAGTGTACTTTTTTTAACGTATGTGTTAAATTTTTAGCAGTAAATACTTTTAGGTAAATTAATGTTTGCGTATTTTAGTTCTGTAGCAGATTGTGGGTTTATAGGGGAATATGGTGGGAAGTAGTTTAATTATAAGAAAGTAATTATTCATTTGTATTTATTATTATTTATAATTAATGTAATATTAATTCATTATTAATTGGTGATCAATTATTATTAATTAATTAATAGATAATTATATAAATTTTGTTATTTCTTTAGGAGCGGGTTGTGGGTTTATAGGGGAATAGCGTGGGGAGTAATTTATTTATAGTACAGCAATTATTAAAATGTATTTATTAGTATTGATAAATAATGTATTATTAATTAATTATTAATTGGTTAATAATTAATATTAATTAATTAATAGATACTTATATTAATTGTGTTACTTTCTTAGGAGGGGTTGTGGATTTGTAGGGGAATAGGGTGTGAAGTAATTTAATTATTAAAAAGTAATTATTAATATTTATTTATCAGTATTTATAATTAATGTATTATTAATTAATAATTGGTGATTTAATTTTAATAATTATTTAATTGATACGTATGTTAATTTTAACCTTCTGCTATCCAACACTTTCCCTACTGTTGTACTCACTGGAGTGGGAATAGTCATCTTTAATCAAATGCTATCCAACACTTTATCTACTGTTGCTCTCTCTGGAGTGGGAATAGTATTTTTTACTCCTACGCTATCCAACACTTTCCCTACTGTTGCACTGACTGGAATGGGAATAGTAATTTATACCCCTCCGCTACCCAAAACTTTCCCTACTGTTGCACGCACTGGAGTGGAAATAGTAATTTTTAAGCCTAATCTATCCAACACTTTCCCTACTGTTGCACTCTCTGGAGTGGGAATAGTAATTTTTACCCCTACGCCATCCAAAACTTTCCCTACTGTTGCACTCTCTGGAGTGGGAATAGTCATTTTTACCCCTACACTATCCAACACGTTCCCTACTGTTGCACTCACTGGAGTGGGAATAGTAATTTTTACCCTTACGTTTAATTGATTTTTACATTATATGTATTACTTATAATTTTAAACATTTTTAAAAAATGTCAACTGTTTTTTTTAATTATATGTATTATTTACTTCATTTTACATTATTTTTTACATTTAAAAATAAGATATTTTTAACAACAATATTTTTAACAACAATATTTTTTTTATTGATGATTTTGTACTTACCATTATGTAGAAAGGACTTCGATATTCTTGACAACGATATTTTTGCGGCGATATTTTTGTACCTCGATATTCTAACTGTCTATATTCTGTCAGTTATCCCAAATGGCATGTTTACGACTGCTTACACGGCAGTGGGATCATAATTCGGTGGGCGGGACCGCCGCTTACCAATCGGCTGGTCCCAATCCCGCAACGATGGTGGTCGGACGCTCGGCCGACCTCCATAGTAATCAGGCCCATAATATTAATGATTATAAGGTAGCTTATAATATGTTATGCCAACTTTTTGATGAAGAGGTAATTGTTCATGTAAGCACTTTTTTGAGAAGGGCAGTGCGAGCTTGTAGTTCTATGAATACTGAAAAAGTTGGACTGATTGACTATGCTGCTATGAGTTGTGCCTGCACAGAAGGTAGTGACTTCTTTTTAAATGATTGTTTTTATGTATTACATTTTTTTATGTATTTCTATGTCTTGCCGTATATGTTGAGCTTTTACGGATACTTTGGTGCCGATCACGATCCGGTAAAAACCCAGTACGAACCGTCGGACGGAGCATATTCTCCGTCCGACGCGTACCCGGTCGTCAAAATATACAAACATGGAATTACGATTCGCACGGAAACACCATTTCCGTATGAATCGTACAAAACCCCGACCGACCAAAATAAACGTACAAATGCGATCCGGGAAAGCGCCAACGTGACGTCGGGACGCACGCAGCCTGCCATTCACGAACCAGGAATTACGATTCGCACCGACATCATCCCGCACGGTGAATATTTTCCGGCTGCCAAAAACTGCCGGGAAATCAGGACGACGCGAACAAGGAGTACCGGTACGCGACGGACAGACAGGACGACGCGAACAAGGAGTACCCGTACGCGACGGACAGACATGGACCCGAACCTACGTGTCATCCCGGCCCTCATAGCAGTCGACCTCCTCTACAGGTTCCGACGCAGACGCCGCAGACGCCGCAGAAGGTCAGAACAACAAAGGGAGGGGGGAAGGGGGGGGGTGGCAGGACCAGGGCAGCCCACAAAACCCCCACCCAAGTCACACAGCACACATGCCCTGGACATACCTGACCCTCAGGCCCTGGTCACTACGAGGGGGTGGGGGCGTGTCCAGCTAAGCCAGCAACCGCCACAACGGAAGTTCTTGACGACGCGAACCGGCAACACAACCAGACAGGTACGTCCCGTACCCACGCCTTAAGAGCGTGGGTACGAGTCGTACCACGCCCACACCTACGTCACCCCAACAATGGCGGGACGGCTCGTACCCACGTGGCAAAGGCCTGGGTACGGCCCGCACAAGCATCACATAGCGTGGGGACGGATATGTACGGACCGTACCCCCACCCGCGTACGTATGGAGCATACCCCCCACCCCAACAGTGTAAGTACGACACGTACCCCCACCCGCGTATGCAAGGAGTGTACCCCCATGCCAACAGTGTACGTACGACACGTCCCCCACCCGCGTATGCATGGAGCGTACCTCCACCCCAACAGTGTAAGTACGACCCATACCCTCACCCACGGACGTATGGAGCGTACCCCCCACCCCAACAGTGTAAGTACGACCCGTACCCCCACCCGCGTACGTATGGAGCGTACCTCCACCCCAACAGTGTAAGTACGACCCGTACCCTCACCCGTGGACGTATGGAGCGTACCCCCCACCCCAACAGTGTAAGTACGACCCGTACCCTCACCCGCGGACGTATGGAGCATAACTCCCACCCCAACAGTGTAAGTACGACCCGTACCCTCACCCGCGGACGTATGGAGCGTACCCCCCACCCCAACAGTGTAAGTACGACCCGTACCCCCACCCACGTACGTATGGAGCGTACCTCCACCCCAACAGTGTAAGTACGACCCATACCCTCACCCGCGTATGTATGGAGCGTACCCCCCACCCCAACAGTGTAAGTACGACCCGTACCCTCACCCGCGGACGTATGGAGCGTACCCCCACCCCAACAGTGTAAGTACGACCCATACCCTCACCCGCGGACGTATGAAGTGTACCCCCCACCCCAACAGTGTAAGTACGACCCGTACCCTCACCCGCGGACGTATGGAGCGTACCCCCCACCCCAACAGTGTAAGTACGACCCGTACCCCCATGGAGCGAACCCACACACGTATATGGACTAAGCGTACATATTGTTAAATAGGAGGGGTGTGTGCCAATCGCTCCCAGCAGTGCCCAGAGTCAGGAGGGGTGGGTGCCTATCACTCCCAGCAGTGCCCAGAGACAGGAGGGGTGTGTGCAGAGTCCTCCCAGCAGTGCCCAGAGACAGGAGGGGTGTGTGCCTAACACTCCCAGCAGTGCCCAGAGACAGGAGGGGTGTGTGGAGAGGCCTCCCAGCAGTGCCCAGAGACAGGAGGGGTGTGTACAGAGGCCTCCCAGCAGTGCCCAGAGTCAGGAGGGGTGGGTGCCTATCACTCCCAGCAGTGCCCAGAGACAGGAGGGGTGGGTGCCTATCACTCCCAGCAGTGCCCAGAGACAGGAGGGGTGGGTGCCTATCACTCCCAGCAGTGTCCAGAGACAGGAGGGGTGTGTGCAGAGTCCTCCCAGCAGTGCCCAGAGACAGGAGGGGTGTGTGCAGAGTACTCCCAGCAGTGCCCAGAGACAGGAGGGGTGTGTGCAGAGTCCTCCCAGCAGTGCCCAGAGGCAGGAGGGGTGGGTGCCTATCACTCCCAGCAGTGCCCAGAGACAGGAGGGGTGTGTGCAGAGTCCTCCCAGCAGTGCCCAGAGACAGGAGGGGTGGGTGCCTATCACTCCCAGCAGTGCCCAGAGACAGGAGGGGTGTGTGCCTAACACTCACAGCAGTGCCCATGAAACGCAAAGGGTGGAGTAGCCACAGATACCATGCCCACAAATTTCAGTCAGGTGCACAAAGACCCTGCAGTACATGTACCACATGTGTGCGAGGCTGGGAGTAGACGCATGCATAGCGCAGAAAAGAATACATGTACACATGAAGTCATGTCAATAGTCCACATACACAAGTACAATGACTACCAAGAATGCCACGAATGATGCAGGTGGAGACATCGCTCAGCATGGGAAACAACCTTTACAATGCAACTTTTACAACGCACTACACTTACAACGCATTTTTTACAACGCTGTTAGAAAGGATAGACGGACCGGGAGGGTCGGCCGGGGTCAGGAGGAGAGGTCTCCGGGGAGAGCCGTCTCCAGCGATCGTACAGACAAGTAACTTCCCCCCCCCACAGACAGATACCACACACGGATAAGGTTCAGTGTTCTTTATAAGCACTTCTTAAGGTACGGTTGAATGGTACAAGGAGGTCTGGACTCAGGGGTCCCCTCGATTCAAGTCTCTCAAAGCAGGGTAAGGGGTAGCGGGACAGTCTGTCTACCAGTCAGGTAGTTTGGATGAGATGATGATTAGCTCACAATCCTCGAGCTTAGTTGGTGCGGGCCGCGGCAGCGCCAGCAGGTCCCGGAAAGATGGTCGATGTACGGTCCGCGGCAGCGCCAGCAGGTCCCGGTGAGGATGGTCGTTACAACGGGCCGCGGCAGCGCCAGCAGGTCCCGGAAAGATGGTCGATGTACGGTCCGCGGCAGCGCCAGCAGGTCCCGGTGAGGATGGTCGTTACAACGGGCCGCGGCAGCGCCAGCAGGTCCCGACGAGGATGGATGTTGTAGAAGGCCGCGGCAGCGCCAGCAGGCAGGACGATGGTTCACAAGAGCGGGCTACGGCAGCGCCAGTAGTCCGTCAAGGCTGAGTTCTCTCGGTGTCTCTCGACTCCAGGATACAACTGCTTTCCTGCTCCGGAGTTGCCCCAGTTATAGGGCAGGCGCCCTTTGATGTCCGGACCCTCGCACTTGGAGGTCGGAGGGCCCGGGATGAAGGTGTCCAGACACCCAGCAGGGGGTGGAGCCAGCGCCTGGGGGAGCTGGAGGCGATCGGCACCTGGCGGGGGAAGAGCTCTTGACACTTCGTCCTCCCATTGACCTGCCAAGTGGTCCGCTCACCTCCCGGGTGGATGGTGGTGCCGGGATGTCGGGGCCGGCCAGGCCCGGGGTTAGGGTCGGGGCAAGGCCACGCGGCCTCGTGGTGCAGGGCCCAAGATGGCGGCTTGAACCGGCCGGGGGAGCCGGTGGGGCTGGGCCCCGTGATGAGTAGAGGTCCGAGGGCAGAAGATCCGTCGGGAGACGGGGTACAGGTGCTTTTCGTGGATTATGCCTGGTGGGCCGGAGCTCGGGCCCTGTCGTGCGGGGAGGGAGCAAGCCCTTCGTGTGGCCTGTCCAACATGCGTCCCCCCCAGCTGAAGGCGGGGAGAGTCACCCATCTCCTTGGGGACTCTCTTCGTCGAGGCGGAAAAAGCGGGACAGGCCATCCGCGTTGGCGTGGTCTTGGCCTGGTCGGTGCTCCACAGTGAAGTCCATTCCCTGCAGGGAAATGGACCAGCGCAAGAGTTTTGGGTTCTCCCCCCGCATCTGCATCAGCCACTGCAGGGGTCGATGGTCGGTTTGTACCCGGAAGTGGATACCGAAGAGATAGGGCCGGAGCTTTTTGAGGGCCCACACCACTGCGAAGGCCTCCCTCTCGATGGTGCTCCAGCGCTGTTCTCGGGCCAGGAGACGTCGACTGATGAAGGCCACCGGCTGGTCATGACCTTCGGGGTTTAACTGAGAAAGGACGGCTCCGATGCCGTGGTCGGAGGCGTCGGTCTGTACCACGAATTCCCGACCGTAATCGGGGGCCTGGAGCACAGGGGCGGTGCACAGGGCGGCCTTCAGCTTCTCGAAGGCCGCTTGACAATCGGGGGTCCAGTTAATCCGCTTCGGTTGGTTCTTGGACGTGAGACCCGTGAGGGGCCTCACGATGCTGCCGTAGTCCTTCACGAACCGCCGGTAGTAGCCGGTGAGCCCCAAGAAGGCTCGGACCTCGGTCTGGGTGACGGGGGGCTGCCAGGACTGGATGGCAGCAATCTTAAGTTGTAGCGGGGCCACCAGCCCGCTTCCCACTTGGTGCCCAAGGTAGGTCACAGACCCTTGGCCAATTTGGCACTTGCCGGCCTTAATTGTGAGGCCGGCCCGCTGGAGGGCCTGTAGGACCTCTTGGAGGTGACGGAGGTGGTCGGGCCAGTGGCGGCTGTATACAGCGATATCGTCCAGGTAGGCAGCGCTGAACTCTTCGAGCCCCGCCAAGACCTGGTTCACGAGGCGTTGAAACGTGGCGGGGGCATTCTTCATGCCGAAGGGCATGACCTTGAATTGGTAGTGGCCATCGGGGGTAGAGAAGGCTGACCGTTCCTGAGCCCTGGGTGTGAGGCCGATCTGCCAGTAGCCCGCTGTTAGGTCGAAGATACTGAGGTAGCGGGCGGCCCCCAGCCGGTCGATCAGCTCGTCTGCTCGGGGGATCGGATGAGCGTCGGTCCGGGTGACAGCGTTCAAGCCCCGGTAGTCGACGCAGAATCTCAGTTCAGGTGCGGTGCCGGGGGCAGCGGCTTTGGGGACCAATACAACCGGACTGGCCCAGGGACTGTCCGAGGGCTCGATGACCCCGATTGTGAGCATCTTGGCCACCTCCTCCTGTATGCAGGCCCGTACCCGATCTGGTACGCGGTAGGCCCGGTGTCGGACAGGGGGACTGTCCCCGGTGTCCACGTCGTGCAAACACCAAGGGGTGACCCCGGGGGTGAGGGAGAACAGGGTAGCGAACTGCAGCAGGAGGTTCCGGCAGCCCTGGCGTTGCTCCGAAGTGAGGGCGTCAGAGAGCCGGACCCCGTCCACGGAGCCGTCATTCTCCTGAGTCTTCAGAAGATCCGGGAGGGGTTCGGAGTCTTCCTCTGCCCCACTGTCCGTAGCCATCAGGAGGCTGAGTTCTGAGCGCACAAAGTGTGGTTTGAGTCGGTTGGTGTGGAGGACCCGAAGGGGGTTCCGGGAGGTCCCCAGGTCGATGAGGTAAGTGACGGGGCTTTTGCGCTCGACCACTTTGAAGGGCCCCGTCCACTTATCTTGCAAGGCACATGGTTCGGTGGGGGACATCACCCATACTTGTTGTCCAGGCTCGAACTCAACGGAGGAGGCATTGTGATCATACCACTTCTTCATGTCCTCCTGGCTGGCCTCGAGGTTCGCCTTGGCCATCTCTCTGAAGCGCCGGGTCTGATTGCGTAGGGCCAGGAGGTATTTGAAGACGTCTGGAGGGGTCTTTAGGGGGGCCATCTCCCAACCTTCTTTTACTAGGCTGAGGGGCCCTCGCACAGGGTGCCCGTACAGGAGTTCGAAAGGGCTAAAACCGAGGGACTTCTGGGGAACTTCGTGGTAGGCGAAGAGGAGGCACGGGAGTAGTACATCCCACTGGCGACGGAGGGGCTCTTCCAATCCCCCAATCATCCCCTTGAGGGTGCGGTTAAAACGCTCCACTAGTCCGTTCCCTTGGGGGTGATAGGGGGTCGTGAATCTGTAGGTGACCCCGCATTGTTGCCAGAGGGACTTCATGTATTTGGATATAAAGTTCGTGCCTCGGTCGCTGACGACTTCTCGGGGGAAGCCTACCCGGGAGAAGATCCCCATTAGGGCCCGGCTAACCACCGGAGCTGTCACGGTCCGTAGGGGCACCGCCTCGGGGTAGCGGGTGGCATGGTCCACCAGTACTAAGATGAACCTGTGTCCTTGTGCCGTGCGGGGGTCCAGAGGCCCCACGATGTCTATCCCCACCCTCTCGAACGGGGTGGTGACCACAGGGAAGGGTTGCAGAGGGGCTTTCAGCTTCCGACCACTCTTCCCGCTGGCTTGGCATGTGGGGCAAGATCGGCAGTGGTTCAGGACGTCGTTCCTCATCTTCGGCCAAAAAAAGTGGGTCACTAGGCGGCTGTACGTTTTATCTTGGCCCAGGTGTCCAGCCAGGGGGACATCGTGGGCCAGGTTGAGCAGAAAGTCTCTGAAGCGGAGAGGTACCACCAGTACTCGACCGGCCCCCAGCTCGGCGATCCTTTGCTCGCTGTATAGCAGGTCGTTATCCCAGTAGACCCAGTGAGTTCCGGTGGAGTCCCCTGTGTTCTGGGCGCTGGCTTGTTGGCGGAGTCCCTCGAGGGAGGGACAGGTCTTTTGTTCCTGGCGGAACTGTGCTTGGGTGGGCCCCCCCTCTTGACGCCACTGAGCCAGGTCAGGAAGGTCCTGGGGTTGCGCGTCCCCTTCGGCCGTCGGGTCTGGGAGGCTGGCCTCGTCGTTGTCTTCTACTGGGGCGACTGGGGGCGGAGGTGCTGGCCATTCTGGTTCTTCTGATCGAGGGACGGCACGGGCGGCCATGGACCGGGTGGTTATGCAGGCCCAGTCCGGGAGGCCCAACATCCCCAGGTGCTCTCTTCTCTCAACGGTGGCCCACGGGGAACTCTCGAGGTCATTCCCCAGGAGGCAGTCCACGGGGGCATCGTCCCGGACCGTCACCTTCAACAGGCCGGAGACCCCTCCCCATTCGAATGGAACGCAGGCCATTTGACACATACTTTCAGAGTTGTCTGCCGAGCGGACGGGGCAGAGAATGTTCGGCAGGATCTGCTCGGGCTTCACCAGGTGACAGCGGACGGCCGTCACACTGGCGCCTGTGTCACGCAAGGCCTCGGCTCGCTGTCCATTAATGGTCACCCACTGACCGTATTTCCTGGTGTTAGCGGGTAGGGGAGCCCGCGGGACCATGTCTCTTCCCCCTAAGCACGCCAGGACCATGGCGGCCGGTTCCCACTCTTGCTGGGCCGGCTCATACTCCTCTGGTTCCTCCAATGATCGCTCTTCCCCCAGGGCGGCGGCAGCTACCTGGCGGGGCTTGGGTGTTTGGTTCTGCGGGCAGCTCGGGTCATTGGCGTAGTGGCCGACTCGCTGGCATCGGTGGCACGTGACGTTGGCTCGGACCCCAGGACGCCACGGGGGGTTGCCCCGACCGGCCGGAGCCGGGGTGCTGGCCACGGGTGTTGCGGGCAAGGCGTCTCTCCCTCGCCCCTGGCCCCCTCCTCCTCCCCGAGGACGGTGCTGGCCTTGGTTGTTTCTGTTCTGTTCGTGTGGCCCCCTCCGGCCCACTCGGGTGCTTTCCCATCGGTCAGCTTCGGCGGCGAGCTGCCGGGGGTCAGTCAGCTTACTGTCGAGGAGGTGCTGCCTGAGCTCGACGAAGCAGTTGTTCGACAGGTGCTCCCATAAAATCAGGTTAAAGAGTTGTTCGTAGGTGGTGACCTGGCTCCCCTTTATCCAACCCTCGAAGGCACGGCTGAAATAGTTCACGTATTCTACCCAAGTTGTACCTGGGATCCGGGTGCAATCTCTGAACCTCTGGCGGTACATCTCGGGTGTGAGGCCGTAGCGGGTGAGGAGGGCAGCCTTCATGTGGTCGTAGGACGACATTTGGTGATCTGGGAGCTGCAGTAGGGCATCGCGCCCCTCGTTGATAAACCTCCCCCAGAGTCCGGCTCCCCAATCACTCCGGTCGATCCGGTGGGAGGTCATGGCGATCTCGTAGGCTTTAAACCACTGTTGTATGTCGTCTTCTCGGACATACTCGCGGACAACATCCTTGGGGATGTGGACTTTTTTCTCGATTGGCCCCGGGGTGTGTGGTCGCTCAGGCACCCCCAGTTCTTTATTCTGTTTCCGAAGTTCTATTTCCGCCAGTTTGCGCTCGTGCTCGAGCGTTATTTTTTTCTCCTCCAGCTCTCTCTGTCTCTTCTTCTCTTCTCGTTCATCTCGGAGCCGCATGTGCTCGAGGTTGAGTTTCTGTTCAGCTAACTTGAGTTCCCCATCCATCTTGAGTCGTGCCATTTCCAACTCGTGCAATCTGGTTCTTTCTCTTTCTCGGATCTCCTCCTGCGAGAGGCCCGTTCCCCGCTCCTCGGGAGCCGTGGCGTTCCCCTCTGGTGTGATGCTGCTTTGGTCGGAGGGTCCGGCGACCCCAGTTTCTGTCCACGACTCTAGGGCGTGCTTTAGATCATCTTTGGTACTCAGGCCGGTGGTAGCAATGCCAAGTTCTATGCAGAATTGTCTCAGTTCGCGGTGGTTGTATTCTTCTAATTTATCCATTTGGAATTTCTCGGTGGAGTTGCTATCTTTGGCTGACATCGTGTTGTTGTCGTGGTGTGAGCTACTCTCTGTACGATTACGCGTTGATTCGGATCGCGCCGCTGGCCACCAATGTTAGAAAGGATAGACGGACCGGGAGGGTCGGCCGGGGTCAGGAGGAGAGGTCTCCGGGGAGAGCCGTCTCCAGCGATCGTACAGACAAGTAACTCCCCCCCCCCACAGACAGATACCACACACGGATAAGGTTCAGTGTTCTTTATAAGCACTTCTTAAGGTACGGTTGAATGGTACAAGGAGGTCTGGACTCAGGGGTCCCCTCGATTCAAGTCTCTCAAAGCAGGGTAAGGGGTAGCGGGACAGTCTGTCTACCAGTCAGGTAGTTTGGATGAGATGATGATTAGCTCACAATCCTCGAGCTTAGTTGGTGCGGGCCGCGGCAGCGCCAGCAGGTCCCGGAAAGATGGTCGATGTACGGTCCGCGGCAGCGCCAGCAGGTCCCGGTGAGGATGGTCGTTACAACGGGCCGCGGCAGCGCCAGCAGGTCCCGGAAAGATGGTCGATGTACGGTCCGCGGCAGCGCCAGCAGGTCCCGGTGAGGATGGTCGTTACAACGGGCCGCGGCAGCGCCAGCAGGTCCCGACGAGGATGGATGTTGTAGAAGGCCGCGGCAGCGCCAGCAGGCAGGACGATGGTTCACAAGAGCGGGCTACGGCAGCGCCAGTAGTCCGTCAAGGCTGAGTTCTCTCGGTGTCTCTCGACTCCAGGATACAACTGCTTTCCTGCTCCGGAGTTGCCCCAGTTATAGGGCAGGCGCCCTTTGATGTCCGGACCCTCGCACTTGGAGGTCGGAGGGCCCGGGATGAAGGTGTCCAGACACCCAGCAGGGGGTGGAGCCAGCGCCTGGGGGAGCTGGAGGCGATCGGCACCTGGCGGGGAAAGAGCTCTTGACACTTCGTCCTCCCATTGACCTGCCAAGTGGTCCGCTCACCTCCCGGGTGGATGGTGGTGCCGGGATGTCGGGGCCGGCCAGGCCCGGGGTTAGGGTCGGGGCGAGGCCACGCGGCCTCGTGGTGCAGGGCCCAAGATGGCGGCTTGAACCGGCCGGGGGAGCCGGTGGGGCTGGGCCCCGTGATGAGTAGAGGTCCGAGGGCAGAAGATCCGTCGGGAGACGGGGTACAGGTGCTTTTCGTGGATTATGCCTGGTGGGCCGGAGCTCGGGCCCTGTCGTGCGGGGAGGGAGCAAGCCCTTTGTGTGGCCTGTCCAACAAACGCACAATCCATTACAACGCATGACATTACAACGCATGACACTACAACGCATTTTTAAAAACTACATTTACAACGCATTCAATTACAACGCATACTACCATTACAACGCATACCATTACAACGCATAATATAGTAATTTTTACCCCTATACTATCCAACACTTACCCTACTGTTGCACCCCCTGGAGTTAGAATAGTAATTTTTACCCCTATACTATCCAACACTTACCCTACTGTTGCACCCCCTGGAGTTAGAATAGTAATTTTTACCCCTATACTATCCAACACTTACCCTACTGTTGCACCCCCTGGAGTTAGAATAGAATTTTTACCCCTATACTATCCAACACTTTCCCTACTGTTGCACCCCCTGGAGTTAGAATAGTAATTTTTGCCCCTATACTATCCAACACTTACCCTACTGTTGCACCCCCTGGAGTTAGAATAGTAATTTTTACCCCTATACCATCCAACACTTACCCTACTGTTGCACCCCCTGGAGTTAGAATAGTAATTTTTACCCCTATACTATCCAACACTTACCCTACTGTTGCACCCCCTGGAGTTAGAATAGTAATTTTTACCCCTATACTATCCAACACTTACCCTACTGTTGCACCCCCTGGAGTTAGAATAGTAATTTTTACCCCTATACTATCCAACACTTACCCTACTGTTGCACCCCCTGGAGTTAGAATAGTAATTTTTACCCCTATACTATTCAACACTTACCCTACTGTTGCACCCTTGGAGTTAGAATAGTAATTTTTACCCCTATACTATCTAATACTTACCTTAAATGCAATTTAATATTATGCGTTGTAATGGTATGCGTTGTAAAGGTAGTTTGCGTTGTAATGGAAATGCGTTGTAAAGGTAGTTTTAAAAAATGCGTTGTAGTGTCCTGCGTTGTAATGTCATGCGTTGTAATGGATTGTGCGTTGTAAAAAATGCGTTGTAAGTGCATGCGTTGTAAAAGTGTGCGTTGTAACGACATACATCCGCTCAGCATGCATGTGCAAAGTAGAAGGAGTCCGTCACACACCCAGCTAATGTACACACAGCTCAGCGCTAAATATTGGGAACACCCTGCAGGGAAGATGGCAGGGTACACAGAGGAAGGAATACACCTTTGGACAATTTCACCATGCAGCAACTGCTTACATGAACACAGAAACCTAGCTAACACCGTGTGATGGCACACAGATCCCAGGGTCCCCCCTATGACCAGCACACTACTACATTTCCCACACAACCAACACATGATCACCACCCAAAATCATGTAGCAGCCCCACCAACAGCAATATCAGAAAAGCAGTAGTGTTCAAAGGAAACAAAAATGGCTTTAATCAGCAAGATCAAAAATTGTATGTTCGTAGAAAGTTCAATATTTACAAAGCCCATAGGGCAGTCCAGAAGTCACAGCTGGATAGGGGACACAGTGGGATGCGTGTCCCCTAGCTTGCCTGCACAGTTACATTCCGTTGTCTTCCACAGGGGTGAGGGCATCATGTGGGGGGGAAGAAACAGGCACCGCAGGGACAGGAGGGTGAAGGGTAGGCATCGTGGGTGCAGGGATGGAGGACTCCACCACAGGGGGTGGGGCAGGGCCAAAGGTGGAGGCCAGGAGCTCGCTGCACACCTTAGCCAGGTCCGCCAGGGAATCCCCTGCACCCGAAGGAACCACAGGCCCCAAGGAGGGGGGGGTCAGAGGGATGGGTCGCAGCGCCACTGGGGGAGGGTGTAGACAGGGGGGGAATCAACCACCCTGACCGAGGACTTCCTTGACCGCTTGCGTGGTGGCGTCACTGTGGGGCTCAGGGACAGAGCGGCCATGAAGGAGTCTTTGGGGGAGATGTGGCCAGGAGAGCTGAGGGGAGGGGATTTGGAGGGAGTGGATTGGGTGGAATGCGGACTCCCACTCTGGCTGCGTGTCACACGTTTGCCCCCCGACCCAGTGGGTGTGCCTACTTCACCCTGTGTGTGCGTGTCAGGAGGTGTACGGTGGACCTTCCCTGCTGGTGTGGTGCCTGTGTGTGTTGTGGAGGGCGCATGCTGACGTCTGGGTGTACGTGGGACAGGCATGGGAGTGGGAAGTGTGGATGGGGCAGGGGTAGGGGGTGGGACGTAGCGCTGCAGGAGACCCACTGCTGCAGTCAGTGTCGAGTCTATCGACCTCAGCAAGCTGCGTTGGTCAGCCTGCGATGAATGAATGCCCTCCAAGTATGCCTCCATGTTGTTGAGGACCTGGCTGTGGCCATGGAGGACAATAAGGATCGCAGCCTTACCAACCTGCAACTGCCGCTGGATGTCCACAGACTCGGCATTGGCGGCAGCAGTGGAGACAGGGGCAGGGGGTGCGGTGCCTGGCAGGAAGGAGACATGTGGTGACCGGGCACGTTGGGAAGGGACACGAGCAAGTGGGAGCCGGCTGATGGCAATGGAGGGGGCGGGGCGAGATGTAGTGCCGCTGTCAGCTGCTGGTGCAGCCGCCGCCCACTCGGAGAGATCATCCTCGGACACGTCAGCTTCATACTCTGTTGTGCCAGTCGACAGGTCCCCGGCTTCACTCTCCTCCGCCTCTGTCCCACTTGATGTGCCAGCCCCGATGTCACCGCTGGCACTGGTGCTCGGTCCCTCTGCTCCGTCAGTGCCCATGTCTCCCTCCGTGTCCCCCGACGATGCTGTGGGCAGGGTGAAGAGACAGAAATTAATCATACACCTGTACACATATGTCACATGAGTCCAATCTACATAGGTCACAGTGCATAGCCTGAAACAAAAGAAGAGTTACATCTACAAAACAAGGTATATATGTAGGGCATGCAAGACACAGTTGTTTGACCCACCATGCCACCGAAAAACTATGGAGAGCATGACACAATAGCAAATGAGATGGAATGGAATTTTGACTGAGGAGCAAGGCCCTGGGGACAATCCAGCACTGCATCTGCACCACACAGCGTGGCAGGAAATAGGGATGAGCAGGGACCATATCCAGGAACAAGAGGCACATGCAGCATAGGTTATACTGAAAACATGCCCACCATGACTGGCCCACTGCCCCTTGAGTGCATGGCCAGACAAACATCACACACTGGCCAGTCCTAGCAAGGAGATATCAGGTTGTGACATGAAGGCCATGCCCGCACCACCCACCCCCTACATGAGACTATTATTTGGAGACACAGGAAGCACTTACATCCCTTAGTCTGGGTGAAATACACATGGGATGCAACAATTCAAGGTTGCACACAAAATACCCAAGGTGCGCCTGTCCAAATATTCATGTACAAATGGGCACACAGGCAATGTCCACCGTGAGTATGAACAAGGAAAATCAGGTCAGTCTGTACAGTGGACACTTGTACTACATTTCATGTCAAAATACATTTGGCCAGGGGACAATGGCACAGAGCACAACCTATGCTGTAGACACAGAGATTGTCAACATATTTGGATTACACACATGATACCTAGGAAAATATGCCCCTGGGGACAGTAGTGGCCACACAACTCCATGCTCCTGAATGGGAATGACTGCAACACACGCTACCATCCCCACACTATGCGTACCGCACACTCATGCACATCATGTCACAGGCCACCACATAGGACATGCGTGCTGTAAGGCCTCACACTTGAGAGACTAACTCCCATGTCTGGACTCAGCATTAGTGCCAACTGACATGGAACCCACAAGACCAGAACTGGACAGGGCACAGGCAAGGTCCCAAAACCTGTTACACACCACCCCCACACATGATGCTGCAGGCATTGTACACGTGGAGAAGGTGCCAGGCTACATAACCTTGTGACGGAGTGACTCCACACAGACCAGGGAACACATTGCAAGGAGGGGAAGGGAGGCAGGAGAGCACTGCAATACTGTGGGCAACAGGATCTGCACAGCACCATTAAACCCTGGCAGTGCATGCATGGAACAGTGCACCTACAAATGCTGGTGAAACACAACAAACACACATGTACCTACCCCCTTCCTGCTGCTGCATCTCCTGTAAGCGCCTGTCCAAGTCTGGAAAGACCACCGCCAGCACACGCTTGTGGATGTGGGAGAGACGGCGGCGCCCGCAGTTCTTATGGCTCTCAGGTGAGTCCCCCAGCAGGACCCGTGCGATCCTCCGCGTCCAGCACCGGATATCCTGCCAGCGTTTCCTCACCTGGGACAGGCGCCGCTTCCGACCATCCGCACTCCTCACGGCACTGACGGCGGTCAGCCAGATCTGCTCCTTGGCAGAGGCACCTACCTGTGAGGATGAACAAGTGACACTACATCAATACACCTGCAACATGTCACAGAGACACATATGAGAACAAATTAGCTGGTTACAACAGGGCATGTCATGCAGCCAACGCATTGCACCTTTGCCATAGGGACATACTCCTCTGGGGAAGGTCAAAAGCAGTACGTGCCAGTGAAAGTACACAGGTGGAATGAGGGCAAAGACACAATCAATTATCAAGGCTCACACTGTGCATCACACCCACCCCTCCTGCGTCTGGGCACTGCTGGGCGGACTCTGCACCCACCCCTCCTGACTCGGGGCACTGCTGGGAGGACTCTGCACCCACCACTCCTGTGTCTGGGCACTGCTGGGAGGACTCTGCACACACCCCTCCTGTCTCTGGGCACTGCTGGGAGGACTCTGCCCCCACCCCTCCTGTCTCTGGGCACTGCTGGGAGGACTCTGCACCCACCCCTCCTGTCTCTGGGCACTGCTGGGAGGACTCTGCACCCACCCCTCCTGCGTCTGGGCACTGCTGGGAGGACTCTGCACCCACCCCTCCTGCGTCTGGGCACTGCTGGGAGGACTCTGCACACACCCCTTCTGTCTCTGGGCACTGCTGTGAGTGATAGGCACACACCCCTCCTGTCTCTGGGCACTGCTGGGAGTGATAGGCACACACCCCTCCTGTCTCTGGGCACTGCTGGGAGTGATAGGCACCCACCCCTCCTGTCTCTGGGCACTGCTGTGAGTGATAGGCACCCACCCCTCCTGTCTATGGGCACTGCTGGGAGACATCAGGCATTCCCCCCCCTGGCACCCCCCCTACAGTACATAGCATGTGTGTCACACCTGGACACAATGGCAGAAGTCACAGTCACCAAAAAAGGGACACAGTCTGTGCTAGTAGCTCTGCACTCACCTGATACCCTGGTCGCCCATACAGCAGGGGGTACTGTGGGAGGATCACATCCAGCAATGCCAGGTTCTCCTCCAGGGTGAATGGCTGTGACCTCTCCACAGACCTTGACATGGTTCCAGGGAATCGCGAGCAGCAGCAGTGTGGTAGATTCGAAATATGTGAAGGCAAGTGCTCCCTCATGGGACCTGGCTGCCTTATATCTGCCTTGCTGGCCTGTTTCATGCACAGGAGTACAGAGTGATTGGTCACTCACATTTGCATCCTATGTTTCCTCCAATCCCTTCAAACCTAGCACAGTCACTGGGTTCTTATTGTGTTTTTTTCTTCAGCATGATGTCAACCCCACAAACACATTGCAACAAAGTAGATTCATTCCAACTGACTTCTGCTGTGCACCTTCCAGAACAAATTCAAACTTAAAACTTGGTCTCCATGACAACCAGCATGCATGTAGGCCTTAATACTTGTCCCTCATGTGTCCCCTATGTAAAATTGAGCTTCACACACACGTACGGTGCGTTCCGGGCCCCTAGGGCACCCCAAATGCACAGCAACGGCCCGTACACGCGTGCGTACGTTCACTATCACCATGGGTGTCCTCGCGTATGCGTACTCGTACTGATACAGCCCGTACACACGCCTGTACGCTCACTATCACTATGAGTACGCATACGCGAGGACACCCATAGTGATAGTGAACGTACAGGCGTGTGTACGGGCCGTACCAGTACGAGTACGCATACGCGAGAACACCCATAGTGGTACGGACCGTACACACGCCTGTACGTTCACTATCACTATGGGTGTCCTCGCGTATGCGTACTCGTACTGGTACGGCCCGTACACACGCCTGTACGTTCACTATCACTATGGGTGTCCTCGTGTATGCGTACTCGTACTGGTACGGCCCGTACACACGCCTGTACGTTCACTATCACTACGAGTACGCATACGCGACAACACCCATAGTGATAGTGAACGTACAGGCGTGTGTACGGTCCGTACCACTATGGGTGTTCTCGCGTATGCGTACTCGTAGTGATAGTGAACGTACAGGCGTGCGTACGGTCCGTACCAGTACGAGTACGCATACGCGAGAACACCCATAGTGGTACGGACTGTACACACGCCTGTACGTTCACTATCACTATGGGTGTCCTCGCGTATGCGTACTCGTACTGGTACGGCCCATACACACGCCTGTACGTTCACTATCACTACGAGTACGCATACGCGAGAACACCCATAGTGATAGTGAACGTACAGGCGTGTGTACGGTCCGTACCACTATGGGTGTTCTCGCGTATGCGTACTCGTAGTGATAGTGAACGTACAGGCGTGTGTACGGGCCGTACCAGTACGAGTACGCATACGCGAGAACACCCATAGTGGAACGGACCGTACACACGCCTGTACGCTCACCATCACTATGGGTACACATACGGCAGCACTCCCATAGTGATATGGGAACGTACACAGGCCCTCTTAGCAGCAGTACGGCGGTTTTCACACATCACAGTGGTGACAGGCAGCACACAGGAAGGAATAGGGCGGACATACTTGTCCATGTATGGACATCAAGGCATTGTCTGGGCAGTACTGCATGTGTGGGGCACAGGTGTGACAGGCTGTGATGTGGCACATTACTCCTGAGTCGAGAAGGCACCAGATGTATGATGAGATGTGTACAGATGTAATGTGTCACGGTGCAATGTGTGCCAGGCATGCCCTTGACTCCTTTGACATGTGTGCATGTCGTACTGCACACTTGGGATGACCGACACTGGCATGGCACGGACACCAACACACGGAAGTGTCCCCTGATGCCCGGTACAGGGGTTACCACACCTGACTTGTCACTACCCATGGTGCACGATGTGACTATGTCATGTATGTGTGGGGGTTTCCCATTAGGTTGATGTTGGAGCACCCTCAAAAGCTGCAGCTGTTGCAGCAACCAACATGTGTCTGTGTGTAGATTGACATTGCACACTGTTCCGCACACCGTGCCACATGTGGTATCAGATGTGAGGTGCGTATGTATGCATGGGACACAGAGTAGCGTAACAAGGACATGTCTGCATCCTCTCTATGAATGTGTGGTGAGTCATGACATGTGCACCTTCATGGCAAGGTGTGTGGGCTGTCCTAGTGTAATGTCATGTGACCTGTGGCTCTAGTGTTCCGCTACCAGTCTCTGCAATCGACATCCTACTTCTGCTGATGTGTGGGTGTATGTCACTCCTGTCTTGCGTCTGGCTGTTCACTTGCACTGGGACACAGCTAATCCCATGCCATGGCATGTGGAGGTTCTCAATCTCTGTGTGTAGCTGGGTCTTGGTAGGAGTGTCACCTGCCAGCCATACGTGTCCAGGGCATGTGGCACATACCTGACTCCGTATGTCGCATATGTGTATAGACAGATTAACATGTGCTCAGGACAAATTATTTGTTGTCGTAGTGCACTCACTCTTCCTTGTCACTTCCAAATTACTGCAGAGTGCCGCCTCTTCCCCGACCAATTCTGGACTTGGCTGCCATGCGGGAGAATGATTGTATCCGGTGCTACCGCTTCCCCCAACGGTTGATTCTGGATTTGACGGCGAGACTGGCACCACACCTGCAACCGCTGCACAGGTATCCTACGGCACTGACACCCAAGCTGAAGGTAATGGCAGCCCTACATTTTCTAGCCACGGGTACCTTTCAAAATACCATAGCTCATGTTGGTGGCATGTCCCAGAGCATGTTCTGCCGTGTGCTGCATGATTTCTCAGAGGCCATGTTGATTCACCTGGATGACTTCATACATTTTCCTACCCCTGAAATGTTGACTGGGGTCAAGCGTGGATTCTATGCCCTGGGAGGGATGCCCCATGTCATTGGGTCCATAGATGGGACACATGTTGCTTTGGTACCACCACAGGCACAGGAGGTAGCGTACCAGAATCGCAAGCACTACCACTCCATCAATGCCCTTGTGGTGTGTCTGTCCAACATGGTGATTTCACATGTCTGTGCTCGTTTTCCAGGGTCAGCACACGATGCCTACATCATGAGGCGTAGCAGGGTGCCTGAAATGATGACGCAGCTGCGCAATGAACGAGCATGTGTTGTTGGTGGGTACAGTCTGTCTGTCCTGTATTTTGCGTAGACTTCCAGCACGACCGCTTCTCCTGTTCTAACGATGTCCATGTGCTTCCCATGTAGGGGACGCTGGCTATCCCAACATGCCATGGCTGATCACATCTCTCCGCAACCCCATCACGCCGGCCCAGCTCCGCTACAACACCGCCCATGGCCGGACAAGGCGAGTGATAGAGAGGACGTTTGGCCTGCTGAAGAGCCGATTCAGGTGCCTACACAAGACCGGCGGCGCACTCCCATAAGCCCCGGCGAAGGTCTGCAAAATCTTCATGGTCTGCTGCATGCTGCACAACATGGCAGTTGAGAAAGCTGTGCCACTCATCCTGGATCAAGATGACGAGGACCATCCAACCGTGGAGGACGAAGGGCTTGGCAATGGGGCTAGTGATGTGGAGGATGTGGAGCCGCAAGAGGACATCCGGACTCGGCTCATACGCAACTTCTTTGCTTAGTGGTGAGTACCAGTGTCTGAGTGTGCACGCATTGGTCCCCGTGTGGCATGTGTTGTGATGTGTGTCTCCACCTGCATGTATGGCACGTGAGTCAGAGGTGTGTGTGGGTGTGTCACTGGAGTGATGGTGCCAGTGATGGTTGTATTTCCCCAGTCATAATTGTGACCTAGCATGTTGTCATCCATACATGTGTCGAGTAAATGCACATGCAAGTGGCTGTGCTTTTTGTGGCTGACTTCTTGTGTGTCTCTATTCCCCAGGTACTTGCGCATGCCGTCTGCTGCTTGCATTGTTGTGGCACTGCTATTCCTCATGGACACGTCATCGTGTGCTGACTCAGTGTTACAGGCACGGACACGTTTGGAAGTCTCCTTAGGGTAAGGGATGCATCAGGGGTGTATTGGGTGTGGCAGTTGTTCATGATGTATGCACACTGCCCCTGTCGATGTTTGGTTCCTCTGCAGCCATGTTGCATCACCATGGTACACATGACATGCAGCTGGGAACACCTGAATAGATGGTCAGACTTGTTGACAGTCATCAGTGATGGGATAGTGGATTGTGATGATGGCATCAATGTGTGTAACACTGCCCTCGGACACATACGGTTTGCATTGGCTTGACATGGTGTGGGACTTCCACATCAGCGGATCAATGGTGTATGGCAGGCTCTCCGTGAGCAGCTGTGGGTGTTTAGCTGTTAGCCGACACTTGTGTGCCAGTTCCATGGCTATAACGCATTTGTGCTGCAGAAGGGGGGTGCCAGTGTTGGACCCACATGTTACTCCACATGAAGTGTCCATGTGTACTTCAAGTTGCCTCTGCAATCCCGAAAACATGACTAATAAAGGTGTCCCTATGCCTCCAAGGTGCCTCTTCTCAGTCAATGCTGGTGTGTTGCCACGGTGCATCCAGCATGTCTGGCATGGTTTTCCCTGATAGTGGCTATGTGTCTATGTGTCGAGTGGCAAGATGCAAGCTGTGTGTGTGGGATGAGACTGTGTATTGTGCATGATGTCCATGACTGTGTGGGTATTGTGACATGTGCCATCCCCATGCATCCAACGTTGGCCAGGCCCCCATTATCTGCATCCACCGGACTCAAGCTTGCAGGACATGGTTCTGCCACCTGTCTACACATACCTGGGTGCCCCCCAGGACACTGGACATGATCCCTGACCTCTGTGCATGACTGTTGCTGTACTCAATATGTCTGTCAGCACGGTTGTGCGGCCACCCCCTCAGCTGGTTGGGCCCATCACGGGTGTGTATGGTGCTCCATGTCTGTCTTGCCTAATACACTGTGACCCGTGTGTCCTGTGCCAGACTCAGGCCCCAGGGTGTGGATGGTTGAAGTCAAAAGGGAACTCAGGCATGTTTAGACTTTACAAGACACACGTAAGGTAATAATGCAACCAGCAGGCATCTTCTCTTCATGGTGTGACTTTTTATTTTAGTGGGGGGGGGGGTATGAGATGAGGGGCTTTCCGGGTGTTTGGAATCCAAAGTTCAGTAGGGGAGTTGGTGTCCTTGCCATTGGAAATCCTCAGAGTCCATGCCACAGTCTTTGTCAACATTGGTCAGACAGTGACCAGCTTTGTTCGCCATAAGTTGGCAGGGTATGCTCAGATGTGAGTCCCTTGCTCACTTTGCCACTGGATTCAAGCAAGCCTGGCTGAAGACGGCTGAAATGCCAGAAACCGGTCCTAGGAAGCTTGTTTCTGGTCCAGGGAAGGCATGGCTTGGCAGTTCGGGCTGGACTGTTCCCATGAGGCACAGGGTCAGACTGATTTGCATATGGCCATGTCTGAACTGGGGTGGCAGAGTGGGCTAAAGAACGGTGATGGATCAAACCCAGATCTGTTGACTGGGTGTGAGTGTTTGATTGGTTCTGATGCTCCGTCCATCACCACCCCCTTTTGTACCGCTTTTTTCGCCATAAGTTGGCAGGGTATGCTCAGACGTGAGTCCCTTGCTCACTTTCCCACTGGATTCAAGCAAGCCTGGCTGAAGACGGCTGAAATGCCAGAAACCGGTCCTAGGAAGCTTGTTTCTGGTCCAGGGAAGGCATGGCTTGGCAGTTCGGGCTGGACTGTTCCCATGAGGCACAGGGTTAGACTGATTTGCATATGGCCATGTCTGAACTGGGGTGGCAGAGTGGGCTAAAGAACGGTGATGGATCAAACCCAGATCTGTTGACTGGGTGTGAGTGTATGATTGGTTCTGATGCTCCGTCCATCACCACCCCCTTTTGTACCGCTTTGTTTGCCATAAGTTGGCAGGGTATACTCAGACGTGAGTCCCTTGCTCACTTTGCCACTGGATTCAAGCAAGCCTGGCTGAAGACGGCTGAAATTCCAGAAACCGGTCCTAGGAAGCTTGTTTCTGGTCCAGGGAAGGCATGGCTTGGCAGTTCGGGCTGGACTGTTCCCATGAGGCACAGGGTCAGACTGATTTGCATATGGCCATGTCTGAACTGGGGTGGCAGAGTGGGCTAAAGAACGGTGATGGATCAAACCCAGATCTGTTGACTGGGTGTGAGTGTTTGATTGGTTCTGATGCTCCGTCCATCACCACCCCCTTTTGTACCGCTTTTTTCGCCATAAGTTGGCAGGGTATGCTCAGACGTTAGTCCCTTGCTCACTTTGCCACTGGATTCAAGCAAGCCTGGCTGAAGACGGCTGAAATGCCAGAAACCGGTCCTAGGAAGCTTGTTTCTGGTCCAGGGAAGGCATGGCTTGGCAGTTCGGGCTGGACTGTTCCCATGAGGCACAGGGTCAGACTGATTTGCATATGGCCATGTCTGAACTGGGGTGGCAGAGTGGGCTAAAGAACGGTGATGGATCCAACCCAGATCTGTTGACTGGGTGTGAGTGTTTGATTGGTTCTGATGCTCCGTCCATCACCACCCCCTTTTGTACCGCTTTGTTCGCCATAAGTTGTCAGGGTATGCTCAGACGTGAGTCCCTTGCTCACTTTGCCACTGGATTCAAGCAAGCCTGGCTGAAGACGGCTGAAATGCCAGAAACCGGTCCTAGGAAGCTTGTTTCTGGTCCAGGGAAGGCATGGCTTGGCAGTTCGGGCTGGACTGTTCCCATGAGGCACAGGGTCAGACTGATTTGCATATGGCCATGTCTGAACTGGGGTGGCAGAGTGGGCTAAAGAACGGTGATGGATCAAACCCAGATCTGTTGACTGGGTGTGAGTGTTTGATTGGTTCTGATGCTCCGTCCATCACCACCCCCTTTTGTACCGCTTTGTTCGCCATAAGTTGGCAGGGTATGCTCAGACGTGAGTCCCTTGCTCACTTTGCCACTGGATTCAAGCAAGCCTGGCTGAAGACGGCTGAAATGCCAGAAACCGGTCCTAGGAAGCTTGTTTCTGGTCCAGGGAAGGCATGGCTTGGCAGTTCGGGCTGGACTGTTCCCATGAGGCACAGGGTCAGACTGATTTGCATATGGCCATGTCTGAACTGGGGTGGCAGAGTGGGCTAAAGAACGGTGATGGATCAAACCCAGATCTGTTGACTGGGTGTGAGTGTTTGATTGGTTCTGATGCTCCGTCCATCACCACCCCCTTTTGTACCGCTTTGTTCGCCATAAGTTGGCAGGGTATGCTCAGACGTGAGTCCCTTGCTCACTTTGCCACTGGATTCAAGCAAGCCTGGCTGAAGACGGCTGAAATGCCAGAAACCGGTCCTAGGAAGCTTGTTTCTGGTCCAGGGAAGGCATGGCTTGGCAGTTCGGGCTGGACTGTTCCCATGAGGCACAGGGTCAGACTGATTTGCATATGGCCATGTCTGAACTGGGGTGGCAGAGTGGGCTAAAGAACGGTGATGGATCAAACCCAGATCTGTTGACTGGGTGTGAGTGTTTGATTGGTTCTGATGCTCCGTCCATCACCACCCCCTTTTGTACCGCTTTGTTCGCCATAAGTTGGCAGGGTATGCTCAGACGTGAGTCCCTTGCTCACTTTGCCACTGGATTCTAGCAAGCCTGGCTGAAGACGGCTGAAATGCCAGAAACCGGTCCTAGGAAGCTTGTTTCTGGTCCAGGGAAGGCATGGCTTGGCAGTTCGGGCTGGACTGTTCCCATGAGGCACAGGGTCAGACTGATTTGCATATGGCCATGTCTGAACTGGGGTGGCAGAGTGGGCTAAAGAACGGTGATGGATCAAACCCAGATCTGTTGACTGGGTGTGAGTGTTTGATTGGTTCTGATGCTCCGTCCATCACCACCCCCTTTTGTACAGCAAGGCCATGTGGCAGAGAATGTCTTTTGATGCTGTGCTGCTGTTGCTCCAGTGGGCCAGGTGCCAGGCCAGGTGTCCTGGGAGATGGTGCTGTAGCGCCGACCCTCACGGTCTTTTCCGTGGACGACCCACCCTCCTGCGGGGACTCTCAGAAGCAGGCCGTGACGATGTTTGGGATGCTCCATCGGATGTTTCCTCCTCCTCCTCCTGATCCCTCCCTGTGGGTGGTGATGCTCTACGCCTTCTGGCACAGGGAGGGTTGCCCATGTTGTCGGCCATCCGACGGAGTGTATCGTGAATTCCCGTGTACACCGTCACGAGCTCAGCCTGTCCGTCCTCCATCCTCCGTTGGTGTTGCAGTAGACAGGCATGTAGCTCCACATGTTGCTGGGCCTGCTGGGTCTTGATCCCCTCGAGGACGGACACGACCTGGGCCAGGCCCGTGGTGTCCTGCCGGTATGTGTCCAGGATGTTTCGGACATGGGAATATACCGGATCCCCAGCCAACTGGTCAGGCTGGCGCCTCCGCCGTCCTCCACTCCCACCACCCCTGCCCACTTGCACCTGGCCTGCCCTTGTGGGCACATCGGGTCTCCGGGACCCCTGAGGGGTGGCATTGGCGTTGTCGACTGCCTCCTCCTGGGTGCCCGGGACACCGTGTCCCTCCTGGCCAGCCTGGCTGCTTTGTGGTGGTGGGGCAGGGATCCTGGGTGTCTCCTGGGATGTGGCAGGAGTGGGGGTGGTGGTTGGCCCCGTTGTACCTGACGCAGGTGCTGCAGGTCGTTGGACACCAGAGGGGCCAGGTTGGTCGGGGTCGTCCACAGAGAGGTGAGAGTCGTCGCTGCCGGTGGGATTGGCCTCCCACAGAGCCGGGTCCTGTGAGTCTTCCCCCCCAGTGTTGGGGGGTGAACCACGAGGTTGACCTGTGTGTGAGAGAGACAATGTTAATTTTGGTCCATGCAACATCCATGTTTCATCAGTTTCAAAGTTGGAACATTTCCTCTGGGAATTTGAATCTGTCTTGCATTCCACTCACAGTGCACTTGTGCATGGGTGTGTCCCTTGGGCACAGCTTTGGCGCCTTTAACTATGTGTGGCACAGTCTTACTTGCTGCGTCAAGTGTGACTGCAGTCAGCAGTGGAGTGGGCAGGTGTGGCGAGCCGTGCATTGGCGCCTTCCGTGTTGCACTGTACGTGGGCACATGAAGTTGTTACACACACTTATATGATGCAGGTAGCTGTCGTTGTGCTCGTGCACAGGTTGTGACATGGCCCTATGTTTTGCCATGGAGGAGAAGGGGGGTGCTGGCACTGGCCACCCTTGTCTACATGCACGCAGTCCACCTGCTGACGAGCAGACATTCCCACACACCACATGGCTGATTTGCTCTCCCTGTGTCTCCATCCCTCTCTGTCCCCCTCTCCCTCCCTCTGTGTGTCAGCCTCCTCCCTCTGTCCGTCTCCCTGTGTCTCCCTCCCTCTCTCTTCCCCTCTCCCTCCCTCTCTGTCCCCCTCCCCCTCCCTCTGTGTGTCAGCCTCCTCCCTCTGTCCGTCTCCCTGTGTCTCCCTCCCTCTCTGTCCCCCTCTCCCTCCCTCTCTGTCCCCCTCTCCCTCCCTCTGTGTGTCACCCTCTGTCACCTCAGCCCAGCTTCCTGGGCACCCACTGTTAGCAGATCTTTGAATGGCCCTTGGCTTGTTGATGTGAGTTTGTTTCTGATCTCCAGGCACCCATTGGGTGTAGTGTGTGTCTCTGCGCTGCTGCTGTGGTGGTGTGTGCTGCCACTCTTTCACAGTGTTGGCTGTTCATTAGCTGCTGTCATGTGCAAAACAGTGCCTTCACCCCCATGTGTTAATGCAAGGCGTCCGCCATTTGCTGGTGAGTCTTTCCTGTGTGGGGACACACTGTTTGTCTGGCTGTGACCTAGGCCATATGGGCAGAGGGCATTGTTGTCTGCTTCTGAGTTGCACTATGTGAATTTTTGGGCCCACCCTCCCGCCATCCGGGTTACCGTGTCATGTGTTGGTGTCTTCTGTGGCCTGTGACTTGACATTGTCCAGCTGGGTGCATGGGGCATGGTGGCGCCAGTGGCATGTGCGTGTTCATGGAGTGTGGTTGAGTCATGCGATAGCTTGGGGTGGTTGCGTGCCTGTTTGTGAGTTTGGTTGTGGATGACGTTCCCCCCATGTGAGGTGCGTTGTTTGTGTACTCACCCAGGTCTCGCAGTCCTCCTAATCCTGCGACTGCCTCCACTGGCAGTATGGCCATCACCCTCTCCTCCCAGGGATGGTAGTGTACGGGTCTGCGGGACGGCCCTCCTCCAGTGACGTTGGCCTGGTTGTGTTCATCCGTCATCTTGGCTCGGACCCTCCTCCGCAGATCGTACCACCTGGCTTGGCATTCCTGCTTGTTCCTTCTGGTGTCTGCAACAGCATTCACAGCATCGACGATGGTCTGCCACATGGCTGTTTTTTCTGAAATGCTGGTCTGTCTGACCAATGTTCCAAAGAGCTGTGGCTCGACTCTGAGGATTTCATCGACAAGGACCTCCAACTCTCGGTTACTGAACTTTGGATTCTTGTTAGTGGGCATGGTGAGGGGTGTGGGTGTGGATGGTGGGGGGGGTGGGTGTGGATGGTTGTGGGTGTGTGGGTGTGATTGTGCAGGTGTGTGTGTGAATGTGATGAGGGGGTGTTTGTGAAGGTGGTTGTGTGAAGGTGTGCAAGTGTAAGGTGTGGTGAAGCTTCTAGTTTGGTGCTGTAGGTTGTCTGTGGGGTCTGGCAGCAGTGAGTCTGTTGCAAAGGCTCATGGTTTGTGTGTGTGGGCCCTTTTTATTGGTCCATTGGTGGGTGTGGCTGTGTTTGAAGTTTGGGTGGGTGTGTTATAAGGAGTGGTGGTGTTTGGGGCCTCTGTTTGTTTTTGGCAGTTGCAGGTCAGTGAATGTGTTGTTTTAGTGGTTGTTGGACATGTTTAGTGGCTTTGTGCCATTCGAATGGTGTATTCTTGTGTTGTTTTGGTTTGTCCTGGTTGTGTACGTGTGTTTTTAGCGTGTGTACGGGGTGTACATGGGCCATTTTGTTGTACAGTGCTGTCCTTGTGTATGGCTTGGTACGACTCGTACATGCGGTTGTGATGTTGGGGCCTGGGGTGCGCTCCGTACTTAGGAGGTTGTGGTGGGGGTACGACTCTGACGTACAGGGGTATACATACACGGGTGGGGGTACGACTCTAATGTACACGGGTGCACATACACGGGTGGGGGTACGACACGTACAGGGGTGTACACACACAGGTGAGGGGTACGACACGTACAGGGGTGTACATACACGGGGGTACGACACGTACACGGGGGTACATACACGGGTGGGTACGACACGTACACGGGTGTACATACAGGGGGGGTACGACACGTACAGGGGTGTACATACACGGGGGGTACGACACGTACAGGGGTGTACATACACAGAGGGGTACGACACGTACAGGGGTGTACATACACGGGGGGTACGACACGTACAGGGGTGTACATACACGGGGGTAGGACACGTATACGGGTGTACATACACGGGGGGTACGACACGTACAGGGGTGTACATACCCGGGGGTACGACACGTACAGGGGTGTACATACACGGGGGTAGGACACGTACACGGGTGTACATACACGGGGGGTACGACACGTACAGGGGTGTACATACACGGGGGTATGACACGTACAGGGGTGTACATACACGGGGGTACGACACGTACAGGGGTGTACATACACGGGGGGTACGACACGTACACGGTGTACATACAGGGGGGGGTACGACACGTACAGGGGTGTACATACACGGGTGGGGGTACGACAAGTACAGGGGTGTACATACACGGGGGTACGACACGTACACGGGATACATACACGGGTGGGTACGACACGTACATGGGTGTACATACAGGGGGGGGGTACGACACGTACAGGGGTGTACATACACGGGGGGTACGACACGTACACGGGTGTACATACACGGGGGTAGGACATGTACACGGGGGTACATACACGGGGGTACGACACGCACACAGGTGTACATACACGGGGTACGACACGTACACGGGTGTACATACACGGGTGGGGGTGTACATACACGACGGGGGGTACGTCTCGGATGTTAGGGGGCTGGGGGGAGTGTTGGGCGCGTATGCGGGCACATGTCTCCATGGTTGCTATGGGAGTTCGGTGCGGACGGTGTTTTTTCCATACGGTTGTAACATCGGACGCACGGGATGGATCGTGATTCCTCGGTCGGACTTGACTTTTCACATTTGTACGGTAAATCGTCCGAGGACGTGTCGGACACATTTTCCGACCCGAGGACGTGTGGGGAATAATTCCCAATGCGATTCGTATGGTCTTTTTCCCATGCGAATCGTAGTTGGCAGTTTGTACGGCACTTGTACGATTCGTACGGTAAAAAGACCGGATACGAGTCGTACGGGGAAAATTTTTACCGGATCGTGATCGCCACCTTTGTGTATCTGAGAATTGATTTTGAACTGAACTGAACTGCAGTCTTTAGTGCCATATGCTGAAAGGCTTGACAATAGGCCTTCCTGGTGAAAGGTGAGAGCCCCTGTATTGCAAGACTGGATGCCCTACATTTGAGAGCTACTGAGCATGTATAAGGGTTTCAGGTTCCTGGAGAGGAGGGTAGATATCTATGAGTTGCTATTTGCAACTATAAAGGACTATTTGGTGAATGAATGTAGAGAACGTTTGCCCCAAGTACCTCAAAGCACTGCAAATTATCCATTCAAAATACTCATAAATGACTTAGTGCATTCATGTGTAGATCTGATACCTATTACAATCCAAAAATAAATAAAGGGAGGCAATATTGCAGAATGAGCCTCTGTTGTCAATTGGAGGGAAGGTGAGAAATTCACATTGGAGGGTCTAGAGCAAAAAATGCCTAATACTACAATAGGAGTAACATTATGTAAAGACAAGTTAACAGCTTTGTTAGAATGTCATCATATTTATCAAATACCAAACATAAACCCGTGCCCTAATGCATTTTAATCTGAAAATCACTAATATTACTGGAAATATAAATAGAAATTCATTTTATTTTTTATCAGAAACATGCATTGATTGGAATTTGTATTTGAACATATTAACACAACATTAAAGCTTAGAACATTTTACTATCAGAGTCTTTTTTCTACATTAAAAGAGATGCATGGGAGCCTATCCACAACAATCCATATATCCTCACCCACTAGGAAACAGTACTAAGTCCAGGGATGCTTGCAAACCACAGACAAAAATCAAAATCATTATTTTCTGACCCCAGGAGACTTGAGATGCCCAACACAACCACAAACAGAAGGCACACCTAGGTGGACACCATTCTCCCTTGTGGCCTCCACAACGGAAAGTGCAATTTGTGTTGCCCCTGCTCTTTCATGGCATCACCCTCGATGTGGCAAAGAGCAGCTTGCAGTACTCTGGGGCTCATTTACTGCCCAGCAAGTTAACAAATACTTAGTTTTTCCTTTTGTTTTGCTTTGCCAAAGGGTCACATTGGTGGTGATATTTTAATGAAGCCGGTGCCCTCGCCCCCACTCTGATTGTGAGGGCCACACATGACCACAAGCCTGCACGGTCAGGTTTACTCCCAATTGCTTAGCAGGTCTTCACCTGCTGGTGTGAGAATGAGCTTTATATCTGCTCTCTCCTGCGCCCCCTTTTTGCCTGTGTATGGGCCATGCATGAATGGGGACCAATGTGCGAGACAGGTGGCCCGATGAGAAATCGCATCTCAGAGACCACCTCACTCAGATTCTTTGGCTCCCCTGGCCACTGTGGAAAACTGTTCACACTTGCATAGGATAAAGAAAAGTTGGATTGCAACATGGTCATTGAATTCTGGTTCTCCCCCGGGGCACTGGCCTTCCCTGTGGGTATTTGGAAAGCTATAGAAAGCATGCACATTGATACCTGGTTCCCCAACCAAAGCACTGGCCCTCCCTGGGGCTTTAACTTACACATTGTGGAACACAATTAGGGTTTCCATGAACTGAGGCCCTTTGGACCCCCAGAGCAAGACCTGGTCAAGTAGGCTGAACACATCCTGCTTCCTCCGTGCAGTGGGCCACTTTAAGTGATGTTTGTTACATTTTGCTCCTGGTGGGGAGCTACATTCATAAGGAATGTAATATTAGGGCCCCCTGACCACTAACGTTTTGGTGATTCTACACAGGAACTTTTGAATTTTAGTCTGCTTTTTATCTTTTGAGGAAATGTTTGAGCACCTGCCTTCTTTGCCCCAGCTAGTGGTAGCATGGACTGAGGTGTCTTAGCAACAGCGCACAATGGTCCTCAAAACAGACAACATCACCTGTCTGCATTACGTAGGGTTCCATGGCCTCCTGACCACCTGCAGAACACTTCTGTGGCTACATATTAAAATATTTTGACTCATAATACCATCCATGATACTGCTGGTCACATTGCTCCATAAATTCTTACATAATTTAAAAACAAACATTGTTGGTAGCTGCCCTACAGTCAACAGCCTAGAATTACTGTATGTATACTTGTAAGTGGATAGAATTGAACTAGTGTACGGCCAGGAGATAAGTGAATGCATGATGAAAGTTATAAGGTGCACAGTTTACCAACCAGTAAAGTTTGAGGGCAAGTAGTAGTCCATGATAAACAAGGCAAAAGTTGGGCACCCGATGTGGGTTGCAGGGACATGATTCGAAGTAGATTGCGGCTTAAAGCAAAAGACAGTTACAAAAACTCTGTGAGAGAACCAGACCTTCTTTTCCTGATGGACAATCCACCAGTAAATATCTGGGCACATACCCATGTTACATAATTGTTATGCAGTGCTATAGACAAATTATATGTAAAGGGGACAGTTATAAGGGGTCGAAGTTTATTCGCAGGATCCCACTGAACACTTTGAGGTAGTGTGGATTGTTGAAAAATGTAGAATGTAGACGTGAGCCACTTAGAGATAGTTTAACTCACTGTGTGGTTGTAAGCATCTCTCTAAGGTTGTATGCAATTGAATTCCTCTCAGGAATGTGTGTAATGTATTTTATTAAACTAGAGCGGGTTGTCCTTATGGCCTAGATGAAAGTCAGTGACTAATGAATAGGTATCAGTCTCCCATTAAGGTTATTAGAGAACAAACTCTTTTTTGGAGGGTGTTCAAGGTTTAAACAAGCATTGGTAAATACATTAAGTTTAGCCTATCTGATTAATTATAAGCGTTTTTTGTTGTACATTTTAGCTTGGTGAGCATTTGCGCAATATACGTTACTGAAACACCGATAAAGTGTTATGACTAGTTTATTGAGAAAGGCAATATATATTGCTGTACACAATTTGTCTGGAATGGCCAACATTTTGGCAGGGGCAGCTAGCATTACGCTATACGTGGCCACATTTATGCTATCATTATGCCAAAGGTGTACACTGCAATTCCAGCCAGGTATAGTACAAGGATGTCCACAGTACTTTTTTAACCGCAATCCACTATGTTTTTGATCGGACCACAATGCCTTTTGTAACCAGACAGCTGTGCTGCCTGGCAATCTCGACCTAAAAAGGGATACGTAAATGTTTGAATTAATTTCAACCCCAGGTAATTACTTTAGGCCTCATGCAGATGCATTATTTTTCTTTAAAAATTATAATAAACGCTGATGTGGGAATGGAAATCAGCACTGGTCCGCCTACATAGAAACAGTTCTGCTGATCTGCAGGCCACGTCCCTGCTGACCAGTAACGTCAACAACCCCAGACCATTTTTAGGCTTGCTAAGACTCCATGAGAAGCAGCTTGAGTCCTTAGGCACAGTGAGCTATAGGACCCATAGCTGGCAACAACAGTAACACTCAAAACACAACAAAAAATGTCTGGGGCATCTGAACTAGTCTTAGCCACTACTAATTAATTACTCTGGGCTGCATCCAGTCCATTGAGGAAGGAGCACTCCTCCAAGCTACTTTGACAACCTGTCAGTAGAGGTCGGACAGCCAATACATTTGGGGGAGAATGAAACCAAGAGTCTGTCTCCAATCTTAGAGCCTGTGCACGAGCTGAGTCCTGAAAATGTTTGCTATGTAAATGATGCAAAAACAACAATTGATGGACAGAATGCAGAACAATGTCATACATTTACCCCAGTACAGAGATCTGGGTCTAAATCCATCGTTTTTTTGCTCACCATGCCATTCCAGTTTGGACCCAGCCATATGCAAATCAGTCTTGACCCTGCGCCCAATGGGACCAGTGCAGCCCTAACTGCCAGGCCATGTCCTCCCTGGACTGGAAACAAGCATCCTAGGACCGGTTTCGGGCTTTCAGCCCTCATCAGCCAGGATAGCTTGACTCCAGTGGCATGGAGAGCACGGGACCCATGTCTGGGCATACCTGTCCCACTCGGGGTGACAAATGCAAAAACAACAATTGATGGACAGAATGCAAAACACTGTCATACATTCACCCCAGTACAGAGATCTGGGCCTAAATCCATTGTTTTTTTACTCACCATGCCATTCCAGTTTGGACCCAGCCATATGCAAATCAGTCTTGACCCTGCGCCCAACGGGAACAGTCCAGCCTGAACTGCCAGGCCAGGTCCTCCTTGGACTGGAAACAAGCATCCTAGGACCAGTTTCGGGCTTTCAGCCCTCATCATCCAGGATAGTTTGACTCCAGTGGCATTGAGAGCACAGGACCCACGTCTGGGCATACCTGCCCTACTCGGGGTGACAAATGCAAAAACAACAATTGATGGACCGAATGCAGAACAATGCCATACATTCACCCCAGTACAGAGATCTGGGCCTAAATCCATCGTTTTTTTGCTCACCATGCCATTCCAGTTTGGACCCAGCCATATGCAAATCAGTCTTGACCCTGCGTCCAATGGGAACAGTTCAGCCCCAACTGCCAGGCCAGGTCCTCCCTGGACTGGAAACAGTAAATCATGCCATAAACATCAGGCAAAATAGGATAACATTGCTTCAAAATTAAGAAATGTGTATTTCTATAACATTTGAAGCTTTGACATTAATATTAACCCTGGGCGTAGGACTATGCTAAGATCGCGTAGTTTGTGTAGTTTGCGCAACTACGCATTACGCGAATTGCACGTAGCACAGTGCAAAAATGCATAGCGGGCATTTTTTGCTTGCTCGCGGTCCTCAACATCAAGTTGGCGACCGCGCACGAGCAAAAAAATATCCCGTCGAGACTTTTTCCTCATTCGCGATCCGCAACATCAAGTTGCCGATCACGAGCATGGAAAAGAAACCTCCCGGCGAGGTTCTCAACCCGGGGAGGTCAGGTTTCTCATTGCGAGTGGTCGCGTATGCTCGCAACCGCTCGGGAAGAGAAACTACCAGTCCGCGTTGAGAAAGCTGCCGCTCGAGTACAAATCTACTCGAGCAGCAGAAAACGACCGCTTGCACTGTGCAAGATGCAGTTTGCAATGATTGCACAGTGCGGACATGCATCCGGAACTGTGCAATCAGTGCGAACAGCATTTTGCACAGTGCACTACGTAGTTCGCGTAGTACGAAGTGCACTCGTGTAGCTACGCGTAGCGCTACTATGCAAACTATGACCAGGGTTAAGTATGTCATATTATAGCTCTGCACTGAGAAGTACTTAATAAAAGTAATATTATTTTAAACAAATGATTAGTGCACCAACATTAAGGCAGTTGTCAAGTTAACCCTGTAGTGCCCCAGATATTAAAGAGTAACATATTAGTCTACTAAATCAAGCACAAAAGATTTTTGTACACGGGTATTCTGAACTCACATTTTTGAAAGTGCTTTCATACATAATGAATAAGGAGGAAGATCCCTGACCTCCGGTCAGTGACCTCCACTGCCTCTCCTCTGGTAATGTACGAGCCTGCACGTGCGTCCTTCTGCCACGTTGGGCCCATTTTTTTTCTTCCTGTGTCACCAGTGTTTAATTTTGCGTAATTTGTCTTAATCTTGCCCAAATTGATACTGGTATTCTGTTTTTGGGTGGCCCCTCCCCCTGCCGCCCACTCCCCCGCCTCCCAGCTCAGCTTTCCCTCCCTCCTCCCTTATTTAATGGCGGCGGCTGCTGGGACAAGCAAGCAAGACCCCTGACCTCTGGTCAGTGACGTGCTCTCCCCTCCAGAAGCTCCACTGTTGTGCCTCCGCTGCGCTGCTCTGGTTGGGTTCAAGCCTGCCCCTGCGACCTTCTGCCTCGTTGTACCCATTTTTTCTTCCCGTCTCACCAGTGTTTAATTTAGCATAAGTTGCCTTAATCTTGCCCAAATTGTATTGTTGTTCCTGTTTAATTTGTTGTTGCTGTCTTGATTCTGTTATTCTGTTTTCGCTGCGGCCCCTCCCCCCTGCCACCCATGCTCCCACCTCCCAGCTCAGCTTTCCCTCCCTCCTTCCCCATTTAATGGTGGCTGCTGCGTGGCCGCGCCGCTGTCGCGCCAAAGGCGCGCCTAAGGCAAGTCCGTCTGTGCCCGTCCGGGACCCGACTGTGACCAGCACCAGGAACCCTGGATCTCCAACCATCCACAGCTACGACTCAGCTACCCTCCTCGCACTCAACCCTGGGAGGAACAACAACTACCAGCTATTTATGCCGAGCACCATTCACGGACAGTCCTCCTGCCTCCACTGCCGCCAAACCTTCAACACCATCAGCACCCCCATGGCCACCACCCCATGCCAAACGCCAACACCTCCCAAACCCTAAGGTGCATCCTCCTCAACGTGCACTTCATGCACAGACATGCTGTTGAGATCTTGGACCTCCTCGACAGCCTCTCACCAGACATCGCCTTCTTTACAGAAACCTGGACCAACGCTTCCTCCACCACAACATCGCCACCGCCATCCCCAACGGATTTAAGATCCAGAGGAAAGACCTCCCTACCACCTAGGAGGGGGACTCACCATCGCACACAAGAACTTTCTCTGACACTCCACCCACACCACAAATGACTCCTTCTCCACCACGAACACCTTCACTTCCAAATCCAGACCAGCCCGAGAACCACACTCAGTGTCACCCTCACTTACAGACCTTCCAGACCTCGCGCCTCATTCACCACGACCATCGCCAACCTCATCGCACCCCACGCCATCACCTTCATGGACTACATACTCATTGGAGACATGAACTTCCACCTCGACAACCCCAGCGACCCCAACTCCTGGACAACCTTGCCAACATAGGACTGAAACAGCTAGTCAACACCCCTACCCACAAGGCAGGACATACCCTCGACCCCATCTTTACAGGAGGTAACAACATTCACTTCAGCCACACCCTGCATCCCCTCTGGATGGACCACCACTGCGCACACTTCAACGTCAACAAACCAACCACCCCCAAACCTGCACTGCACCCTCCCAGAAGGAAATGGAGCAAAATCACTGAGGAGCAGCTCTACTTTGCCCTCAACTGCAACGTCTCCTCCACCTCGACGGCCACCAACCTTGCAGCCAAAGAACTTCACAGATGGATCTCCAACTGTGCAGATGAGCTCACACCCCTATGCAACTCCGACAGACAGCGCCTAGAAAGGCCACATGGTTCATACCAGAACCTTTCAGAATCCAGACGCACCTGCAGATGCCTTGAGAAGAACTGGAGAAACAGCAAAATGACAGAAGATCACATCACCTACAACAACGCCATGACGGAATACCACCAGCACATCAGATCTACCAAAAGGACCTTCATCCAAAATAAGATCCTTGCTAACTCCAGCAACTGCAAGTAACTCTTCATCATCATCCAGGAATTCACCAAACCCCCCAGCGAAACCATGGACATCAACCCCTCCCAGGACCTCTGCAACAAGCTTGGCTCCTACTTCCATCTGAAAATCAAGGGCCTCTATGACAACTTCAATAACCAGACACTTGACTCAGAAACCACTTCTTTCTCCAGCAACGCCAACCAGCCTACCATCTCGCCCTGGACCCCAGTCACCACCAAAGACCCCATCTCTACCATGAAAGTCACCCATTCAGGGGCCCTCACGGACTCCTGCCCACCGCACGTTTACCACAGAGCGGCCACCACCATTGATCCAGACCTGCGATGCATCATCAACACCACCTTCCAGACCGGCACTTTTCCCAATGACTGGAAATGCTCAGAAGTCAGACCCCTACTCAAGCAGACCCCACGGACCTCAAGAACTACCAACACATCTCCCTCCTCTCCTTCGCGGCCAAATCCACCGAGAAGCTCGTCAATGCCCAGCTAGCAAAATTAGTCGAAGAAAATTCAATCCTCGACCCCTCCCAATCCGAATTCCGCAGCAACCTCAACACCGAGACCACCCTACTCGCAGCCACAGATGACATCCGCACCCTTGTTGACCAAGGACACACAGCCGCCCTGATCCTTTTTGAATTCTCTGCAGCTTTCGACACCGTCTCCCACCGCACACTCTCCGCCAGACTCCACGAGGCGGACATACAGGGAACTGCCATCCACTGGATCCTCTCCTTCCTTACTGGCAGATTCCAAAGGATCAGTCGACCACCCTTCCTCTCCAAACCCACGTAAATCAACTGCGTAGTACCCCAAGGATCGTCGCGCAGCGCCACGTTCTTCGACATCTACATGGCTCCCCTCGCCACCATCAACAGACAGCACTGACTCAGCATATTATCCTATGCTGATGACAACCAGCTCGTCCTCTCCCTCACCAAGGACCCCGTCACCACCAAACTCAACTTCCAGGAAGGAATGAAGGATGTCGCATCCTGGATGAGCAGCAGCTGCCTGAAGCTCAACTCGGAGAAGACAGAGGTTCTCGTCCTCGGACCCTCGCCCTCTGCATGGGACAACACCTGGTGGCCCACCACCCTTGTCAGCCCTCCAACCCCCACGGACCATGCCCGAAACCTCGGCATCATACTCGACTCCTCCCTCTCCATGACCCGACAGGTCAACGCCATCCCCTCCACCTGCTTCCACACCCTCCACATCCTCTGAAAGACCTTCAAATGGATTGCCCCCAAATAAAGGGAGACTGTCACCCACGCACTCATAACCAGCAGACTGGACTACTGAAACGCCCTCCACGCCGGGATCAACAAGTCTCTGCTCCACAAACTCCAGACCATACATAACACTGCAGCCAGACTTGTCCTCGCATCCCTCGACACGAACATATCACCCAACACCAGCGTAACCTCCACTGGTTCCCCGCCAAGAAGAGAGTCACCATCAAGATGCTCACCCACACCTACAAATGCCTCCACAACACCAGACCCCGATACATCAATGAGAGAATGTTCTTCCACGCACCCAAGAGAAACCTCCGATCCACCAACCTCGCACTCGCCGAAAACCCATGAACATCTTCAGGAAGACACTCAAGATCTGGCTCTTTGACTGAGCGAAGCTGCTTCCCCCCTAGCGCCTTGAGATCCTCACAGGTGAGTAGAATGCTTACAATTCCCTGATTGATTGATTGATTAAGATGTCTTGTTGACATAAAATATTTGTCCATGATCACACAATGTAAGCACTGAAGCTGCGATTTATACAGGTGTTTTGATTTCACTTTATACAAATCAGCCAGGAAATGATTATCTTTTTGTCTTTCTTTACGTTGAGAATTGGTTTTTACCTTGTTGTGCATTTTTTTTGTAGTTTTTACATAGTGTGACCTCAACCCAAAGGCCAAATTGGAGGGTTTTAAATGAATGCCAGTTGTTATATAGTAAAACAAGCGGTGCAATACGTACTGTAATCCTTGGCGGGAGAACATTCATGCCGGCCTGCTTGGCAAATAAGGAATGCTGACGGCTCGCCCCGTACAGCTGACTGGTCACCTTACTTACTCGGGCATGTCTCGGTGGTCATGTGGTGCCGGTGATTGCGTATTGTGCTCCTGATTTGAGAGATTACCTCCTCTTTGCTCTGCTGGGAGAAACGGTAAGCAATGCGTAGAATGTATTTACATGGAAGCTTTCTGAATGTCCCCAAGAAGTCTTTGCAATCTTTGACCTATAAAGCACTCCCAGAAGGTAAGAATGTGACATAACACTCAAACTACTCGTAGCAGTCCCAAGATGATAAATGTTGGTTTTAATAACAAATGCCTCAAGTTCTTATGTCAAGTATGGAATAGTCATTTCTGCGTTATGGTATTTTATGAATATAACTTGTTTTGTATGTTAATAAATACGATCGGGGGTCGACGACCCCCTATTCCAAAAACAAGAACGTTATCTTGGTTTTTGTCACAGTCAGGGGAGGAGGGGGCGGTAGGCCGTACCAGACCATAGAGGAAGGCGGGGCCAGCATCGGCCCCGCCGCCATTATGGTGGTCGGCCGTGCCCCCAATCCTGGTCTCTCGCCGGCGCTGGTGGACATGCCCCGGAAGTGATTGAATCACTTCCGGGTCATGTGAGGCTCCCCCGCGCCCCGGAAGTGATCTGATCACTTCCGGGGGCGTGGGCGACCCTCGGGTCCTTTAAAGCCGGGGGGAGCCCAAGAGACGATCTCTTTCTCCCCCCGGTAGCACATCCGTTGCATGTGCCACACCTCCCTCGGGCGGATCTTTAACCGCTTTTTTCCCCCACCCACCATCCCTGAAATAAGAGTTTGTTGAAAGAATGTATGTTTTTCTGTAAATTTTTTCCACAGGATGCCACTTTGTAGATATGTTGTTTATGCCTTTTTTGTCATTTTTTTAGGCGATATTTCATAGGCGAGCGGTAAGGTCATAGGTTGGACAGACTAAATTGACTCATCTTTTGGGGCGTCTCATTACGTGGGCCGCCCAGAGGGAAGGGACATTTGGCTCTCACCAGACTCCAGGGGCAGTTACAACCGGTTGGTTGGAACGGGGCGGGGACAAAGGGGGGGTTACGCTTTCTATTGGCTGGTTGGCCACCCCGCACACAGGCATAAGTAAGCTGCGCTGTCTGCATTGCCCCTCTATGGAGTAAGTCCTGAACGTTTGGGGGTTGCCTGGGGGTAAGCACTTCCGGGTCAGCTGGGCCTCCGGCGCATGCGCATCCCGGTTGGGGTGCACGGAACATTTTCGGTGTAAGGGGGAGGGACCAGCGTTTTGACCTTGCCGTAGGCCCAGAGGAGTGCGCAGAAATGTGAACAGCAATGTGTTAGACTAGGATAGGAACATTTATGTATTAGAGTTTTGTTAAAGCTAGGATTTAAGCAAATGTACCGAATCCTGTCTTGTCATTTCTGCGTTATGGTATTTTATGAATATAACTTGTTTTGTATGTTAATAAATACGATCGGGGGTCAACGACCCCCTATTCCAAAAACAAGAACGTTATCTTGGTTTTTGTCACAGTCAGGGGAGGAGGGGGCGGTAGGCCGTACCAGACCATAATGATTTAGACATATGTGAAATATTTAATTTTCTACGTAAATGAGATTTATTGTAAGGAAAGGAGAAACCGCTACCACTATGACTAATACAGGACTGCACAGAGGGGACTGCACATCATCTTCAGTACAGGTCATAAGTGCACTCTGGGGCACAGCACAGCCATGCCACGTCTCTTTTGCAAGCTGCTTTTAGTATCTACAGATACCATAGCCTTTTCTTCCGTTGCTGTAGTGTAAGGGCTCGCAACTGCATTGTGACTAATGTAAGTTTCCCATTACATACTGTTCAACTTTGAAAGTGATTAGCTACGGCTATCGCTGTAGTAATGTGATCTTTAATCCACACAAGGGAAGGCTTGCATGCTCCTCCGGTGCATTTGACTGCTGAGCACCAGTCATTAGGAGATGAGTCTCGTTAGGCAGCCATTGCTACTTGCAGGAAGCTGCCTGACACGACAAAGCAAACAGCCTCCCCTTGGACACCAAAACATCAGGATTACCAATGGCAAATCTAATTATTCGCCATTATCTAATATTCCACTCATTACAACATCAGTCATCTGATAAATGGACTGCTCACACAGTGCTTCCAAAAAAGGTGTGCTCATTGTAGGCAGCACGTCTGCAAAAAAAAACAAGTACTGAAGTGGATGTCTGCTTATACACTGAGTGACAAACGCACTCAAGTGGGTCCCTGCTTGTGCCCCGGTGGCACTAGGTAGTGTGTGCTTCATCCATAGCATAGAGAATGAATAAAAGGCACCCTAGGATGATCTCCAATCAGATAATAACAGCTTGCGGAACTCACACTACTCAGGCAGCGCTGTAACTTTAAATCAAGGGTGTAGCTTTTGTTTTTATTTTATTTTCCCCGATCGTTGTTTGAGAGGCTTAAAAGAAGTTCCACCAAAGCGGATGAATATTGTACTTTGGTTTTGGGGAACTGGTAAGAGAAACAAACACGGAAGAACAGGAAATAGAGTGCTGCAACCAATAGAAACAAGGAAAAGGAAAGTGACGAGCACAAGGACCAATTAGAAGTGAAGGGGGGATGTAAATTCCCTTTTGAGATATATTTAATACAATAGATTTTACAAGCACAGTGCAAGTGCTGTGCATGTGAAACCTAAAAATGGGGGCCGCCATTAAAGTCTGTGGAGGCATTTAGTTTCTTTAGGTGGGAGAATTCCAGTACAAAGTGGGTAAAATCTCCAAATGGCAAATGAGTTGACAAATATGATATATGTCCACCATTTGGGCAAAGTTAATGTCCATGGAGGAGAGCTGGTGAACCCACAGCAAGATGGCCACGCTGTAGTGCAGCTCTGCCGGGTGAGAGATCATCATCCACCAAATATCCTGCAATCTGCTGATATTATATAATGCAAGTGACATGCAGCCGCTGGTGGTGAGGAGTAGCAATTGACAGGCAGGAAATCAAGCCGAAACAGCCATGAGATGCCACAAGATTGCGAGAGAAGGGATCGAGCTGAGAGACTGTGCAGACTAAGATAGTGGTGGCCTGGACTGTGTAGTGGCTCTACCTAAGGCCTGGTTCGAAGGGACGAAGCAGCATTACTGTGTAGTTGGTGGTGATCTGACAGCATGAACAATACAGTGGCCTTTAAAGGGTAGTGTAAAAGACGAGGTGAGCGCCTGGCATATCCCTGAATAACAGGCCGAGGACTGGGGGTGTTAGTGAAGCAGTGCTAGACCATCATTGCTGCGTGGCCTGGGACTGCGAGGTGGGATGGAAACGTGACCACCCTCAGCTGCATCCCCCAACATACCCCGAGACTTGCCTGGGAGGCAGAATGTAGCTGCATGGGCTGAGGCGGTGCCCTACTGGAGGGCAGAGAAATTGTTGGACCTGGGCAAAGTTCAGCAGGCCAGGGAGCGCGTCGAGGGGACCGGACAGAGGCCGGATGAGGCCGGCGGGGTTGGTGTGCCAGTCTCCTCCTGAATGTGATCCGGCACTAAATGGTGCTCTAGGGGGCCCGTGAGCCCTGAAGAGTACTTTCCAGATGACGTGCAGAGGGGCTGGTGGTGCCTTCCTGGATCAATGGGATTTAATGCTGCTGCCGGTGCGTGGGTCTGAGGGCTGGTGGCTGAACGAGGTGAGCCAGCTGTGTCCTAGACTCCTGGGCGGGAGTAGCTGCGGGCACTGCAGTATGAAGGGCAAATAAGAGGAACACTATGCCGTGGAGACCTATCCTGGCCCAAGGCGAGAGCGCAGCGAGATCCCAGTGGGTTGCAGGCTGAACAAGGATCAGAGCCTAGAAGGCCCTCAGCAAGAAAACTGGGGGAGACACAGGGAAAAACCATAACCACAAAAGTTTGCTATACATGTAACAAGCAGCAATGGTACAGAAAGTGTGAGGAATAATGTAAAGATTATGTAAGGCGTGGCATCCTCAGTGTAAATGCTGCTTAAGAGCTGCATATAGAATATAATTGGACACTACCCATAAATCATCAGAAGCGACATGAGGACTGTGTTGTGGACCCGCTGCTTGTTGTCCAGTGAGTGGGAACTGTGGTAGGGGACCTCCTGCTGTGGGCACGTGCCTCAAGGAATAACATCGATACTTGTAGCCCCATGGGGAAAACAGACAAAGCTCAATTGAAGCTCCCTTTCAAGCCGAGGAAAAGCATGAGAAATCCCCTAGAAGCGGATGCAGAGTCAGAAACAGACAACTTAAGCCAGACTGCAGGTACATTGGAAAATACCCTACTAGAAATGCAGCAGAGTCAGCAACCCATAGATGGGAGAAAAGACTGACTAAACCTGCGCATGGATCACCTAGCCAATAAGCAGGGACAGCATGGGACCAGACTCACAGAAACAGAGCAAAGAATCTCCACGGCCGAGGACACGGTGCATAAGCTGCAGGTCAAAAGTTTGAACTTGAAAAAAGTGCTTGAGATCATCATGGCAAAAAACAAAGATTTAGAAGCTGGATCACAGAGAAATAACTTGCACATAGCAGGAATACCAGAAACAACCAACACTGGGAAAACAGAACTGTTCATACAGAACATGCTCACTAAGATCTTTGAAACTAAAGCAATGTCAAGCTTTCTGGTGGTTGCGAGAGCTCATCGGTCCTTGGCTCCAAGCCCCCTGCCAGGGGCCTCCGCGAGGCTGATCATTGCTCGATTATTCAATTACGGAGACCGGGACACAGTCTTGAGGCTTGCACGGGAAAAAGGGGAAATAAACTACAAAGGGAGCTCGTTGTCGTTCTTCCCGGACTTCACGGCGGCGGTGCAGCTGGCACAGAGGAATATCTGCCAGTTAAAAAGAAACTGCAAACTGCGAAAATAGCATACGCTATGCTATATCCTGCACGGCTCCAAATCGAACACCAAGGTAAATCCATAATTTCCCAACCCCCCAATCTGTGATGGATCATGTCAACAAGATATCTCCCCTCAAAAATGGTCATCAGAAACTACCAACTCAGAACACTCGAAATTACCTGGGCAACAGCTGAATGCTAGTTTCTCTCTTCCGTGCATGGGGAAGGGCGCAGTGAGAGGAACAGGATTGGATGACATGCACTGCTTGATTGAATGGCTGACACTGATGAGAGCCCAACAGGCCAATAACTTTATTGAGCATACTTGAAATTAACAGCAATATATGGTAATGAGAAGTGGTAATATGTAACTCCGCAACAAGATGGAGGGGGGTCCTCATCAGGAGGACTCCTCCTGTAAAGTGGAATAGCATACTGTATAATTAGTAGGGGGACAACACTGCTCTTGGCCACCCTTGTACATCAGGGAGGACAGGGCACCTAGCTGCCCCTAATCGGGTGCACCCCATTTGGTTCTGATAAGCACACTAGTTATATAAACAGTTGGCTGATATTATGTGTTCTGAGGAGGTCTTTAATATAGTTGGGATGCTGAAGTGGGTGGGGTGTGGGAAGTTGACTCTATTGTATATTTTTCTTCTGCAGCTCTACAGCGTGTACCGCAGGGAAATGGCTCGTGAACAGGTTATTCACAGCATTATAGTCGCTTACTATAGAAAGAGGGGATGAATAGAACTATCATACTGTTAACCTGGAATGTGCGGGGTCTGAACAATCTTCGTAAGAAGAGCCAGGTACTAGAAATAGCCCTGCTTCAGTAAACACATTTAACAAAGACCAAAGAAAGGTCAGTGGGTGCAAAATAGGCTGGGGTCTGACTGGCATCGTTTTATTTTTCATAGTCGAGCGGGGTATTGATATTGGTCAAGGAAGGAGTGCCATTCACCGTCACTAATGAACACACAGATGACCCAAACTGGTATGCTATTCTGCAGGGCTCCCTGGTAGGGATGCTTGTCATCTTGGTGAACATATATTGCCATAACATCGATGACCCCTCCTTCCATACTAACATTTGGAACCTGCTCCAAGTTTTACCTCCTCAGAAAATACTTTGAGGTGGAGACTTAAACACGACATTGGAAATGATGATCAACAAATCAACACAACCCACGGGGAGAGCAGACAAGCATCAAAATTAGTAATTAGTATGGTGGATGCACGGAGGGTGTGTAACCGTGAGGGCTAGGAGTGCACGTTCATTTTGTCTGTGCATGCCATGTGGTCCCGACTTGATTGCTGGATTGCCAGCAACTGGGTGACAAGCATAAAGCATCTTGCGAGGACTCAGTCCGATCACAAGCCAGTCAAATTAGTGATTAAGATTCCCACATACATTTTCCCCATTTACATGAAGGTTTAATACCACCGCTCTGTTCGATCTTATCTACAAGAAGACAATCAAACAAGCCATTCTCAAATACTTTGCTATAAATCAGACATTGGTATTGGTAGCAGGAACTCTATGGAAACCCTTCAATGCTATGATAAGAGGAGTCTGCATGGGCACTAATGCAGGGATACTAAATGATATTCGAACGCAGATCACCAAATTAGAAATAGCAATCCGACAGCTAGGAGCGTATGAAAGCAGGCTTAGCACTGCCACCCTAGCTACCATTTGAGATCACATATCCAGTCATAAGGACCAAGCGGAAAGGGAACTCAAATGTTTATTAAGTAGATATATGGCACAGGTCTATGGGGAGGGAGGAAGACCCGGGCAGATATTGTCTGCTAAACTGAGACCATGCAGAGGACCGATGCAGGTGATGAAAATAGTAGATGATAACGGGGTGGGGAATTATGATACACCAGGAATTCTGAAGAATTTGCTCATTTTTAAGGTACTTTCTGCACCTCACGTGCACCATCAAAAACTGCTGATATCAATCAATAAATCAAGAGTTGGCAAAGTGCAAATACTCACCTGTGAGGGTCTCAAGGCACTGGGGGGAGGTGGGGAGCAGATCTGTCTAAGTGCTGTGGTCATTCGAAGTGCCAGGTCTTGCAGTCCTTCCTGAACTGGGGTAGCATGGGAGATAGTCTGGGGGTGGAGGGGTACGGTGTTCCAGGTTTTGGCAGCGAGAAAGGAGAAGGACTTTCCTCTGGGTCTGGTCTGGGATGGTGGCCAGGGCAAGCTGGGTGCAGTGGAGGTGTCTTTTTGGTGCGTGGAAGGAGAGGCATCTATTCCGGTATGCTGGACTGGCATTGTGGAGGGCGTTGTAAGCATGGGAAAAGAGTTTAAAGGTTACACTTCTGTCTGCCGGGAGCCTGTGGAGTTGGTAGAGATGTTGAGTGATGTGGCTGTGCCAGGGGAGGTTGAGGACCTGTCTGGTGGTCCATGGATTTCTTCATAATTAGAAGACATTGTCTTGGCGTGCGTCTCACCTGGACAATGAGAATACCTATCACAACCTACAGAATTGGAGGACATTCGCAAAGCTATAAGTACTTTATCCAATGGGAAAGCTCCTATCCCGGAAGGGCTGTCATGAGAGTTCTACCGAGGATATATAGATATGATTGCTCCTCATCTCCATGCAATGTATGTGGAGGCATATAAGAAGCAAATGCTCCCCCGACGTTGAGTGTGGCCCTGATAGCCACCTTCCTCAAGCCAGATAAAAAGTCATAGCGATGTGACTGCTACAGACCCCTCTCACTCATCAATGTAGATGCAAATATTTTGCTAAGATCCTTGCTAATAGATTGAAACCACTTATGCCACATGTAGTACTGCTGGACCAGTCTGGATTTATCCCAACAAGATCAAATGCTCGGAATCGCTGCAAGATATTTGCGCTTTGACATCAGTTAAACACAGAACTGCAAGCTGTGGCGGTATTGCCTGATTCCACCAAGGCATTCAACTCGATAGGGTGGGAATACATTTTAAAGATCCTGGAGTGCATGAATATCCTACACGTGCTTGTAAAGTGGACTAAACTTTTATATACAGATCAGAGGGTGAGAGTCCCATTTAACGAGCTGACATCCCCGGTATTGCATATACATCAAGGCACCTGGCATGGGTGTCATGCGGAGGCAGCGCTTAGATTTCGTCAGCGTCCAATTGGCGTGTCATTATATGCAGATGACATAGTCCTTTACATAAGAAAACCATCTGTACACCTGTTGCCACTGCTGAGGGAGTATGTCCAATTTGAAGGACATTCTGGTCTCAGTGTAAACTGGGATAAGTCGTACATAATTCCATTGACATCGCACACATAACCTCAACAATTGGAATATCCATTAAAGTGGTGCACAGACCTGGTGAAGTATCTGGGGCTGCAAAAACAACAGTTGATGGACAGAATGCATAACAATGTCACACATTCACCCCAGTACAGAGATCTGGGCCTAAATCCATCCTTTTTTTGCTCACCATGCCATTCCAGTCTTGACCCTGTGCCTCATGGGAACAGTCCAGCCCGAACTGCCAAGCCAGGTCCTCCCTGGACTGGAAACAAGCATCCTAGGACCGGTTTCGGGCTTTCAGCCCTCATCAGCCAGGATACCTTGATTCCAGTGGCATGGAGAGCACGGGACCTATGTCTGGGCATACCTGTCCCACTCGGGGTGACAAATGCAAAAACAACAGTTGATGGACAGAATGCAGAACAATGTCATAAATTCACCCCAGTACAGAGATCTGGGCCTAAATCCATCATTTTTTTGCTCACCATGCCATTCCAGGTTGGACCCAGCCACATGCAAATCAGTCTTGACCCTGTGCCTAATGGGAACAGTCCAGCCTGAACTGCCAAGCCAGGTCCTCCTTGGACTGGAAACAAGCATCCTAGGACTGATTTCAGGGTTTCACCCCTCTTCAGCCAGGATAGCTTGATTCCAGTGGCATGGAGAGCACAGGACTCACATCTGAGCATACCCGTCCCACTCGGGGTGACAAATGCAAAAACAACAGTTGATGGACAGAATGCAGAACAATGTCAAACATTCACCCCAGTACATAGATCTGGGCCTAAATCCATCGTTTTTTTGCTCACCATGCCATTCCAGTTTGGACCCAGCCATATGCAAATCAGTCTTGACCCTGTGCCTCATGGGAACAGTCCAGCCCGAACTGCCAAGCCAGGTCCTCCCTGGACTGGAAACAAGCATCCTAGGACCGGTTTTGGGGTTTCACCCCTCTTCAGTCAGGATAGCTTGAGTCCAGTGCCATGGAGAGCACAGGACTCACGTCTGAGCATACCCGTCCCACTCGGGGTGACAAATGCAAAAACAATAGTTGATGGACAGAATGCAGAACAATGTCATACATTCACCCCAGTACAGAGATCAGGGCCTAAATCCATTGTTTTTTTGCTCACCATGCCATTCCAGTTTGGACCTAGCCATATGCAAATCAGTCTTGACCCTGTGCCTCATGGGCACAGTCCAGCCTGAACTGCCCAGCCAGGTCCTCCCTTGACTGGAAACAAGCATCCTAGGACCGGTTTCGGGGTTTCACCCCTCTTCAGCCAGGATAGCTTGATTCCAGTGGCATGGAGAGCACGGGACTCACGTCTGAGCATACCCGTCCCACTCGGGGTGACAAATGCAAAAACAACAGTTGATGGACAGAATGCAGAACAATGTCATACATTCACCCCAGTACAGAGATCTGGGCCTAAATCCATCGTTTTTTTGCTCACCATGCCATTCCAGTTTGGACCCAGCCATATGCAAATCAGTCTTGACCCTGTGCCTCATGGGAACAGTCCAGCCTGAACTGCCAAGCCAGGTCCTCCTTGGACTGGAAACAAGCATCCTAGGACTGATTTCAGGGTTTCACCCCTCTTCAGCAAGGATAGCTTGATTCCAGTGGCATGGAGAGCACAGGACTCACGTCTGAGCATACTCGTCCCACTCGGGGTGACAAATGCAAATCAACAGTTGATGGACAGAATGCAGAACAATGTCATACATTCACCCCAGTACAGAGATCTGGGTCTAAATCCATCGTTTTTTTGCTCACCATGCCATTCCAGTTTGGACCCAGCCATATGCAAATCAGTCTTGACCCTGTGCCTCATGGGCACAGTCCAGCCTGAACTGCCAAGCCAGGTCCTCCCTGGACTGGAAACAAGCATCCTAGGACCGGTTTCTGGGTGTCACCCCTCTTCAGCTAGGATAGCTTGATTCCAGTGGCATGGAGAGCACTGGGGGTGAATGTTTTGATTTGTTCTGCATTCCGTCCATCAATTGTGTGTCTTTTGCTTTCTCGTCCTAAGTGCACCAGGTATGCTCAGACGTGAGTCCTGGGCTCACTGTGCCACTGGAATCAAGTTATCCTGGCTGAAGAGGGGTGAAACCCCGAAACCGGTCCTAGGATGCTTGTTTCCGGTCCAGGGAGGACCTGGCCTGGCAGTTCGGGCTGTACTGTTCCCATGAGGTACAGGGTCAAGAATGATTCGCATATGGCCAGGTCTAAACTGGGGTGGCATGGTGAGCAAAAGAATGATAGATATAACCCAGATCTCTTGACTGGGGTTGAATGTTTTGATTTGTTCTGCATTCCGTCCATCAATTGTGGGTCTTTTGCTTTCTCGCCCTAAGTGCACCAGGTATGCTCAGATGTGAGTCCTGGGCTCACTGTGCCACTGGAATCAAGCTATCCTGGCTGAAGAGGGGTGAAACCCCGAAACCGGTCCTAGGATGCTTGTTTCCGGTCCAGGCAGGACCTGGCTTGGCAGTTCGGGCTGGACTGTTCCCATGAGGCACAGGGTCAAGACTGATTTGCATATAGCCAGGTCTAAACTGGGATGGCATGGTGAGCAAAATAATGATGGATTTAACCCAGATCTCTTGACTGGGGGTGAATGTTTTGATTTGTTCTGCATTCAGTGCATCAATTGTGTGTCTTTTGCTTTCTCGCCCTACGTGCGCCAGGTATGCTCAGACGTGAGTCCTGGGCTCACTGTACCACTGGAATCAAGCTATTCTGGCTGAAGAGTGGTGAAACCCCGAAACCGGTCCTAGGATGCGTGTTTCCGGTCCAGGGAGGACCTGGCTTGGAACTTCGGGCTGGACTGTTCCCATGAGGCACAGGGTCAAGACTGATTTGCATATAGCCAGGTCTAAACTGGGGTGGCATGGTGAGCAAAAGAATGATGGATTTATCCCAGATCTCTTGACTGGGGGTGTATGTTTTGATTTGCTCTGCATTCCGTCCATCAATTGTGTATCTTTTGCTTTCTCGCCCTAAGTGCTCCAGGTATGCTCAGACGTGAGTCCTGGGCTCACTGTGCCACTGGAATCAAGCTATCCTGGCTGAAGAGGGGTGAAACCCCGAAAACGGTCCTAGGATGCCTGTTTCCGGTTCAGGGAGGACCTGGCTTGGAAGTTCGGGCTGGACTGTTCCCATGAGGCACAGGGTCAAGACTGATTTGCATATAGCCAGGTCTAAACTGGGGTGGCGTGGTGAGCAAAAGAATTATGGATTTAACCCAGATCTCTTTACTGGGGGTGAATGTTTTGATTTGTTCTGCATTCCATCCATCAATTGTGTGTCTTTTGCTTTCTCATCCTAAGTGCACCAGGTATGCTCAAACGTGAGTCCTGAGCTCACTGTGCCACTGGAATCAAGTTATCCTGGCTGAAGAGGGGTGAAACCCCGAAACCGGTCCTAGGATGCTTGTTTCCAGTCCAGGGAGGACCTGGCTTGGCAGTTCCGGCTGTACTGTTCCCATGAGGCACAGGGTCAAGAATGATTCGCATATGGCCAGGTCTAAACTGGGGTGGAATGGTGAGCAAAAGAATGATGGATTTAACCCAGATCTCTTTACTGGGGGTGAATCTTTTGATTTGTTCTGCATTCTGTCCATCAATTGTGTGTCTTTTGCTTTCTCGCCCTAAGTGCACCAGGTATGCTCAGACGTGAGTCCTGGGCTCACTGTGCCACTGGAATCAAGCTATCCTGGCTGAAGAGGGGTGAAACCCCAAAACCCGTCCTAGGATGCTTGTTTCCGGTCCAGGGAGGACCTGTCTTGGCAGTTCGGGTTGGACTGTTCCCATGAGGCACAGGGTCAAGACTGATTTGCATATAGCCAGGTCTAAACTGGGGTGGCATGGTAAGCAAAAGAATGATGGATTTAACCTAGATCTCTTGACTGGGGGTGAATGTTTTGATTTGTTCTGCATTCCGTCCATCAATTGTGTATCTTTTGCTTTCTCGCCCTAAGTGCACCAGGTATGCTCAGATGTGAGTCATGGGCTCACTGTGCCACTGGTATCAAGCTATCCTGGCTGAAGAGGGGTGAAACCCTGAAACCGGTCCTAGGATGCTTGTTTCCGGTCCAGGGAGGACCTGACTTGTCAGTTCGGGCTGGACTGTTCCCATGAGGATCAGGGTCAAGACTGATTTGCATATAGCCAGGTCTAAACTGGGGTGGCATGGTGAGCAAAATAATGATGGATTTAACCCAGATCTCTTGACGGGGGTGAATGTTTTGATTTGTTCTGCATTCCGTCCATCAATTGTTTGTCTTTTGAAGTGTCTGGGGCTGTGCATACATTATGAGCCCGAAAGAGTGGTCAGGGAGAATTTTAGTCTGGCCATGGGAAAACTGTAGGAACAAGTGGATAGATGGATAAGAATGCCACTATCTTTTGAAGATAGAGTGGCTATAATGAAAATGGTAATACTACTGCAGATTCGCTAGCTTTGCAGTAATATTTCTATCAAACTGCTGCAGACCCTCTTCAAAACATTGCAATTGTAGTTAATATGACTGACGTGGACAGAAAAGCAGCCCCAAATTGCATGGCAAGTGATATACTACCTTATGAATGGGGAGGTTTCGGTGCACTGGATCTCTATCTGTATTATTTATGCGCACAAGCACAATATGCACACTACTGGTACCAGCCTCCAGCTTTTAAATCAAATCTAGCAGAGGAGAGAGAAGGGGCACACCCCATACTGCTATGAAATGTTCTCCGCCGCAGGGAGACCCTCACCTGTAGATATAGACACAATTCACTGTACCACAGCAGCATGGCATGAATTGGGTGCGAAAATGCAGAAGCTGCCTTTATATCCACCTGCATTCCCCCTAGGACATCTTCCGGTCCTCTCGGTGTCACAAGAAGAGGGGAGCCTATTGCTCCTTAAAAAAGTGGGCATCACTACAATGGGGAACATGTATATGAATGGGCGGTTCAAAAAAATTGCGGACTTGGCCTTTATCAGTAATACATTTCTGCTATTTCTTTTTATATATCATCACCTCAGATTATCTGATAGGACCCTCTATCCCTCGTTCCCTGAGGAACCCACTGTGCTTGATGCACTACAGATAATAATTACCAGCCCAACTCGCAAGAACTCAGACACTAAACTGTACAATGCTATTCAGGTGGGCAGCTCATTGCTCTCAGACAAGGCGCTGAGGAGATGGAATGCTCTGCCAGACATACCCCTGACATGGGAGGAATGGGTATCCTGCTGTACATTTACAAAAATGCAGACCCCAACTGCAATTTTTGACTCATACATTTTAAATACCGAAAGCAACTGCACCACGTACCTGCCAGACTGTGCATATATGGGTTGCGTGAAGATACGCAATGTCAGAGGTGTGGGGAGCAAGATGCAGACTTCATACATCTTGTGTGGAGCTGTGCAGGCATCCAGAGGTTCTGGCGGATGGGGGTGCGGGACCTGGGCTTGAGGGCGGGAATCTTAGTAAGCTGCACGGTCAAGGTATTTTTGTTGGGTTTAATCACTAGACTAAAATGTCAAGATCGCTGAGTGGCAGTTGTGCTCCTACTGGCCAAAAGGCTGGTGGCAGTATACTGGGACCAGTGGAATGTTCCAAAATATAAGCGATGGCTGCAAGATATGATATATTGTAGAGATACACTAACATTGTATTCAGAGGAACTGCCTGTGGAGTCATGGCTGAAGGACATATGGACTCCCAATACAACATATTGTTGGAGCACCCTGCATCTCTTCATAATACATAATGAACTGATGATAGGTTGAACTGTGCTGTATTGTCACTTGCTATGTCACTACTGTCATGTATGCATTGCTGGGGATCTGATAATGTGGATGCTGTGAGGTTTAAAGTTACCTTTACTGTATTGTTTGCTGAAACAATAAAACCCCCTAAAAAATGTTTATGTCCTTTATAACTGGGCTGGTGATAGAAAATTGGGCAAAGACATGGCGTGCTGAATGAATTTAAGTCCACAAAGCCTATAATCATTAGATGATGTCATCAGTAATGTAAACGAGAATGTCATTTAAAATGTAATGGTGATGTCATCAATGACGTAATCTAACATGTCATGAGAGGTCAGAAGCAGTGCGTGACAAAATTGCCAGTTACAGTTAGTTCACTATTTCAGTGTTTTTTCATTTTTTATACGTTAGTTCTTATCTCGCTTCCATTCTAACTATAACATTACATTATCCTTTGTTTTCTTCACTGGAATTCATTTTTTAAAATAAGTTAATAGTGATCTTATATTTTTAAATAAAGATTGGAAATTGCCTAGTTATCATTATTAATAGTCTTTGGATCCATCACTGTATTGCCCACTTGCTTGTGCATTTACTAAGCCTACATCACATAAGCTGAGTAAAAAGAAAGCACAATTTGTAAGAAGAATTCAGTAGGTGAAGGACGAAGTGCCTTGAACGTATGAGGAAGGACATTACTGTTCCTATAAAAGCACCAGTATAATGTATGGACTGCCCGCTCTTGCCAAAATATTTCTATTTCAAAATACCTCACTGACTTTTGGGTCTTTACATACAGCGGCTGAAGATATTCAGGTAACTTTATCCCAAGGATTTGATTGTATTTTTTTAACATATTTTATTGCATTTTCTTTAAAAAAAAAAGCATAGTCGCACATCACAGATGTAGCCGTAGAAAGTGGTTCAGTCAAACTTATTCCTTGGCAATGAGCATCATCCAGAAGCATTCTGATATAATATGCAAGATATGGTATAGAGTATAGTTGGTGGTGTGCGGGTTGCCAGGCGGCAGTGATGGATGGACTGAGCACGCCGGGGGTCCAGGGGGCTGCAGTGCTTCTGGGCCGGCCAGGGAGTCTCCCTCGCTCATTTAAACCAATCACAGGAACGCATCCCCGTGATAAGCACCAGTTACAAGCACATTAGGCAGGCTTGTGCAGGTCTGCGAGGCCGCCGAAGGTACCATTCAGGAGCGGCTTCCATTTAGCAGCTGTAACCACAATGAGGGTATACAGGTTTCTGCCCCGCCCTGGCTGAGATAAGAGGGTTATTTTTAATTCATACTTATTGTTTCACGTGCACTTCACTTTTTCATTATGATGGTCCTGAAGAAGCGCTTACGACCTATGGGCGGTGGAGGCGCGAAACATGTTGGCCTTGACTATTGACACCCAGGCAAAATAGGCCTTTTGGGTCAATAATTTTTAGCAGTTATTTGGACTGCCAAGGGTGCACTCTTAAAACTTAGCGCTGCATGTTTACCCTTGAATTCATCACACTTGCACGCACTTTTATTACCCTCCTTTTGACCCATTCCCCACACACCCTCATGCACCATCCGGCAATCCTCTAAAAAGATCTCCGATAAAGTGACCCTTCGGGGGACCCGTAGGGAATTGCACCGCCGGCCCTACGAGGAGCAATTGCCTGATGATGAAGCATGACACCCCTCGGGGTGTGTGAGGGCAGCAGAGGATGTAGAATGATTCTCCCTCACATTTGGGTCTTCTTTACCTAGGATTTCTTTTTCCTTTTTCTTCTATTTCTTCTCTTTTCCACTTTTTCTTTTCATGTTTCACTGCACGGGTGACTTTTTGCACCCTAATGCATGGGTGACTTTATGCACCCTGGCATAGGAACTTTGTCCTCTTGCTGATTTAAATATTAGTATAAGGAGCGCGGACACTGGACCTGAATTAGCTCCAAGGTCCCCCCCTCTTTTTTGGTAAACATATATTCCATGCGACACCCTGGTCGCTTGTATACAAATAGCATAGAATAAATGAAAGGAAATAAACATAAAACATGATCTGAAACCCCCACTAGCAACCCCAGCGGCCAGTGTTAATCCATGTCTTTAAAAAACTGTAGTGTGGTGAGTGGGACCCTGTAACTCTAAAAGCCTAAGGTGGGTAGTTGTATATCGTGTATACCTATCATCAGGGGGAATCTGATGCCAGTGGTGTGGGGCACTAATATCAACCTCTCTTCCTCCTGGAAGTTATGCTGTTCCAGTAGATCATCCCACACGATTGCTATAGGTCGTTTACATAGATTGCGATATTCCTCAGTGTGTAATGCATAACTTTTAGCCCTGTCCCAGCATACAACCTCCTCCCCCAGAATTAGACTTGGGGGACCCTGAGGAATTTACCATGCCTGGTGATATGTCACTTTGCCAGAAGGAGCGTTAGGTCCAAAAACCGTGCCACTGTCTCAAAATTCTTGGGTTGAGGATGCAGTCCGAAGAGGCAATGTTTCTCAGTATACCACTGGATAATTCATGTAGGTGCCGAAAGAGTGTAATTTATATCCCCCCAATAAGATGTCAGCGAGGAGCAAGCCCACTTCATATGGAGTAGATGTGTGGTATCTGCTTGAATCCTACAACAATTGGGAGACACTGTCAGTAAAATTCTATGAAGTTTCAATGGTCTCAAATATGCTCTGTGTAGGAGTGCAAAGTGAATTAATTTAAAGCAGGAGTTCACACTTGGGTATTCAAGGAGCAACTGTGGTTCCTTATTGTGTAAGTCGTGATTTAGATACATTTCCCACTGAACCCTCAGATGATGTGTGTAAATCGATAAGCAGTCCCTCATCAAGCCACTTCACTAGATATATACCAGTACCAATTTCAGTAACCACATTGATCATTGCATGCATTTCTGGTTCAGTCCCTGTCAACATCTAGGTGCCGATTCCGATCCTGTAAAACCCGGGTACAAATGGTCGTACGGAGCGTTTTCTCCGTCCGACTCGTACCCGGGAAAAACACCTTACAAACTCGCAAGTACGATTCGCACAGAAATACCATTTCCGTACAAGTCGTAAAAAACACCGACCGGCAAAAAAATACATACAAATCTGATTATGGACGGCGCATACGCGACGTCCGGACGGAGTCAGGCAGCGTTTTACGGACCAGCAAGTACGATTCGTGCCTACGTCACTCCGCACGTAGCATTTTTTACGGGAGCCAAAAACTGCTGGGAAATTGAGGACGACGCGAACAAGGAGCACCGGTACGCGACGGACAGCGATGGACCCCAACCTACTCGTCATCCCGGCCCTCATAGCCTACGACCTCGTGTTCAGAAACCGACGAGGCGCCGCAGAAGGTCAGAACAACCCCCAGGGGCAAAGGGGGGGGGGTGCAAGGGGCATGAAACATAACCCACACCCCACAAAATACTAATATACCCTGCACATTAATTACCTCCATGGTCTTGTCACTTCGGGGGGCGTGTCCACCAATCCCACGTCCCGCCACAACGGAAGTGGACGTGGACGCGTACCCGTCAACACCACAATGGTGGTACGGGACGTACCCACGCCCCTCAGAGCGTGGGTATGGTCCGTACCACCATTGCAGTGGTGATGTAGGGGTACGTGTGTACGGCCCGTACCCACGCCCCCAGAGCGTGGGTACTTTCCGTACCACCATTGCAGTGGTGATGTAGGGGTACGCATGTACGGCCCGCACCCACGCCCCCAGAGCGTGGGTATGGGCCGTACCACGCGTACCCCTACATCACCGCCACAATGGAGGTACGGCCCATACCCATGCTCCCCAAAGCGTGGGTACGGGCCGTACCACGCGTACCCCTACATCACCGCCACAATGGTGGTACGGCCTGTACCCACGCTCTGGGGGGCGTGGGTACGGGCCGTACCATGCGTACCCCTACGTCACCGCCACTATGGTGGTACGGCCCGTTCCCACGCTCCCCAGAGCGTGGGTACGGGCCGTACCACGCGTACCCCTACGTCACCGCCACTATGGTGGTACGGCCCGTACCCACGCTCCCCAGATCGTGGGTACGGGCCGTACCACGCGTACCCCTACGTCACCGCCACTATGGTGGTACGGCCCGTACCCACGCTCCCCAGATCGTGGGTACGGGCCGTACCACGCGTACCCCTATGTCACCGCCACTATGGTGGTACGGCCCGTACCCACGCCCCCAGAGCGTGGGTACGGGCTGTACCACGCGTACACCTACATCACCGCCACAATGGTGGTACGGCCCGTACCCATGCTCCCCAAAACTTGGGTACGGGCCGTACCACGCGTACCCCTACATCACCGCCACAATGGTGGTACGGCCTGTACCCACGCTCTGGGGGGCGTGGGTACGGGCCATACCATGCGTACCCCTACGGCACCGCCACAATGGTGGTACGGCCCGTACCCACGCTCCCCAGAGCGTGGGTACGGGCCATACCACGCGTACCCCTATGTCACCGCCACAATGGTGGTACGGCCCGTACCCACGCTCTGGGGGCGTGGGTACGGGCCATACCACACGTACCCCTACATCACCGCCACTATGGTGGTACAGCCCGTACCCACGCCCCCAGAGCATGGGTACAGGCCGTACCATGCGTACCCCTACAGCCCCATTACATGATGGATACAAGGTGTACATACGCCACGGATGTAGGTGTACGGCTTGGTGCAGCACATCAGCTGTAAATTGGGGGTGGTGTATGCCCAGGACAGCAGTGTACCACAGCAAGGGCGCACGTGGGTGGGTGGGTGCAGAGGAATACCAGCAGTGGACAGGGACATGTGAGGGGTGGGTGCATATCACTCCCAGCAGTGGACAGACATATGGGGGTGGGTGCAGAGGACTCCCAGCAGTGGACAGAGACATGGGGGTGCGTGCAGAGGACTCCCAACAGTGGACAGAGACATGGGGGTGGGTGCAGAGGACTCCCAGCAGTGGACAGAGACATGGGGTGGGTGCAGAGGAATACCACCAGTGGACAGGGACATGTGAGGGGTGGGTGCCCATCACTCCCAGCAGTGGACTGAGACATGGGGGGTGTACATCATTATCAGATGACCACAACTCCATGGGTGAATGTACGTATCCCTAACTTTGGACAATGATGATAGTGCCATAACAACACATCACTGACAGCAGTGTCCCACTCCCAGGAGGATGGATGTCTTTCCCCCACTGCATGACACACCACATGTGGGTGTGAGGACAAATAGCACATGCATACCCACCCCTGGCAGATGCAGCACAATACACACACTGAGATCATGCCACAAGACTGTATAGTCATGTCACTGCCTAATAAACTAAGAGAGCCAAAGAGAACACACACTGTCACGCACATCCCAGGACTGATAGGAATGTTCAGGTGCTGGGCCAGCCACCAAGATGTTGTCTGTCATGGAAGGAATAGGGTGGAGTTCCCACAGATACAATGGCCACAATTGTGAGTCAGGTGTTCAAATACCCAGCAGAACAAGTACCATATGTGTACTAGGCTGGGATTACACACAGGCATTGTGCGGAAAAGGGAAAATTTCTCCACGAAGGCATGGCAAAATACTCTATACACAAGTACAGTGAGTACCAAGGATGGCACAGACGATGCAGCCGGAGACATTGCTGAGCAGGCATGGCCAGAGTTGAAGGGATCCATCACCAACAAAGGAAATGTAGACACAGGGCAAAACAACAATTGTGCAACTCTCTGCAGGGGAGATGTCAGGTGCCACAGAGGAAGGAACACTCCTTGGGACAATGTCTCCAAACACAAAGAGCATACACGACAAAGAATCTTTGCAGAGACCTTGTGATGGCACGCAGATACCAGGTTCCACCCCATGAGCAGCAGACTACAACATTTCCCTGAAACATAACACATGCCCACAACCCCAACTCCTGTAGCATCAGCATCAACATCAATACCTGAAATGCAAGACTATTCAAACGAAAAAGAAAATGCTTTATTCAGCATGAAAATAATAATGTGTAAACGAGGCTATTCACAAAGGCCAATGGCCAGTCCATATCATCAGTCCTTGTGGGGGACACATGGCCATGCGTCTCCCCTAGCTAGCCTGCACATCACAAGACTGTGTCGTCGACTGGGGGGGCATCATGTGGGGAAGGACCAGGTACCGCAGGGACAGGAGGGGGAAGGGTAGGTGTGGTGGGTGCAGGGAAGTACGACTCCACCACAGGGGGTGGGGTAGCGCCAAAGGTGGAGGCGAGCTCAGTGCTGCACACTTCTGCCAGTTCTTCAAGCATCTCCCCTGCACCCGGAGAAACAACAGGCCCCAAGGAGGGGGGGATCAGAGAGATGGGTTGCAGCGCTACTGGGGGAGGTGGTGGATGGGCTGGGGGACTTAACTCCCCTACCCGTGGAGTGCCTTGACCGTTTGCGTCCAGGTGAACTAGTGGGGCTGAGGCCCAGCCTAGCAAAGTAGGCCTCCTTCTCCGAATCTGGGGCAGGGGAGCCAAGGGGAGTGACATCGGAGGGACTGGGGAGTGAGTCATGTGGACGAGGACTGTGGCTGCGTGCCTGCCTGTGTGCCCCAGACCCAGTGGGTGTGCCTGCTTCCCCCTGAGTGTGCATGTCAGGAGGTGTGCACTTGCCCTTACGTGGTGGTGTGCTGCTTCTGTCTGGTGGGGTGCGTGTGTGTGGATGTCTTGGTGTGCTTGGGACAGGCATGGGTGTGGGACTTGTGGATGGGGCAGGGGTAGGGGGGGACGCAGCGCTGCAGGTGACTCACTACGGCCGTCAGTGACGAGTCCAGGGACCTCAGCAACATCCGTTGGTCAGACATCGCTGATGACATGCCCTCCACGTACGACACCATCTGGGTCAGCAGTCTGGTGTGGCCATGGAGGACAGTCAGGATCGATGTCTGCCCAACTTGCAACTGCCGCTGAATGTCCACAGACTCGGCAGTGAGGGCAGCAGGGGGGACAGGGGGTGCGGTGCCTGGCACGAAGGAGACACAGTGTGGCCTAGCACAGACAGAAGGGACCCGAGCAAGTGGGAGGGTGGTGATGGGAATGTAGGGGGCGGCAAGAGATGTACTGCTGCTTTCAGCTGTGGGAGCAGCCTCTGCCCCCTCAGGGAGCTCAGCCTCGGACCCGTCTGCCTCGTAGTCAGTGTTGGTACTGGGCAGGTCCTCCACCTCACTCCCCTCGCCCTCCGTGCTACTAGATTCCACCGACTCCTCAGCAGTGGTGGCACCGCTGCTCGATCCCTCCTCCACGTCCGTGCCGGTGTCTCCCTCGGTGTCCTCCGATGATGCTGTGGGCAAGGTGAAGAGACAGGAAAAAATCAGTCATCTGTATACATCTGACACATGAGTCCAAACAAAATAGGCAACAGTGCATATCAGGAAAGGCATTATGAGTAACATCTAGGATACTCCCCACATATGTAAGCCCTGCACTCCCCAGTTGGTTGACCCACCATGCCACTTGGAAACAATGAAAATTAGGACACAACAGCAAATAACTTGAAATCACAAGATCATGAGAAGCTAGTGTCTGGGATCAGTTGAGCACAGCAAGACTATGAAGGCATGCCACCTCTTGTTCACTGTGAACCAAACAGTATTGTCGCACCCAAGGCCAAATACCACATGCCAATGCAGAAGGTGTCCCCACACTGAGAGACCTGTGAGTACTTTTGACACCCCAAAGAAATACATTGTGACTCCTGGAGAATCACAACCCTTTACACAATGGACATGTCTAGCATGTGTGAATGTGGCACTCTGTGAACACAACACACATGTGTCTGTATAGCAGAAGTTACACAAGGAGGTGCACACCAAACTACATGTACACAGTCATTGTCTGAGCTGCCAGACTCATTCAAATCAGCCACTGTTAGGCAGAAATGGCGAATCAGTAAGTACATATACATGGCACCAGGGTGATCTGGATGACTTGACACTCGTAAGTTGGTATCAGCAACAACCAAGGACTAACCCAAATGCTATCACACTCTGGGAACATGTATATGTATGAACTCCAAACAAGTTTTGTTCAAACTGTGCCTTACTTTAAAATGTGCCAGCGTGTCCCTGGAAAGTGTAAAGGTGGTGTCTTGTGCACTTCCTTGGGAGACATCTGCCATGCAGGCACATCATTGTCCTTCACAACAAAACAACAAGGTCAAGCATATGAAACATTGAGACATGTTGACAGGTGTAGTGAGTGCCAATGGACATTTTCTCTGAGTAACAACTTGAATAATGTCATTTGTCACATGGCTATCTGTCACCTCATCACACAGTTGGCTACACATATGACCTATTGACTGTTATCTGGAGTGGCACACATGTCCACACCCAGGACAATGCATAAGCTAATGGGCCTGCAATTGTTTAGCAAAAAAGCCTAGCTGTACTGTGGGTTCCCCCTCATGGCAAGCCAGAATGTACCCACAGATGTCAGCACACAATGTCACAACTGTGTAGCATCTGAACCACACACAGGTGCCAAAAATGTACAAGCAGGATACATGATTGTCAAAAACTGACACAGGCAATGAAGCACGAACATTAAGCACTGGCAAACATCACGGGGGCACTGCACGATGACTTTCTGTACTGCGAATCATCACACACAAGTCAGAACTGGCAATGAAACATCAGGGTTAAACATGTACGCCCCTCCCGCACACACCCACCCATACCTGAATCAATGTGACTGATACCGATCAAGAAGTGACACCTCTTATTCAGGGTTACAATAACTGTGCTTGAAAACTAGCTTCATTAACACGACATCACCTTGTAGGGCTGCCAAAACATATTGGTCACAAATAAACATCAACAGATTGTTGTGAATAGCCACACAGGCACTGCCCAGTGTGAGTATGCACAAGCAAACTGGTGTATCCCTGTCCAGTGTGCAAATGTATCACACATGTGAAAACTACTACGTAGGCCAGGGAACAATGCCACAGAGGCAGAGCCATGATGAACCCACAGTGAATGTGCACAGTGTTGGATGACACACATGAGTAGGAGGGCAGGCTGTGTCAGGGGACTGTAGTGTGCACACTGCTCCATGGTCCTGGAATGAGCTGTCTGTTACAGGAGCAACCGTCCCGGCACTATGCATATATCCCACTCATGCACATCATGTCTGAGGCCACAACCTTGGTAATGCATGCTGCAAGTCTGTTCATTTGAACCCTCACACTCCTATGTTGAGACTCAGCATCAGTGCCAACAATTATGCACCCCCAAATGACTGAACAGGACAGGGCACAGGCAGACCACCCCCACACATGATGCTGAAAGCAGTGTGCACCTTGATAAACTGGCAGCCTAGATGACCATGTGCAATAGTGATAATACACAGACCAGGTAACACATGTCAAGGAGGGGAAGGGAGGAAGAACAGCACAGGTTGACTTTGGGGAACAGGATATGCACTGCACATATATAGCCTGGCAGTGTATCCAGGTGACTGAGCAGCTCCAAAAGCTGGCGATACACAACAAACACACATGTACCTACCCCCTTCCTGCTGCTGTAACTCCTGTATCCGCCTATCCAGGTCAGGGAAGACCACCGCCAGGACACGCCGCATCTGGTGGGTCAGGCGCCAGCGCACGCCATGCTCGTGAGGAGGTGAGTCCTTCAGCATGACCCGGGCGATCCTCCGGGTCCAGCACCGGATGTCCTGCCATCTCTTCCTCACTTGTGGAAGGCGCCGACTGCGACCCTCCACCGATTACACGGCCTTGACGGCATCCTTCCAGATCTTCCCCTTGTGGTAGGGGGATACCTGTGTGGATGACAAAGTGGGACAACATCACTACACCTGCACCATGTCACAGAGACACACATTTGAACATCTTAGATTTGTTGAACAGGGAATAGTATGCTGGCAAGTAATAGCACCTTAGTCATAGGGACTTTTTCCACTGTGGATGCACCAATGCACTACATGGCATAGTAAGTACACAGGTGGCATGAGGGGTGCGAATCAATCCCTGATCATGGCACACACTGTGCATACCAAGCAACACAAGGCTGATGGACAGCACCGCAAAGCAGTCACATGCCCCAGGCCACTGACGAAACCTCAGCAGAGTACACAGACACACACAGGCACACATCAATCACCTGCCATTGGCAACAGCGGATGCAAACCTCACTCTGCACACGTGCCACTTGCCGGGGGGGGTCACAGGTGTGGGGCTAGCTCAGCAAGTCAGACACACAGCATGGCTTACTTCACACATCAGATGGATTGAGCAGTTGCCTCATCCATGCAGGTGTGGTGCAACACTACACATAGACCCTCACCCACATGACAAGAAACATTCACACACATCAATGTCCAGGGGGCGTACACATCATTCGGACACTCTCACCACTCTCACCACAGCTCCACTCAACTCTCACACACATCTGTGGGTGCAGTCACCTGTCACACCGGGGTGACCACTGAATCACCGCAAGACAATAGAACAAGAATGCCCAAGAGGATTAGGCTGGCGGAATGTGCCATGCACTATGCAGTGAAGGTCACAGTAAGCACAATGCAAGTGAGGAGTGCACACATGAACTACATCAAGCCCTGCATGAGAGACATAAGCCATCCCCCTCCGGGACCCACTCCAACCAACATTGCATGTCTGTCACACCTGGCCACAATGCCAGAAGTGACAGACACAATAAAGGTGCACAGGCAAAGGTAGTGGAGTCAGCACTCACCTGCTCCCCTGGTTGACAATACAGCATGGGGTACCGTGGGAGGATCACATCCAGCAGGGCCTCGTTCTCCTCCTGGGTGAAAGGCTGGGCCCTCTCCACAGTCCTTGACATGGTGCCAGAGGGAGACAATACAGCAGCAGTGGTATCGACTGACATGTTGTGCAGGCAAGTGCCCTCTCATGGGTTCTGCCTGCCTTATATCTGCCTTGCTGGCCTATTTCATTTACAGGAGTACAGAGTGATTGGTCAGACTCATTTGCATCCTACGTTTCCTCAAATCCCTTTAAACATACACCAGTGACAGCCTTTGCATCTTTCGATTTTGCAGCATCATGTCAAGTCAACAACCTCTTTGCAACAATGTATAATGTGGCCAACTGCTTTTTCCAGACCACATGATGTTAAATTTTGAATTTGAAACTCGGTATCCATGACAACCAGCATGCATTTAGGCCCTAATACTTGTCCCTCATGTGTCCCCATTGCTACTCTTAAATCCCCACACAGGTACGGCGCGTTTCACACGTACCCCTAGGGCACCATCACTACAGTGATACGGGCCATACTCACGCAGGTACGTGCCATACACGCGTGAGAATGTGCCTATCACTATAGTTGTGTTACTGTAGGTCCGAGTGATATGGCACGTACTCACGCAGGTACGTGCCGTACACACGTGAGTACGTGCCTATCACTATAGTTGTGTTACTGTAGGTCCGAGTGATACGGCACATACTCACGCGTGTACGGGCCGTACACGAGTGAGTACGTGCCTATCACTATAGTTGGGGGTACCGTAGGGCCTAGTGATACGGCACATACTCACGCGTGTACGGGCCATACATGCGTGAGTACGTGCCTATCACTATAGTTGGGGGTACCGTAGGGCCTAGTGATACGGCCCATACACGCGTGAGTACGTGCCATATCACTAGGCCCTACGGTACCCCCAACTATAGTGATAGGCACGTACTCACGTGTGTACGGCCCGTACACGCGTGAGTACGTGCCGTATCACTCGGACCTACAGTAACACAACTATAGTGATAGGCACGTACTCACGCGTGTACGGCAGATACTCACACGTGAGTATGGGCCCTACACACGCCTTCAGAGCGTGTGTACTGCCTTTCACAGCTTACACTGGTGATAGGAGGCGCACACGTAAGGAATGGAGGTGTCAGACTCGCACAAGGCTGTACATCAAGTCATTGTCAGTGCAGTCCTTCATGTGCAGGGCCTAGGTGTGTCAGGCAGTGATGTGGCACATGTCTCCTCATGTTGTGGCACAATAGATGTGTGATGAGCTGTTTACACATGTCATGTGTGATGGGGCACACTTCCCCTTCACACTTTGCACATGTGTGCATGTACGACACACGTGTCAGCACTGCATCACTGGTATGGCACAGTCAGCAACACCCGCAACTGTCCCCTGATGCCAGGTACATGGATAATTACACCTGACATGTGACTCCCAGCGTGCCACGATGTGACTATGTCATGTGTGTGTCATGTGTTCCCATGAGCTTTCCGTTGGTGTTCCGTCAACTCCATCTGCTGTTGCAGCATCCAACATGTGTCTGTGTACATATGTGCATGACACACATATACGCACACCATGCCACATGTGGACTCACACGTTACATGTGTCATGATGGTTCGAAGATGACTTCCTGACATGAGGCAATATCTGCGTTCTCTCAATGTCTGTGTCATCAGTTTTTGACATGTACCCCTTCATGGAAATGTGTGTTATCTGTCCTTTTCCAGATGACATGTGACCTGTGTGTCTAGACTCCCGCCAGCTGTCTGTATGAGATGACAACCTTCAAATGCTGATATGTGGATGTCTGTCACTCATGTAATGTGTCTGGCTTGTCACTTACACTGGCCCACAGCTATTTTAATGGCATGTCACATCAACATTGCCATGCAACTATTGTGGCTGGCTCTTCGTAGGAGTATCACCTGGCTGGCCTACGTGTCCTGGATGTATTGCACAGCACAGACTCTGTATTAAGCAGATGTGTATTAGCTGTTGAACATGTGTTCACCTCAGTGACATTGGTGTGGTAATGTACTCACTCTTCGTTATTCCTCCCAAATCTATGCAGGGCACCGCCTCTCCCCAGACGAATGCCAGACCTGGATTCCATGCGTGAACATGACTGCATACGCAGATACCGCTTCTCGCAAGAGTTGATAGAGGACTTGACCCGCCGGCTTGCACCACACCTCCAACCACAACACAGGTATCCTACAGCTCTGACCCCCAAGATGAAGGTGATGGCAGCCCTACATTTTTTTGCCACCGGCACGTTTCAATTGACCATAGCTGATGTCGGTGGCATGTCCCAGACAATGTTCAGCCGTATCCTGCATGATGTTATAGAAGCCATGTTGGTGCACCTGGATGAATTCATCCATTTTCCCACTCGTGAGCAGTTGACAGGTGTCAAGGGTGAGTTCTATGCCCTGGGAGGGATGCCTCATGTAATTGGGGCCATTGATGGGACACATGTCTGTTCCAGTTTTCCAGGGTCCGCACACGATGCATACATCATGAGACGTAGCAGGGTGCCAGAAATGATGCTGCAGCTGCACGCGGAACGAGCATGTCTTGTTGGTGGGTATACTCTGTTAGTCCTGTGTTCAGCGCTATCTTTGTATCTTACGGCATCTCCTGACCCACTTCTTCACATGATGTTTCCATGTAGGGGACTCTGGCTATCCCAACATGCCATGGCTTATGACGCCTCTCCGCAACCCCAGAACAGCAGCAGAACACCGGTACAACGACACCCATGGGCAGACGAGGCGCGTGATTAAGAGGACGTTTGGACTCCTGAAGAGCAGATTCCGGTGCCTCCACAAGACCGGCGGCGCCCTCCCATATGCCCCGGTGAAGGTCTGCAAAATTATCATTGTGTGCTGCATGCTGCACAACTTGGCAGTGGAGAAGGCCGTGCCACTCATCCTTGATCCGGATGAGCAGGATCATCCACCCGTGGAGGATGAAGGGCTCGGGCATGGGCACGGCGCAAGTGCGGATGAGGATGAGGATGAGGAGGAGGACATCCGGAGTCAGCTTATCCGCAACTTCTTCTCATGATGGTGAGTCCCTGTGTCTGAGTGTGCACGCTTTGAGCCTTGTGTGGCATGTGTTGCAATGTGTGTGTCGAGCTGACTGTGTGCTAAGTGACTTGGAGGTGTGTTCTGATGTGTCATTCAAATGATGATGTCATTCCACACATATTAGCTGGGACACTAAATTTATTAAGGGCATGGTGACAACATAATTCCTGTAGAGTACATGTACATGTCTGAGGATTACTAGCTCTTCGCTGACTTGTTGTGTGTCTGGCCTCCCCAGGTTCTTGCGGCTGTCGTCTCCTCATGTCATTATTGCCCTCCTGCTATTCCTCATGAGTATTGCAACGTGTGCTGGATCAGAGTTACATGCACAGACATGGTGAAAAGTCACTTGAGGGAAGGAGTGCAGCAAGGCATTTTGTGGGTGGTACGTGTTTGTGATATGTGGGGACTGCTCCTGTGCATGTTGTGCTACCATGCATACATGTCGACTCACCATGGGCCACATGACGTGTTGCATGGCTCCCATGAATTGATAGTCACCCTTCCTGACAGTCATCTGTAATGGTTTGTGGATTCTGATGAAGGCATCAATGTGTGTATAACGTCCCTCAGGAACATACGGGATGCTAATGGTGGACATAGTGTGGGACATCCCCATATGAGGCTCAATGGGGAATTGTAGACTGTCCGTGTGCAGCAAGGGGTGTTAGGCTCAACCCCTTCACTTGTGTGCCAGCTCAGTAGGATTTACCACATCTGTGTGTTGAAGGGGGTGTCCAGTGTAGGTCACACATGGTCAGCCAAATGACCTGTGAGTCTGTTCCAATTGATGTATTTCCCTTAGTGTGAGGCTGAGTAATAAAGGTGTTTGTCACACTCCAAGGTGCCTCATCTCTGTCAATGGAGGTCTCTTGCCACTTTGCATGCGGCATATCTGGCATAGTTGTGGAAGATTATGCATAGGAGTCAATGTGTAGTTTAGCAACATGCATGCAGTTGCTCATGGATTAGGCTCCCTATTGGGCATGAAGTACATGGTTGTGTATGTATTTTGGCATGTTGGTCCACACAATGGGCCATCAACAGCTGCTGAGGGTGTGTCTCCTGTGCGCAGGTCAGCCTTCAGTTTATTGATCCGGTGTCATGCTTCTTTGGTGATTGTGCATGCATTGTCTCTGGGTGTGCCATGTGACACTGGACACTCCTTACTTTACACACGCGCCTGTTGCAGTTGTCCTTCTGACATCCTAGTCTTTGTGTGAAAATTCTGTCATTTTGCAAGGAGATGCCGCCTGCTGCTGCGGCCCCTGCAGCAAGGGCCCACAGAGTATCCAGATTTGGCAACACACACGCCTCCAAGATGCTCCTCACTTCCTCCCTCCACCCATTCATTTGGCTGTCCTCAGCTTGTCTATGCCACTGTTGCCGCCACGCGGTGCCAAAGGTTGGACAATCAGCACATGCAAGGTGCACATTGCACCACCATCCTGTCCTTGCATAACCCACATCACACTACAGTCTGATGTATCAGCCACACTCCGAGCTATGTCCATCCGCACATCTAACGCCTGCTGTCAGACATACCCTGGGCACACACACAACACCTTTGCATGCTGAGTGTGCAACTCCAACTGCCTACACTGCGCTGCCCTGCCTTCCAGGCCCTGTCACACCAACCAGGTCACGTCCCTCATACTCCCCACAGGCTCTGTAGCCCAGCAAGGGCATGGGAGTGGGACTCAAGGCTTCAGCATGTAGTATGGTGTCATCGTCTGGGACATGGCACAGGTATCATCTCTCAGAATGTCAATCTACAGAGTGTCCAGGACCCCCCTCTCCACCATCACATGCTCACAGCACCTCATCATCAGCTCGTATGCCATTGACAGCCAGGTGCTCCTCACCCTCAACAAAGACACAGACATTGGCAGTTCTATCAGTCAAGTATGCATGAGATCCATTGATGAATGGCTGAACACGAGCCACCTGAGGCTGGACTTGTACAGGACTGAGGTGATCATCTGAGGATTGTCCCCTTCCAGCTGGGTCAAGTGCCTGTGTCCCACCCGCAAGAACCCTGCACAAGCACCCAGTGGCCACACACACAAGATGGTGTGCATCATGTTTGGCTCGCTCACATATGCCATGCTAGTCCACAGCATCTGTACCTCATTCTGCAACGCCCTCTGCATTATGCACATGATCCACAGATAGATCCACTCCAAGAAAAGACAGACCATCCCCCAGGTCCATGACAACATCCATGTCAAATACTGCCCTGCCCTCTACGGAGCAAGTACATCCAAACTCCCAGGAAACTGGTCTACTTCCAGGGGGCATCTGCACACCTCAGCTTCAACACCCTGCGCCCCAGCCACCTCACCGTCCACCATAGATAGCTGCAATGGATCACTGTCTGCTGCAGGATGACCTCCACACTCCCCACCCACACTCAGGAGGCAGTCCACAACCCCGACCCCAAACCAACCTTGTATGTCTGTCATCCTAGATCCCGTTGGGCCATCTCCGTGCATCCAACCTTGCCCTGGCCACCGTTCTTCACATCCACCGTACTCCAGCATACAGGACATTGTTCTCTCACCTGGCCACACATACCTGGGACTCCCTCCCCGGGAACCTCCACATGAGCCATGACCTCTACGCCTTGATGATAATCTCCCAAATAGGTCTCTCCGCACAGTTTAACAAGCACCCCCTCAGCAGCCAGAGGCCATCACAGATGAGTGTTGTGCTCCATGCCTACATTGAATGATACCTTGTGACCCATGTGTGTCCTGTACCAGACTCTGATCCCAGGGTATGGATGGCTGGAGTTAGTTCAACACTCAGGCATAGTTAGACATTTCCACACACATATGTCGTTGAATAATGCAAAATGACAAGAACGTCTCATGACCAAAGTGATATATTTATTTGCGGTGGGGTACGTGTTTTGGTAGATGAAATTAGGTGCTCTACCGGGGGAATAGAATCCAAAGTTCACAGGAGGAGATGGTATCTTTGGCATTGGAAGTCATCAGAGTCCAGGGCACAGTGTTGGTCATCATTGGTCAGACTGTGACCAGCAAGTCCATGTGGCAGAGAATGTCATTGGATGAGGTGCTGCTGTTGCGCCAGAGGGCCAGGTGCCAGGCCAGGTGACCTGGAAGATGTGGATGGTCCGCTGACTCTCACGGTCTTTTCCGTGGACGACCCACCTTCCTCTGGGGACCCTCAGATGCAGGCCTTGACCATGCTGGGGACGCTCCGTCAGATGAATCCTCCTCCTCCTCCTCCCTCCCTTTGTCTGGTGCTGGTCTACGCCTGGTGGCACAGGGAGGGTTGCCCATGCTTTGGGCGATCTGACAGAGTGATTGGCTCATGTCCCTGTGCACCGCCAGGAGCTCAGCCAGTCTTGCCTCCATCCTTCCTTGGTGTTGTTGATGACTGGCATGATGCTCGACCTGCAGGTTCTTAATCTCATCGAGGGTCCCCTGCATCTCGGAGAGTCTTGACACAACCTGGTTGATGCCTCTGGTGTCACGCCGGTATGAGTCCAGGATGTTGCGTATGTGTGACATACCGGTGTCCTGAGCTGGCTGGTCAGGTTCGCGCCTCCGCCTGCCTCCACTCCCACCACCCCTGCCCACTTGAGCCTGGCCTGCCCTTGTGGGCACATCGGGTCTATGGGACCCCTGAGGGATGGCATTTGCAGGGTTGCCTGCCTCCTCCTGGGTGCCCGGAGAACCTTGTCCCTCCTGGTCAGACTGGCTCTGTTGTTAAGTGTGAGCAGGGCTCCTGGGTGTGTCCTGGGATGTGGCAGGAATGGGGGGGTGGTTGGCACAAATGTACCTGACGCAGGTGCTGCAGGGGCTTGGGCACCAGAGGGTCCAGGTTGGTCGGGGTCATCCACGGAGTGGTGAGAGTCGTCGCTGCCGGTGGGATCGTCTTCACGCGGAGCCTGGGACTGTGATTCTTGCCCCCCAGTGTTGGGGGGAGATCGATGACGTTGCCCTGTGTGTGAGAGAGAGACAATGTTAATGGTGTTTCATGCGACATCTATGTTTCATACATATTCAAGTTGACACAGTTCCTCCAGGTAGTTGGATGTGCCTAGCATTCCTCTCAATGTCCACTTGGGGATGGGTATGTTGCGGGGGACAGATTGGGATGTTCTCCTGAGTGTTTGACGTGTAGATTGTTGGCTCTGATGCTTATTTGGCTCTGGATTGGTCTTGTTGTGTCACATGTCCATTGTGGGAGTGTGTAAATCCGTTGCCTGCCCCGGGGGTGTGTGCTTGTGTTAGGGGGGGTTGTGACCGGGCCTGCTGTTGTGTGTAGTGTGAGTTGTCATTGGGTCTCCCAGGTGATGTGTCTGTCCCCTCATGGTGCATGCTGGCATGACAGTGAGTGTGTGTTCCTGTGCTAGATACCTGTGCTTGTGGAGTTGGTGTTTGAGTGTACAGTGGTCCCAGTGGGGCCTTGTGCTGCATACAGCAGGGCCAAGTGTCAGCTACCTTGTCAGTACTTTGCCAGTCCCTGTGCATTGTGCATGGGTATGTACCTATGCCATATGGGTTGAGGGCATTGGTGTCTGCGTCTCATTTTCACAATGTGTTGTGTGGGGCCCACCCTCCCAGCCTCCCGGACATCCAGTCTTGTGCTTGTGGTTGTTGTAGCCTTGGACATGGCCTTGCCTTGATTTGTGAAGGGTGCATGGAGACGTTAGTGGCATGAGTGTGGTTTTTGAGTGTGGTTGTGTGCGGTGAGTGCTTGGGGGAAGTTGCGTGCATTTGGTGTATATGTGGTGTGGACCCCATTGCCCCCATGTTACGTAAGTTGTTTGTGTACTCACCAGGCTCTGTGGCTCCTTCGACTCCGTGTACTCCCACCGGCGGTAGCAGGGCCATCACCTTCTCCTCCCAGGGATGGTAGTGTGTGGGTCTGCGGGGCGGCCCACCTCCAGTGATGTTACTCTGGGCATATTCTTCATTCATTTTCCTCTTGACCGCCCTGCGCAGATCGTACCACCTGGCTTGGCATTCATGCCTGGTCCTTCGGATGGGCGCAACAGCATTCACCTTATCGACAATCCTCTGCCACATGGCAGATTTTTCAGCCATGCTGGTCTGTCTGACCAATGTTCCAAACAGCTGTGGCTCGACTCTGATGACTTAGTTGACAAGGAGGTCCAGCTCTGCCGTTGTGAACTTTGGATTCTTGTCTGTCGGCATGGTGTGGGGTGTGGGTGTGGGTGTGGAAGGTTGTGGGTGTGTGGGTGTGAATGTGATGGTGTGTGTGTGAATGTGAAGAGGGGGATGTTTGTGGAGGAGGTTGTGTGAAGGTGTGTGAGTGAAGGTGTAGTGAAGGTATGAATAATGTGGAGTTGTTTCTCTGTGGGGTCTGGCAGCAGTGGGTCTGCTGCAAAGGCTCATGGGTTGTATGTGTGGGCCCTTTTTATTGGTAATTTTTTGGGTGTGGCTGTGTGTGAATTTTGGTGGGTGTGTTATAAGAGGTGGTTGTGATTTGGGGCCTCTGTTTGCCTGTTTGGATGTGCCAGGTCAGTCATTGAGATGTATTTTGTCATGTAGATGTGTTTTGTGGTGTTGTGCGAGTCGAATTGACCCTCCTTGTGCTGTTTTACAGTGTACTGGTTCTGTATGAGTCTTTTTCGCATAGGTACATACACGATGCTGGATGAGGGTGTTGGGGTACGGTGTTGGAGTGCGGCGCGTACATGCGGTGGGGGTACGGTGCGTACACGTGCGGCCCTGGGGTACGGCGCGTACATGGGGTGGTAAGGCGCGTACATGCGGTGGGGGTACGGTGCGTACACGTGCAGCCCTGGGGTACGGCGCGTACATGCGGAGGTACGGCGTGTACATGGGGGGTAAGGCGCCTACATGCGGTGGGGGTACGGTGCGTACACGTGCGGCCCTGGGATACGGCGCGTACATGCAGAGGTACAGCGGGTACATGGGGGTAAGGTGCGTACATGCGGTGGGGGTACGGTGCGTACACGTGCGGCCCTGGGGTACGGCACGTACATGCGGAGGTACGGCGCGTACATGCGGGAGTGATGTGCATACATGGGGAAGGCGCGTACATGGGGGGTACGGCGCGTACAGGTGCGGGGCTGGGGTACAGTGCGGACAGGGGGGGTAAGGCGCGTACTTGGGGGGGTACGGCGCGTACATGGGGGGTACGGCACGTACAGTTGCGGGGCTGGGGTACAGTGCGGACAGGGTGGTGTACGGTGCTGACATATTTGGGGGTGGGGGGGCTGTACGGCTCGTACACGGGCATAAGTTTACCCGTGTACATGTGTGCTACTGCGTTGGCTCCGTACGGGCCATTTTACGTGCGATTGTGTATTCGGACAGACGGTCGGGATCGTACTTGCGCGCTCTGACTTGTGTTTTACGATTTGCACGTAAAAATGTCCGGCTCACTCTCGTACACTTTTCCCGACGATATTCGGACGTAAAAACTTTCCGACGCTATTCGTAGATATTTTTCATGTACGAATCGTACTTGGCCGTTTGTACGGTACTTGTACGACTCGTACGTAAAAAATAAGGATACGGGTTGTACGCAAATTATTTTTAACGGATCGGAATTGGCACCCTAGTGTGTATTCAAACAAGAGTGGAGCGTCATGTCTTGACACTCCTTTTCGGATGCACAGCTGAATGCCTTGATGAAACTCTAACCTTCTGTATTAACTTGGTGTGCATTTCGTCATTCGTGTAAACATCCAGTGTGTACACATAGTGCGAAATGTTGGCCTGTGTCAGAAAGATGGAATTCAGGAGTCAGTGAAGCTGGGTGAATTCATGATGGGTCATCAGTGCATCCTCCTCTAATAGATCCCCAACTGTTGTGATCCTTCCACTCTCTCAGGGTGTCAGCCAGACTGACAAGTGCATGCCCACCGAGGTAGGCAAGCCCTGTAGTGGTATATTAGGGTGCAATACGGGGTGAGTATACCAGAGAGCACACCTACAATATGTTACTGCAATGTTTAGCAGTATTGGAAGATGAGGGGGCTGCACCACTCCTGGAAGTAGTAGCCCATGTAGCTTGCCTATTTGCAACATATGTAGAGTATAGTCAATCTTGTTTATGTGGAAACCCACTAACCAGTGGGATAGCCAAATTTAATTGTCCTGCCAAGCAAAAGGCTTTAAAGTCCGGTTTGTACAACCAACAAGGAATTTAGTGTTCTAAAAGCAGCTGCGGGTATTATAAAAGACGGAGTTACATCGCCATCTTCAACAATGCAATACGGCCTTCCACCAACAAAGGCAACGTAATCCAAAATTGTATTTGGGCCTTCAGGGATGAGATGGCTTTCTGCAAGTTTCCATTGATTAGCATGATTAACTGGGAGACCTGACATCTCACCAAATGATTGGAGTAAATTATATATTGGTGTTAAGTCCGCTCCCAGGTCCAGAGCATGCACAATCATAGTGTCCACATACATGGAGACTGCATGGATCTGAGGTACTTGCAGAATGCCCCAGTCACTGGCTATCTGCCTGAGGTGCTGCACTACTGGTTCCATTGCAAAGATGAACAACAGAGGAGACAGTGGGCAACTCTGCCTGGTACCATGGAATATCAGGTAACGTGATGATGTGTGTCTCCCTGTTCTCGCTCTCATTGTGGGGTTAGTACATAGGAGTTTGACCCAGTGAATTAAAATGGGAGGAATATTGAATTTAACCAATATTGAGAACATATAATCCCACCCCAAGGTATTAATTGCCTGCTGAAGATCTAGTAAAGTCATCATATCTTCAAGGAGGTGCTCTAGCGCAGCATGAATCCGCACTGATCTGTGTTACTCACAGGGTACTGCTCGTACCTGGCCTTTCCCCACTAGTAGCAGTGTTCATCAGGGATTCATTCTTGTTCTATTCCTGTTCACCTCGTGTGGGAACGGGCTGGAGTCTGCCCTTTTTGTAGCTCAGATGGACTGCTCTAAGGTAGGTGCCAGATCCCTCCCACTTTTGTTATACACAGATCATGTGGTCCTTAAGGCCCGCACAGCTAGTGGGTTGGATGTACTCTTGGTCAATTTTGTCTCATTTATGGGGGACTTGGACCTGTCTGTCAACTTTTCCAAATCCTATCTCATGGTTGTCGCTCCAAAGTCCACTAGAACTAAGAACTTTAATGTGGCAAACCACACCTTGTGTAAAGTCTAGGCCTTTCCCTATCTGTGGTCCTATTCGATGCCAAGAACAACTGGAAGCTGCTAATTGAGGGCAAAAGATCTGAGTTTCTTACAACTACCGGCATTTTTTAGTTTTGCACGTAGGTTGGATCTTGGTCAGTGAGGGTCATTCTAAAAATCTATCAGGCCAAATGTGTACCCCAGTATGAAAGTTAGGTCTGGGGGTAAGCTAGCATGGCCAAGATCCAAACTGCGGACTACATTAAGTAGTGCAGGTACTATATTGTATTCCAGCATTTTCAGTACATGCGGAGCTTAGTCTTGGCCACGTGATAGATACAGGAGTCCTTAGCCCTTTCCTGTGCTGGATCAAGGTCTGGACCAGGAAGGATCTGAACTGAGTTGAACTGGCTGATCCTTTCTATTTGTCTGGCTCTTGACCAAATCCCTTGATTAACATACATAAAGGCACTTTTGCCTCCCTGCGGAGATTGGATAGCTTAACTGATCCTAATTTGCTATACTCTCGTGAACTGAAATGTGTTAAAAGGTTGTTCCTGGAGTGGTCCCAGGTGGAAAGAGAGTAGCGTGAGCTTCAGAAATCCTTGTTGTGGGGACACATGCTCCTAAAGACTGTTCAGGGCATGAAGCCATCTTTAGCCCAGGTTTGACACCAGCAAGATAGGTTTCTCTTTGCCAGGTTCAGGTTGAACTCACTTCACCCTCTCTTGGCTTCCCCAAGTGGTTGGGCATTGCCCGGCTGCAGGCTGCCCTGTGGCTGCAAAAATAGGTCTCTGCAGATCACAGTACATTTCGTTATGTTCTGCTGCTACTTTACCACACCCAGGAAGCAATTTTTAGTCCCCTTGTTGAAGTCACTGAATTTTCCTCAGGTGAGGCCAGCCTTGATTTATCTACAGATGCTTCCTAATGAAATAGTCATGCTTGCTGTTTTATATTTTTTATGAGCTGCACTAACGTCTATGCGATCAAGACCTGACTAGTTCCTCTGATTGCTAGCCTAGGTTCTCTTTTTTAATGGTGGGTATTACTATGTGGAAATGTGTTACTTAGATGATTTTATATTTATATGTACTGTATTCCTTCATGGCTGTTTTTTTCAACAGGATAAAGATTTTGTAATGATGATTTTATCCAATTCAATGGTACTCATTTTATCGACCTCAGAAGGATGAAAGGCTGTGTGAACTCACCGGGATTTGAACCTGTGACCATGAGGTCGAACATAGGCCCTACAGTGGATGCATTGGTCCACTAATTCACCAAACCTAGCATAACATCAATGCATACGTGAGGAAGTGTTTCTTGGCATCGAGGAAAGATGATGGCTGTAGCTGAATTGCCAATTGTGTAGTCCCGGAAGAGAGACCCGTTGGTGTTGTCCATAACTATCAGCAAATTCTATCTGGCCTTCTGTAGTCCCATGCCTCAAGCTCTGAAATTGAGAATGCAGGCAACAATAGGTCATGGCAGTAACACTGGAGGGGAACGATGCACTGGAACTCTATGTGCTCTCTCCACTTTAGACAATGCTGAGTGTTCCTGTGGACCACCGTTGTTTGCAGCCATTTTACTGTAACCAACGTGACATTGGGCCCTTCTGCCCCCTCTGGCATTCCGATGATGCACACATTATTGTGACATGCTCAGCCTTTAGCATCCTCCCCCTGTCCTGTAAGGCTGTGTGTTGTTTTGGGAGGTCTTCCATAGCAGCAGACTGTGACCCCTGTTGGGGAGCATAGCAGATAAGGTTGTTTCAGCAGACTTGACCCTATCTGAATATTTACAGTGATCATCTCTCAGCAGACCTAGATCTGCTGCCAGTGTACCAAAGCAATGCTTAATGGTTGCCCTGGATTCACGTAGTATGATGGGCCAGATGTACGTCCCTTTTTTGTGCTTGCAAATGGGAGATTGGCCAGTTTGTGACCGCAAAAAAGGGTACTGGCATGTGCAAACGCTATTTTGCGAGTCACTGACTCACAAAATAGCATTTGCGACTCTCACGATTAGGAAGGGGCATCCCTTCCTAATAACGAGTCTCAATGCCATGTAATATTGTTTTGTGACCACATTTGCAGCCGCAAAAGCCTTGCAGTTTAGAACCCAGCAGGAGCTCAAGAGAGATGCATCCATCATCTTAGGTGGTTAGCCACGTCCCTGTGCCAAGGATTTCATACACATGAACTTTGATTCATCCTGAAATGTAGGTGTTTCTGAGTTTAGCCACATAAATAAGCTGAGGCCTAGTCATGACTATGAAATGTGACAATTTTGAAGGAGAAAATAAAAGAGAAAGAGAGTATATGGCATAGGTGACAATTCATGCAAATCTGCAGAAAAAAGATGAAAGAGTGAAGAGAGGAAGGTAACAGGCATGAGCCATGGTTCTATCCCAACGGTGAAACCTGGTAGAGGTCGTTTGGGAAATACTACAATATTCCAAGTTTTGAAGCACAGTATATGAGTGAAATGTTAGTATATCTATATTGTCTTCATTTTGAATTGCTGAACTTGGAATGGGGAAATAATCAGGAACCAAGGTGTGGATAATTAAAGGGTGTATTAATTTGTCCAATACCAAAGCACTCCAAATGAGACCTATAGTTTTAAACCCATCTTCATGCACCAAATCAGTAGTTATATAGCAACAGGGTATTACTGCTGAATTCTACCTTATGCCTCTTTAATAAACTACTAGACACTCCCTGACCCTTATTCCCACTCCTGCAGGTTCCTGGTTTCTCCGTTTGTGGTGTTTTTTTCAACTTTCTCCTTTTTTCCACTCTCTGTGATGTATGATGCGAAAAATGAATGGTGGTTCCCAAAATGAGAGCCGGTGGACACCACTGCCAATCGCTGCATGGTATTACCACAGACGTGTAATTGTGGTTTCAGAAAGATGCTGAATTTATCTTACCAAAACTTCATAAATTTTTTTGCGTAAAGGCAAAGAAACAAACGGTCATATTTACAAGCTCTGTGCACTGCTAAAATGTCACATTTTGTGATGTTCCAGTGGTGCAGAGGGCTTAGCCATCACTACAAGGTAAAGCCACCCTGCATGGCTTTTCATGACCTTGTAGATATGGAGTAAGTGGAGGCAGCGCATGTTGCTGCCTTGCCTTACTCCACGTGAAAGAGGTGCTCTGTGGGTGTTGCTGAGGGTGTTATCACTTATCCACCATAGAATTTGATGCTGTCCCAGATTTATAACATCAGGTGAACCCGTTGCCACTCCAAAACCTTGTGCCATCCTAGATCAGGCGTAACGAGGTGAAATGTTTAGATTTCCCCCAATTTTTGCCTCTTTTTATGTGTGTTCTCTGCGTTCTGCAGCACACATGGAAACAGGAAAATGCCGTTCCATGATTGTTTTTGTGCAGGAAAGTGCCCATTTCTTCCCAAAAACAATCATATGGTGCAAGGTTGCCACCGTTGGTGCACAGCGGCAAAATGTGGTCTGGCACTGCCTGAAAAGGACAGGAATGCACCGTATCTTTTAAATATAGTGCATTCTTGTCCTTTCAAATTGGTGTAGGGCAGCACACCAAAATGATTTGCGATGCTGCCCTGCGCCAATTCCCTGTCAATATGCCACTAAGGCAAGCGACATTACGCGGGTGCACAGCGCTTGAAAATAGGCCCGAAAGAGGACAAAAGCAGCTGCTGTTTGTGGTGCCTGTGTTTTTTTTTTAGCTATTTCTTTTAGCGCAAAATTTGTCCTTGTATCCGAAATGGATGTGAGTTCACATTTCACACTAAAATATAGCGCCAAGTGCTGGTATTACTTTGCACACAATTATGCCGTGGTTCTGTGCAACTTTCCTGAAATTCTGCATAATTGCACCAATGCAAACTATGTGAATTTCGCATACCCTACTCTTAATTCTGAAACATGCCAGACTCAATAATGATGGAGGGATTCTTGAGTCATTCAAGGGCAAATGGCCTTCACCTTATTGCTTAAGTACATAAACTAATACTAACATTACAAGTGAAATAGTAGGGGAAGGAAACGTCTGTTGCAAGGTCTGATGGCAGCATGATTAGATTTATAAGCTGAAAGCAGGTCTCAAGGTCGAAACTTTGGCAAGTCAGTGCAATGAATTTATGGCATGTTAAATTAGTTTGCCTTGGTGACATTGGCAACTCCCTCCATGAGAAATGAAACAACACTGGTGGAAAAACATATTCATCACTTGTCATTAAGAATTTGAATGCTGGAATTAGATCTAGGTTGCTCTCATATTTTTTAAGTTGTTTTTCATGTTTTGCTTGCTGTTAGTTTAAACAACATGCAACTCCTCGTTTAATTCAATTTGACATTGTGGATAAACCTCGATTATAATACTTGTATATTTATTTATATTATAATATAATGGCTGCAGGCAATAAAGTCAAAAAGTCAAAATGTTTTGAGGCTCAGTATCTTTGTTTGATTTTGAGTTCACGGTTTCATCAAGGGTTTATGTAATTCTGTATACCTTGGATTTGCTTTATCTGATATTAAACATAATATACATTCACGTTATTAATGAGCTTTGTCGCTATAAGACGCCGGGGATATTAAATCGAATGAAACACTTACAAAAACACAATTTTTACGACTAGACAAGCGAGTAGCTTACATTTAGTTTAGTCAAAGTTATAAATAGTGTTTTATATATATAGGAATATTCATGGTGGGCGGTCACGATACCTCTTTATCAAATGCGAACCTTAAAATATACCTTAGGGAACAATTCCTACTACAAATTAAAGGACACATTTTTGTTGTGTTTTTCTTGCTGTGATCCACTGAAAAGAATTACTCAAGCATTCTGCCGATTATGGCAAAGAAAGTTGCATTGTGCAACATGACAATCATCTACTATTGGCAAGGTTTAGAAAACACCACAAAGTTGAATCATAATAAGTTGAAAATTGATGGACCTTTTCCAGCATATGACCCCAACATAGTAATCTCCACAGGACAACAGTGGCACTGGTTGTGATGGTGTGGCTGGTGCAGCACAACCCACTTGATTGTATTGAACAGTTTCCAAAATGAAGATCATTGGGCCCGATTCGCAAAGGTAAAATGAGACGAAAGTCTAACTTTACGACTTTCAGTATTCACAAAGAGCATTTACTACTCGTAAATGCCCTTTGTGAATACCGAAAGCCGTAAAGTCCAACTGTTGGTATTCACAAAGGGCATTTACGAGCAGTGACGGCCGCCATATACATAAAGAAGAGGGGCGGGGAACAGGGAGCGTGGGGGGAGCGTGGAAGGGGGCACGGGGGAGTGTTTAAAATAATATTAAAAAATGTTAAATTACGCTTACCTGCTACCAGCCGCCTCCCGCTCGCGCCTCGGTGCTGGGACTTTTATGTCCCAGCAGACACACTGTGAATATGTCACAGACCTCCCTGTTCAATCCCTGCGCTGCTACACAGGAGATAGACCTGAGCAGGCTAGAAAGGAGCCCTGCTCAGATTAGGGAGCCTGTGGGGTTTCTCCAGCCTGGCTGCTCAATGCAAGAAACCTAAGTGCACATGTGAGTTTTGGTCAGCCTGAGATGGCCAGCCAAACACACATGAGCACTTAAGGAGTGCACCTAGCACTCCTCCTTCCCCTCCCCCTCCCATGCCTCGGCCCGCCCCCTGTACACTCTGGCAGAGGTAGCCGCCTAAAAATAACACAATATTGAAATATCATTTTATTTTTTTGCTGCTGGCTCTGTGCCAGTGGGGGGACGCTCCTCCGTGATTGTGGAGGGGACGCCCCTGTTTACAAGTAGTAAATATCCTTTGTGAATACCAAAAGTCATAAAGTTAGACTTGCGTCTGACTTTACCTTTGTAATTCTGGCCCATAGTCTCAGAGAAGACAGACCTCCTGCAGTGCATTGATTGAAAAGATTCTCTGTAGCAACCTATGAAGAAAATATTCTATGGTCTGGACCCATTGATCCCATTTTCCAAGTATTTCTCCATCCAGACCCCATAGACAGGCTCAGATATCGTACTGCACTCCTCTGCACAAAAGGCCAGTGTCCCCACACTGAAAATCGGTCCAGCACAACTGCAGGGCCACAACCACATAGGACCAAGAGCTCTGAGCAGTGATCATTACCAAATTTGATCAGTAAAGTTTTTCAATAAAGTACAAGAAGAAACAGGTCAGACATTCAATAACGAACAAAAGGCTCATTATAGCCCGATATGAGAAAGTGAAGTAAGATATCAAAATGCACCTTCCCTGTGGCTGCTGCCTGGTGTCTCGCATAGGACACTGCAGCGGCAGAGAACTGACATCTATTTAAAAGCTACGCGGCACCGAGGAGTTGCAGTTTTTTTACACCCCTACCCACAAATTCTTTAGCATCCTAATATTGAGTGTTGAGAAGTCAAATGTGGGGCAAGAGGAAAGAATACTTATGTATCTCAAAAGAAAGTAGACCTGTCATCACTGGAAAACAGTTGGGGCATTGAAGAAGAAACCTAGCTGCTCTCAATCTGTTTAATTTCAACCCTGATCAGAGTTGGTAAATGTCCACCATTACCCTCTATGAGGTCTCTCTTTTCAAGATGGCAGAACCTGCACTGTTGACTGCAAGTTCCCTAATTATCTGTGGAAAAAATATGAAAACAATTGAGTTCTTGACTCAAACATTGACATTTCCAGGCTATTCTGAGTAAAGTGAATGGTAGTGGGATCCATGCATGCCACACCATACTGTACTCCCTCAGGTATCTTGCTTTTAGAAATGTCAGGGGTTTTTAGGCTTCACTGGATACAGGCCAATCACAGCATCATTGGATGTGCACAGCAAAATTCTTCACATTTCCACGGTTCGTTTTTGAGCCATTTCTGTCCTAGGCGATAGTTCTGTCCACACAAATGTGGGGGTGGGAATTTAATCATCCTCCACAGAATCTGAAACTTTACCCCTAAGAAAGGAAGGAAATTATTCTGTTTCTATTTTTGTCAGGGCATTCTATGTAAGTACACAGGGAAGGGATCCATGCAAACCATGTCACCCTTGACAACCTGAACTCTCTAGGTTTCAGAAAAGTCAGGTACTGGCAGGTTTACTTGATGCAGGCATCATCTCAGCCCAGATACAGCAGGCGTCCGTCACCACAAAAACCCATCTAATTCAAACACCATTTTCACTCATCGCTTATTTGTGTTTATGGGCAATTCTTGTCCCATGCGACAGGGTTACCCACACAAGTGGGGTACCATTTAATATAAGAAATGTGGTAGGGCATACTGGTAGGATAATTCTTCTTATATATTGAATTTCTCTACCATAATAATGGCCAGAAAAAATGTAAGTCAGTGTGCACAAATATACAATTTAATAAAAATGCCCTCAGAATAATCTGGCACTGTTAGCAATCCTGGATTCACAGTGATAAACAATCAAAAGGAAACTGTAAACCCATTGGCACCTTTACAATTCCCAACATGTAGGAAAAAAATACCCAAATTTGGCCCTTATATTTTAGTGGATAAAATGATGAAGACTTACATTGGAACCCCAACCAAATCTCAGATAAGGGCACATCACTAAAGGGGAGTATGGGAGTCGGCACATAAGGGCTTAACTCACTTTAAGTGATTCAGTGCACTGTTTACATCTGTGTTAGTCTAGCAAAATAGAGACGCGTTGGGAAATTGTAGGCAAATCTGAACGCACATTCTTCATGGTGTATTTAACAGTTGCACAGGTAATATCAAGAGCAGTTTGTATGCATACATGTGCCACTGCGTGTGCTTTAAATAAAAATCAGGGCCGGACCTGCCGTAGCGGGCATCCAGCGTTTTCCCAAAAGGCTGGAAGGGTGGGGCCAGTTTTAGAGCATTGAGGGCCAGTTTCGCAACGGTGCTGCAATATCGTCCCCCAGTAACAAAAACAGGAATATATGTTGTTACTACGCATTCCGTTGCAACGCATGCCTTTACCACGCATGCATTACAACGGAATGATTTTTCTACGCATAGCCTTTACCTCGATTTTTCCTTTACCACGCTTTTTCTTTTTTGGGGGGGAGACCCCCCCAAGCCCCCTTTTTTCTTTTTTTTGCCTTTTTCTCACGTCTTCGCCGACACTAAAAAAGGACTGACGCATTTTTTCGGATGAGGAAGAAGACGTTCCGTGAAGACGTTGCTTGCGTGGTGAAGACGGTCATGGAAGCAATACGCGTTGTGAAGACGTTTACGAGGTAAGTGCACCATTGTAAACGTAACGCGTGGAAAAGCCTTCGTGGTAAAGGCTGTTTCCCCAAAAGCAGCAGTGCTGGAGGCTGGTTTTTTAAACACCAGCACTTCACACTTGCCCCTTCCCCCCTTCCGTCACCCCCCCCCCCCCCCCCCCCAGTGGGGGGTGCCGGCGGTCTGACAAAATTGCCAATTCTGCTTTGGGTTCCCAGTCTGGCCCTGAAAAAAATGCAAGCAAAGTTACCTGGTTAGCTGGTTTAGTTAGCAGGCCAGACTGAACCAGCTCGCCCTTGATGCCGAGGTGTTGCTATAAGTAGAATGAATGTATCGTCCATCGCAAGAGGATCATAGCATCCTGCCCTCAGTGAAGGTCAAAAACAGGGTGAGATAAAGCACCCGATCGGGTAATTTTCATGTGTTTTTTGCAGTTCCTCCCTTCTATCCGTTTAGAGGCAGAAACAGCACTACCCAATCAAAGCTTCTCACACAATGAGCAGCATACTGTCTCAACATAAACTCGCCTTCATTTAGAGTCAAAGCACATGGGAGCAGTAAATAACAGGATGATTTTTAGATCATCCAATCTAACCTCAAGGGCAATAAAATTACACTGCAGGAGCTCACAGCATCCTTCCTAATACGCTGCTAACCCATACACACACATCATCTCTCCTCATTACCCACTGCTGCTGCCTGTGAACTGAAGATTTTAGGACGCCTCTATTTTTTTAAATAAAAAAATTGAAAAACAGGCACATTTTTTCAGATCTTGTTTCTGTTCATGTAGAAAAGCAAATGTGTTTTCTTTTTGCAGTTACGCTGATTAAATATACAGTTCCTTCAAGCTCGTCCAGCTGGAGAATCCTGCGCGTGCATTATAAAAACATTGAACACTTACATCTGTTCCCATATTCCATGAACATTTCCGATTTTTGACTCGTTCCTTTGTTTCCGCGTTTGCTTCTGTTTGTTCTGCAACAAGAGTTGTGAGTGCTACAATCAGAGTTAAGTGACGGAAGTGAAACGTCTGTAGCAGTCCATCAGCGCACATTGTCTAAGGACCCCCTGTTCTTGCCCCCATTGAAAACAGAGCGCCCTGCGCGCCATCATCAAGGAATGAACTTACTGACTTCGTCTTTCTTGCTTTGTGAGTTTATATGCACGGAAACAGATGCCACAGGGGGTCAACAAAGATGTGCACCTGTCAACAATTTAAGGAAGCAATTCGGGACCAAGTACAAGCAATCTTTTTCGATTTATTAGGAAGTTTCTACTCTTGAAACTGCCAGTTTTTGGGAAGTGCTAGAGGGACGGAGGGCATTTTCGGAGCTTAGCAATTGCACTTTCTTTGTTGAGTTCTAGTATTTTCATTTGGTATGGCCCTTAGGGCGCCAGTGAAAAGGGTATTGTTGTTTACAAATGAATTAATATATGTGAAATATCTTAGGTGAACATAAGCCATATAGTTTGATGGAACTTGTTTTAGATCCCCCACCTATCCAGCAGGTTCAGTATTTTGTTGCAAAAATGGACATGATGAAAAAATGCATAGTAAACACAATTTCACAGAGTTTTAAAACCGTTTTCGCTTCAATAACCTGGGGCTGTATCACGAACATAGAGTGCGGGTGCAGAATGGATTTGTGCGTCTGTTCCTATGCAGATCACCCAGACAGCAAGTCATAAACAAACCCAGAGCTTCTAGAACTACGGTCTGAGCTGCAGACAGCACAGCTCTGAACATGGAATGATGTTTGCTGCTGTGTGTTTTCGCAATTACAGAATCCTCGGGGTTTGCCCAAATCACCCTCCAAGGCTTGGGCTAAGAACATAACCTTTTATACACAGGTAGCGTGGAGAAACAGATATTCTCAATAGTCCCTAAGGGTACAATTAATTACCCTTATACCAGGTCCATCGTCCCGTCTCAAATTTCAATGCATCAAAAACCACATGCCACTCTGATTTCCCAATTGGAATAGTTATTCATTATATAAATTCATTACATAAAGACAAACTGTTACATAAATAACAATAACAGAACGAGAAAGTAGAATACATTTTAACTAATACATACATCAATCTTTTTAGACAAACAAGGGACATTTCAACTATACATGGAATAAATCAACATATATATCTTGTCACCTGAACCCCAACTATTTTATGTCAGTGCTCGCACCCTCATCAATAGCAATGCACTATGAGGTAATCTTACATACATAGAAGATATTCACGTTATCTCCTAGAACAATTTATGTATGTGTATCTTCACAAAAAACCAGTGCAAAAGGTTTGTAAATCTGCCCCTTAGTATAAGCCATTAGGAAACGGAACAAAATAATGCATTCTAGTTTTTTGTGCACAAGATAGTTAAGGTTCCTATAAACTTCATAGGGGTGGCTATTGCCAAGATCTTTCATTTTGAAAAGATCAGATGAATTCTTCTATACAAGTTTCATATTGTTCTCAGCTTCTAGTCTGGGGGCTCAATGGACTATGACATTCGCTTCGTGACACCTGACACAAGCATGAATATTAGGCAAGACATCTGAAGGGGAAAGAAGGTCGAAGAAATGCTTTTGAAAATTGATCAAAATGATTCCTATTCGTCCAATAAAGCAAAAACTAACTGTACTAATAAAGGAAGTTCGTTGTTTATACATACATTTTTCCAATGGTGTGAGGGTACTGAAGATATTAAGACGCACTTAACAATTGCGATACATGTTAGTACAATACTTTCTCTAGTAGGTCAGACAAGAAACGTTGTTTTGAAGATAGTGAGAGAGTATTTTTCCAGGCGACCACAACTTCTGCCAAAATTGTTTGTTATTGTATAAGTTGTGAGATGATGATCGGTCTAAGATTGCTAAAATACTTTAAGCGTGTTTCGTGATTGGGTTTACAAAACCTTGGAAAAAACTACACTTTTGTGTGGGAGAAACTCGTGTCCCTTGCAAATGGAATTATATGAGGGACATTCTCTGAAGTTCTTTGGCAGACTGGCTATGTTTCAGGGCAATATTGCTGTGGACGAGAAATCTGTGGGTGGGTAAATTGGGCCGCCTTCTTATGCCCACTTTTAGGTGTCCCTATATAGCTGAAATGGCTTTTACAATGGTGAAACAGGTAGTGGGTCCAGCCTGAGGAAGGAGTCCTTCATCCACATCTGAAGGTGGAGTGAGATGTAGGGCACTACTAAGAATGGCAGCTGGTCTTCTGTGTTATTTGATGAAGCTTCACTTGGGCTCACATCTAAATAAGGCCAAAAGTCTGATAATCAAAAACGATCATCTTTCTGCTCTTTTTTTCAGCTGAAACATGACGTTTTGATGTGAATGAATGAATTGACAAAGGAAACAAACACAACGCTTTTCAAGTCAAGGGAGGTAAATATTTATAGATGCTGCATGGGTGTATTAAAAATATGATATGATTGTTCTTTTACTTATATTTTTAACCAGTTGCATTTATGTAATTTGTGGTATAGAGTAAGTCGACACACAGAGCAAGATCGCTTTATTGCTAGCCGAAGTAGTACTGAACCTATGACATGCACTAGATGCAACAATAATTGATTCGACTTATAGTAACTTGCAATAGTTCTAACTTAAGGTAAGAACATTGAAAGCTTTGTGAAAAAGCAATGCACATATTTTCCAATAACCTGAGTTTTACATCCCAGCTACTCCTGAATGCCTTGTAACTTCAGGCATAAACAATCCAGCTGGTCAAAGTAATAGTCCCATTTTTGCACAACTGAATGAAATGCCCATGTCTGTTCAAAAATGTTCAACCTCTCATGTACAATACTTTTTCCATGATGAATATCTTCCATAGTTTAGTCCGGTGTAAATGAATGAAGCATGACACCCGAGAGGGTGTGTGAGGGCATTACGATCCAAGAAATGGATTCCCCACTGCAGACCCACGTGGGCATAGCTGGACCCAGTATTTTGTTGACTCTGTGACTCTGCCATTGGAGAAACGGCATAACTCCACTTCTTGGATATTATAACAGGGCCCCCGTTTATGCTGGACCTCCCACTCCCCCGTAAGTGGAAAAAGCCCCACCGTCCCTCTTTTTTGTATATAGTCCGGTGTAAACTCAAAAGGGGAGGATTACACACTTTCCAGAATTGGGCAATACATTTTCTAGCTGCAAGGAGTAACTGCGTGATGAACGTCCCATGGGTGTCGTGAGTTTGCACGTCATATGTCTGGGCAAATAGCAAGACCAAGGGATTTAAGGTCAGCGGGATTTCTGTGTTATTTCAATATTGCACATTGCTAATTTCGTTAAAGCCTGCACGAGGTCACACTGCCACCAGGTACACTACATAGTTATTGACTCTTTGTATCTATTGGAACACAAATCCTTTGGTTCACGAACTTGTTGCATTTTATGTAGGGTGTCAGTTGCTGGCTTCCCTGTGTTTTGGCAGCTCTGTTTTGTGTGGCTCGTATTAAAGTACTTTCATCAGTACTTGACTCCCTAATCTTAATAGATTGTTATGCAAAATGGATGTGTTTCAAGTAAAACCCAGACACTTTGTTGCCACCAAAGCCAGAAATAGGTGGTCATCCCACGCAAGTATAGCAGAGGTGGTTGCTCCACCACACCGTGCAGGATGACAGGCTGTAGGTCACACCCTAAACTAGTTTGCTATATTTATTCATTGGTATTGATGTGTCACCACCGGATTATTGGGGATACATTTGGTAGATCCCATATGCCCTAAAATAAATATACCTGTATTGGAGAAACAGAAAACTGGCAGATGTCTTTCACCATCTATAAGAAGTTATGCTCCAATAGATGGGGAGTATCTGAAGTGAGACAAACCTGTCAGAGACTCTCTTATTTGCAGGTGATGATACATGGGCATTGACCGTGTACCCCAAACCAATTCGCACACACAGTTGTTGGGATTTGCAATCATATTATTAATACTTTTTGCAGGATTTGTCTGTAAAGTATGTGTATCAAAATGATCATTATTATTTTAAACAACTCAGCAGATAATATGCAAGTCCAGGGAACTTACCCCAACCATATTTCATCACACATTTTAAGCTGTTTCTTGATTGCCTACCCAAGTTGTCTAAATGTTGTCAGCCATGTAACTTATAGGGCTGTATATCAAGTCTGCATAACGTTAAGCAGTGCATACTTTCCCCCCATACTTTATGTTTTAATCAGGTCAACAGATGGCAACTTTATTCTTCAGTATTTCCCCCCAGCGACCTGTCTGTGTGCCTAACTCCTCCCCTGACCCTGTACCTTAAATACCTTTATTACCTAATATTATTTTTTGAGAGCATGAAGAGGTCATTTGGGCTTAGTTCCAGCTTTGCTACCATAATGTGGAAACAATACCTCTTCTCTCAAGCATACGGAAACCATGGAACCTAAAGCTGTGTTCACCTTCCTTCCAAGACGGTCCTTTTGGCTTGCAGCTGTAATTACAATGCATACAGCAGAGAAGCAACTGTTTACCTTCTCTGCCTTGTTAGTATGAAAGGTGTCACAAAACACTGAACTTATAGCCTGAAAACATGATGATAGAGCACACATTCATAAGTATTATCATTCAAGCAGTTAGTCAATGATAATGGGTCCTACAACCCTTACACATATTCTCTACTTTTAAATGTAGCCATATTTATGTGCAATCATGCCTGTTTTGCATGTAATATTGGATGAAAGCCCTGCCACATATGACGTCCTTGTCTTGAGCACTGATGCTAATAGCCAATCATTTGCTTCTATCTTACACGCAGGCTAAATAATTGACAATGTTATTGTCCGACTGCTAGTCTGCTGTGTAGAGTAAATGCCATTGGTTATGGCTCATGGGTAACAAGCATTAAAAATGCAATAGGTCTTGCCTTTCATTAATTTAAAGCCATTTGCTTTGCTATACAATACCATTAGCAAAGCTAATTGCTTTAACTTAATCAAAGGCGAGACCTATTGCATTTTCAATGCTTGTTACATCTATAGACAAAACGTGTCTTGTACCATCAAAAAGCATAAGAGACGAGGTAGGAAGGACACTGCATGTTGTGCCTGGAATCTGGTGCTGCAATCGGTACAAATATTACAAATTCTTACCATTCAGTACTGTGGATCCAGGGTGACTCTATTTCCCAGAGAATAGCGGGCATTTCCTGGTTACTACTGCTTTGTAAAATAATTCTGACTGGTTGATTGAAAGATCAATGGAGGGACATTTGTAGAGCCAATTCAACCAAAGCCACATAGTATGAGACTGAGTGTAAATAGAGATGTAGTTAAATGTACAACAAGGCAGAAAAGTCACTAAACAGAAAACAGAGCAAGCCATCCATAAAAAGTACAGACTCATATCAAGAGTAGAATAAAGCACTGGCTAAGTAGAAAGTGGAATAAACCACAACAAGGATATGGTAATATCATCTAAATAAAACCACAAAAAGAGCTGCAACACATTAATGAAATCACATGATCAACAAAACTAGAGAACAGAAAGAGATCAAAAGTGACAAGTAAAACAGAATGGAACCAGAGAAGAAGACCGGAATCTAAGAATAGTGAGAATCCAGCAAGACCAGAGCACGAGCTGAATAAGCTGAAGAACAGGGCAAGTAGCGGAACAAGAATCTGAGCCAGAGATGCAAAGGAACCAGAGGAAGAACTGAACAAGAGCACAACCTGACCCAAAGCAGCAATGGAAACAGAGAAGCTGTGGGACCAAGGTAGGGATGGACTCATGATACAAATGGACCAGTGCAACAACGGAACCACAGAATCGGACCGGGAAAGGAGTGGAACCAGAGCAAGAATTGAAGAATAACAGTAACAGGACTAGAGAAGACAGAGAAGCAGAGCATCAGTGGCACTAGCGATAGTCATTACCCTTGATGGCAATGGGACCAGAGCAGGAGAAGAACGAGATCAGGAATGGAGTAGAACAAGGAATATGGACCATACAGGATTTGATGGAGAGAAAGTTCTGAATAACACCATGAATGAAACAAGCACAGGATTTGTACCATATTAGGAATGAGATGAGGGCAGGAATAGAACCAGAAGAATAGCTGAACGAGAACAGAAGGGTAAAATGAGACCTAAAAAAGAAGGAAACAAAAGAAAGAAATGAACAAAAACAGGTATTGAATTGGTCAAATAATAGTAAACGGCCATGCAAGCAACGCAAGATTGGAACTTGAACAGGAATGGATCCAGAGTATGTGTAGAACCCAAACATGACTACAGCTAGAGTTTGTATAAACCACAACAGAAGTTCATCCCGAGAAGGGAAGGAACCAGAATAGGAATGGGTCCAAAGCGGGAAAGAGAGTAGCATAGAAATAGATCTGGGGCAAGAATGGAAGAAGGGCAATATGGAATGGAATATGAGCAAGTTTGAACCAAAATAGAATCAGGACAAGCGCAGAGAATGAGAACCGAGTAGGAAAGGGACTGGAGCCGGAAACTGGTCATTGTAAGTGTGGAATATGGTGAAGACTGGACCCAGAGCAGGAATGGGTCTGCAGAAGAATCCTATACAGAGCACGCAGAGAGCTAGATCAAGGAATGGCACAAGTGGAGAAAGGGAACGGACTGTAACAGAAATGGGACCGCAGTAGGCATGGGATAACCCTGAATAGGAATAGAACAGGCAAACAAGCAAAAAATGCTAAGTGTGCAAAAGCAGTCAAAGAACCAGATCAAACACTAAGGCAGATCCACAATAGAACCGGAGCAGGACAGAAGAGGTGCAGGAACCGGACCCAAGCAGGCAAGAATAGAACCGGAGCAGGACAGAAGAGGTGCAGGAACCAGACCCAAGCAGGCAAGCATGGAACTGGAGCAGGACAGAAGAGGTGCAGGAACCAGACCTAAGCAGGCAAGAATAGAACGGGAGCAGGACAGAAAGGGTGCAGGAACCGGACCCAAGCAGGCAAGATTTGAGCCAGAGCAGGAAGAGAATCGTGGCAGAAACTGAAGGAGCCAGAGCAGTGCAGAAGGGACACGGAGGAGCGGGTGTACGTTTGTCTCTGTCTAGATGCAGTTTCCCATCTCACCACGTGCACTGGGACGACGGATATCTGAGAAGGACAAAGAGACCTGCTTGCGTTTATGCTTTGCTATTTTTATTTTCCAATGGAGGGACTGTCCTTATGAAAAGACAACTGGGAAACAAATCTTTCAAACCAAAGGCTGCTCTGGAATTCCAAGCTGAATAAAATTAATATCAGTGGGGTGCCTGTAGGTCGCATGTAAGAATTCGGGCATGACGCGGCCCTTCATCCTTCCGAGATCGACAGAGTGGCATAAAATTAGGCAACGGGCCTCGACTTTTTTAAGCGCAAACCATTGTGTCCTTCCTTATTTAGTAGGGCGTGGTGCTCGATATATAATTTGGCATTATAATGTTTGCATTATTACAGTTGCATTTGAAGAAATACATAGTGCTTCCCGAAACCTTTGAAACTAGAAGCTTCACAAACATGGGACTGACATAAATAAATTCGAAGTCTGGTGAATACAACAAACAAAAAGTGCCATGAACCGGATGCAGAATGGGAGGGGACGGACCGCGCATTGAGCACTTAACATGAGCGTGCACATCGGCTGTCTGAAAGAGACACCGTGAGCGTGCACATTGGCTGTCCGGGCGCCGTGAGCGTGCACATCCCTGTCTCCCTAGGAAAAACAGGTGAGAACAGTTCCTCTTGATGGCCAAGTTAGTAGGGATCGTTATTGGTCAGCTGTTAAATCTGATCTGGGAGGGAAATTTAAATTTCAGATCTTGTTGCCCTCACACACCTGTTAGGGTGTCATGCTTCATCATTGGGCGCTCCTCGTCGGACCGGCGCTGCAATGTCCAACGGGCCTGGTGGCATCTTTAGCGGAGATCTTCTGATCTGAGAACGCCGTTATGTGAAGACCATGTGTGAAATTGTGGAGGGCAGTGACTCCTAAATTATGTGGGGACTAAAGAGAGCTAAAATAGACCCTGGCCCCTAAATGATTTTAATTAGGTTATGTAGGGCTGGGGCTAGATAAAACCAGGGAGGCTACTCATGTGATTCTAGGTATCAGGGTAGCCTATAGTTGACAGGGGTCAACATGTTTCGTGTCGTAAGTGCTCAAGATCGAGCGACACTTCTTCAGGACCGTGGGACCACCTAGAGGTATGTATACCGCAATTCTTATCAAAGGGTATCCTGGGTCAACCACAAGTAATGCTGAACCTTAATTATGGTCCAGCTCTCCTGTCCCCCCCTCCTGATTACACATCCCTGTCTCCCTTCTGCCACCAAACCGACGACTATAGGTCTCACCAAGGCGTTCAGCGCACGCGCTGCGTCGCTAGGGGAGACCTAAAAAAGGTGCTATCACCGGATACAGTTTTCTAACAAAATGCTGCTCAGTGGTTATTCAGAACACTGCTTAGTGCTTCACATCATCATCTCCTCATGGTGCTATTCTTGTGTGATTCCTTTCTGGTGCGCTTCTGTGGCACAGCGAGTCTCAGGCCAGAAAAGTTCAGATGCACAACAGTATTTCAAAAAATGTGTGTCCTTCAGGCTGTGAATTATTCATGTAGGTTGTATTGAACACATCTTCACTAATTTTCAGATTCACACTATCGGCGCATGTTTCCTTCAACCGAGCTCTTTTATTTCTTCAACGGTTATACCACGACCAGTGCTATTCCACCCACAAAGAAATTAAATGTTTTCTCCCACATTGAAATATATTACATAGATAGACATAAGTAATGGCTTAGGTGGCACACAGCTTGACTAGCCTGGTCCATTAATTTAAAAAGCAATCACAATAGGCTGCCATTTTTAAATTCAACTTTTGAAGGATTTAATTGACTTTCACATTTTGAGACTCTGATTCTGGGTGGAGAGGTGCAGTACGATTGTAGCACTGGCGTGCTTTGCATGCGTATTTTCTTTGGGTTGTATTTAGCGTTGGTGTGAAACAGGCATGGAGCACTGCCTGCATGTCACCACTGAGTCCACACCTGACACGTAAAAAAGCGCTAGTGGGATTGACAACTTTTGTGTTGCCAGATGATGATAAAGTCTGGGCCGTACACAGATGCCATGCTTGGAATTTAAAGAGGGTGGTCAGGCGTGGGCTCCTTTTATCCACTGCCCCACGATTTAAAATTTATTTTTGAAATTATTTGCAGCCCGCATGTTTCTCAAGGTGTAATGTATCTCAAGTGCCAGTACACACTCTCAGGTCAAAGTACATTTGTGATAAATGATGGGCAGTTTGAGCAGTACATTACTGCCCATGTGCCGAAAAGGCCAACACATTCATTGAAGTCATGAAGAAGTAAATAGACAGTAGCCCCTTTCGCTGCTTTTCTTAGAGTCCAGGTTTACTAATACATTGTAGCATTGCAAAGTGACTAGGGGCATATTTATAATGGGATTGCACCCCTGGAGCATCACATTTTACGACTTTTCGGTGGTGCAATGCCCTTCTCCACATTTGCAAGGTAGCGCTAAGCCACTTTGCAAGGCTTAACTCCGCCTTGTAAATATCGTACCCTTTGATGATGTTATCTGCATCAAAGGGGCGTGCAATGGGTGTTACTGCAGGTGTACCCACACACTGCGCCAGATGTACAAGAAATGGTCAATCTGAGGCAACACCAAAAACTAACTCCATTGAAAGGTTGGCGTTAGAATTATGCAACAAAGTGAAATAATTTTATTTCTCCTTGTTTTTTGCTCCATGTGTGCTGCAGTGCTCCATGTGTGCTGCATTCTGCAATACACATAGAAGGAGCAAATCACCATTAAAGATTGTTTTTGTGCAGGAAGGTGTACCTTCCTGCACATAAACAATCATCCCTGCAATGCAGGAACCCTTGCACCATGGAGCAAGGGGGTCTGCACTGGCACTAGGCAGCGTTTTCAGCACCATCATAAGGGAAAACACTGGGGTGGGCTGTATTTTTTTTAAATACGGCATATCCCTGCACTTTTGAAAAGACACAGCGTGGCAGAGCTGAATTACTTGCATTATCCGCACGAGTCATTTCTTTGTACATATTCCCATCAATGGCATGTAAAAACATGCTAAGTAGCACATTTGTATTTACTTACCAGCGTCAAAAGTATTTTAAATTTGAAAATTGATTTTGTTTCAGTATATAAAGCATTTTCCACTGCTTTGTGTCGCTTTGCATCAAGGGTGCATCACTGGGACATTACAGTGCAACCATTCATAGTTTTTGACACAAAGTATGATTTATAAAAATAGCCAGACCAGACCTTGAGTCAAACACCTAATGCAACCTTGAAAAAAGAGCTAACCAGGAGAAATCTTATCTCTTCTCAAGAACACCCATACATTGCTTCCTATACTAACCCTATACTAGATTCACCTCTGAGAGACTGAGCAATGCAATGCAGAAAATGTGGTTGTTGTGCTCGGTTGCATTAAAAAGTAGCATATCTCCCACTATATTTCTGTTATATGAATAACAATGCACTCTATAATTCATAGCTCTGATGCCAACTAATCCCCAATTGTGGTAGGGTAGTGCAGGGCTCTGTCAATCTTCTTGGTTTGCCTAAAATATACTTTACAGATGGGAATGTATGAACAGCACCTGAATTGTGTAAGCATTGCATTGAAACACACAGGGGTTATGCCACCCTGGAACTAGTAGCAATCATAGTCAGCCTGCCTTTCTACCAATGGCTCTTTTTACTTTAAAATGTAAAAAAAAAAGAAAACGTTCTTTAATGTTATTTTTGGAAGTGGCTATTTACCCAGCTGCTGGCCAAATTATACAAAATCTCTGCTATTTGCCCAGCAGCAGGCAAAATAATACATAATCTCTGCTATTTAGCCACAAAACACTAAATAGCAGAGACGATGTACAATTTGACCAGCGGCTTGATAAATAGTGTGACGTAGGTCTTTATTTATCCGGCAATAAATTAAAAAGGGACTCAAGGAACCGGTAGTGTGGAGGCCGTCTTGTAACGTAGACGCAGCATGTGTGAAGAATTTGAAAATAAGTGCTAATATATAAAGTGTACAATCAGTTGCAAAAAAGGCAAGTACAATAATTAACCTAAGCTGTTTACAGATGAAAAACAGTAAAATCTATGTTTAATAAAAACATTTCTGGTATTTTATTATTCAAATAAGAGATGTGGAAATCAAAAAGAAGCTTCAAGATACGGCACACAGATATTTTGTGCTGCAGTCTAGGTCTGTAAAGAATACTAAGTGTCAGAATCCCATTCGGGGGACCCAGGGTACGCAGGAGTTACTGGCCCCAACCGAGTTGGTTGAGGCCTTCTAACCTTTATGCACCATGGTCCACCCTTCTCTAGATCCCACTCAACTGGGTCAAGGGCCTCTTCTGTACCTCACTCTTAGCTGCTAGTATAACTCGAGCAGCCAAGGATCCCTCAGGGGAATCTCAGATATAGTTCAATGAACATGACTCATAACACAACATGCAGGCAGCGCGTCAATAAATCAATGTTCAGTCAAATACTTGTTTTTGTATTAAAAAGAAGTATTTTTATTCTAACTCTACACATACAAAGGTTAAAGACATTCAAAAAGAAATAACACAATCCCCTTGAGGTCGAGGGTCTAGAGGTTGTGAGGCCTCTCCCTGTACTCCCAAATCTAGTGTAACAAGTTCAGTGTTTTTCCCCATTCACTGAGACTGCATCCAGGGAATGTAAACCAATGGGCCATACTCAATACTTCTTCCCTCGGACTCTGGATGTATGTTCAGTTTTTTAGAGTCTAGGGTTTAGTAGCACCATTGGTGTTTTTCCCCCAGGGCCCAAAGGCCCAGTTCTTGGCTTACCAGATTCAGGGTCAAAGAAGGACCCTGTTGCATTGCAGCACAGGCTTGTTCTGCATTGGTTCAGTCAGTATTTCCGCAGTCACATATGGTAGCATAGGGCAGGCACGGGCTCTCTCACCCAGGCCACGCTGCCTGCAGCAGTCAGATGGGTGGGGTACTCCAGGGTACCACACAGTAACTCCTTTCCCCATCGGCAGAAGGTGGGAGTTGGTCTTCTTGCTCTAATGGGGTTCCGTGTGGGCAATCTAAAAGATGCTGTTGAGTTCCACCTTGGTCACAACAGTTTCCCAGTCCTGGGCAATGACCTGGACTTCTTGACTTCAACCTCTGCTGTGGCCCTTCCTGACATACAGGGTCACCACTCCAGCCTTCACACACCAGTCACATGTGGATAGTTACTGCAGCACCTCCTGGCATATAGGGTTGCAAAGCCACTTCAGCACATGGGTAATAACCCGATAGGTGTTGAGACGGGTTCCTCCAACTACAGGCTTTAATCCACGTGATGGTGGCCCCTCCTGGCATACAGGGTCGTCCTGTTAATTCGGCACATGGGCCATGGACCAATCGGTGCGGAGATAGGTTTCTCTTGTCACAATCTTAAGTCAATCAGTGCTGGCCCCTACTGGCGTATGGAGTCACCCAGTAAGTTTGGCACATGGGCAATGGCCCGATTGGTACGGGGACTAGGATTTTCACGCTCCTCTAACTCAGTTCAAGGTGGCCCCTTCTGGCATACGAGGTCACCAATGAATTCCAACACACTGGCTATGGCCCGATCTTGTAGGGTTGGATTCCTCACACTTTGCACAGAGAGGGCTTTCTTCTGGACCAATCTCCCTCCAACGCTCTACTCCTCCTCAAGGGCGCACTGATCTCGGTGAGCAGCCGGGCTCTAGTTCTCCAGGTTCCAGGGCCACACACAGAAGGGAGACTAGCAGGCAGAGCCCCTAGTCCTGGTCACAGGCAGAAGTCTTGCAGAGCTTTCCCTCTACACCCAGCCTGGTTGGGGTTTGGGGTCTCAGACTCCCTTAATTATAGTTTTTTCCAGGCAACAAAATTTGATTTTGGGTCATGGCGTTTGAAGTTTTATGTTGGGATTCTGGTTCTTTGAAATGGCTATCTCTCCTCTTTCTACTTTCTCTTGAAGGATGTCTGTAACAGCAGGCAGGAGTCCAAAGCTGATTAACTCACAAAAAGATTCATGGGAGTTCACACCTGGATGTCAGTAACAGTGATATGTGCATCAAAAGTTAATCCTGAGCCCTCAGCCTACTCTTTATGATTCTCTTATCAGCCCCATTTCCCTCTTCCTGACATGTGTCCAGGCCCCTTTGCTTGTAAGCTGTCACTGAATCAAAGAGCCCGTTCAAATGCACAGGTGGAACATCCCCCATCATCCAGTATTGTCCCACCCAGCTTACAGGAATGCAGCAATAAACAAATCTGTCAGGGGGGATTCTTCTACTCCTCAAATTGTCATCAGGCAGGTCTGGGCTTCCCAAAATGAAACCCATGGTCCTCCATGCTATGTACTAGTGCAGGCATTCCTGCACTTAGCATACATTCACAGCACACTCACTGCCTAATACTGCTCTGTCCTCATGTATTATGCTACCACCAGGATTCCCATATGCAGCACACGCATTTGGTCTGTGCACACTGTTAAGTACTGCAGCCTCTCGGTACTGCATCAGTGTTATTTTAAAAGCTCACCCCGTCAGCACACACACATTTATCATGTGGGCACTGTACCACACGTCACCCTAGGTGTAGTGTACTCCTCGAGAGCCAACATGCACTCAGTACGTGTTTTCATCATGCTTGCACTTCTATATCAATCTGTTAAAGGCCAGGGGTGAGTTAAACACACAGCAGTGGACCTTAAAAAAAAAAGTGACTGAGACTGTAGGCCTCAATTCAGTGACACAGGGTAAAAGGACCTGTCCTCCACTACTGATTGCTACACGGTATGCAGTCAACACCGTGTTTGCAATGTTTAACTCCTGGTGAAGGCTGTAGCCTTACACCTCTATAAAGGTAGCACTGTGGGTGCCCCCTCCCAGTCCAACAAGACCACAATCCGTGAGACAGATTTATGACATGGAGCACACGCATGATCCGTGTTCGCCTATGACAAACAAAACAGCATTAGGAATCCAGACCACAGTACAGTTGAGCACTCTGGGCAGGGTACATGTCTTTCACCATGCAGAGGACTTTTCTGTCTCAAAACTGAGGGCCTGATTGTGAGTTTGGTGGTCCAAAGACTGCCGTGGCATCGGTGTCAGATTGCTTTACCACACACAACGTTGAAGCCTATAAAAAAGAGGGTATGACACAATCCTAGAATTACATTACAAATTACATTTCATTCTCCTGGAAACATGAAAATCTGCCCCACCTGGGGTAAATACTCTACTTGTAAGGTTCAGAGCCCGAGCGTCAGACACCCAGTGGCATGATACCAAGCAGAGTAAGGTAGCCAGTTCTGCTGACAGTTGTTTCCACAATAGTTATTTGTTTTCGGGCCATAATTTAAATAGACCTAAAACCTTATTGACTTCCCATAATGTAGGGTGCTGGGGCTAAGGAGGAAAGGCTAACCAGATACCCCTAAGGAGCTTACATCCCAATAAATGTTCACAGACTGGACGGCAGACATTGGCACATGATCCACCGAAATAGACAACCTAAAGGTATTAATGGACTTGTAAGCTAAACCCTCAGAGGCTAAAGAGGCGAGGGAATTCAGAATGTGGACAATGCTGAACTCTATGGGATCCGCCTGCTGTTGGTGACACTATCCCAATCATCGCAACCAGGCCGAGTGGTATATTTTATTTGTACTGTCTGCCAAGCCTTGGAGAGTAAGGACCGTCCAACGTTCCCAGTAGTCTGCCATTCCATGAGGCAAAGAAACCCCGCTAGGACCAGGGAGTGAGGATTCCCTCAGGGGATCATGGAGGAGATCCGGAACAAGGGGTAGAGGGATTGGATAATTCCCAAGAAAGTTCCATCAGTACTGTAAACCTTTCTTGAGATCTCAAAATCAGGGAGACCACCACAAGGTCTGCCTGCTGTCTCCGAATCTGGGAAGAAGTCGGAGAATTGGGAAAATGAATACCCACTCTCCATGCTCTAATCCTGGAGAAAGGCATCAGTCACCACAGTATTCCGGTCTGGGCACCAACTGCAATACCGCTCCACTTAATGGCCTAGTCGTGAAGCAAAGAGATTTATTGTAAAAAAGACCCCACAAGCCTGAAGAGTTTGAAAAACCCAGGACTTGAGCTTCCAGAGACTGGCATCTTTTCAATGCCGGGAGTGTCAATCCACCTCTCGATTGTATTTCCACAGAAGCTGTTCCATCGAAACCGAGATTTGATGCGCTAGACAGTAGTTTCACATATTTCTCACCAGGTCCCAGAGGGCTTTGGATCTCGTTCCCTCTGAATGGTTGATGTACTGGACCACTGCTACATTGTCTATTTTCAGAAGGACACAACACTGAACCCTGTCCTTGGTCCAGTATTTCATTGCAAAGGAACCTGACATCGACTCCAAGCAATTTGATCAGGAATGAATTTTCTGCAGTTGACCATTTTCCTCCTGTGGAAGATTCTCCGCACTGTGCCACCCCCAACCCGACAAGCTGGCATCAGAATCTATTATGAGATTGGGTTGGGAGCTGAATATAGCTCGACCGTTCCACGCTTCCATGTGGGTGATCCACCACTGCAACTCCTCTTTCACCTCTTCAAAGAGGGGAACAGGCTGAGAATAGGTGAGACCTCGCCAAAAATGTGAAATCTTGTGGCACTGTAATGCCCAATAATGGAGAGGAAGGTGTCCCTTCCTGCACAAAAAACAATCTTGCATGCAATGCAGTGATTCTTGCACCATGGTGCAAGGGTGCCTGCATTGGTGTTAGGTTGCCCATTGTGTGCCAGCGCAGGGGGAAAAGTCAGAAATTCACTCTATGCATTACATATAGCACATTCCTGCCCTCTCCCAGTGAAGCAGTGCAGCACAGTAAGGTGACTTGTGCGCTGCACTGCACCTCAAATCTTGGAAATAAGGCCCTAAGGATTTAAGATATTTTTGGAAATGATGATGGTGTGACTATGTATTATAAGATATAGGTACCCCCCATATAGTATAAGGATATTACACCTCAACTGAGAGTTTCATGACACTATATAGGGTCTTGGTGTTCAATGTCATTCCTCTATATGGTCACAGAACTTCTCTTTGACTTGCAATATCTTTATAATCAATGGCAGAGAGAACTCATCTCATATATAATATGCATGAGATAATCCCAGGTTGGAGAGTAGCCTTACAGTGCCCGGTTTCCTTCGTAGGTCTGGTAACACCCAGAAACGTGAGGGTATGTGGCATTTGCAAATTCCTCTCTGACCATGTTCCATAATGGAAATCATTGAAAGCATCCTTTCTGTGGTGGAAAAAATATGTGGAAATTGGTGTGGCCATAGGAAAAAGGGATTGGTCCATGCGGATAAAAATTCTTAGCTATGGAAAAAAAAATCTGAGCATTACAAAATAGCAGTTGATTGCCAACATTCTTAATTGCACCACACTTTCATTACACAGGCAGAAAGTTTCACTGATGTACATCTTGAACCTTCAAATAACTTATAGTAATGTAATGAATTAGCACCATGGTGAGGTTAAAACTATTTAGGTTTGTAAGTTACTGAACACTTATTTACAACTTTTTGGTGACTATTTCTAGATGGGGCATTGTACTCCTCGT